>NC_044381.1:98513620-99181550 GCF_006542625.1 Nomascus leucogenys
ATTTTAAGCTAAGGAATTTAGAGATTTTGTTGCTCTGCAATGCCTTTTGCCATCTCTTTAGTAATTTATCTTAAGGTGGCTGAAAAATTTCTTATTATATCATTATTTGTGTGAACCCCGTAACTGGGAACAACTATACTGAGAAGGCTTTGTCACCAGGTGTCTTGATATTCTCTTAGTAATTCTCATTTAATTCTATGGAAAGCAGGAAATTCTTTATAGTTGGGATGGATGGAAAGGGACCACAAGATGGCTCAGGAGGAAAAGTCTCTCAAAAATTTTTCAGCTCTTTAGGCAATCTGTGTGCCTGTCCTTGATTTGGAGAGTCTGAACTAATTCTGTCCCTCAAAACTGGCCCTTACAATCTCACACACCCACATTTTCCTCCATAGTCCCTGGGCCTAGAGGGAGGGTGCATCTAATGTTTTAGCAGCAAGGCAATGGCAATGAAAAAAACATTGGGTCCAATAAGATTGCAAATGAGGGACGTTCACAGCCTTTGTAGAATCATCTCTGGTTTTTACAATATCATGATTCTGGTTTTCTCAGAAGTAAAACAGTGAGAGATAAATAACATAAGTAATTTGACAGCCAAAAGAGAATGTGTATGTCAGAATGGAGGAAAGAACCTATTCCGCTAGGGAGCCAACTAAAAACATCATGTAGAAATTAATTTTAATTGAGACAGAAGATTTAGGAAAAAGTTGCTCTGTAGGTTGGAGACACAAATTTTATTTTAGACCAGCAGACTATTAGAAATGCTGGTACAAAACTCAAGAAAGGAGTCAGAATTAAAGACAAACACATAGCTGTGTCACAATCCTACCCATTTTATAACTGAGAAGTAGGGGAGAAAAGACTGTTGTTGCCTCTCTAATATACCCATTATAATCTTCAACCTGCTGAGTACTGGGGCATTAGGATCATGGGGGAACAAACAGATAAACAACAGCTAACACAAGAAAATGGATTTAATCAGGTTTAAGGCTTAGTCTTATGTAAGAATTTAAACATTTCGTTTCAATAATGCTTAGCGTCTTGGAATAATTGCTTAGGGTCTCAGATAGCTTCTCTCCCTAAGACAACATCTGAGTATGTGGTGCTGGGGTGGCTTCTGTGATGTTACGGCTTAAGGAAGGCAGGATTCCCAGATTTGCATATTATCCCAAGGCTCTTCTGGTTGCCATGGCGATGTCCTTTCTTTGCTGGCTGCTGCTGCTCTCAGCATTTGGATTACTTCTCCCACAGTTTGGTCAGAGCCTAGTGATGCTGCTGGTTGACAAAGCCTCTGGTATTTTGGAGCCCTCTGGATGTGAGCTGGAGTCAGCTCAGGCTGGGTGGCTCACTCTGAGCCTCCATCTGCACTTCCACACAGAAGCCTCACCTGGCAAGCTCCCTAGCAAGATGCTCTAGGGCTGGCATTTGCCAGCCTTGAGAAAGGTAAACTCATAGGCTCAGGTGCAAAGTTATTTTGACACTTTCTTGGTTATTTGCCTTTTAATTTGTTTAGTATCTATCACTGGCCACCGTCGTTCCTCTAACACATACACACATTAGAATATAAGCTCATGATAATGGGGATCTTGTAATTCTTGTTCATTGCTGAATCACAAGCTCCAGGAAAAGTACCTGTCACATCATTGGCTAATAATAGACTTCTGTTAAATCAATGAAGGGAGGAAGGACAAAAATAATAGATGAAATCCCTAAGGAAGAACATGTCAAGTGAGAAGAAGATGAGGACTAAAGTGTTTAGTACATCTTCTACTTTCTATTTTAGAGGCAGAAGGCAAAAGAGGCTCTAGGGAAGGAAAGTGAGAACTATTCAAGAGAAGTGTGCAGAGGTTGGGAGTGTAAAAGTGGGGCAAGCATGCATCAGTAGAGAGAGGTGATCCCTGTTGCATAAAGCTTCAGAAGTTGAGCAGGAGTAACGGAATTGGCAATTTGAAAGTTATTGGTAATGTCAGGGAAAGTGGTACCAAGACATGAACCTGGGAAACTCAGCTTCAAGGAATTGTGCTGTAAAAGGGAGAAGAGAATTGCAGCAGGTGGTCTTTTATGAAGATTGAAGTGAAGGGAAGAAGAATTAGGATATGCCACCTGACTCTTCAGAGCAAAAGACTCATGGAAGACTTTTTTTTTTTTTGCCTCCAAGACAGAAGAGACTTGGTGTATTGGTATGTAGGGAGGAACTGGTGGAGAGGAAAATGAGGAAGACTGAAGAAGATGGTTAATGAAATTAGGCCTCAGAACTTGACTGGGAAGGAATGAGATCAGCCTTAGAAAGGAAGATAAGAAAATAAGAATGGATGGAAAATAGGAAATCTGAAGCAAATGGAAGGAAAATAGAAGAATTCACATCCGATTTTGCTCAGTACAAGAGGTGTCCAGCTTATTGGCTAAGAATGTGTGTGTGCAGACCCCTGTGAAAATTGCATGGTGAAACAGGGCCATGTCACAGGGTGTGGCTCCTTACTGCCCACACTTCTTTGACCCTTTATTGACTCAAAGTGAGTGGCCACGCTCCCCTTCCTTTAGAGAGAGTGCTTTAAAGAGAGTGCTTTAGACATTCTTGTTTAAATTCAGATAGGAGACTTGGTTAAGTTCTGAGTGTCTTCTCTCTATAGTGTAATCAGTTTCTAAAGAGAGGCCTGGGTGCCTTAGGGTTCTCCAGAATCAATATGAGGACCTCAAATCTCAGACTCAACCCTGTTCTTGATTCTGGGTTATGTAAGTAATATGAATAATTTCAGTACTACAAATCTCAGGTTTCTTTGTCCCTCAGCAATGCTGACTCATTATTAAATAAATTTTATTTATGCTAAATTTTCCTCTTAGTTGGTCCTCTTAAGAATATCTTGTTTTAGATTATCTTATGGTAATTAAGAGTTTATGAATTATATGCTAATGGAAAAATCTAACTTCACATATCTTCTTTATTCTGATTTCATCTATACGAATTTTGTAAAATGTAAACTTGGGCAAGGTAAAAGCCACTCCACAGACAAGGAATTACATAATGTGTATATTTGGAATTGAAATGTTTATTTAAATTTTTTTATTAATAAAAGTTTATATAAAGTGATGTTTGTTTATACTCTTTGATCATCAATCATTTACTCATTGATTATATATTTATTAGTCATCTATGTGCAGGTTCTGTTCCAGGTGCTAGGAATATAAATGCAGAAAAGATATAGTCCCTGAATCTTAGGAGTTTATGGTCTAGTTATGGGAGACAGTATAATCAAGTAATCAACTAAGTACAATGGACAGTGTATGTGCCCAAAAGAGAGAGTTGTCAATTCTGGTTAAGAAGGATGGGAAACCTCTATAAAGGAAGGTTTTACTGTTGAAATGGTGTCTGAATTCTGAAGGGCTACAAGTTATCTTCATTAAGATTACTATTAGAGGATAAAATTTTGCGGGCAAAGAACTCATCTTATGTAAATTTGTGTTCCCATACAAGGGAAGAATTTGTCAGTAAATGAAAGATAAAGGCTTCCAAAGAATCATGAAGTTTAAAATTTTAATAAAAGGTATTTTTTTTACCAATACCAGTAGGTGGCAGTGTAACCTCATTAAAAAAAGACCGATGTAAGGATGAAAATTACTTTCCTGATTTTCCAGTCCTGATAATGAGGGTCTTCTGGGTTAAAAATGGATAAGAAAAAGTGGTTTTGAAATTTTTTTCTCTGCAGGCCAGCTTTTCCTTGAGTAAGCCGCTGTCTCATTCCTCCCCTGCTTCTCATTCATCCTGAAAGATCTACATAAAATTGACTTGGACACCTCCCCTTCCAAGGCCTGTGGGAGTCAGGAGCCCTTCTCAAGATTTCTGCACGGCACTGACCCAGAAACAAAACTGAGCTCCCTGCGTGATGTCCACTAAAAGCCCATTCACATAAAACATTCGTGATTTTAAGCGCCTTTAGTGAAGATTTGAGGAAAGGATAGCAGCAGAGTGTATACAGCAGCAACAAAGCAACCTCTAATGGATCAGGCAGCCTCTCTTGTCTCAAAATGTTCCTTGGCCACCCACCACTATGGAATTTTACTGAATTTCTTTTTGTCAGCCTTTCTCTATCTAGTTGGCTCCTCTTTTTCCCTGCTCAGCCCTGTAATTTCAATTTTTTTTAATCTCTTCTCCATTCCTTCTTCACTCTACCTCTTTCTTCTTTTCTTTACCTCCCTCTTCCCTCCTCTTCCCTCCGTCTTCCTCTTTCTTTCTCCCCTCCAAACCCACCAATGTGCTCTGTGGTAGTGAGCCCTTCACTTAACAAAATCCCTCCTCTTTCTCCTCCTCCTCCCCACCATTGCCAAAAGGCAGCAGTGCCAGTTCATTACCCTGAAACAGAAAGCACGACAGTAATTTCAGTGTAATAAAAATGCTTTAAAAAACACTTCCCTGCAGATTTTTTTTAAATTAAGAAAATTGTGGTGGTTGCAGGTTTTTGCTAAGCAGGGTATAAATGAGTTTGTTAATATTCTCTACTCCTCCATCCATCTTCCATTTGCCTAGAAAATAAATCCCAGTTACTATCTGACTATCAGTATTTATCTTATTTGCCATTGATGTTGTTTTTTTTGTTTTGTTTTTCCTTTAGGGTTTGTCTTGGCCCATTTTATGTTGCTAGAACAGAATACCACAGACAGAAATTTATAAGGAATAGAAGTTTATTTGCCTCCTGGTTCTGGGGGCTGGGAAGTCCAAGATCAAGGGGCTGCATAGATTGAGGTCCTTCTTGCTGACTCGTAACATGGAAAGAGAGTTCACTGCATAGAAGAAAGGAGGCCAAACTCATTCTTTTATCATGAGCCTACTCCTGAAATAACTCACTCTCAAGGTAATGGCATTAATCCATTCATGAAGGCAGAACACTCTTGATGTAATCACTTCTTAAGGATCCTATTTCGTAACACTGTTGCATTGGGGATTAACCTTTCAACACATGAATATTGGGGGACACATTCAAACCATAACAAGAGTTCTTTGTGTGACTCTGTGTGGTTCAGCAAATTGTGATTGGTCTGCTATAGTGGACTTTCCCCTCACCTCCCAAATGTTTATTATGAAAAATTTCAATTTAAAGAAAGGTGGAAGGAATTGTTGAAAGAATATGTCATCTAGTTTCTACTGTTGTTAACATTGTGTCATAGTTGCCTTTTCATCCATCCAACCACCCATCCATCTAGCCACCTTATAATTACTATTATTATTATTACTATTATTTTTAAAGACACCTCTATTAAAGCAACCATCTTATTTTTTGATTTTATTTATTTTCAAAGTTAGTTGTAGACATTAGTATACTTTATTCCTAGACATTTTAGCGTGAACATAATTAACTGGAGTATAATACTTGTTTTCAGTTTCTTTTTATTTTTGAGGTAAAATTGACATACAGTGAAATCCAAATCTTAAGTGTACCACCAGATAAATTTTGATAAATGCATTATGCCTGGGCTTCACACACCCTATTCAATATATAGAAAATTTCCAGAGAATTTATTTTGTTGTTTTTTTCACACACTAAGTTCTAGACTTTTCCAGGTCCGAGGGAACTATTAGGGGGGAAAGTACTTGTTATAGTAAAAAAGATTTTAGCTGTGTTTGTTTTTAAGGTGCAGAAACACATCACAGATTAAGGTCTGCATCTGAGCTTTTTGTTATTGTTCCAGTTTGATCTCAGTGACATTACAAGCAAGCAGAAACACTCAGACATGAAATGGCCAGTGCCTGTGAGTTAAGAGCAGGAACTAGGTCTATTTTTTTGATATGTATCTCAACTACCTGGGATACTTTATACTTTTGGCACTCAATAAATATTTGTTGCTGCCAGATGATCTGCCACAAAAATTTACTGGGTCTATTTTATGGCTATTGTTTGTCCACCTTGAAAATAATCATGGGATCATAGAAGTCAAAGTCATGGAGAGCAGCACACAGGTTTCTCAGCTGTTGATCAGTTCTTTACAGTAAAGCAGGGTTAAATGTAGAAGGTATGATACTGAGAGCTTCTCAAAGGTACAGAGTTGAATAGAGGAAAAAGAGCAGATAAATTCAGACAGAATGTCGTTAAGGTCCTAGCAGAAAAAAGACCTGAATTCTGATTTCTCTTATGCTTTCTACTGGAGTTCCGACTCGGTGTTTGACCTTTCCAGGGCCTGCAGGTGCATGAAGATGGGTGGTTACTATTCCTAGAAAATGTTTATGTAGAAAAATACTGATACATGCTGATATGGTTTGACTGTGTCCCCACCCAAATCTCATCTTGAATGGAACATATTGCAAAGTGGTAGCATGATATTTTACTTAACTAAGTTACTGTCAAGACATTCAGAGATATTTTTAAATGGTACACCAAATTTCAACAGCCTAAATGCTCACTCAAGCTGATTACAAATGACTGCTTGCCATTCTTTGTTTATGGGTGTGATTACCACCTGCAGTAACTTAAAGACAACTATTCAGGGTGAAATCTGCCTCTGAATTGCCATCCTGGTCACAAATCTTTTCCTTCCCAAGTGGAAATCTTCTCCAGAAGAAATAATAACAATAGTATTTTGGTTAGTGTTCAGTTGTGGAGAGTAAAACTCACTCTAGCTAGTTTAAGCAGTAAGATGTTAATCACGGAGCATTAAATGGCTCACAGATTTTAGGTTGAGTGTCCAGGAATGGTTCCCAAAGCCACATTGGCCGTCAAGGGATTATGCCTTTGCCACCGTCGGAAAGCCATGGTATAAGCAAGATACCATCACAGCTGTTAGCTCTAGAGCCTCTGCTCTCAGTGGAAAATAGCCTACCAAGTTAGGAAACCTTGTTACAGCTGCTGTCCCAGGCTGTGCCACTGCAGTTCTAAAGCACATCAACAAAATTGGATTCCAGACTCTAGGCTGAGTATTATTCCTGGAAACTCAACCTAGAAGTTTAACATCTGATTGTAGGAATTTAAATCTAGAATCCTAGGTGCAAGGGATTGGGAAATGGTGCAAGGGATTTAGTCTCATTATATTAAAAGAAGTTAGAATGCATGCTTACTGGCTAGCGTTTACTAGAAATATCTAACATCTGTCAAGAATCTGTACGTGAGTCATGGTGATTACTTCTTCACATGAATCATCTGAGTCTTACAACCACCCAATTAGGTAGTTACGTCCTATTAGTGAGATACTATTATTATAGCCACTTTTACAGGTGAGGAATCTGCTGGTAGGAAAAGTTATTTTCTCAAGCTCGGGTCACAGAACAGAACATGGTGAAATTGGCATTTGAACCTAAGTGTGTTTGACTCTAAATTCTGGAATCTGGTCTCTTAACAATCATACTATACTGTTTCTACTTTCTTTACTAATTAAGTGAAAAGAAAATTAGTTTAAAAGATATTTGGATATTATCAATCATCAAGACACTGTGCTAAGATCATACATAATTTTTTTTTTTTTTTTGAGATAGAGTCTTGCCTGTCACCCAACCTGAAGTGCAGTGGCATGATCTCGGCTCACTGCAGACTCTGCATCCTGTGTTCAAGCAGTTCTCCTGCCTCAGTCCCCAAGTAACTGGGATTACAGGTGTGTGCCACCACGCCTGGCTAATTTTTGTATTTTTAGTAGAGATGGGGTTTCACCATGTTGGCAAGACGGGTCTTGAACTCCTGACCTTGCGATCTGCCTGCCTTGGCCTCCCAAAGTCCTGGGGTTACATGCGTGAGGATAGCATTAATCTAGAGGTAAACTATAGGCACAATTATTATGCAAGGTAGGAAGTAAATGTCATAAGAGAGTATAGACAAAATGCTTTTGGAATTATTTGGAGAGATTTACTCAGAGAATTCAGGAAGAAGTTTAGCTACCACTGGGCTTTGAAGGGTAAGTGGTTTTTGAACATTCAGAAAAGGAAGAAGGTTAGTTGTATCAGGCTGTTCTCATGCTGCTAATAAAGACATACATGAGACTCAGTAATTTATAAAGAAAAGAGGTTTAAATGACTCATAGTTCAGCATGTCTTGGGGAGGCCTCCTGAAACTTACAATCATGGCAGAAGAGGAAGCAAACACATCCTTGACATGGTGGCAGCAAGGAAAAGTGCAGAGCTG
Source organism: Nomascus leucogenys (assembly GCF_006542625.1). NCBI lineage: Eukaryota > Metazoa > Chordata > Mammalia > Primates > Hylobatidae > Nomascus > Nomascus leucogenys. The sequence goes on from NC_044381.1 coordinate 98,521,714, forward strand.
ATATGATTGGGCTGTGTCCCCACCCAGATCTCATCTTGAATTCCCATGTGTTGTGGGAGGGACCCAGTGGGAGGTGATTGAATGATAGGGGCAGGTATTTCCCAGGCTATTCTCATGATAGTGAATAAGTCTCATGAGATCTTATGGTTCTACAAGGGGGAGTTTCCCTGCACAAGCTCTCTTTGCCTGCTGCCATTCATGTAAGATGTGACGTGCTCCTCTTTGCCTTCCACCATGATTGTGAGGCTTCCCCGGCCACGTGGAATTGTGAGTTCTCTGTTAAACTTCTTTCCTTTGTAAATTGCCCAGTCTCAGGTATGTTTTTATCCGCAGAATGAGATGAACTAATACAGTAAATTGGTACCAGTAGCATGGGGTGCTGCTGAAAAGATACCCGAAAATGTGCAGGCGACTTTGGAACTGTGTAACGGGCAGGGATTGGAACAGTTTGGAGGGCTCAGAAGAAGACAGGAAAATGTGGGACAGTTTGGAACTTCCTAGAGACTTGTTGAATGGCTTTGCTCAAAATGCTGATAGTGATATGGAAAATAAAGTCCGGGCTGAGGTGGTCTCAGATGGAGATGAGGAACTTGGAAACTGGAGCAGAGGTGACTCTTGTAATATTTCAGCAAAGAGACTGGCAGCATTTTGCCCCTGCCTTAGAGATTTGTGGAACTTTGAACTTGAGAGATGATTTAGGGTATCTGGCGGAAGAAATTTCCAAGCAGCAAAGCATTCAAGATGTAACTAGGATGCGGTTAAAGGCATTCAGTTTTATAAGGGAAGCAGAGCATAAAAGTTTGGAAAATTTGCAGCCTGACAATGTGATAGAAAAGAAAATCCCATTTTCTGAGGAAAAATCCAAGCCGGCTGCAGAAATTTGCATATGTAATGAGGAGCTGAATGTTAATCCCCAAGACAATGGGGAAAATGTCTCCAGGGCATGTCAGAGGTCTTCATGGCAGCCCTTCCCATTACAGGCCTAGAGGCCTAGGAGGAAAAGTGGTTTCGTGGTCTGGGCCCAGGGTCCCATGCTGTGTACAGCCTAGGGACTTGGTGCCCTATGTCCCAGCCACTCTACCTGTGGGTGAAAGGGGCCAATGTAGAGCTCAGGCCATGGCTTCAGAGGGTGCAAGCCTGAAGCCTTGGCAGCTTCCATGTGGTGTTGAGCCTGCCAGTGCACAGAAATCAAGAATTGGGTTTGGAAACCTCTTCCTAGATTTCAAAGGATGTATGGAAATGCTTGGATGTCCAGGCAGAAGTTTGCCACCGGGACAGGGCCCTCATGAAGAACTTCTGCTAGGGCAGTGCAGAAGGAAAATGTCAGGTGGGCACCCCCACACATAATCCCCACTGGGGCACCATGCAGTGGAGCTGTGAGAAGAAAGTCACCATCCTGCAGACCCCAGAATGGTAGATCCACTGACAGCATGCCCTATGTGCCTGGAAAAGCTGCAAACACTCAACACCAGCCTGTGAAAGCAGCAGGGAGTGGGGCTGTACCCTGCAAAGCCACAGCGGTGGAGCTGCCCATGACCATAGGAACCCACCTCTTACATCAGCATGCCCTGGGTGTGAGACATGGAGTCAAAGGAGATCATTTTGGATCTGTAAGGTTTGACTGCCCTGCTGGATTTTGGACTGTCATGGGGCCTCTAACCCCTTTGTTTTGGCCAATTTCTGCCATTTGGAATGGCTGTATTTCTCCATTGCCTATACCCCTATTGTATCTAGGAAGTAACTAACTTGCTTTTGATTTTACAGGCTCATAGGCAGAAGGGTCTTGCCTTTTCTCAGATGAGACTTTGGGCAGTGGACTTTCGAGTTAATGCTGAAATGAGTTAAGACTTTGGGGGACTGTTGGGAAGGCATGATTGGTTTTGAAATATGAGGACATGAGATTTGGGATGGACCAGGGGCAGAATGATATGGTTTGGCTCTGTGTCCCCACCCAAATCTGATCTTGAATTCTCGTGTGTTGTGGGAGGGACCTGGTGGGAGGCAATTGAATCATTGTGGCAGGTCTTCCTGTGCTGTTCTCATGGTAGTGAATAAGTCTCAGAAGATCTGATGGTTCCATAAGGGGGAGTTACCCTGCACACGCCCCCTCTCTTTGCCTGCTGCCATCCATGTAAGACGTGACTTGCTCCTCCTTGTCTTCCACCATGATTGTGAGGGTTCCCCAGCCACATGGAACTGTAAGTCCAACTAAACCTCTTTCTTTTGTAAATTGCCCATTCTCAGGTATATCTTTATTAGCAGCATGAAAACAGACTAATACAAGAGTGAAGGGGGGGAAATCCCCTTGTAAAACTATCAGATATTGTGAGAACTCACTATCACTAGAACAGCATGGAGGTCACTGTCCCCATTATCCATTTACCTCCCACCAAGTACTCCTGTGACATGTGGGGATTATGTGAACTCAAGTTCAGGATGAGATTTGGGTGAGGACAGAGCTAAACCATATCAGTAGTTGATAGTCACAGAAATTGGAAATCCTGAGGCGTGTGTGGACTAATTGCACATATTCCAGTTTGGCTAGCATGAACAGCAAATAAAATGGAGCAGAGGAAAATATGGCTGAAAAGGCTTTGAATGCTAAGTCGTTTGGAATTGCTTTTGTAGATTGTCAGGAACCCTGAAGGTCCTTGAGCAGAGGGATTACATGAGAGCTGTGTTACATGAAGATATTAGGATCTTTTGGATAATCTGGAGTTGGAGGACTAGAGATCAAATTAGATTGGAGCTACACCTTTACAAAAAATAAAAATTAGCAGGCATGGTGATGTGCACCTGTAGTCCAAGCTACTTGGGAGGCTGAGGTGGGAGGACCACTTCAGCCTGGGCAGTTGAGGCTGCAGTGAACCATAATGGTGCCACTGTACTCCAGCCTGGGTGACAGAGAGAGAGCCTGTCTCAAAAAAAAAATTGGAAGCTGATATAATGACTTTTGAGAACTGACAGACAGATACCCTAATTTGATGACAGTGGAAGTGAGATGAACTGGGTATGAGGATTAGAATAAAGAGAGCTGGACTTAGCAGTTCTTAACAACTAATTGGATGTTGATAGCAAGGAAGAGAGAAGAGTCAGATTATTCTGAGGTTTCCTTCCTGGGTCATGAGAACAATGGTTTCATTAATAAAAGTGTATAAGGGCATAAGAAGTGCATAAGTTCTTAAGAAGAATACACTTACATGGGAAATTAATGAGTTTGATTTTGGATTTTTCAAGTGAAAACACTGGTGTGACAACCCAAGAGACATGGCCAACAAATTTGAAAATGTGGAATGGGAGATCAGAAGAGAAGTCAGACTAGAAGCATAAGGTTTTAAATTTATCTGCAGGTAGCAGTTCTCAAGATAGCTACACTTCAGTAGCACCTGGAGAGCTTTAAAAAATACATGCACTGGACCCCAGAGATTCTGATTTAATTGGTAAGGCTAAACATTTTGATTTAATCAGTTTGGTCTGTGATGCAGATTTAATTAGTATAGGGTAAGGACCTGGCATTTTTATAGTTTGTAAAGCTCCCCAGATGATTCTAATGTAAAACCGTGTTTGATAACTACTGACAGAGGTAATTCATGAGCCATGAGGTTGGGCAGGATTTGAAAAGGATAGCATAAAAAGAGAGAAAAGAAAGTTAATGGTAGAGCCCTTTATAGCATTTATGTTCAATGAGTAGAAAGAGAAGTCAGACAATAGGCAAAGAGGTAGAAAATAAACCAGGAAAAGAGCCAGAGAGTTGGGAGGAGTCAGCAATGCCACATGCCACAGAGAGCAGAGGAGACTTCTAAGAAAGGGTTTAATAGAGGCAGGGGGTGGCATTGGAGGACATGTTATAATTTGCTGTGTACATGCTTGTTGACTGTTCTCTCCTGGTTAAGTTACAAATTCATAATTGAAGAAGCTGAGAGATGAAAAGCTGAGAAAGTGGTTAGACAGGCAGGTTTACTGGGGTAAGCCTTGAGATGAGTGAAACGATCTCAGAACTTAGTTGGAGTTTTGGAATCCAGGATTTCAGAAATGTGGCAAACCTGCATGATGACAATCCAGTGGGCATAGTTCTGAGAGAGGAGTGCTGTAGTGGCCAAACATGTTTTAGGAGTCTAGGTCAGATAACTGTGAGGTTACAATTCAGTGGATCTTCACATGTATGATTAAATCAGCTATGATGTGACAAGACTTGTAGTATAAAGGAGAATGCTGAACCAGATGCCTGAAGTCTTTTCTTTAACTGCTTATTTTAAAAATTGGCACATTGCAAGTGTATATGTTTATAGGGTACAATTTGATGTTTCAGTACATTATCTGTATATGGATCATGTTGTATAATGATCCCTTCAGGATAGTTAACGTGTCCTTCACTTCATGCATGTGTTTGTGGTGAGACCATTCAAAAACCTCCCCTCTAGCTATTTTGTGATACACAATATTTTGCTGTTAACCCTAGTCACCCTACTGTGCAATAGAACACCAGAATTTATTTCTCCTATCTAATTGTAACTTTGTATCTGTTGATTAACCTCTCCCCTTCTTTCTCTTCTCCCTTCCCTCCCGTCCCTTCCCAGTTTCTGGTAACCGTTGATCTACTCTCTGCTGCTGTAAAATCAACATGTGAATTTTTTCAGATTCCATGTCTAAGTGAGATCATACGGTATTTGCCTTTCTGTATCTGGCTTATTTCACTTAACATGATGTCATCTAGATTCATCACAGATTACATCACATTGATGTTGTTGCAAATAACAGGATTTTATTCTTTTTTATGGCTGAAGAGTATTCCAGTGTGCATATATACCACATTTTCTGTATTCATCCATTGTTGGACATGTAAGTTTATTCCATATCTTGGCCAGTGGAACTAGTGCTGCAGTAAACATGGGGATGTATATATGTCTTCATCATCCTGATCTCATTTGCTTTGTATATATACCCAGTAGTGAAATTACTTGATTAGATAGTGGTTCTATTTTTAATTTTTTGAGGAACCTCCATATAGTTTTTCATAATGGCTGTATTAGCTTACAATCCCACCAACAGTGTGTAAGTGTTCCCCTTTTTTCACATCCTTATCAACACTTGTTTTCTTTTGTATTTTTGATAATAGCCATTCTGACTGGCATGAGGTTGCATCTCATTTTGGTTTTGATTTGCATTTTCCTGATAATTAGAGATGTTGCACATTTTTTCTATAGCTGTTGGGCATTTTTGGTGTTCTTTTGAGAAATGTCTACTCAGGTCGTTTGCTCACTTTTAAATCAGATTTTTTTTTTTTGCTATTGAGTTATACAAGTTTTTAAAAATATAATCTGGGCATTAACTCCTTGTCAGATATATAGTTTGCAAATATTTTCTCCTATTCTGTAGGTTTTCTTTTCTCTCTGTTGTTTCCATTGCTGTGCAAAAGCTTTTCATATTACTGTAATCCCATTTGTCTGTTTTTGCTTTTGTTGCCTGCACTTTTGAAGTCTTATTTTAAAAAAATTATTACCCAGCCCCATGTTGTGAAGTGTTTCCTCTATGTTTTATTCTATTTTATAGGTTCAGATTTTACTTTTAAATCTTAATCCATTTTGATTTGATTTTTGTATATGGTGCAAGGTAGAGGTCTAGTCTCATTCTTCTGTACGTGGATATCCACTTTTCCCAGCACCATTTATCGAAGAGTCTTTTTACTTTTTAATTTTAGGTTCGGGGGGTGCAGGTGCAGGTTTGTTACACAGGTATGTTGAGTGATGCTGAGGTTTGAAATTCTAATGATCCCATGACCCAAGTGGCAAATACAGTACCTGATAGGTAGTTTTCAACACTTGCCCCTCCCTCTTTTCTCCCTTTGTTTTGGAATTCCTAGTGTCTGTTGTTCCTGTCTTTGCTCCATTTGTACCCAGTATTTAGCTTCCACTTATGAGAATATGTGGTGTTTAGTTTTCTGTTCCTGCGTTAATTTGCCCATGACAGTGGCCTGCAGTTGCATCCATGTTACTTCAAAGGACATGATTTCGTTTTATTTTTATGTCTGTGTAGTATTCTATGCTGCATAAGTACATTTTCTGTATCCAATCCACCATTGATAGGTGCCTGGGTTGATTTCATGTCTTTGCTATTGTGAATAGTGCTGCACTAAACATGTGACTGCATGTATCTTTTTGGTATTAATAGAATGATTTATTTTTCTTTGGGTATATACCCAGTAATAGGATTGGTGGGTTGAATGATAATTTTATTTTCAGTTCTTTGAGGAATCTCCAAACTGCTTTTCACAGGAGCTGAGGTAGTTTACATTCCCACCAACAGTGTATAAGCATTCCCTTTTCTCTGCAACCTCACTGTTATCTATTATTTTTTGACTTTTTGTTAATAGCCATTCTGGCTGGTATTAGATGGTATCTCACTGTAGTTTTGATTTGCATTTCTCTAATGATTAGTGATGCTGAGCATTTTTTTGTGTGTTTCTTGGCTGCTTGTATGTCTTCTTTTGAGCAGTGTCTGTTCATATCCTTTGCCCTTTTTTTTTTTTTTTTTGAGACAAGGCCTTGCTCTGTTGCCTAGGCTGGAGTGCAGTGGCATGATCATGACTCACTGCAGCCTCGACCTCTGGAGCTCCAGCAATCCTCCCACCTTAGCCTCTTGAGTAGCTGGGACCACAGGTATACGTAAACACACCCAGCCAATTTTTAATTTTTTGGTGGAGGCGAGGTCTCATTTTATTTCCCAGGCTGGTCTTGAACTCCTGGGCTCAAGGAACTCACCCACCTCTGCCTCCCAAATTGCTGGGATTACAGCTGTGAGCCACCGTGCCTGGCCTGCTTTTTCTTTTTAGTTAATCTATTGTATGTTTTTGTGCTGTGGTTATCATGAGTCTTTCAAAAAACATCTTACAGTAATAACAAGTTATTTTAAAGAGGTGACAACTTATCTTTGATGAAAAATATAAGAATGTAAACAAGCACACAAAAATTTTATTCCTAAACTTTATCCCCCTACCCACTTTGACTTTTAGTTGTCTTAATTTACACTTTTTATATTATCAATCTCTTAACAGATTGCTGCAGCTATTTTTATTTTTGATAGATTTGTCTTTGCGGCTTTACACTAGAGTTATGAGTGGATTGTCCACCAGCATTACAGTAACAGAGTATTCTGGTTTTGTTTCTTTACTTAATTTCACCAGTGAGTTTCATACCTTGAAAAGTTTTATTTTTGCACATTAGTGTTTTTTTTTTTTTCCCCAAATGGAAAAAATTTCTTTTGCATTTCTTGTAAGATGGGTCTGGTGGTGGTGAATTCTCTCAGGTTTTGTTTGTCTGGGAAAGACTTTACTTCTGCTTTCTAGTTTAAGGATAATTTTGCTGAAAATAATATTCTTAGATGGCAGTTGTTTGAAAATGTTATTCCACTTCTTCCTGGCCTATATGGTTTCTGTTGAGAAGTCTGTTGCCAGACAAATTGGAACTTTTTTATATGTTATTTACTTATTTTCTCTTGCTGCTTTTAAGATCCTCCTTTGTCCTTGACCTTTGCAAGTTTGATTGTAATAAGCCTCAGGATACTTTTATTTGTATTTAATCTGTTTGGTGTTCTCAGACCTTCCTGAACTTGGATATTTACATCTTTTTCAAGTTTTGTAAACTTCTGCTATTATTTATTTGAATAAGCTTTCTATCCTTGGGTCTTGCTTAACTCCCTGTTGAACATTAATACTTCTTAGATTTGGTCTCTTGAGATAATTTTCTATCTATTATGGGTAATTGTCATTCCTTTCCGTTTTTAAACATCTTCTCTCCTCTGACTGCATATTTTTCATTAGGCAATGTTTTAGGTTCACTGGTTCTTTCCTTTGCTTGGTTCATTCTGCCATTGAGAGCCTCTAATGAGTTCTTCAGCTCAGCAAATGTGTTTACCAGTTCCAAAATTTCTGTTTTTCAAAATTATTTCAATCTCTTTGTTAAATTTTCTGATACATTTTTGAATTGCTTTTCTGCAGAGCTTGCAGTGAGCTGAGATCGCGCCACTGCATTCCAGCCTGGGCAACAGAGTGAGATTGCGTCTCAAAAAAAATAAATAAATAAATAAATAAATAAAATAATAAATAAAAGTTTGTTTATTATATCCTTTATCACACAATGTTGTTTCATTTTAATATACTCCCAATTTGTCAGTCTTTTTTTTATGGTTTATTCTTTTTGTCTTTTCTTATCTCAGTGGCGTGATGATATTTTTCTATATTTCTTGTGTTAGACATTTGCATTTCATCACCAATTGCCCCAGCAGTGCTTATCAAATAGTTCATTCTTTTCTCACTTATTTAGGAAAGAATGTAATACCGTTTCTACCATAAACCATCATATATGGGTTCATCCAGATACTAATGATCCACTATTATAATCACTATGGTTGTATAGTTTAGATGGATGGTAGGGCAACTCTGGATTGCTGGCCACGTAAATTTCTACCCCCACTCCCTTTTTCTTTTTCAAAATTGTCTTGGAAATTTCTTGACTGTGTACTTAAAAGTGAATTTTAAGCTAGGCACTGTGGCATGCATCTGTAAATGCACCCGTAATCCCAGCTACTTGAGCCAGGAGTTTGAGACCAGCCTAGGCAACACAACAAGACCTTGTCTCAAAAAAGGAGAATTTTAATTTCAGCTTGTCAGATTCTTTGGGGATTTGATTAACATTCCATTGAGTTTATAATTTTGAGGGAATTGCCACTTCTAAATTCTGAAATTTCTATCAAAGAATATAGCAGTACATCAATACTTTTATTAGGGCTTTTTTTCTTTTTCTTAGTAAAGTTTTAGAATATTCTTCACAAACACCTCCACATATTTATTACATTTATTCCTTGGTATCTTTTAGTTTTTGTTTATATGATAAATACCTTAGAAGTTATTTCGAAATATTTGTTACTGGCATTTGAGAATATGATGTGTCTTTGCATATTAATTTTTTTCTGAGACAGGGTCTCACCCTGTCATCCAGGCTGAAGTACAGTGGCATCATTATGTCTCACTGAAGCCTCAACCACCCAGGCTCAGGTGATCCTCCCATCTTAGCCTCCTGGGCAGCTGAAACTACAGAGGTGCACCACCACTCCCAGCTGATTTTTGTATTTTTTGTAGAGATGGAGTCTTGCCACATTGGTCACAGTCCACCCCCTGGGCCAAAAATTTATCCTGCGCTTCTGGGGTTGTGTTATCTGCCCCCCTGGGCAGCCTTTGGGGAAGTCGGATTCCATACCCTGTGGCCTGGACTTCATTTGGACCTAGAAGTAGTGGGAGGAGCCACTATGACTACTGTAGGGTAGTCCTAAGGAAGGCCATGCTGAAGCTTGCCTGGGTGAGATAGGTGGTGGTGTTAGGAGACGAAGAGATGGGCTGGTGGGCGGCTAGATTCTGACAAGCATCCAAGGCCCAGGAGATGTTGGGGTGGAGTAACTCTGAAAAGGTGCATAAGCTGATGCCATTGGAGTAACCATGAGACTAGTGAAGTATTATGCATCTCCTGAAGTAAAACAACCTCTCTTTATTGCTCAAAAAAAAAAAAAAAACAAAAACAAATATATGTACTAATAGTCAGATTTTTAAGGACTTGAATGGCTTTATCACCAATGGTATGGGCTACGGTTGATCTATGGTTTTTGCCATCACACCAATAATGCCCTTGGCTGATGGCTTTGAATGTCTTTACCATAAATTTTATAAGGGATTGTGACTGTTTATCAGGCATTTAGTTTGTCATGGTATAAGATTGACCAGGCAATTGCTAATGTAAGAATTTTTAGGTTGTGATTTGATGAATTAGATGACTGCTGCTACTAGGGAGCAATTTTTGTTTGCCTTTTCTTTGATAATTCATTGGAAAACTGTGAATAATAATAATGCATATAAAAGAGACAAAGATGGATAAAGGTAGAGGGGAATAAATTTTCTCTGTAAGTAGCAAACAGCTATGAATTTCTTATTAAATTTTACAGGCAGGGAGCCTGCAACTCTGAGCATGAGTTCTTATTGTAAGAAAAATTTAGATCAGTTATGGACTTACCATTCTAAAGCAGTCAGAGTTGAAATATTTCATATTTTGACCACATTTTGCAGAGGGAGAAGGGTAAAAGAAAAAGCTGTTATTGAAATTTGTAAGCATATAGTTCATAGTTGAAAGCAGTGGAGACCAGATTTGGCTGATTTGAGTAGAAAATTATTTATTCAAAGGACATTGGGCTTTGCCAGTCTTGGGACTATGCAGATGGGAACAACAGTCCAATCATGCTGCAGAACTAGCTCAGTAGGGACATTGCTGTCACTGCTGCTAAGAACTACAGCTTGCACTGTTGACATTGCTAGCAATGGCCTCCAGAAGCTGCCGTCAGCTCTGCTATCCCTGCTACCTAAACACTTGATTTTTGTGACAGCCGTCTCCATTACTATAGATAATTTATTCCTTCTGCACCTCACCAGACAAGGGAAACAAGACTGCCTTGGCCAGCAGGGGACTGTCAGGGGATTTGGTGGGTTCAAGGAACTTATGACATCCAAATTTATTCATTTCCCTCCATTCTATATCTCAGTTTTGTTCTATCCCGATCAGTGCTTTTACTTTCACATAAGTGATCTCAGTGGGCTGTGAATTCAACTGACATTGTAATTTAGAAACCTGCAGGATCAATGTTTGAGTCTGATTTTCAGTTATCTCGGCCCTGCGGCTGAAAGCGATAAGAGATTCTTTTAGCAGTCAGAGAAACATGGGATTTCACTTCATGCCTCTAGCCAAGAATTTGTGATTTCAGCTTGTCATTCTTTTGCTTGAAGCCGTGAAGCAGTGTTAGAAGCAACCTCCATGCCTCTCAGTTCTTGAATTCCTATGCTGTTTGTACACTTGTGTGGCAGTTGTCTACATCCTCATTAGCCTTGCCTTCAGTGAGAACTTCTTGAAGGTGACAGTGTGTGCAGTGGACTTTCAGATTCCCATTCCTTAATACTGGCTAATTTTTGTTGGTTTTACTTTTTATTCAATTCAATTTTTCAAAGGGACCATTGCCTGCAGCTACAACTGGTACCAATTTATGTGTTAGTCAGTGTTTTTAGTTAAAAGCAACTCTGTCTGATGTAAGCAGAAAATGAATTCATTATAAGGACACTTAGTTGCACGGAATTTCTGGGGCTACAGAGCTAGGAACAGTACCTAAAATCATGACCTGAAAGGACACCACTGCTGTGCTGCTGAGCCTGGTGCTGTACTTTGCATCATTAACAGCAGTATTAATAGACCGTGGATTGTGGCTACTAGCACTGCTGCCATTGCTACCCCAGGAATATTATCATGGTCCAACTCCTGTCATTGCCAGAGTAAATTGCTCACATTGTCCCCTTCTTTGCATCACTTCTTCACAGTTCAAGATCTAAGTGATGCGTTTGATGAGTGCAAAGTGGGGGTCTTAAGTCCATGCTCTAGCTGCCAGGGCCACTAAGGAGGTGAGTATGTGGCATTTTCTTTTTCATAGTGTGTGGCAGCGTCTGCCACTTACCTCATACCTTCCTTCATAAGGTGGAGAAAACCAGAACACAGGAAGTAGGTTGTGGCAAATACTATAGGTTGGCTCACTCAATACCCATTCCAATCTTCTGCTAGATTGATCTTCACCTAGGTAGTGATGAATTATGTTCCTAGGTTCCATAGCTGCTGCAGAGTTGTACAAGACTGGGAAATGGAACCAAGTCACCTGATGTAGTGATTGCATGCAGGGAGACTAGAGCTTATGTAAGCATGCTTGTGAAGGTGACTTGAGCATTTGTTTCTTTTCTGTTTAAAATTGACACATAATAGACATACTTATGATATTTTGATACATTAATATAATATGTAATGATCAAATCAAGGTAACTGGTGTATTTATCACTTTAAACATTTACCTTTTCTTTATGCTGGGAATGTTCAAATTATTCTCTCCCAGCTATTTTGAAATATACACCACATTATTGTTTACTCTAGTCAACCTACCGATTTATTGAACACTAGGTCTTTTTTTTAAAAATTAATAAATAATAGATGTCCATATTTTCAGGCTACTTGTGATAATTTGATACATTCATAGAATTAAGTCAGGGTAATTGGAATATTCATCACCTTATATATTTATCTGTTCTTTATGCTAGAAACATGCAAATTATTCTCTTCTAGCTATTTTGAAATGCACAATAGATTAATGTTTGTAGCATCACCCTACTGATACATCAAACACCAGGTCTTATTTCTTGTTTCTAATTGCATATTTGTACCCATCAATTAACCTCTATTCATCCCTTCCCCACTTACCCTTCCTGGCCTCTGATAACCACTAATCCACTCTATCTTCATGTGATCCAGTTTTTAGCTCCCATATATGAATGACAATGTGCAATATTTGTCTTTCTGTGTTTGGCTTATTTCACTTAACATAATGACCTCCACTTCCATCCATGTTGCTACAAATGACAGGATTTTATTATTTTTAATGGCTGAATGACATTCCATTGTATATATATAACCACATTTTCTTTATTTATCCATTGATAGGTACGTAGGTTGATTCCGTATTTTGCCTATTGTGGATTAATGCTACAATAAACATGGGAGTGCAGATATTTTATTGATACATTGTTTCATTTCTTTTGGCTATGTACCCAGTGGTGGAATTACTAGATCACGTGATAGTTCTGTTTTCAATTTTTTGAGGAACCTCCATACTGATTTCTATAGTTGCTGTACTTTGCATTCCTCACCGTGTACAAGGGTTTCCTTTTCTCCACATCCTTGCCAGTATCCATTATTGCCTGTTTTTTTTAATAAAAGCCACTCTGGGGTCAGATGATATCTCATTGTCGTTTTGATTTGCTTTTCTCTGATGATTAGTGATATTGAACTTTTTTTTTAATGCTTTTTGGCCATTTGAATGTCTTCTTATAAATGTTTATTCAGCTCTTTTGCCCCATTTTTAATTGGATTTCTTTTTTGCAGTTGAGTTGTTTCAGCTCCTTATATTTTCTGGTTATTAATTCCTTGTCAGATGAATAGTTTGCTAATATTTTTTCTTATTCTGTGGGTTGTCTCCTTACTTTGCGATTGTTTCCTTTGTGGTGCAGAAGCCTTTTAGCTTGATGTAATCCTATTTGTCTTTTTTGCTTTTGTTGCCTGTGCTTTTGAAGTTTTACACAAGAAAAATCTTTGCTCAGGCCAATGTCCTGCAGCATTTCCCCAAAATTTTCTAATGTTTTTGTATTTTCAAATCTTAGATTTAAGTCTTCAATCCATTTTGATTTTATTTTTATATATAGTGAGAGATAAGTGACTAGTTTTATTCTTCTCTATATGGATATCCATTTTACCCAGAAGCATTTATTAAAGAGGCTGTCCCTGCCCCACTGTATGTTCTGGGAGCCTTTGTTGAAAATGAATTGGCTGTAGGCTCTGTTCTGTTCCATTGATCTATATCTCTGTTTTGGTACCAGTACCATGCTGTTTTGGTTACTGTAGCCTTGTAGTATAGTTTGAAGTCAGGTAGCGTGATGCCTCTGGCTTTGTTCTTTTGGCTTAGGATTGACTTGGCCGTGTGGGCTCTTTTTTGGTTCCATATGAACTTTAAAGTAGCTTTTTCCAATTCTGTGAAGAAAGTCATTGGTAGCTTGCTGGGGATGGCATTGAATCTATAAATTACCTTGGGCAGTATGGCCATGGCCATTTTCACAATGTTGATTCTTCCAACCCATGAGCATGGAATGTTCTTCCATTTGTTTGTATCCTCTTTTATTTCATTGAGCAGTGGTTTGTAGTTCTCCTTGAAGAGGTCCTTCACGTCCCTTGTAAGTTGGATTCCTAGGTATTTTATTGTCTTTGAAGCAATTGTGAATGGGAGTTCACTCATGATTTGGCTCTCTGTTTGTTATTGTTATATAAGAATGCTTGTGATTTTTGTACATTGATTTTGTATCTTGAGACTTTGCTGAAGTTGCTTATCAGCTTAAGGAGATTTTGGGCTGAGACAATGGGGTTTTCTAGATACACAATCATGTTGTGTGCAAACTGGGACAATTTGACTTCCTCTTTTCCTAATTGAATAGCCTTTATTTCCTTCTCCTGCCTAATTGCTCGGGCCAGAACTTCCAACACTATGTTGAATAGGAGTGGTGAGAGAGGGCATCCTTGTCTTGTGCCAGTTTTCAAAGGGAATGCTTCCAGTTTTTGCCCATTCAGTATGATATTGGCTGTGGGTTTGTCATAGATAGCTCTTATTATTCTGAGATACGTCCCATCAATACCTAATTTATTGAGAGTTTTTAGCATGAAGGGTTGTTGAATTTTGTCAAAGGCCTTTTCTGCATCTATTGAGATAATGATGTGGTTTTTGTCTTTGGTTCCGTTTATATGCTGGATTACATTTATTGATTTGCATATGTTGAACCAGCCTTGCATCCCAGGGATGAAGCCCACTTGATCATGGTGGATAAGCTTTTTGATGTGCTGCTGGATTCGGTTTGCCAGTATTTTATTGAGGATTTTTGCATCAATATTCATCAAGGATATTGGTCTAAAATTCTCTTTTTTGGTTGTGTCTCTGCCTGGCTTTGGTATTAGGATGATGCTGGCCTCATAAAATGAGTTAGGGAGGATTCCCTCTTTTTCTATCAATTGGAATAGTTTCAGAAGGAATGGTACCAGTTCCTCCTTCTACCTCTGGTAGAATTTGGCTGTGAATCCATCTGGTCCTGGACCCTTTTTGGTTGGTAAGCTGTTGATTATTGCCACAATTTCAGAGCTTGTTATTGGTCTATTCAGAGATTCAACTTCTTCCTGGTTTAGTCTTGGGAGGGTGTATGTGTCGAGGAATTTATCCATTTCTTCTAGATTTTCTAGTTTATTTGCATAGAGGTATTTGTAATATTCTCTGATGGTAGATTGTATTTCTGTGGGATCGGTGGTGATATCCCCTTTATCATTTTTTATTGCATCTATTTAATTCTTCTCTCTTTTCTTCTTTATTAGTCTTGCTAGCGGTCTATCAATTTTGTTGATCTTTTCAAAAAACCAGCTCCTGAATTCATTAATTTTTTGAAGTTTTTTATGTCTCTATTTACTTGAGTTCTGCTCTGATTTTAGTTGTTTCTTGACTTCTGCTAGCTTTTGAATGTGTTTGCTCTTGCTTTTGTAGTTCTTTTAATTGTGATATTAGGGTTTCAATTTTGGATCTTTCCTGCTTTCTCTTGTGGGCATTTAGTGCTATAAATTTCCCTCTACACACTGCTTTGAACGTGTCCCAGAGATTCTGGTATGTTGTGTCCTTGTTCTCGTTGGTTTCGAAGAAGATATTTATTTCTGCCTGAATTTTGTTATGTACCCAGTAGTCATTCAGGAGCAGGTTGTTCAGTTTCCATGTAGTTGAGCGGTTTTGAGTGAGTTTCTTAATCCTGAGTTCTAATTTGATTGCACTGTGGTCCTAGAGACAGTTCGTTATAATTTCTGTTCTTCTACATTTGCTGAGGAGAGCTTTACTTCCAACTATGTTGTCAATTTTGGAATAGGTGTGGTGTGGTGCTGAAAAAAATGTATCTTCTGTTGATTTGGGGTGGAGAGTTCTGTAGATGTCTATTAGGTCTGCTTGGTGCAGAGCTGAGTTCAATTCCTGGGTATCCTTGTTAACTTTCTGTCTCGTTGATCTGTCTAATGTTGACAGTGGGGTGTTAAAGTCTCCCATTATTATTGTGTGGGAATCTAAGTCTCTTTGTAGGTCACTCAGGACTTGATTTATGAATCTGGGTGCTCCTGTATTGGGTGCATATATATTTAGGATAGTTAGCTCCTCTTGTTGAATTGATCCCTTCACCATTATGTAATGGCCTTCTTTGTCTCTTTTGATCTTTGTTGGTTTAAAGTCTGTTTTATCAGAGACTAGGATTGCAACCCCTGCCTTTTTTTGTTTTCCATTTGCTTGGTAGATCTTCCTCCATCCTTTTATTTTGAGCCTGTGTGTGTCTCTGCACGTGAGATTGGTCTCCTGAATACAGCACACTGATGGGTCTTGACTCTTTATCCAATTCGCCAGTCTGTGTCTTTTAATTGGAGCATTTAGTCCATTTACATTTAAAGTTAATATTGTTATGTGTGAATTTGATCCTGTCATTATGATGTTAGCTGGTTATTTTGCTCATTAGTTGATGCAGTTTCTTCCTAGCCTTGATGGTCTTTACAATTTGGCATGATTTTGCAGTGGCTGGTACCAGTTGTTCCTTTCCATGTTTAGTGCTTCCTTCAGGAGCTCTTTTAGGGCAGGCCTGGTGGTGACAAAATCTCTCAGCATTTGCTTGTCTGTAAAGTATTTTATTTCTTCTTCACTTATGAAGCTTAGTTTGGCTGGATATGAAATGCTGGGTTGAAAATTCTTTTCTTAAAGAATGTTGAATATTGGCCCCCACTCTCTTCTGGCTTGTAGAGTTTCTGCCGAGAGATCTGCTGTTAGTCTGATGGGCTTCCCTTTGTGGGTAACCCGACCTTTCTCTCTCGCTGCTCTTAACATTTTTTCCTTCATTTCAACTTTGTTGAATCTGACAATTATGTGTCTTGGAGTTGCTCTTCTCGAGGAGTATCTTCGTGGTGTTCTCTGTATTTCCTGAATCTGAATGCTGGCCTGCCTTGCTATATTGGGGAAGTTCTCCTGGATAATATCCTGCAGAGTGTTTTCCCACTTGGTTCCATTCTCCCTGTCACTTTCAGGTACACAGTGAGACGTAGGTTTGGCCTTTTCACATAGTCCCATATTTCTTGGAGGCTTTGTTCATTTCTTTTTATTCTTTTTTCTTTAAACTTCCCTTCTCACTTCATTTCATTCATCTTCCATCACTGATACCCCTTCTTCCAGTTGATCACATCAGCTCCTGAGGGTTCTGCATTCTTCACTTAGTTCTCGAGCCTTGGCTTTCAGCTCCATCAGCTCCTTTAAGCACTTCTTTGTATTGGTTATTCTAGTTATACATTTGTCTAATTTTTTTTCAAAGTTTTTAACTTGTTTGCCATTGGTTTGAATTTCCTCCTGTAGCTTGGAGTAGTTTGATCGTCTGAAGCCTTCTTCTCTCAACTTGTCAAAGTCATTCTCCGTCCAGCTTTGTTCTGTTGCTGGTGAGGAACTGCGTTTCTTTGGAGGAGGAGAGTCGTTCTGCTTTTTAGAGTTTCCAGTTTTTCTGCTCTGTTTTTCCCCCATCTTTGTGGTTTTATCTACTTTTGGTCTTTGATGATGGTGATATATAGATGGGTTTTTGGTGTGGTTGTCCTTTCTGTTTGTTAGTTTTCCTTCTAACAGACAGGACCCTTAGCTGCAGGTCTGTTAGAGTTTGCTAGAGGTACACTCCAGACCCTGTTTGCCTGGGTATCAGCAGCAGTGGCTGCAGAATAGCGGATTTTCGTGAACCGCGAATGCTGCTACCTGATTGTTCCTCTGGAAGTTTTGTCTCAGAGCAGTACCCGGCCGTGTGAGGTGTCAGCCTGCCCCTACCAGGGGGTACCTCCCAGTTAGGCTGCTCGTGGGTCAGGGGTCAGGGACCCACTTTAGGAGGCAGTCTGCCCGTTCTCAGACCTCCAGCACTACTCTCTTCAATGCTGTCAGACAGGAACATTAGAGTCTGCAGAGGTTACTGCTGTCTTTTTATTTGTCTGTTCCCTGCCCTCAGAGGTGGAGCCTACAGAGGCTGGCAGTCCTCCTTGAGCTGTGGTGGGCTCCATCCAGTTCGAGCTTCCCGGCTGCTTTGTTTACCTAAGCAAGCCTGGGCAATGGCGGGTGCCCCTCCCCCAGCCTCGCTGCCACCTTGCAGTTTGATCTCAGACTGCTATACTAGCAATCAGCGAGACTCCGTGGGCATAGCACCCTCCAAGCCAGGTGCGGGATATAATCTCCTGTTGTGCCGTTTTTTAAGCCTGTCGGAAAAGCGCAGTATTAGGGTGGGACTGACCCGATTTTCCAGGTGCCGTCTGTCACCCCTTTCTTTGACTAGGAAAGGGAGCTCCCTGACCCCTTGCGATTCCCCAGGGCGGCAATGCCTCGCCCTGCTTCGGCTCACACACGGTGTGCTGCACCCACTGTCCTGTGGCCACTGTCTGGCACTCCCTAGTGAGATGAACCCGGTACCTCAGATGGAAATGCAAAAATCACCCGTCTTCTGCGTTGCTCATGCTGGGAGCTGTAGACCGGAGCTGTTCTTATTCGGCCATCTTCAGATGAGATAGTTTTTTTGCTGGCAGCATTAGTTATGTCTTGATTCTTTATCCATTCAGCTTTTCCGTGTCTTTAAATTGGACTACTGAGGCCATTTACATTGACTGTTATTATTGGTAAGTAAGGACTTACTACTGCTATTTTTATAGCTTGTTTTGTGGTTGGTTAGCAACTGCTCTCCTCATTATTGTCTTTCTTTGTGATTATGTGCCTTTCTATGGTAGTATGTTTTAATTTGTTGCCTTTATTTTTGTATGTCTATTATAGGTTTTTTTTCATTGTCCTTATCTTGAGGCTTACAAAAAGTTTTTTTATAGATATAACCAGTTATTTTAAAGGGATGACAACTTAGATCACACATACACAGAATAGAAGCAAACAAACAAAAAACCTTTATACTTTAATTCTATTCCTCCTCCACCACCATTTTGACTTTTGGTTGTCTCAATTTACATTTTTATATTGCCTATCTCGTAAAAGGTTGTTGTAGTATTATTGTTTTTGATATATTTGTCTTTTGGGCTTTATACTAGACATGAGCGGATTGCACACAATTGCTGTCTTGGAGTATTCTGGCATTGTCTTTGTGCTTAATTTTGCCAATGGGTTTTATACCTTTAATTGTTTTATTCATGCACATTAGTGTTTTTTTCTTTCAGACTGAAGAACATCTTTTAGCCATTCCTGTAAGATAGGTTGGTGGTGGCGAATTCTCTCAACTTTTCTTTGTCTGGGAAAGACTTTATCTCTTCTTCACATTTGAAGGTTAGGTTTGCTACATATAGTATTCTTGGATGGCAATTGTTTTCTTAGAGCACTCAGGAAATGTTGGCCCACTCCCTCCTGGCCTGTGTGGTTTCTGTTGAGAAGTCTTTTGCTAGATCAATTGGAGCTCGTTTATATGTCATTCACTTTTTATCTTGTGCTGCTTTGGGGATCCTCTCTTTATCCTCGACCTTTGAGAGTTTGATTATTACACCCTGCCTTGAGGTAGTCCTATTTGGTTTGAATCTGTTTGGTGTTCTCAGACCTTCCTGTACCTGGATGTCTATATCCTACTTAAATTGTGGAGAGTTTTCCATTATTATTTATTTTAATAAGCTTTCTTTTCTTTGCTTTTGCCCAACTACCTCTTGAACATGAATAATTCTTAGATACTGTCTTTTGAGGTAATTTTTTATATATTGTAGGTGATCTTCTTTCCTTTTCATTCTTTTTTTTTCTTTTTTCTCCTCTGACTGTGTAATTTCATCTAGCCTGTCTTTGAGCTCACTGATTTTGTCCTCTGCATGATCTATACTACTGTTGAGAGACCAGTGAATTTTTTATCTCAGCAAGTGTATTTCTCAGTCCCAAGATTTCTGTTCTGTTTTTAATAATTTTAATCTGTTAAATTTTAATCATTTTAATCTCTTTGTTAAATTTTTCTGTTAAATTTCTGAATTGCTTTTATGTGTTATCTTGGATATCACTGAGTCTCCTTAAAACTGCTGTTCTGAATTCTTGGTCAGAGAGCTCACATATTGATATCTTGTTAGAATCAGTCACTGGTTCCTTGCTTTGTCTGTTTGGGGAAGTCATGGTTCCCTGTTTGCTGTTGTTCCTTATGGGTATATATCTAAGTCTTTGCGTTGAAGGATTAGCTATCATTCCAGTCTTCTCTATCTGGCTTGTTTTGTTTTTATTAGTTATGCTTGCTTAGAGATATTTTGCAATTTACCTGTTGAATTTTTAAATTATTTTGTCTGCTGGGTCACTGCTTTCTTTTTAGCACTAGATGGCACCTTAATACCAGCTTGGCCTTGGCTCTAACAAACAACTGTATTCCTGCCCATCCCAAATGGCTGAGGTCCCATAGATGATATTCTGGCAGTGTGGAAGGTGGGCTAGGGGTTCAAGTCTGAGGGACCTGTGGGACAAACAGTATGGCACTGCTGAACAGCCACTCTGATTTGGCATCTTCTAGATCAAGTTACAGAGCAGTGTTTCCAGGGCTGGGATGATAATCCCATCTCCCACCTTTGTCTGTGGCCATTCTCAGTGGTATTTCCCCCTTCAGGCACTTCTGATGCTTTCTGTGGGCTGAAGCAGGGACAAGTCACCTTCAGGGAACCCAACATGCGGGGAAGCTGATTGTTCACCCTTTTCCAGTTTAGAAAGTATGAATCAGGGGAAATGTTTCTAGTGTAGAAACCATGAATCAGGGAAAATTTTCCACATGCTCGGTGTCAGGCAGATTGGAGGAAAGGGTGTTGCAGATATTGAAACCTGAGTCTCTTAGTGATTGCTTGGATTTTTTTTTTCATGTTTCTGTGGTGTTGGGAAGTGACTCATCCTCATGTTTGAGTTCTGGGATATTGCTGGTGAAAATCTTGGTGCTCTATATTTGCTTTTGGTTTCTCTGTGTATGTGTTATGGGGTGGGTGTGTGTGTGGAATGGAACCAGCTTGCTTCTATGCCACCATTTTGGTACTAGAAGTCATTACATCTTTTTTTTTTTTTTTTTTGAGACGGAGTCTCGCTCTGTCGCCCAGGCTGGAGTGCAGTGGCGCAATCTCGGCTCACTGCAAGCTCCGCCTCCCGGGTTCACGCCATTCTCCTGCCTCAGCCTCTCCGAGTAGCTGGGACTACAGGCGCCCACCACCACGCCCGGCTAATTTTTTTGTATTTTTAGTAGAGACGGGGTTTCACCGTGGTCTCGATCTCCCGACCTCGTGATCCGCCTGCCTCGGCCTCCCAAAGTGCTGGGATTAGAAGCATGAGCCACCACGCCCGGCCCATTACATCTTATTTCTTCAATCTAACTGTAATTTTGTACACATTAATGTACCTCTCTTCATCCCCCTTCACCCCCTACCCTAACCACTTTCATATATTCTCTATGTGAATATGACTTTTTCCAGAGTGACTGTAGACAAATTCTGGCATTCAGAATCAAGTGTACAAAATGGTGAGTAAGGCTGGCAATGGAGTTTCTTAGAGCAGCCCCACAATGTGCTATGCTTTTTTTTCTCGCTGTTTATTTCTTAGCTTATTGACCCTATCTATTTGCCTTCAAGTTTTGTTCTTTGGCCCTTTTAGGGATTCTGTGAGCTAGCTAATAGCCTTCTACAGAGCCTTTTCTGCTAAAAATAGCTCAGTTCAATACTATTGTTTGCAAGTATAAGCCCTAACTAATGGAGAGTTTCAGGTGGTTACGTGTCGCGCCCCGCACCCCCCCACCAAAAAAATGATAAATATCCCCTCTGCTAAAATATACATGTAGAGATTGGAAGTGTTGGTCTTCACTCAGTATTTGTAAAAAAAATGGATTAACAGACCTAGAGAATGTGCACAACCGTTGGTTGTGACAGCAAATTATTCTACTGCACTAGTCAACCTGTAAGTTTCAAGCCTCGAATGCTATATCACACAAGGGATGCATAATTTAGCTGCAGCATTGCATTAATATCAATAACTAGCATTTGTTGAGTGCTCACCAGACAGTGTTATATAGGTTATTTTATGTTATGTAAGTTATTTTATGTAATCCTCAAAATAAACCTTTGAAGTATTTACTAGTGGCATCTCTATTTTATAGGAGAGGAAATTAAGGTTTAGACAGTTTAAGTACTTTCCCATGGTCAATCTGTTTGGTAGGCAGGAATGGGATATGGACCTATATCTATCTGACCCTAGATTTCTCATTATGCCATTAAGCGACACCGACTCTTACTGTTATTGAATGTGTATTTAACTGGTCTGCTCAGAATTGCAGAGAATTTGATGAGGAAATTATGATGGCGGATGCATACTTAACAAAGAAAATCTCCTGGATGGATCTTTCCTATATAGGAATTAGGAAAATCTTCCTGAGACAGGTAAGTTATGCTCATTATGTTTGAAAACCTTGCCACTCAAAACGTGTTCCAGGGACCAGCAGCACTGGCATCAGCTGGCAGTTTGTTAGAAATGCCTTTGTTTATGAGAGAATGAAATAGGAATACCAAATAAATAATATTGAGAAGCTTCTGGATGGAGTCTTGCATCTTGTTGTATAGGAGAAGATCTTTTTTTAGTGTCCTAATGAAAATTTTTGTATGTCTAGGCAAGAGTGCAATATAGACTAGATGTATAATTTAATGTTTTTTCTAATACATTTTTCTTCTCTCCTTTTAATTGCAATATAAATATACAGTGTCATATATGTATACCCATATAAGCGAAAGACACTAATAGAACAAGAGTAGCAGGACCTACTTATGAGCTCAGGTCTCCTTATTATCTCGTGACCATTTACTAATACCTTTATTCTTACAAAGCTTGATATTCTAAGTAGTATTAAAGGGTCTGTAAGATACATGGTACCTAAGAGATAATTCACATCATAGCTATCACTGACTTAGACCAATATCTCATCTTCTTTGTTTCATCTTTGTCATGACTCTGTGTGTAGACTTTCCTTGAAAAGGTCACCTAAATTCTGATTTCAGGAGGCACCTGCCTGTCACAGATACCAGTCAGGGAAAAAGAACACATAAGGATTTCCTGCTGGAACCCGAAAGCTTTTTCTGCAGTCCAGGTGGTTCTGATAGCCCTTACCAGATGTCTGTCCAGAGCCATTAAGTCTTGGCATGCTTGCTCTTGGGAAAATATTAAGCCATCTCACCCATGAGCAAGTGCTGAATGAATGGGAAGTTTCCAGCTGTGTGCCCAGAAAAAAATGTTTAATGAAGACAACTGATGTCTTTGAATGGTTTATTTTCTCAATTGTTTTTGAGGCTACAACTTACATATCAATACTTCTGAGGGACTAAGTATACAAGAAAGACATTTAAAATGAAACCCTTAGTGTATATATTAGGACAATGTCCTCATTTTTATGTTCTCATTTACTTTACTGTTGAAATTTTTAGAATGATTTATCAAGATTCTTTTATTTATTATTGTCCTCTGCCTAAATAAATGGGGGTAAAATGTAAAACCATTTGCTTATGAATAAATATGATTGAGAAGGTTTCTATATGCTCACATTTAAAAATAGAACAAAAAAGCAAACAAAAAATACCTAGAAAGTTGGTGTTGAACTTAATTGAGCCATGCTACACTGACCCTTCTCACATCTGACTCCTGTTTGCCCTTGGCTTTATCTGTCACCTCTCCCTTCTTCATGTCCCATGCTCAGACTTACTGAACTAGGTTTCCCTACCATGCTATGTTGTTTCATAGCTCTTCGTCTCACCTCTTTCTCTGTGTAAAATGCATCTCTTCCCTGTTTACATTTGGAATGCCTTCTCATTTTCAAAGGTGCATCCAGTTTCTCTACTGAGTAGAACCTTTCCCAATTTCCCAATAGAGAACTAGCTACCCCTCACTTGGTGCCTACTCTGTACCCCAAATCCACGATAAAACAATCTTTACATGGATGTTGAGTAAATAGTGACAAAGTGGAACAATGAAAGGAACCAGTAAGATTCCTTAACTCTTTAACTAATGATGTGTTAATAGAACCAGAAAATTGCAGGGAAGAATCATTTTTTCTTTTGCTTATATTTATGCCCCATTTGTCTATTATGCTGAAAACATTATGGTTCAGAGCCCATGGCTTATTCATGTTTGTACATCCAGTGTTCTCTCCGGTGCTAATTTTGATCATCTGCTCAAAATAATGATTTTGAGTAGACAATCAAATAGTGATTTCATTGAAAAACATCACTTCATTGGCTTGGTACTTTTGTCGTGACCTTAGATTTCTTGTATATACTACCTTTATATGGTATCTGAGGAGATTTGTTTTTATATAAAGGTTCTTAATAAATTTTCTTCAAATGTCAGGATCAAGAGTGTAGGCACATTTGCTCTGGAATGTTTATCCTATTCTTCACTGATGATCAATTTAGAGTGTGTCTGTTCAGGCAAGAATAAACAGAGCAAATGATCTCTTTTTCCCATATAAGCTCTTGAATTTCCCTTTTCCCTAGAATGAAAACTGCTTCTTGCCAATAGAGGATTTTTTATACTGTCGTTTAAAAAATGGATTTTCTTTTATCAAACCTATAACCTTTATATGTGCATTGTTTTCTCCTACATGGGGCCTTGAGATCAGCTTTCACAGATTCTGTTTTGTGATGAGTGCTATCCGTGTAGGAAGGATGTCATTTGTCATGCCTTAGAGACTGTGTAGCACCCCTTCTTTCTTTTACTAAATAAGAAAAATAAGCTGCTCTCTGACCAAACAAGACAAATGTACTTGGGATACTTATTCTTTCCTGTGATTTCTCTGGACTTGCATCACTGGTTTAAGATTTAAGGCATCTTCTTGGTTCTTTACTTTTCATTGTTTCACAGCTCTTTGCTACTGTTTACTCAATGTCCATGTAAAGATTGTTTAATGGGCACTTTGAAAACTTCACAATTGTAAAGCAGCCCAGGTTTGTTGTCTGTGGTGTCATTCTATCTTTCTTTTCTCTGTTGTTGTCCTCCCTCTGACCCTTGATCAAGTAATGAGTGTCCTTATACGCTGACTACTCAGTTCTCCCCACAACTCTGCCTATCCTAGTGTGCTAGTCTCTCAATGACAAAGTCATTCTTCTTTCTCCTCCAACTAAAAAGCTCACCAGTTGATTGTCAAGCAGAAAATCTCTCTGATTAACTCCCTCCCTCCAAGTAACTACTGATCATTAATGGCCCAATGTCTTATTCCTCTAGGATGAAAATGAACATTGTGAAATAGGTGACAACTTTATGTGACAAATGCATTTACCAAGGACATAACTCTATGATTGTGGTATTTCACACACCATGAGGTGGAACACTGGGGTTGTTTCTAGAAGGGATGTGTAAGCTACTGCCTGTGCCCATTTGTTTAAGGATTTTCAGTTTTAGAATTGTTCATTTGTATTCTTCTTCCATGGAGGAATCTAAATGCTGTTATGTCGTGGTAACTGACTGCATTGCGCTTCGTATATTATCATGTAGATTACAGGGCAAGTTATTTTGTTTTCTTAAACATTACTGGTAGAACATAAAGAACAGTAGCAATAAGACCATTAACTTCTTAATTGTTCCTGGATACCATTATTATACATTCAAATTTTGGTGAAGCCTCTGATCAGAGTATTTAAAGGTGTGTGTATTTAAAAACCTGTGACAAAGATCATATATTAAAAATAGTCTGCTTCAGATTATTCTCTGGGAACAAATCAATGGAGTAGACAGAATGAGCTTAGTCATCAAAGCATTTCTTACATAATAGATACGACAATGATAAAAATAGACGAAAATTGAAGGAAAAGAGATGAAGCATAGAGAATAGTTTTAAGGAAACTACAAACAGACAGCAGATGTCACTGTTGCTTTTTCACTATCATTAATCTTTTTTTGGGTTTTGTTCCTAGTTAATGACATTTTTCATTTTGTTAGAGAACTCTAATAGGTTAATCAAGTTCACGTATGCTGAACTTCTGTTTCGAATTTTGTGTTTATTAAGATTATGCCTATAAACTTTGCATATATAATTATAAAGAAGATACTTTATATGCTGAGGACCGTTAATTTAATATTATAACTTGACAAAATAATTTTTGTAATAAATATCTTCTGATTCAGAATAGTTTCCTACTAAAATGAAGTGTTAATCATCTTGAAGAACAGCTAGTCTTGATCTTCTTTTAAATGACCAGTCATATCATTTGTTCTCTTTATTGTGAATATTGAAATAACGTATCACCACATCTTCTCTCTGATGATGATCTAAGTGATTTTTTTACCATGTGAACACAACCAGCCAGTTTTATGTAGAACCTGAGAAACGCGTTCCACATCAACTTCAAAAACACTATTCCCCCCCATTTCATTTTCTCTCCTTGATCAGTTCAACTCTAGCTTTCAATTACAGTGTTTCCTCTTCAAGCTGCTGTGTAGGATGCACAAACCTCAATTTCTCATCTTCCTATCTAATCATTTACCAGATCCTGTTGATTCTAACTTCTGTGTTTTTATTTCTTTTCTCTTCTTCTTTTCTTTTCTCAAAGACAGAATCTCTCTCTCTGTCACCCAGGCTGGTGTGCAATACCTTTGTAAAGGCACTACAACACTGTGCATTTCTAAAATCAACCTCCTTTTTATCACAAACTTTAAACTTCATAGTACACAGATTAAGTATGTTGACACACATTCACACATTTCTGTAGGAAGAATAACATGGACAGTTTTTTAGTTTCAGTGGGGCTCCATTATTTCATGAGAATGAAATGAGACAACCTTGGTTTTAATGTGGAAAAAAATTCAGCAAGAACTAGTAATAATACAATTAGAGTTTCTAAAGATTTCTTTTTCATAAAATCTAATTCTATTGTCATTTTTAATTGGAAAGACTACAACTTTACCATTATATTCTTAAACATAGTAAGCCTGTTTTTTAAAAAAAAAATCTATAAAATAAGGAACTTGGATAAAATGTTCCTAATGTGCTTTTCATTGATAACATTCTATTATTCAATAGGAAGTACTGAAAGGAGAACTTAGGATTGCTTATTTCTCTTACAAAAACCTCATCAATATATGTTCTATGCTTCTATAAAAATGTATTACAGATGATTACTTTTAGAACTAAAATGAAAATATATATTAAGCACTTACTGGGGAATTAGGATTTTTATAATCATAGGACAGTAGTGAAAATTACTTCGAATCTGTTATAACTGAAAAACAATTCAAGGCATTTAATGACATTAATCTATACATTTGAAGATAAGCCTGTGACTGTGTATATGTTGTAACTGTTAAAATAAATGATAAAAACTAGCTTCTCTTTTGGACTTTGTTATCTTGATTGCTTACTGAAAATATTAATGGAAGTAATGGCACAGGAGTCAGGGAGAGGAAGGAGGTGGGCTGTCCAAACACTGTTTTCTGTTATCCATGTGTCAACACTGCCTATGAACACTAAGGCAGGGGCCCCCAACCCCTGGGACCAGTACTGGTCTGTGGCCTGCTAGGAACTGGGCCGCATAGCAGGAGGTGAGCAGCGGATGAGCAAGGGAGCATTACTGCCTGAGCTCTGCCTCCTGTCAGATCAGCAGTGGCACTCAGTTCTCATAGGAGGGCTACCCTGTTGTGAACTGCACGTGCAAGGGATCTAGGTTGCACACTCCTTATGAGACTCTAATGCCTGATGATCTGAGATGGAACAGTTTTATCCTGAAATCATCCCTCCAACTCTGCCCCAAATCCCCACTGTCCATGGAAAAATTGTCTTCCACGAAACTGATTCCTGGTGCCAAAAAGGTTGGGGACCACTGCTCTAAGGAATATATTTAGAATTGCTGGAATAAATAATTTTTATCACTGGTGAATTGGCATATGGTTTTCTGTGTTTGATTTATATATTATTTAACTAAGTAAGTGTTCTGAAGAGGAATTTAGAAAAAGAGTATTTTATTCACTAGTAGGAACTTTAGTGCTCAGAGACATGTTTCTGCAGCCTATCCCAGCATGTTATTTTTTGAACACATTGCATCTTCAGTATAGATGTGGTTTTGAAACTTGGACTTGTTACTTTTAATTCACGTCATCTTGGTTAGGAAATTTAACTTCTCATTAGTGAAATTTTCTTATAAAAGCGGGAATAATGCTATCTATATTTTTTGGGATTATTGTGAAGATTACACTTGATGAATTTAAACACCAATATATGTGTAAGGTGTACCATAAATTATTGATATATATATCATTGTAACCACTAATGGCAAATGTTTCTCAATGGCCTAGTAAGTAAAAGGTGTTTTGTTGATTCTGGGATTATAAAAAGGTAGAATTTGTGGTCTTCATAGTTGGAAGCAGTATTTAAATAACGAACTTACTAATTGTAACAGTAGTTATTTACTTGCAATCTTTAAAAATTGTTTTAAACTTTGTATTGGATTTGAATTTTAGAGGCTTGCTAACTTTCCCTTAATAGTAACTCTCTGACTATCCCTACCCTTTTACCAACCAGGCTAGCAAAGTTGAACCACCAGTTTTAATGTTCTCACTTTTCATCTGTAGACCTAGACATGAAAACAATGGAGGCTAAGATGGGATTTTTGAGTTAACCTGCTCTCCACTGACTTCCTGAGTGGACGGTGGAAGTACTTCTCATGAAATACCAAGGTAGAAAGTGAACTTTACTCTTGTTGCATTTTGGTATGGCTTGCTTACAGCTTTTATTCATGTTAAAAGGTAAATTTATGACATGGAATTCAATAGTCATAAGTTCAGATTACAGATCCCAGCTGTCAGACCCTCCAGCCAGAGTGGGTCCTGTGGTGTCCAGCCTTCTCTGCTCTGCTTCTCTAGCCTTGACTAGTGCTTCATAGAACTATGTATGATTTATTTTTGGTTACTGTCATAGCCTCCCAACTCCTTTACAATTTTAGCTAATATTCTCTCTGCTGTCATCTTAGCCTGCAGAAATGAAATGATCATGTAGGTTCATACATGTGTACACATTATTGTCTATGGTACAGTCTCACTTGTAAAAAACTTCCTAAACAATAATCCATACTCTTAGTATTTTTGAAGCCGTTAGGAACTACTGGAGGTGAAGTCACTACCAAGTTCTTAATGTTTGTGAGGTGAGGAAACCACTAACGTGAGAATATTTCCCAAGATCACTTCCTACCACAATATTTATGTTTCCAAGAAATTAACTGAGCATTTACAATTTACTAAATACTTTAATGATTTATATATAACAATGTATATATTTTTTACAACAATTTAGTTGGGTACTATTATTATTCCTGTTTTGAGGATGAGAACATAAAGAAATGGAGAGTCCTACAGCTGGCCTCCTAAGTGGCCTGATGTACCACAGTTAGGAAGGGGCAGAGTTGAGACTACAACCCAAGTTGTGTGGGCACAGAGTCCGTACGTTTGGCATTTGCATTGCCAGTCTTTGAGGGGAGGTTTGGTTTTGCCATTTAGAGTTGGCAGAGGAGAGCAGGATGGAAGAGATGACCTCCACAGGATCATTCCAGGCTCTCAGAGCCAGAGAATCTTTTTCTTAGTGCATAGTTGTGAATGGGGCCTCTGGATCAGGGACCACCTGATGTAGTAGCCCCAGTACGATAATATTTTGGATTGATGCTTTTCTTGTAATCTAGTCTCAGGCTGGAAAATGTATCTACTTTATCAAGCATCATAAGGCCAACATTGGAGACTAGGCAACTAGGAGTCAGACTTGAAATTCACTGGTTCAAATTTCTTACATAATATAATTTATGTATTATGTATGTATGTATGTAATAAACATTAGTAGTAATATATGCCATTATCTGCCTTTAACCAAAGTTCTGAAGCAGTGGTTCTCCCTTGTTATTTTGCAACACTTTGGGAGTGGTTCTAATCACCTAATTGAGTGTTATGAAATTATAATATTAAAATGTTCCTACTAATATGTAAAACAACTATGATATTATTGTGCCTTTTGGTGGGTGGGAATGAGGGTTTTGGATGTGGTCAAACTTCACTAAAAGTGCTAATAACCATGTAAGAGTGTGGAGAATATTTTTATTTATTTTGCTTTTTACATATCCTCTGTAATGCCAAGTGTGAATAACTATTTGATAAAAATCGAAGAGAAACACGAGACTGAGGTTGAACAGGCTGAGTGAGGAGGCAGACACAAATAGTGAGAGGAATAGCCTGATTTTTCCAAGGACAAGGATTTAGGCTGATGGAATGTATTATTAGGGGGCTGGGTGAGGCAGGGAGAGGAGGCTGAAATATGAGGAGAGGCTAAAGCAGGCAGAAATCTTCCTTTTAAGAATCAGTGCTGTCTGTAACAAAAGCCATTCCAGTGTCTCAAGGCAGCAGCAGGATGCTGTCTGTTCTAGCAACTCAGGGTAATTGGAGAAGGAAGTTTCCCAGGCAGCTAAAAGTAAAGAACCAGAAAGGATTCTGCCTTATGGAAAAGCTCACTAACAGAGAAGGCAGAACAGGTGTGGGGCTGGAGGGCTTTGAATATGTCGCAGAAGCAGGAAGCAGAGAGCATTGAGTTGTAGCATCTAGGCCCTACTCCCAGATTTACTAGGGATGGTTGGCGCTGTTAGAGGGCCCAGTTCAAGTGCTTGAGAAAATGACTTCAGTGTGTGAGACATGCCAAGGGTTATACTATTTCTGCCTTCTAGAATAGGGTGTAGGGAACTGGATGGGAGGGAAGGGTTGCACTGAATCAGCCAGAGGGCTGAGCTTTGCACCATGACCCTTCCCACTATGGCAATGATGTGGCGTTTCACTGGCCAGCACATTGGTAATTTGAGTATGTCTTTTGTTATGTTCTCTGTATTTAGAATTAAGGGAGTTCAGACACTGTAAAGAGAAGGTATAATATGTTGAGGCTTTTAAAATGTGAATTTTTTGGCATATATGGTGGAGAAAGCAAATACTTAGTTGTGTGACAGGGAACAGAGTCTCCTTAGAAGCTAATTAACAACGTATCCAGTATATAAATTATTTAAAACCACAAAATCATGGACTTGTATTAGATGGTCTTTCAGGTTTTTTCCATACATAAAGTTTCACAGTACTTCACACACTACAGTTTCTTTCTATATAGTCTGTGATGACCTCTTCACTTTACCCTCAGACACAAGCTTTTACGGTTGGCCTTTTGTGGTCTTTTTTGGTATTGATAGTTTGATTGAATTTTTGGTTTCTGGCATTTGGCTTACTTACTGATTTTTTTTCTCATCTTGTGCCTCAAGAGAGCTTTCTTAAAATAAAATTCAGTCTCTCTTTTGTTTTCAGCATGATTGCATCTAATTATGTAATTAGGCTAAATACATGCAATCAGGAGCAAGTAATAAATATTAGACTCTAACTCTGTAAATTTTGTTTTTCGTAGTAAATGCCTCAGGGGCAGAGCTTTTTTATTTATGCCTGCTAATACCTTCCACAGTGTTGTACATGTACCAAGAACTCAGTAGTTATTTGTTGAATTAATGAAGTATTCGTAAGATGCAATGCAAATCTCATCTAAAAATATGCAAATTCTCTCAGATGCTAGAAATATTTTTCAAAGTTATTTAAAGCCATATGTTTGGACCATGTACTGGTTTAGGCTAAATTGATTTATCAAGCTGTATGTTTGGCACAGTGGTGGCTATGGCTACATTAGTTGTCTCGGAAGAAAAATGATTTTTATAGGTCATAAGTTAGGTCAGTTAGTCATCATAGATTTACTGTGTTTCTGATGCTGTTTCCTTAGATTTGGTCTGGCTTTTCTCTTGTACATTTGAAGCTTATTTAGGAGTGTGTCAGAACAAGCTGTCTCACCTGCCTGAGTTGTTAGCCTTTAGGGCAGGGACAACGTTGTTACGTTATGTTCAGAGCAGGGCACAGGAGAGAGTTGCCTGGATCATAAAGAATGGTGATGAGCTCAAGTTGGTGACCTGGTTCCTCTGTTCACACACTATGGGCTGGAAAGGATGTGCCATATTTCTCAGGGGTTTTTCCTAATGACCCCTCTGCAGCTATCCTGCACCTTGTTACGAAGTCTTCTTTTACATTACTTTGTAAGCATGTACCTATAATGTAACTTCCATTTTTCAAGCATTCCAATGTTATAAGCACATAAAAATACACCTTGTTTTATTTGTGTTTTTATATTAAATACCTAGCAGAATTCCTGGCATACAGAGAAGTTTGAAATGCTTGAGTCAAATAGAGCTGGTGCCTGTGGCAGTGGATAATCAGGCAGTTGAAAGCAGATTAAAATCTCAAATCTACGTGGATAAGCTTTTGATGTGCTGCTGGATTTGGTTTGCCAGTATTTTATTGAGGATTTTCGCATCGGTGTTCATCAGGGATATTGGCCTGAAACTTCCTTTTTTTGTTGTGTCTGTACCGCGTTTTGGTGTCAGGATGATGCTGGCCTCATAAAATGAGCTAGGGAGGATTCCCTCTCTTTCTATTGTTTGGAATAGTTTCAGAAGGAATGGTACCAGCTCCCCTTTGTACCTCTGGTAGAATTCGGCTGTGAATCTGTCTGGTCCTGGACTTTTTTTGGTTGGGAGGCTATTAATTACTGCCTCAATTTCAGAACTTGTTATTGGTCTATTCAGGGATTCAACTTCTTCCTGGTTTAGTCTTGGGAGGGTGTATGTGTCCAGGAATTTATCCATTTCTTCTAGATTTTCTGGTTTATTTGCATAGAGGGGTTTATAGTATTCTCTGATGATCATTTGTATTTCTGTGGGATCAGTGGTGATCTCCCCTTTATCATTTTTTATTGTGTCTGTTTGATTCTTCTCTTTTTTCTTCTTTATTAGTCTGGCTAGCAGTCTATTTTGTTAATCTTTTCAGAACACCAGCTCCTGGATTAATTGATTTTTTTGAAGGGTTTTTCATGTTTCTATCTCCTTCAGTTCTGCTCTGATCTCCATTATTTATTGTCTTCTGCTAGCTTTTGAATTTGTTTGCTTGCTTCTGTAGTTCTTTTAATTGTGATGTTAGGGTGTTAATTTTAGATCTTTTGCGCTTTCTCCTGTGGACATTTAGTGCTATAAATTTCCATCAAGAAACTGCTTTAGCTGTGTCCCAGAGATTCTGGCACATGGTGTCTTTGTTCTCATTGGTTGCAAAGAACTTATTTATTTCTTCCTTGTTTTAGTTATTTACCCAGTAGTTGTTCAGGAGCAGGTTGTTCAGTTTCCATGTAGTTGTGCAGTTTTGAGTGTGTTTCTTAATCCTGAGTTCTAATTTGATTGCATTGTGGTCTGAGAGACTGCTTGTTGTAATTTCTGTTCTTTTACATTTGCTGAAGAGTGTTTTACTTCCAATTATGTGATCAGTTTTAGAATAAGTGCGATGTGATGCTGAGAAGAATGTATATTCCGTTGATTTGGGGTGGAGAGTTTCAACATATGGAAATCAATAAACGTAATCCATCACATAAACAGAACCAATGACGAAAACCACATGATTATCTCAATAGATGCAGAAAAGGCCTTCGACAAAATTCAACATGGCTTCATGCTAAAATCTCTCAATAAACTAGATATTGATGGAATGTATCTCAAAATAATAAGAACTGTTTATGACAAACTGACAGCCAATATCATTGTGAAAGGGCAAAAACTGGAAGCATTACCTTTGAAATCTGGCACAAGACAAGGATGCTCTCTCTCAGCCACTACTATTCAACATAATATTGGAAGTTCTGGCCAGGACAATCAGGCAAGAGAAAGAAATAAAGGGTATTCAAATAGGAAGAGAGGAAGTCAAATTGTTTGTGTTTGCAGATGACATGATTTTATATATAGAAAACCCCATCGTCTCAGCCCGAAATCTCCTTAAGCTGATAAGCAACTTCAGCAAAGTCTCAGGATACAAAATCAATGTGCAAAAATCACAAGCATTCCATACACCAATAATAGACAAACAGAGAGCCATATCATGAGTGAAGTCCCATTCACAATTGCTACAAAGAGAGTAAAATACCTAGAAATACAACTTACAAGAGATGTGAAGGACCTCTTCTACAAACCACTGCTCAAGGAAATAAGAGAGGACACAAACAAATGGAAAAGCATTCCATATTCATGGATAGGAAAAATCAATATCATGAAAATGGCCATACTGCCCAAAGTAATTTATAAATTCATTGCTATCCTCATCAAGCTACCATTGAGTTTCTTCACAGAATTAGAAAAAACTACTTTAAATTTCATATGGAACCAAAAAAGAGCCTGCATAATGAAGACAATCCTTAGCAAAAAGAAGAAAGCTGGAGGCATCACGCTACCTGACTTCAAACTATACTACAAGGCTACAGTAACTAAAACAGCATGGTACTAATACCAAAACAGATATATAGACCAATGGAACAGAACAGAGGCCTCACAAATAACACCACATATCTACAACCATCTGATCTTTGACAAACCTGACAAAAACAAGAAATGGGGAAAGGATTCCTATTTAATAAATGGTGCTGGGAAAGCTGGCTAGCCATATGCAGAAAACTGAAACTGGACCCTGTCCTTATGCCTTATAAAAAAATTAACTCAAGATGGATTAAAGACTTAAATGTAAGACCTAAAACCATAAAAACCCTAGAAAAAAACCTAGGCAATACCATTCAGGACATAGGCATGGGCAAAGACTTCATGTCTAAAACACCAAAAGCAATGGCAACAAAATCCAAAATTGACAAATGGGATCTATTAAACTAAAGAGCTTCTGCGCAACAAAAGAAACTATCATCAGAGTGAACAGGCAACCTACAGAATGGGAGAAAGTTTTTGCAATCTATCCATCTGACAAAGGGCTAATATCCAGAATCTTCAAATAACTTAAACAAATTTACATGAAAAAAACAACCCCATCAAAAAGTGGGCAAAGGATATGAACAGACACTTCTCAAAAGAAGACATTTATGCAGCCAACAAACAAATGAAAAATGCTCATCATCAAAGAAAGCAAGTCAAACCAAATGAATACCATTCATGCAAAGCATATTAAAGCAAAACAAATTCGGAAAGAAAATAGGCTTACATGTGGAGTAAAATTAGTTCAACCATTGTGGAAGACAGTGTGGCGATTCCTCAAGGATTTAGAACTAGAAATAATACCATTTGACCCAGCAATGCCATTACTAGTATATAC
This sequence comes from Nomascus leucogenys, assembly GCF_006542625.1. Taxonomy (NCBI): domain Eukaryota; kingdom Metazoa; phylum Chordata; class Mammalia; order Primates; family Hylobatidae; genus Nomascus; species Nomascus leucogenys. The sequence goes on from NC_044381.1 coordinate 98,556,589, forward strand.
CCAAAGGATTTTATAAATTATTTTGCTATAAAGACACATGCACACGTATGTTTATTGCTGCACTATTCACAATAAGAAAGACTGGGAACCAACCCAAATGCCCATTAATGATAGACTGGATAAAGAAAATGTGGCACATATACACCGTGGAATACTATGCAGCCATAAAAAAGGATGAGCTCATGTCCTTTGTAGGGACATGGATGAAGCTGGAAGCCACCATTCTCAGCAAACTAACACAAGAACAGAATACTAGACAGTGCATGTTCTCACTCATAAGTGGGAGTTGAACAATGAGAACACATGAACACAGGGAGGGGAACATCACACACCAGGTCTTATTGTGGGGTGGGGGGAGCGATAGCATTAGGAGAAATACCTAATGTAGATGATGGGTTGATGGGTGCAGCAAACTACCATGGCACATGTATACCTGTGTAACAAACCTGTATGTTCTTCACATGTACCCCAGAACTTAAAGTATAATAAACAAACAAACAAAATTACAGCTTAGAAGTAGTAATTTCCTTTTTTTAAAGGGTGGGAGAAAATATACAGAGGGGATACAAATAAGCCACAGTGTCTATCCTTTGAGAGTTTGCAACCAAGTGCAATGATGGGAGATATTAATACTATTTATAATGTTAGGTAGAATATTCTATTAATGCCTCAAGAAAGGATTAAAGCAGAGTTGTAAAAGTTTGGAGAGAGATGGTTTTTAATTTGCAAGGATCAGGGAAATGTTCATGAAAGAGGGGACATTTGACCTAGAACTTAGAAAAATGAGAATGTTTTGACCGATAGATTTCAAGGGAAAGAACTCCAGGCAGAGGAAAGATTTTGACTATAGTCATGGCAGCAGAAATGTCAAAGATAGGATAACTAGTTTAATTTGACGGGAGTATAAGACTTGTTAAGATAGTGAAAAAGATAAGACAGGGAAGGATCGTTGGAGATAGAGCTTTGGGGGTCTCGTACAAATGATGTTTAAGTTCCTTTTCAACAACTGTATGATCCTATAATTCTCTGAATGCAATGACAAGTCACTGGGTTTTGTTAAGTAAGCAATTGTGAGTCCCAAAAATATTTTCAGTTGTGACATCTTATCTTCATTTGATATTCTATGTATGTATGTATGTATGTATGTATGTATGTATGTATTTATGTATTTATTGAGACAGAGTCTCGCTCTGTCACCCAGGCTGGAGAGCATGGCGCTATCTCAGCTCACTGCAAGCTCTGCCTCCACGGTTCATGCCATTCTCTTGCCTCAGCCTCCCGAATAGCTGGGATCACAGGTGCTCGCCACCACACCCGGCTAATTTTTTGTATTTTTAGTAGAGACGGGGTTTCACCGTGTTAGCCAGGATGGTCTCGATTTCCTGACCTGAAGATCCGCCTGCCTCGGCCTCCCAAAGTGTTGGGATTACAGGCGTGAGCCACCATGCCCGGCCCGTTTGATATTCTTACAGTGCCATGGAGTGACATAATCAGAACTATGTTTTGTAAGCACGGATTTTTTTTTTAAAGATTATTTTGGCAGCAATATGTAGTGTTGAATGAAGTGGAAAAGGACTGAAGGTAGAAGTTGGAAGGCTGTTGCAATAGTGTAAAATTAGGATATAGTATAGATTATACTATTAGAAACTAGTATAGATTAGAAATATAGTACAGATTAGAAAATAGTATAGCATAGATTAGAAACAAAGACCTGAATTAGAATAGCATCGATGAAAATAGTTAGAGGCAAATTTAACATGAATTTTAGAATTATATTCTGCAGGGCTGGGCAGTTGATTGAATGTATGACTATGTTTTGGGAGCAGTGTTAGAGAAGGAGAGCTTAAAGATAATTTCAGAGTTTGGAGGCTGGGGGATTATAAGAAGATTGAGAACATGATAGAGCTAAAGGAATCATTTGGTGATGCCTACTTAAAGAAGAGGGAAAAGATGAGTTCATTTTTAGTTGTATTAAGTTAATGGCAAGGAATTCAGGGCATTCAATTAGTTTTGAAATTGGGAATGAAATAAAAGGCTGATATTATTTTCTTCATGCAAATTCTTGGTGGGGAAGTTTAGGACAAAGTACCAAATGGAACATTATCTCATTTTCAACACATACATTAATTACAGATCCTGAAGAACTCTATTGTTAATAAGTAGAGACACTCTAATAAAAATAGACTCATAGACACAGAGACATACCCATTTATACAAATACTCCTGTAAAGGTAGCTCATAATAGTTACTGTGATGAATTGAGAGTGACCATCTCTGGTAGTAGGAAAGAATAAAAAACTTTAACTTCAGAACTGATTTGGATCAAATGATTCCAGGAAATTTCATTATAAGTACTTCCTTTATTTAAAGTTCATGATCATTCCTCAGGCCCCTTAGGTTGCTTAATTTTCTTATCCTTAACAATCTCCTTATGAGACATTGAGTGAACAGGATTTGTGCTATCTTGGGGCCATTTTATCAACTAGTTCTTGAAGGGGGCAGATTGATTTTCCCAAGGTTAGGTTTCATTTTATTAATTGATGTCCAACAGTTCCAGAATTTACTTAATTTAGGTGGAGCACAGTTGTTAGGCCATTAACTCTCCAGCTACTTTTGTCTTCCATTAATCAAGCTGAAATTCGGTTTCTAAGATAGGTTTTCCAAACCTCTTTACCCTCACTCCCTATCTCTCCTCCTCCTTCCATTTGTGTAAAAAAAATTATTAAATTCCTGCTCCCTGCCAGACAGTATGTCAAATGCTAGTAATGGATTGGTGAAGACGCTCCCATTTTTAGGCATCTCATAGTACATGGGGGTAGAATCATACATGCTTTGATAGAGGAGCACAGAATAGGGAACTAAATCAGACCAGGTTAGGGAGGGGTAAATTAGAAAGGCTTCCTGGAAGTGGTGACATCTGAGCAGAGTTGTGAAGATACATAGGAAGTAGCTAGCCAAGGGGTGGGGGTTGTGGGATGAGAAAATGGGTATTCTATGTGAGGGTTAAAGACACATTAAAAGATTTACAAGTAGTCTATATAGCTGGAAAGAGGAGCATATTTGGAGAATTCTAGGAGATAAGATTAGATAAATAGGCAGAAGATAGATAGATAATTGTGAGTTTTGGGTTTACATGAGGACTTTCAGTTACTTCTTGAAATCTTTAGAGAACCATTTTAGCATTTTATGCAATGGATTAACTTGATAAACTCTGTATTTTGCGAAGCTTATTCTGGTACAGGAATGGAAAGTGTATTTGAGAAAGGCCAAGAAATCTGTTGGAGGCCACTGCTGAAACATGAGAATGACGTGGATGAAAGTCTAAACTAAGGTAGCTGAAAAATTGAGAGAAAGGGACAAATTCAAGAGTCATTGAAAAGGTAGACAGTTTGGGACCTGGAGCCTGATTTGATGGAGTAAGTGACAGACACATATAAACTCTCATATATTTGGTTTGGATATCTGCATCTTTAGTTGGTTCATTCACTGGAGGTGCAGAAGATCTGGTTTTTGGTAAAAGGTAGAAGTTACACACTGTGACATGTGGTTGTTGAGGTTTGCATTGGTTATCCAGGTAGAAATGTCTATTAGGCAACTCAGTTGAATGTTTTGAGCAAGAAATATAGATTATGGAGTTAGCCTATGAGCTGATGCTGTGGGTGTGGATGCCAAACCCCAGGGGTGCTGCATAATGTGAAAGGGCAGAGGATGAGGTTGGAGCTTTTGGGAAGACTAGAACCAATTACATGGGAAGATATTTAATTGGTAACCAGAGGAACACATGAAAGTGACAGATAAACAGGAAGAGTAAGAGGCAGGAGAAAAACCGGAGAAGAGCAGTGCAATTAATGGAAACTGAGAGAGTTTGAAGGAGTTGTCGTTAGTGTCAATTGTGCAAACATGTATATTAAGATCTACAGAATGTTTTGTATTGTATTTGGCATACAGACATACTCATTGACCTCAGACTTGTACAGTTTCAGTAGAACATTATTGGAAGAGCTGAGTTTCAGACCTAATATTTTCCAGGTTATAAGGGAAACAGCTAAGTTAGGAATTAAAAATGAAATGGCACTTTGGGAGGCTGAGGTGGATGGATCACTTTAGGCCAGGTGTTCAAGTCCAGCCTGGCCAACATGGTGAAAACCTGTGTCTACTAAACATACAAAAATTAGCCAGGTGTGATGGTACGTGCTTGTAATCCCAGCTACTTGGGAAGCTGAGGTGGGAGAATCACTTGAACCACGGAGGCGGAGGTTGCAGTGAGCCGAGATTGTGCCACTGCACTGCAGCCTGGGCAACAGAGTGAGACTTTGTCTCAAAGAAAAAAAAAACGGAAAAAAAGAAAAAAAGTGGTAGAGTGGTAATAGATCTTGGAATCAAAACCAGGTTTGGGGCCAAAATGAGCAGCAAGTGATCTCAGACAGAAGCAGGCAGGGAACAAACAGGAGGCTTATAAAGATTCTATTGAAATATGATATGATTTTATCTGCCATGCCTCCTCTTAGGATATCTTAAAGGCATTTTGCAGCTTCTGCCATCATATTTCTGAGACATGTTTTGTATTGACCAGCCATTTCACACACAGGGGGCAAATTTGGTATCCTGAACTGTTATATGCACCTGCCCATCTGGCATTAAGTAGCTGCGCAATGTTCCAACACAATAAAGCAAAGTGTCAGTGGGAAGAAGAGTTCTTCATCATCTACTACATAGACTGAGAAATCAGTAAGTGCTTGACAGGCTGGTGAGCATTCTTTTGATGATGGATCCAATGCCACTGGAAGTACTTAAAAGCCTCAGCAATATTTGTCTATTGTGAAAGAAAAACATAGTTGTAACTGGATGTCCTGAGAAGCTTGAAGCTCTTGCATTGCTTTCAGGATGGGCACACTAAGAATATACATTTACCACATTTTGAAGGATATGAATCCAGTGGCATTGGTGAGGTAGCTAAGGAAGGTGTTCCTGGACATTTTAATTTGATGAGGGATGGGCAAGAGACAAAGGCTGCTGTGTGTGGGTGTCTGGATGGACACCACCTGGGCTTGTTGTGTTTTCCAGTGAATTGCTGATAGCTGACTCTGGTTCTTCTGCTTGGATCATACCTTGTCTTATAAAGTATACTCACCCGGACAGAAATACACCTTGTTAAAATAGACTTGAGTAAAGTATTTCACCCACTCTGATCACCAGAGTGTTTTTTATAAGAATCTTGAGGCTCTATTCAATCCACTTGTCTATCTATAAAAGTATTGAAGAGTTCTGTAATTGAGTGCTTTATTAAGCAACAAAAGAGTTTGTGGACAATGTCTGAATCCCCAATTTGGAAGGAGAACAACTTTATTCATATAGTTTAATACCACAAAGTATAAAACTGGACAGTGGTGTTTGATACACATTTTGAGTTTCTTGGTGAAAACTTTTAGCCAGAAAAATTGTTTTTGTTCTAGTCTGTTTTGAATTTTCTAATATTGGACAAATTTAGCTGATCATTCTGTGTCAGCTAAATTTTGTCCTCTTCTGTGATCCTCTTCTTTGTGTTACATGCTATTTTTGCTATGGTCTTTTGCCCAGGGATAAAACTTTCTTGCTTAAAGATCATTTGTTTTTTTTCATTGATACTGTAAAAAATGTTAAACTTATTTTGATTTTCAAAATATTGTTCCCTGCTTTCTTCTTATCCCTGCAATGGGTGGTTGTTGCTGCCCCATGTCTGCGTCTCCGTTGTTCTATCAATCTCTGTCCTTGTGGTCCTTGCACACCTTCCCCATGCAGTGCTCTCTGCCCTGACCTGCATTCTCCTCACTGTAGTAATGAATGGTTAAGAACTAAGGCTTTGGGATGAGATAGGCTGAAGCGTAGTTCTGGCACCATCTTTACTTGCTCTGTGGTCTTGGACAAATCACTTGACCTTGATATATTTCAATTTTCTTTTTTTTTTTTTGAGAGACAGAGTCTGCTCTGTTGCCTAGGCTGGAGTGCAGTGGTGTGATCTCGCTCACTGCAAGCTCCACCTCCTGAGTTCACGCCATTCTTCTGCTTCAGACTCCCTAGTAGCTGGGACCACAGGTGCCCACCATCACACCCGGCTAATTTTTTCTTTCTTTTTTTTTTTTTTTTTAGTAGAGACAGGGTTTCACCATGTTAGCCAGGATGGTCTCGATCTCCTGACCTTGTGATCTGCCCGCCTTGGCCTCCCGAAGTGCTGGGATTAGAGCATGAGCCACCATGCTCGGCCAGATATATTTCAACTTTCTCATCTCTGAAGTGAGATCATAATGGTACCTACCTCATAGGTTGTTGGAAGGATTAAATAACAAAATGAGACAATATATGCAAAGTGCTTACACAGCACTGGCATGTAGTAAGTGCTTCATCATGTTTACTGATTCAATTCTGAATACATATGATGTGATATAAGCATGGGAGTGACTGCCCATCACCTTTGCCATGTTCTATTTGTTAGAAGCCAGTCACAGGTCACTCCTACACTGAAGCACTGAAGGGAAGGGTATTACAAAGGTGTGAATACTAGGAAGTGGGCAATCTTTAGGGGCCACCTTAGGAGTCATTGACCAGATGCTTGATATAATATCATAAGACAATACTGAACCATGGCCTAAATCTTGTTAATTTTATGAGAAAGGTATCAAAATATGGTACCACGTCTGAAGTTCTTAGAAAAATCTGACTCTAACAGGAAGTATGAGCTGAAGCTATTTGCTTTTTTTTTAACTTTTTTTTTTTAAAACAGGTTTTGTGGTTTCATAGTGGGTGTCTATATTTATGGATTACATGAGATATTTTGATACAGGCATGCAATGCATGTCAATCACATCAAGGTAAATAGGGTCTCTGCCATCTCAAGCATTTATCCTTTGTGTTACAAACAATCCAATAAACTCTTTTAGTTATTTTAAAATGTACAATTAAATTATTTTTGACTATAGTCACCCTGTTGTGCTATCAAATACGAGGTCTTATTCATTCTTTATAACAATTTTTTTTTACCATTAACCATCCCCACTTCCCCCTCGCCCCCACTACCCTTCCCAGTCTCTGGTAACGATCCTTGTATTCTCTATCTCCATGTGTTCAGCTATTTGAATTTTTAGCTCCCACAAATAAGTGAGAACATGCGAAGTTTATCTTTCTGTGCCTGCCTTATTTCACTTAACACTCCGGTTCCATCCATGTTGTTGCAGATGACAGGATCTCATTCTTTTTCATGGCTGAATAGTACTCTATTATGTATATGTACCACATTTTCTTTATGCGTTCATCTGTTGATGGACACATAGGTTGCTTTCAAATCTTGGCTGTTGTGAATAGTGCTGCAATAAACATGGGAGTGCAAATATCTGGAAGCTACTTCCTTCGAAAAGTCCCCTTGCAGCTAAAAAGCTTAGGAAAGGTCGACATATTTTTAAAATAATTTTTTGGGAAATAAGGTAAGGGTATCGAGGTCTGATAAAAGTGGAAAGAGTTTGGGATAGACCAAGTGGTTAGTATGATACTAGTTGATCAAATTGGAGGGAAAAATTGCCAAGTAACAGTGAGCCTCTATCTTAGACTGGTTGGGATGAATTTGTAATGGAACCAACTCACAGTTTTAAGACTTTGTGCAACAATGCTGGGCAGTCTGGAAGCAGGATAAGAAAAAGAAGTTTAATCAGGGATAAGAATTGGCAAAACAAGGACAGTGGAAATTTAGAGTGTGGGGAATTCTAAATCTTATTACTGTTGCGATTTGGCTTGTCTAGCTGAAAATAGTTAATTTTTTTCAATCTTAAATTATGAACTATTCCAAATATCAGAACATAATGTAAAATAATGTAATAGGTAACCACCTATTCCCAATTGTATTTAATAGGTATTAAAATTGCACATATTTCCTTCAAATATTTTTCTCTTTTTGAAAATAACTAAAACTCATTGTGGTTTTGATTTGCATTTCTCTGATGGCCAGTGATGATGAGCATTTTTTCATGTGTTTTTTTGGCTGCATAAATGTCTTCTTTTGAGAAGTGTCTGTTCATGTCCTTTGCTCACTTTTCGATGGGGTTGTTTGTTTTTTTCTTGTAAATTTGTTTGAATTCATTGTAGATTCTGGATCTTAGCCCTTTGTCAGATGAGTAGGTTGCAAAAATTTTCTCCCATTTTGTAGGTTGCCTGTTCACTCTGATGATAGTTTCTTTCGCTGTGCAGAAGCTCTTTAGTTTAATTAGATATACCATCTCACACCAGTTAGAATGGCGATCATTAAAAAGGAAACAACAGGTGCTGGAGAGGATGTGGAGAAATAGGAACACTTTTACACTGTTGGTGGGACTGTAAACTAGTTCAACCATTGTGGAAGTCAGTGTGGCGATTCCTCAGGGATCTAGAACTAGAAATACCATTTGACTCAGCTATACCATTACTGGGTATATACCCAAAGGACTATAAATCATGCTGCTATAAAGACACACGCACACGTATGTTTATTGCGGCACTATTCACAATAGCAAAGACTTGGAACGAACCCAAATGTCCAACAACGATAGACTGGATTAAGAAAATGTGGCACATATACACCATGGAATACTATGCAGCCATAAAAAATGATGAGTTCATGTCCTTTGTAGGTACATGGATGAAAGTGGAAATCATCATTCTCAGTAAACTATCGCAAGGACAAAAAACCAAACACCGCATGTTCTCACTCATAGGTGGGAATTGAACAATGAGAACACATGGACACAGGAAAGGGAACATCACACTCTGGGGACTGTTGTGGTGTGGGGGGATGGGGGAGGGATAGCATTAGGAGATATACCTAATGCTAAATGACCAGTTAATGGGTGCAGCACACCAACATGGCACATGTATACATATGTAACAAACCTGCACATTGTGCATATGTACCCTAAAACTTAAAGTATAATAATAATAAAATAAAATAAAATAAAGAAAATAACTAAAACTACATATCCTATTTTATCTTTCTTCTTTTTTCCTTCCTTAATGAAGATTTGAGGTTTGCAGTTATTATCATATCTGTTTCACTGGGTCAGTATATATAAGCTTAGAATGTCATTTTGAAAGAAGGGAAGTCTTTAACATACTCATTAGCAAGTAGTGAATACAGCATAAAGAAGGAGAAGAGAGTTACAACAACCTTTGAGGACAACAGTCAATGCCCAGATGTTTTGTTGCAACCTTAATGTGCCTGATTTCAGAGCAAGCATTAAAATGCTTTAATATACAGTTGGCTTAAAATATGAAGGGCAGAAAAACAAATGCACTCTTCTGTGGAGGAGTTAAACTGGAAGGCAAAGGGAGCTCTTGTCTAGCACAAGCTAGAAGAGATAATTGTTCATTAGGGCGTGTGAAGTCTATCGTAAGTAAGCACAACCACATTCATTAGCCACTTCCCTGCTTTCTATCTGTAATGGGCATTAAGTTTCTCTGTGTTCAATTAGAATGAATTCTGGGTTTTGCACTACAGGCCCTTTCTTGTGTTTCTAATATTCTGCACTTTGGTCTTTTTTCTCTTTGGATTTTCACTAAATTGGTATAAGCTTACTGTATACTGAATGTTCATGCCCCCTCATTTATATGTTGAAATCCTGACTCCCATGGTAAAAGGAGTGGGGCCGCTGGGAGGTAATTAGACCATAAGGCTGGAGCCATCATCAATGGAATTAGTGCCCTTACGAGAGACATGAGAGAGTTTGCTCTCTGTCTCTGCTTTCCACCATGTGAGTTCTCTTCAAGAAGATATCTGTCTGCAAACCAAGAAGAGGGCCCACAGCAGACCTCAGCCTGCTGACATGCTGGCTTTAGACTTCCCAGCCTCTGGAACAGTGAGAAATAAATGTATGTTGTTTAAGCCACCAAGTGTATGGAAATTTGTTACTGTAATCCAAGCTGACTAAAACAAACAGATTGTAAATTATCTCTTAAGTAATGTACTCAAAATATATGACAAGTTCTCAGAGAATATACAGAGTACATAGAAATCAAGCTCTCAAAAAATGTAGTATATGTAGAAGTCGAGTTCTCAGAAGATATAGAATGTACTTAAAAAAGCACTCAACCAAGCAGAAGACACTTATATAAAAAGCTACCCAAAGTATGCTTATAATGATTGATGAGTATTACATTTTGTAACTAAGCATTACCAAAAGTCAGAATTCTAGGATGTCACCAAAATTACTATGTTTGTTGAGTTTTGGAGACAAGTCCAGCACCTTAACTTACTTGAAGGCTGTACCATTTTGACAAATAAAGAATCTGTATCTCTAGGTGTCAGGGTCATCTTCAGATTTAATCCTAGGTTCAACTCAGTCTAAACCACATACTTTGGTCTTGTTTTCTGGGGAGCAAATAGCCTAGCCTTCCCTCTTACAGTTTATAGGTGGTTAAATGCCTCTAACAACAAGCAAGCCACCATATAAAAGAGTGCATGTGGGAAAGAACATGAGTATGTAAATCTGGGGAACTGTGAGGGGTGTGAGTAGCTGGGAATGGGTTACAAATGCACTTACAGTATTATATAATGGAAGTTCAAAATTCATTCAATTTATACCACATACATACTGACTGGCTACTTTATGCCAGGTACTCTGAAGAGGAAAGGCAAATATGTGAAAATTGTTACTCTAATGGTATTAATGCAGATTGATGAAACCCTGTGAGAGGATAGGGAACTTCCTTCTTGTGGTGGTGGGGCTTGATTCAGTAGGTGATAGGATGGATTCTTTGGAGTATGATTATGCCATTGAGAGACCTATACAGCCTCTTTATAATTGATTAGGTAAAGGTATGTAAGAAACTTATTTGACATATTGAGGTACTCCTTAGAGATTTTTCCTGGAGGTCAACTCTGTGAAGGCTATATAACATTGAAAAGCAAATGCTACAACCTGGGAGAATTTCAGCAGAATCTGATGTACTCACATTGTGATATCATCTGTTCAACAGGAAGAGAAGGAAAAAGGCTCTGAACTAAAGTTTTCCTCTGGTATTTGTAAGACTCAAGTTTGAGAGGCCAGATGCGGTGGCTCATGCCTGTAATCCCAGCAATTTGGGAGGCCGAGGCGGGTGGATCACCTGAGGTCGGGAGTTCGAGACCAGTCTGACCAACATGGAGAAACCTCGTCTCTCCTAAAAATACAAAATTAGTGGGGCATGGTGGCGCACGCATGCCTGTAATCCCAGCTACTTGGGAGGCTGAGGCAGGAGACTCAGTTGAACCCAGGAGGCAGAGGTTGCGGTGAGCTGAGATCATGCCATTGCACTCCAGCCTGGGCAACAAGAGTGAAACTTAGTCTAAAAAAAAAAAAATAGATTCAAGTTCGAGAGTGTCTTCTAGCATACGATTTCTGATTAGCTGAATGAAGGTGACATTGGACTCTGTAGAGGTTCTCATTCACGTCTCATAGTGCTGAAACAATCAGACAGTCTTCCTTTGGTAAGGAAAGTAGCTAAAGCCAGGATAACTAAGCATTATACCCATTTAGGACTCAAATGGAGACTCCAGATGGAAACTACACATAATTACATAGACAAGTATAGTTTCTGAGAGGTAGAAATTTATACCTTTCATCCCTTGCATCATTCTATTCTCAAAGCATTTATTACACTCTTATGTGTGAGTCATGGTTCTGAGCATTAAGGATACAAAGACAAATAAACCATCACTCCTGGTACCCACTCCAAGAGCAGTTACAGCAAAGTAATTAATGCTGTAACAGAGGAATAAACAAGATGCTGAGGAACATGAGAGGAAGCACATATCTTATACTGAAAGGCTGTAAGAGGCTTCTCGAAGATGGTAACTTTTTTTTTTAACAGGGTCTCACTCTGTTGCCCAGGCTGGAGTGTGGTGGCCCAGGCTGGAGTGTGGTGGCACAGTCATGGCTTACTGCAGCCTTGACCGCCCTGGCTCCAGTGATTCTCCCATCTCAGCCTCCTGAGTAGCTGGGACCACAGGCATGCACCACCATACCCAGGTAGTTTTTGTATTTTTTGTAGGGACAGGGTTTCATCATGTTGCCCAGGCTGGACTTGAACTCCTGGACTCAAAAAATCTTCCAGCCTCTGCCTCTCAAAGTGCTGGGGGTTATGATTAGATTCTTGAAGAATGAATTAATTTTCCAGGGTAATAAGAAGAAGCACTACAGGCTAGGAGACAGCAGTTAAGAAAAGACAGAAGCAACCAAGAGGCCAGGATGTTTGCACATATAATTTTAAAGGTAGGCAGGAGCAGAAATTCTTAAAAGACTTGTATGTCTTACTTTGGATTTGGGACTTTAACCCATAGACATTGGGGGCCTTCAAAGGGCTTGACTTCAAAAGGTTGGAGAATGGAGGGTGGAGAAGGTGGGTGATACCAGGGTCAAGGCAACCAGTTGGAAATTTATTGTGGTCACTTTGATGAGAAATGACTGGAGCCTGGGACTGAGGAGAGGAACAAGGGGTTAATCTCAGCTTTCTGACTTTGTGGATCATCGTTTCATTAATCCAAAGAGAAGAGGCCAGGTTTAGGGAAGGGAACAATGGGTTCAGTTTTCGGCATCTTGAATTAGAAGTTTGGTGGAACATTTGGGTAGAGATTACCATGAAGCAGTGGGCAAACTAAGCTTAGGTTCAGGAAAGAGATTCAGTTTGGACATCTCCAAAATGATACCAGGTTTTGGTATCATCAGTGTAAAGAAGTTTTCAGAGGCATGAATGTGACTAAGATTGCTCAGGATGAGTGTGTCCAGTCAGAGGAGAAGAGCAAAGGCTGAGCCAGAGAATCCCAGCAATTAAGGTGGTAAGGCAAGGACTCATTAAACAGAATTAAAGAATGATGGGAGAAATACAAGGAAAATCAGAAGTGGTTTCAGGGAAAAAACGGTGTAGATAATTTCAAGAAGGAGGTACTGGTTAACACTATCAAATACTATTGAGTGACCACGTTTGAAAATGACAGTAGGCCGGGCACGGGGTGGCTTACGCCTGTAATCCCAGCACTTTGGGAGGCCAAGACGGGCAGATCACAAGGTCAAGAGATCAAGACCATCCTGGCCAACATGGTGAAACCCCGTCTCTACTAAAAATACAAAAATTAGCTGGGTGTGGTGGCACGCACCTATAGTACCAGCTACTAGGGAGGCTGAGGGAGGAGAATTGCTTGAACTCAGGAGGTGGAGGTTGCAGTGAGCCGAGATCGCGCCACTGCACTCCAGCCTGATGACAGAGCGAGACTCTTGTCTGGAAAAAAAAAAAAAAGAAAAAAGAAAAAAGAAAATGACACTGTATTAGGCCATTGCAGGTCAAGAGGAGAGCAAGAACAATTTTACTGGAATGGGAAAAGCCAAGTAACAGTGGATTAATGACAAAATTGGAGGAGAGGAAATAGAGTCATCAAGTGTTCATTTTGATTTCAAGAAAATTTACTTGAAGCAAGGTAAAAGAGAGAGATTTGTAACTCGAAGACGCTGAGGAGTCTAGGAATTATACTTTTGAAAGCAGTAGTAGAAACTTGATATTTAGGAGAGTTTAAGAACCCGGTCTGGTGACCACTGAGCTAGGTTAAAAAAAGAAGAAAGGCTTTTACCTTCTGTTTTCGGTGTTAGTATAAGAGTATTTTAAAATGAGCTGTGACTTCAAAATATCTAAACCCACCTGGAAGTGGCTTCAGAAACTGTTGAGACAAGGGGCGATTTAGGAAAGAATCCCCACCACTGCGGTGTGCAGTGTGGCTAGATGTCTGAGATGATGAGGTTTCAATAATGGCAAAGAAAGTTGAAAAGCTTTCAGCATCTTTGCTGACTCCAAGAAGTAAAAACAACCTGCCTTCCAGCAATCACATTTTCCCTTCTGAAATTCTGTCAAATAAATTCAGAAGGACATGAAAAAAATGGAAATGTATTTTGTAACGTGCTGATGTGGTCATACAGCCCCTATTTCACAGATTGTGCATGATGAATTTCAACACTATATCTGATTTCTCTGGCATGTACATTGTGTAAAAGAGCTTGCAGAGGTACAACTTTATAATAATTCCAGGGAACTTGAGAAGGCATTGCCCAAAAATGAGACTACAGATAGTATAAGCAAGAAGAAATCTTTTCCTCAAAAATGCAGGTACTCCATAATAACATTCAAGGAAAATTGCATATTTTGAGGCACTCTACACTTTCAGTCTTACCGATGACAAGAAATGCAGCCTAGGTTTAGCATTTCATCTGGAGTGTCACAGTCCTAGCTAGCTTTGAATGGGCTTATTTTTCAAGAACTGAAGTGGTAGCTCATCACATATGTCTCAGCTTCTGAAATGATTGGTATTCCTCTCCTATCTAGCAGCTGTTGGAGGGTTTTTTATTTAACCAGTGAAGAGTTCCAAAATAGAAGTGTTGTCCTGGATGTATTTTAAAAACACACATTTCAGGCCTTTCCTCTTTAACTTGAAGTAGCAGATAAAAATCCCAAAGTGAAAGTGACGAGATAACATTGTGACATTGACTCACAAAGGCAAAGGCATAGATGCCCCTGCATCTCAACAACCAAGGCAAACACTGCGACTGTCATACCAAACATCCAGAAGTGATGTAGATTTAGTCAAAACCTTGCTTCACTGCAATGCTTATGGAATTGAGCATTCTGGGTAACTAAATTGTCTAGTTATTAGGTAGCTAAATAGAACACTCCTTTTATCTGAATTTTTGTTGCCACAGAGTTTTACAAAAATGTTACCATATTCTATTAATTTAGTGCTCTTCCTAATGGTGTGAAAGCTTGGTTTGATTGTGAACTGTTTCTGTTGAAGGTGGGTAGGTAGTCTTTTTTTATTTTATTTTTGGGGTCTGTGCAGAGAAGAAAGAATATGGCTGGTGGTTACTAGCTATTTCCTGTTCTTAATCTTAATATTGGTCTGTTTAATCTGTTCTCAGGCACCCTCTGTCCATCGCCCTGTCAAGGGGATGTAATATTTAATTTTTTCTCAATCTATTATTTAATCCTCATAAATTTGATATGAGTTGGGTACTGCTGCTGCTAAAATGATACACAATTTGCAAGTAATTTGTAACCTAATGGGAGGAGAAACAGCTTCTGCTGAAAAGCAAAACTGCCTGGGATTGAATCCTGGCTCTACTGCTTGCTAGCTGTATGATCTGGAGTAAGAACTAAATATATTTGTTTCTCAATTTTCTCCTGGTAAAATGGAGACAATATTAATACCTACCTCCAAGGGTTTCTTTTAGTATCCCTAAAGTGCTCCGATCAGGGTCTAGTACGAAGTACCCTCCACTCAAGCATTAGCAGTGATCCTTATCCCCCTATATCGTTATTCATGGTTAAACCACAAAGTGCCTCTGCAACCTGTGTGCCCTGAGAGAGGATGGAATTTTCCCCAGAGAGCACAGTCTTCAATTTCCAGGGCCTGGAAAGAGCCATCTCCCCTGAGTTGGGTGCTGCCTGGCCTTTTATGTTTGAATATTCTTACATTGGGTTTATATGTTCTATTGTGGGAGACAATTTTAAAAAAATTAAAAGAAGAAGAAACACAAAAGAACCCTGATGTAGATTGTTATGTTGTCATTTGCCTCTCTATAGCCTTAACATTTAGAAAACAATTTCTGGTTACCAAATTATGGTAAATTGAGGGTTTCAATGGTTTAACCAAGGTTTTCTCTAATACGTTACTCTAGAAGACAGTGAGCAATTACATGAATTACAAAACATAAAGTAAACCAAAATATAATGAGAAAAGGCAATTTATTAGTGCTTTCCCCATGCTTTGGAGTATAGCTTGATGTATGCAGAGAATAGCAATCAGTTTGGCTTTCCCTTCTCCAAGGGTAGACAGTAACTGGAGGATTCTTTTGATCATTTTATTCATTCTGTGTTAAAACTATAGTGCTTCTAATTTATAGACATATTGTGAATGTCAAGGAAATGTCATCCAAATCATTGAAATACAGTGAAATTCATCTGTTATATTTAAGTAACAGGTTACCCTGGGCTCCAAGGGAAGCAAGCTTAAATGGAACGGGGATTTTGACTGTTCAGTTTTAGCACTTTAAAGACACAGAATAATCAAGGTGAATTTCTTAAAGGTAGAGACTCCGAGGATAGGTAACTGTGAAGTATTTATGGAAAAGCCATTAAGTGGCAGATTGGCATACAGCTACATTTCAGACCCTAATTTGTTTGGTTTAATGTGGACCTTTTTTTTCTTTTAAATTAAATCCCAAATCCTATAATGGAGATACTTAAATGAGCCCTCTTGGTCACTAAGGCATCTATTTCAGCATCCCTCTGAGAAATTCAATTGGTCTGTTATAAAAATTGTTTTATGTTTCTGTCAATACCTAAGGAAAAATTAGATTATTCTCCAGATTTTTCCCAATCCTTTAGCTAAATTGGATTATGTGCTGAATTAGCCTTTACTTTCCAGTGCCATGACAGTGTCTCAGTTGCACATTATAAGCTGACAAGAATACACAATGTTTATCTTCCCAGGGAAGCAGCATGGGAGCCTTGTCTTTGGGCTTGTGTGGATCCACATTCCACTCCTGCTTTCGCTGCTTAGTAATCGGGTGACCTTCTGCAAGTTACAGGATTTCTGTAGTTTTCGTCTCTTTGTGAGTGCAGTGGGGACCCTAATGGTGACTTTGCATGGGTTTAGGTAAGGATGAGATGAGACCGTGCACGTGGAAGCTCTGGCTCCTAAGTAGATCCTCAGTGGATATCCTTCACCTCACAACCCCTCATCCCCCAAATCATTGTTTATTTACTGGGGAAACATAGAACCAATGATATGTTTAGACTCAGGATCTTTTGTGGTGGGAATCCAAAACAGTGCATCATAAATATATCTGTATCAGTCAGGCTCAATCAGAGAGGCAGAACCAGCAGGAAGTTGATCATAAGGAATTGGGTTACACAGTGGTGAAGGCTAGCTAGAAAAGTCTGAAATCCACAGGGCCAGTGATAGGAAGGGCAGTCGCTGAGGCTGCTGCCCACAAGTGGAATTTCTTCTTCTTTGCGGAGTCCTCAGCTCTGCTTTTAAGGCCTTTTAACTGATTGAATCAGGACTAGTCAGATTATCTAGGATAATGTCCCTTAAACTGCTTCCGAACATTAATCACATCTACAAAATGATTTCACACAAACACCTAGGTTAGTGTTTGATTGAATACCTGGGGACCGTAACCCAGTCAAGTTGACACACAAAGAAGACCATCACGCCATCCATTTGGCCTCTCTGGATCCTTTTGTTCATAGAAACCAGTGACTTTTGAAGACTAGTTACTGTTATTGTTGTAAAACAAGAGGCTCAGTTTTTTTCAAACTGCAGACAAATAATAAGGAAAATTTGTGATTTCATTAGCAGAGACCGGAGGCGAAGAGTCACAATAAAATAAATGTTTCATTTTCTGTTTACTCTCAGAAATCGTCTAATTTTTAATTTGTAATGGATTTATAGTCAGTCTCACCCACCTGGATAGAAGCTCTGTGAGCTGGGGCTTTGTTGTGCTCACTTGTGAATCATCAACCATGCTTGGAGTAAAATAAACATTAGTAGAATGAGTCTATAAATAGCTACTTCCAAAGAAGAGTTGAATAGGCTGGGTGAAGTGGCTCACACCTGTAACCTCAACACTTTAGGAGGCTGAGGTGGGCAGATCACTTGAGGCCAGGAGTTTTAAGACCAGCCTGGCCAACATGGAAAACCCCATCTCTAAAAATACAAAAATTAGCTGGGTATGGTGACACACGCCTGTAGTCTCAGCTACTCAGGAGGCTAACGTGGGAGAATTGCTTGAACCTGGGAGGCGGAAGTTGCAGTGAGCCGAGATCGTGCCGCTGCACTGCATCCTGGGCGACAGAGCAAGACTCAACCAAAAACAACAAAGAGTTGAATTGCATTTTTTTGTTTGAATAAAGAATTTTCTATTATGTTTATTTGGCTCATTTTTGGCTTCAATTGTATGCTGCACCAAGACTCACGGCCAAGGGTAGCAGATTCCTCTAGGAAAAAATTATGATCCTGCCTTTTCTCCACCAAAAACAAGCCCTGTTATTAGAGCAGTTAAAGATTAGAGTAACAATTATTGATGTCTTTAAGATTTTGTACTCACTTCTTTATCCTCAACATTTCCTAGAAAAATACACATAATATTTAAATAAATTATGGATTATTTGATACATAAAAGGTTATATGTAACATATATGTAAGTTATGAAGTATAATAACCATACAAATACTTACAAACTCATCAACTTACCAATACTGCTGAAAGTGCTGCTGTGTTCCATCTGCTCTCCGCACCTCATACCTACCTTCAGAAATCACCAGTGTCCTGAATTTTGTATTTATCATTTGCTGGTGTTCTTTATAGTTCTATCAGACATGCATGTATCCCTAAACAATATGCTATTTCATTTTTCCTTTTTTTTTTTCTCGACACAGAGTTTCACTCTGTCACCCAGGCTGGAGTACAGTGGCACAATCTTGGCTCACTGCAACTTCCACCTCCTGGGTTCAGATGATTCTCCTGCCTCAGCTTCCCGAGTAGGTGGGACTACAGGCGTCCACCACCACGCCTGACTAATTATTGTATTTTCAGCAGAGACGAGGTTTCACCATGTTGGCTAGGCTGGACTTGAACTCCTGACCTCAAATGATCCACCCACCTCGGCCTCCCGAACTGCTGGGATTACAGGCATGAACCACCTTGCCCGGCCTCATTTTGCTTCTTTTTAACGGTATATAAATGGCACCACAATATATATTTTGTTCACTGACCTGCTTTTCTTACTTAGTATTATGCTTCTGAGATCCATCTAGTGGATATGTATAAACATAATTTTTTTTTTGTATAACCATAATTCTTATTGCCATAGAATGTTTCCTTGCATCATTCAACAGTTTATTATTCATTCTCCTATCAAGGGCCATTCCCCCCGACTTTTTCCTATTATAAACAAAGTTGCTTTGAATAGGATTGTACGTATATCCTGAAGAATTTGTGTGGGAAATTGATTTTAAAGGTTATCTAATTTAAGCCTTCATTTATAGGTAAATGGAGGCTCAGTGCCTCCAGTCAGTAGTAAGATTAGAGATGAGGTCCCCTCTCATCCACAGTGCTTTTCGTCATTCTGGTGCCATGTCCGTATGACTGTGTTGAAGTTTATTTTTAGGAAAATATTTAGTTTCATTTTATAATGGTTGGTAAGGATTTGGCTAGATATAGTCTCTTTTGAGTGTGTGTGGTTTTGCTTACTTTAAGGGGAAAGGAAAGCCAGTTCATCTCCAGTGCCTGTGAGAGACAGAGGAAAGGGAGACTCAAGGAGCTGGCCTGGGATAAGGAGCAAATCTGAGGCCCTTGGCAAGGCCACTGCTGATCAGGTTTCTTAATGTATGTACAGTTGATCCTTGAACACGCAGGTTTGAACTGGACAGGTCCCAGATTTTTTCCAATAAGTACACTTGGTCCTCTTTCTCATCAGGGGGTTCTGCATCAGCAGCCAAAGGCATTGCAGATCCAAAGTACAGTATTTGAGGGATGCAAAACCCACAGATATGGAGGGTTGACTTTTCGTATGTGTAGTGCTGGTTGTGTGACTTGAGTATGTGTGGATTTTGGTATCTGCAGGGTTCCTGGAACCAATTCACTGCAGATACAGAGGGTCGGCTGTGGAAAAGTACTGCATCATGAATACAGAAAAGTTCATATATCATGTATACACAGCTTGTTGAATTTTTACAAAGTGAACAAACCCATGTAACAAGCACGCATGTCTAGGCAGAAAACAACCAGCAACCCGGGAGCACCCCTCACCCCTTTCTAGTCACTACAGGCACTCCTTCTTTTCCTCAGCCTCTGAGCCTACTCCCTTACCCATTGCCCAGGCAAGGCCCTTTGTATTTCTTCACATTTTGTAGTGATGGTGCTGCAATGGTGTGGCTAAATATTGATCATGAAGGAAAAAGATGAGTTAAATCTTAGTGCTAATATTTTCTCCCTATGTGAATTGAATCTTTTTAACTTTCTGGCCTCAGTTACCTTATCTTTAACACCGAGATAATAAGGAATTGTTGAATTGGCAAAAGTTTAAGTGAGCTAAGACAAACGGACCCATCTCTTTTTATTTATTTATTTATTTTATTTATTTTTATTATTATACTTTAAGTTTTAGGGTACATGTGCACAATGTGCAGGTTTGTTACATAGGTATCCAAGTGCCATGTTGGTGTGCTGCACCCATTAACTCATCATTTACATTAGGTATATCTCCTAATGCTGTCCCTCCCCACTCCCCCCACCCCACAACAGTCCCAGAGTGTGATGTTCCCCTTCCTGTGTCCATGAGTTCTCATTGTTCAATTCCCACCTATAAGTGAGAACATGCAGTGTTTGGTTTTTTGTCCTTGCAATAGTTTACTGAAAATGATGGTTTCCAGTTTCATCCATGTCCCTACAAAGGACATGAACTCATTTTTTATGGCTGCTTAGTATTCCATGGTGTATATGTGCCACATTTTCTTAATCCAGTCTATCGTTGTTGGACATTTGGGTTGGTTCCAAGTCTTTGCTATTGTGAATAGTGCCACAATAAACATACGTGTGCATGTGTCTTTATAGCAGCATGATTTATAGTCCTTTGGGTATCTACCCAGTAATGGGATGGCTGGGTCAAATGGTATTTCTAGCTCTAGATCCCTGAGGAATTGCCACACTGACTTCCACAATGGTTGAACTAGTTTACAGTCCCACCAACAGTGTAAAAGTGTTCCTATTTCTCCACAACCTCTCCAGCACCTGTTGTTTCCTGACTTTTTAAATGGTGGCCATTCTAACTGGTGTGAGATGGTATCTCATTGTGGTTTTGATTTGCATTTCTCTGATGGCCAGTGATGATGAGCATTTTTTCATGTGTTTTTTGGCTGCATAAATGTCTTCTTTTGAGAAGTGTCTGTTCATGTCCTTCGCCCACTTTTTGATGGGGTTGTTTGTTTTTTTCTTGTAAATTTGTTTGAGTTCATTGTAGATTCTGGATATTAGCCCTTTGTCAGATGAGTAGGTTGTGAAAATTTTCTCCCATTCTGTAGGCTGCCTGTTCACTCTGATGGTAGTTTCTTTTGCTGTGCAGAAGGTCTTTAGTTTAATTAGATCCCATTTGTCAATTTTGGCTTTTGTTGCCATTGCTTTTGGTGTTTTAGACATGAAGTCCTTGGCCCATGCCTATGTCCTGACTGGTATTGCCTAGGTTTTCTTCTAGGGTTTTTATGGTTTTAGGTCTAACATGTAAGTCTTTAATCCATCTTGAATTAATTTTTGTATAAGGTATAAGGAAGGGATCCAGTTTCAGCTTTCTACATATGGCTAGTCAGTTTTCCCAGCACCATTTATTAAATAGGGAATCCTTTCCCCATTTCTTGTTTTTGTCAGGTTTGTCAAAGATCAGATACTTGTAGATATGCGGCATTATTTCTGAGGACTCTGTTCTGTTCCATTGATCTATGTCTCTGTTGTGGTACCAGTACCATGCTGTTTTGGTTACTGTAGCCTTGTAGTATAGTTTGAAGTCAGGTAGCATGATGCCTCCAGCTTTGTTCTTTTGGCTTAGGATTGACTTGGCGATGTGGGCTCTTTTTTGGTTCCGTATGAACTTTAAATTAGTTTTTTCCAATTCTGTGAAGAAAGTCATTGGTAGCTTGATGGGGATGGCATTGAATCTATAAATTACCTTGGGCAGTATGGCCATTTTCACGATATTGATTCTTCCAACCCATGAACATGGAATGTTCTTCCATTTGTTTGTATCCTCTTTTATTTCATTGAGCAGTGGTTTGTAGTTCTCCTTGAAGAGGTCCTTCACATCCCTTGTAAGTTGGATTCCTAGGTATTTTATTCTCTTTGAAGCAATTGTGAATGGGATTTCACTCATGATTTGGCTCTCTGTTTGTCTGTGATTGGTGTCCAAGAATGCTTGTGATTTTTGTACATTGATTTTGTATCCTGAGACTTTGCTGAAGTTGCTAATCAGCTTCAGGAGATTTTGGGCTGAGACAATGGGGTTTTCTAGATATACAATCATGTCATCTGCAAACAGGGACAATTTGACTTCCTCTTTTCCTAATTGAATACCCTTTATTTCCTTCTCCTGCCTGATTGCCCTGGCCAGAACTTCCAGCACTATGTTGAATAGGAGTGGTGAGAGAGGGCATCCCTGTCTTGTGCCCGTTTTCAAAGGGAATGATTCCAGTTTTTGCCCATTCAGTATGATATTGGCTGTGGGTTTGTCATAAATAGCTCTTATTATTTTGAGATAGATCCCATCAATACCTAATTTATTGAGAGTTTTTAGCATGAAGGGTTGTTGAATTTTGTCAAAGGCCTTTTCTGCATCTATTGAGATAATCATGTGGTTTTTGTCTTTGGTTCAGTTTATATGCTGGATTACGTTTATTGATTTGCTTATGTTGAACCAGCCTTGCATCCCAGGGATGAAGCCCACTTGATCATGGTGGATAAGCTTTTTGATGTGCTGCTGGATTCGGTTTGCCAGTATTTTATTGAGGATTTTTGCATCAATATTCATCAAGGATATTGGTCTGAAATTCTCTTTTTTGGTTGTGTCTCTGCCAGGCTTTGGTATCAGGATGATGCTGGCCTCATAAAATGTGTTAGGGAGGATTCCCTCTTTTTCTATCAATTGGAATAGTTTCAGAAGGAATGGTACCAGTTCCTCCTTGTACGTCTGGTAGAATTCGGCTGTGAATCCATCAGGTCCTGGACTCTTTTCGGTTGGTAAGCTATTGATTATTGCCTCAATATCAGAGCCTGTTATTTGGTCTATTCAGAGATTCAACTTCTTCCTGGTTTAGTCTTGGGAGAGTGTATGTGTCGAGGAATTTATCCATTTCTTCTAGATTTTCTAGTTTATTTGCGTAGAGGTGTTTGTAGTATTCTCTGATGGTAGATTGTATTTCTGTGGGATTGGTGGTGATATCCCCCTTTATCATTTTTTATTGCATCTATTTGATTCTTCTCTCTTTTCTTCTTTATTAGTCTTGCTAGCAGTCTATCAATTTTTTTGATCTTTTCAAAAAACCAGCTCCTAAATTCATTAATTTTTTGAAGGGTTTTTTGTGTCTCTATTTCCTTCAGTTCTGCTCTGATTTTAGTTATTTCTTGCCATCTGCTAGCTTTTGAATGTGTTTGCTCTTGCTTTTCTAGTTTTTTTAATTGTGATGTTAAGGTGTCAATTCGGGATCTTTCCTGCTTTCTCTTGTGGGCATTTAGTGCTATAAATTTCCCTCTACACACTGCTTTGCATGTGTCCCAGAGATTCTGGTATGTTGTGTCTTTGTTCTCATTGGTTTCAAAGAACATCTTTATTTCTGCCTTCATTTCGTTATGTACCCAGTAGTCATTCAGGAGCAGGTTGTTCAGTTTCCATGTAGTTGAGCGGTTTTGAGTGAGTTTCTTAATCCCGAGTTGTAGTTTGATTGCACTGTGGTCTGAGAGACAGTTTGTTATAATTTCTGTTCTTTTACATTTGCTGAGGAGAGCTTTACTTCCAACTATGTGGTCAATTTTGGAATAGGTGTGGTGTGGTGCTGAAAAAATGTATATTCTGTTGATTTGGGGTGGAGAGTTCTGTAGATGTCTATTGGGTCCACTTTGTGCAGAGCTGAGTTCAATTCCTGGATATCCTTGTTAACTTTCTGTCTCGCTGATCTGTCTAATGTTGACAGTGGGGTGTTAAAATCTCCCATTATTATTGTGTGGGAGTTTAAGTCCCTTTGTAGGTCACTCAGGACTTGCTTTATGAATCTGGGTGCTCGTGTGTTGGGTGCATATATATTTAGGATAGTTAGCTCTTCTTGTTGAATTGATCCCTTTACCATTATGTAATGGCCTTCTTTGTCTCTTTTGATCTTTGTTGGTTTAAAGTCTATTTTATCAGAGACTAGGATTGCAACCCTTGCCTTTTTTTGTTTTCCATTTGCTTGATAGATCTTCCTCCATCCCTTTATTTTGAGTCTATGTGTGTCTCTGCACGTGAGATGGGTTTCCTGAATACAACACACAGATGGGTCCTGACTCCTTATCCAGTTTGCCAGTCTGTGTCTTTTAATTGGAGCATTTAGCCCATTTACATTTAAAGTTAATATTGTTATGTGTGAATTTGATCCTGTCATTATGATGTTAGTGGTTATTTTGCTTCTTAGTTGATGCAGTTTCTTCCTAGCCTCGATGGTCTTAACAATTTGGCATGATTTTGCAGTGGCTGGTACCGGTTGTTCCTTTCCATGTTTAGTGCTTCCTTCAGGAGCTGTGTTAGGGCAGGCCTGGTGGTGACAAAATCACTCAGCATTTGCTTGTCTGTAAAGTATTTTATTTCTCCTTCACTTACGAAGCTTAGTTTGGCTGGATATGAAATTCTGGTTTGAGAATTCTTGCCTTTAAGAATGTTGAATATCGGCCCCCACTCTCTTCTGGCTTATAGAGTTTCTGCCGAGAGATCAGCTGTTAGTCTGATGTGCTTCCTTTTGTGGGTAATCCGACCTTTCTCTCTGGGTGCCCTTAACAGTTTTTCCTTCATTTCAACTTCAGTGAATCTGACAATTATGTGTCTTGGGGTTGCTCTTCTCGAGGAGTATCTTTGTGGCATTCTCTGTATTTCCTGAATCTGAATGTTGGCCTGCCTTGCTAGATTGGGGAAGTTCACCTGGATAATATCTTGCAGAGTGTTTTCCAACTTGGTTCCATTCTCCCCGTCACTTTCAGGTACACCGATCAGACGTAGGTTTGGTCTTTTCACATAGTCCCATATTTGTTGGAGGCTTTGTTCATTTCTTTTTATTCTTTTTTCTCTTAACTTCCCTTCTCGCTTCATTTCATTTGTTTCATCTTCCATCACTGATACCCTTTCTTCCAGTTGATCGCATCGGCTACCGAGGCTTCTGCAATCTTCGCGTAGTTCTCGAGCCTTGGCTTTCAGCTCCATCAGCTCCTTTAAGCCCTTCTCTCCATTGGTTATTCTAGTTATCCGTTCGTCTAATTTTTTTTCAAAGTTTTTAACTTCTTTGCCATTGTTTTGAATTTCCTCCTGTAGCTCAGAGTAGTTTGATCGTCTGGAGCCTTCTTCTCTCCACTCGTCAAAGTCATTCTCCATCCAGCTTTGTTCCGTTGCTGGTGAGGAACTGCATTCCTTTGGAGGAGGAGAGGTGCTCTTCTTTTTAGAATTTCCAGTTTTTCTGCTCTGTTTTCTCCCCATCTTTGTGGTTTTATCTACTTTTGGTCTTTGATGATGGGGATGTACAGATGGGTTTTTGGTGTGGATGTCCTTTCTGTTTGTTAGTTTTCCTTCTACCAGACAGTACCCTCAGCTGCAGGTCTGTTGGAGTTTGCTAGAGGTCCACTCCAGACCCTGTTTTGCTAGATGTCAGCAGCGGTGGCTGCAGAACAGTGGATTTTCATGAGACCACAAATTTAGCTGTCTGATAGTTCCTCTGGACGTTTTGTCTCAGAGGAGTACCTGGCCAAGTGAGGTGTCAGTCTGTCCCTACTGGGGGGTGCCTCCCAGTTAGGCTGCTCGGGGGTCAGGGACCCACTTCAGGAGGCAGTCTGTCCCTTCTCAGATCTCCACCTGTGTGCTGGGAGAACCACTACTCTCTTCAAAGCTGTCAGACAGGGACATTTACGTCTGCAGAGGTTCCTGCTGACTTTTTGTTTGTCTGTGCCGTGCCCCCAGAGGTGGAGCCTACAGAGGCAGGCAGGCCTCCTGGAACTGTGGTGGGCTCCACCCAGTTCGAGCTTCCTGGCTGCTTTGTTTACCTAAGCATGCCTGGGCAATGGTGGGCACCCCTCCCCCAGCCTCGCTGCCGCCTTGCAGTTTGATCTGGGACTGCTGTGCTAGCAATCAGCGAGACTCCGTGGGCATAGGACCCTCAGAGCCAGGTGCGTGACACAATCTCCTGGTGTGCCGTTTTCCAAGCCCATTGGAAAAGCACAGTATTAGGGTGGGACTGACCCGATTTTCCAGGTGCCGTCTGTTACCCCTTTCTTTGACTAGGAAAGGGAACTCTGTGACCCCTTGTGCTTCCCGAGTGAGGCAATGCCTCGCCCTGCTTCGGCTCGTGCACAGTGCACTGCACTGACTGTCCTGCCCCCACTGTTTGGCACTCCCTAGTGAGATGAACCCGGTACCTCCGACAGAAATGCAGAAATCACCTGTCATCTGTGTCACTCACACTGGGAGCTGTAGACAGGTGCTGTTCCTATTCGGCCATCTTGGCTCCACCCCCGGACCCTTCTCTTAAAGATCCTGGCACAGAGTAGGTGCTCTGTAAATGTTGGGCCCTGAAAACTGGTTGTCTCTTTATGAGGTGGGGACATCTATGTCATGGGACATCTAAACTGTACCCCATAATGTCAAGTGGCTTTCAACATTAACCTTCCCATGTACATGTTCTCCTGCCATTGTTGCCACAGTCCCTTTTCTCAGGCATTTTTCTATTCTAGGAACAAGATTTCTCAAGCCATCTTTCATCCTGGATGAAGTACGACTGGAATTCCATTATGTAGTCTAGTCTCACCCTGCCAGTTCTGGTTTGCTGGCCTTATTGTTAGTTGGATATGAGCTTTGATAAAATTCTTATTGTGGACTTGAAGAAAGCAGCAGTGTGGATCAATGGCTTCTCTCATATTTGTGCCTTAGACTTGAAGCTTATTTCAAGTTTCAACACTAGACACCATTGGAATGCAGTGCCACTCTCTGAATAGTTTCCATTCTTCAGCACTGAATGAAGGTCAATATTTCTATCTTTATTAAGAGCTAATGGCAGGTGCTCAATGGGGAAAAATATAATGCCATTGTCGACTTCTGCAATTGGATATAGGTGGTAAAATCTTCATGTTTTTTAAATCATTCCCATATTTAGAATAATGAACTATTCATTTTGTATATTTTTATCATACAGTTTTTATCTTTTTCTTTACTTACTGAAATCATTAGAGTGGCTAGATGTGCACCAAGTGTATATTTTATATGTCATTATTTTCCTGAGAAGAGAAAGAAACATTTTTTTCTCCTGCCATGGTTTTATTTTCTATGCAGTATAAGCACATTTTAAATTGTGTCATGAATTTCAGTGCCCATTAATTTGAGGAAATAGGCCATGTTTGTGACTTTCATGAGGCTGTGAAAATTTCATTGTTTTCTTAGATTCACCTGTAAATACAAATTAGTGCAGAGTAATAAAGTATGAAAAATGTGACTGGAGAGGGAAAGGTGAAGACATTTCCATTTATTGCTTGTGTACTTTGTATGTGTGTGTGTGTTACTGTGCTTTTACCTTTGTTATATTATTTAATGTTACCATGCCAAAGTAAAGGCACCAGGAACATCAAATGCCCCTGTGGTGGCATCAAAGTGATGATGGTATCTCTCTGTTGGGTATCTTTAGAGTTTCCAATTACCAAATTTAGGTTTCTCTAGGGGAACAACAGATTAATCAGCCACATTTTCTGAAAAACTCACATTTCAGGTTGATCCTTTGTTTTTCACTGACGTCTTATAAGGCTTATATTTTATTACATTAAAAATGAGAAATAAAAGAGAGAGGATCAAATGATTTGTTTGAATTTACTGAGGACAGAATGTCCTCAGAACATGTAGAAGGTTAACGTGTTCTGGTTTTTGATTGTTTATAAATATGACTTTGAACAATGTTTATTAGTTTAATAACAACTATTTATTGAGTTCCTACTTTGTGCCAGGCCCCTGCCATATGCTGGAGATGCAATAGTGACCAAGATATGGTCTGCCCATGAGATCATAGCCTAGTGAGAAGGCCAGATATGAAAGCACAGTCACAATCCAAAGGTGGTAGTGGTGAAGTGAAGACACAGCTAAGTACTGTAATATCTTAGCTGTGGGAGTGAGCAACATCAGGATCCTAGTTTACTTGTGGGTTAAGGGGCATCAGGGGTCTTCCCAGTGGAAGATGAATACAAGTTTTCCAGATAAATGAGTGGAAGGGCATTATAAACCAGCAAGTACATACACATGGCGTAGTAGTGAAATGCAGGAGTTGATGCTTCAGCTGTTTTGCTCAGATCATTTTAATGGCATTCAACCAGGCACTGGTGGTGTATCATAATAATTCCTTCTCTAGTCCCACATCTCATAGGAGTATAATATCCTGAGAGTCCAATCTCTGTGACATTGCTCATGTCCATTCCCTCTGCTCTTCCTCCATTACCAGTGTTTATATCCTCATTTCCTACCTGGACCATTGCAGTTGTCTTCTAAATCATCTTGCTGCCTTCAGTCTTGACTGCCTTGAATCTCTTTTCCATATTGCTGCCAAAGTGATCTTTCTATACTCAAATATGCTCTTTTCTCTGTGTTTGGAATCCTGCAATGCTTTCCAATGGCAATAACATTAATCTAGACACTTTTTGCATGGTATAGAAAACTCCCATGATTTGGCTCCTTTTTGACAAGTTTTTGATATCTGTATTTATCTTGAAAGTAAACATGAGGTTTCTGGGGCAGAGATGAAAGTTATTAACCCCACATGTTGGGGGATGGGAAAGTCTGCACTGCAGAAAAAGGAATCCTGAAATTGTGAATCTGGGATCGTATATAGGTTACAGACTGCCCTCTCTGATGACTTCTTCTTTTCTTTTGTTAGCCCCACTTATAAGTGAAAACACGCAGTGCTTGATTTTCTGTTCCTGTGAGGATAATGGCTTCTGGCCCCATCCATGTCCTGCCAAGGACATGACCTCGTTCCTTTTTTGTGGCTGCATAATATTCCATGGTGTATATGTGCCACATTTTCTTTATCCCATCTATCACTGATGGACATTTGGGTTGATTCCATGTCTTTTCTATTGTGAATAGTGCTGCAATAAACATATGCATGCATTTATTTTTATAATAGAATGATTCATATTCCTTTGGGTATATACCCAGTAATGGGATTGCTGGGTCAAATTGTATTTCTGGTTCTAGATCCCTGAGGAATCACCACACTGTCTTCCACAATGGTTGAACTAATTTACATTCCCACCAACAGTGTAAAAGTGTTCCTATTTCTCTGCAGCATCACCAGCACTGTTGTTTCTTGACTTTTTAATAGTCACCATTCTGACTTGCATGAGATGGTATCTCATTGTGGTTTTGCATTTCTCTAATGATTAGTGATATTGAGCTTTTTTTCATGTTTGTTGGCCGCATAAATGTCTTCTTTTAAGAAGTGTCTGTTCATGTCCTTTGCCCACTTTTTGGTGGGGTCGTTTGTTTTTTTCTTGTAAATTTGTTGTATAAGGTGTAAAGAAGGGATCCAGTTTCAATTTTCTGCATATGGCTAGCCAGTTTTCCCAGCACCATTTGTTAAATAGGGAATCCTTTCTGCATTGCTTGTTTTTCTCAGGTTTGTGGAAGATCAGATGGTTGTAGACGTCTGGTCTTATTTCTGAGATTTCTATTCTGTTCCGTTGGTCTATGTGTCTATTTTGGTACCAGTACCATGCTGTTTTGGTTACTGTAGTCTTGTTGTGAAGTTTGAAGTTGGGTAGTATGATGCCTCCTTTGTCTTTTTGCTTAAGATTGCCTTGGCTATGTGGGCTCTTTTTTGGTTCCATGTGATTTTTAAAGTAGTTTTTTCTTATTCTGTGAAGAATGTCAATGGTAGTTTAAAGGGAATAGCTTTGAATCTATAAATTACTTTGGGTAGTATGGCCATTTTCACGGTATTGATTCTTCCTATCTATGAGCATGGAATATTTTCATTTGTTTGTGTCCTCTCTTATTTCCTTCAGCAGTGTTTTGTAGTTCTCCTTGAAGAGGTCCTTCACATCCGTTGTTAGCTGTATTCCTAGGTATTTTATTCTCTTTGTAGCAATTGTGGAGGTTCATTCATGATTTCGCTCTCTGCTTGTCTGTTGTTGGCTTATAGGAATGCTTGTGATTTTTGCACATTGATTTTGTATCCTGAGACTTTACTGAAGTTGTTTATCAGCTTAAGGAGATTTTGGGCTGAAATGACTGCATTTTCTAGATATAGGATCACATCGTCTGTAAACAGATACAATTTGACTTCCTCTTTTCCTATTTGAATACCCTTTATTTCTTTCTCTTGCCTGATTGTCCTGGTCAGAACTTCTAATACTATGTTGAATAGGAGTGATGAGAGAGGGCGTCCTTGTCTTGTGTCAGTTTTCAAGGAGAATGCTTTCAGCTTTTGCCCATTTAGTATGATGTTGGCTGTGGGTTTGTCATAAGTGGCTCTTATTATTTTGAGATATGTTCCATCAATACCTAATTTATTGAGCGTTTTTAACATGAAGGGATGTTGAATTTTATTGAAGGTCTTTTCTGCGTCTACTGAAATAATCATGTTGTTTTGTCTTTAGTTCTGTTTATGTGATGAATTACGTTTATTGATCTGTGTATGTTCAACCAGCCTTACATCGCACAGATGAAGCCGACTTGATTATGGTGGACAAACTTTTTGATGTGCTGCATTTGTTTTGCCAGTATTTTGTTGAGGATTTTTGCATCAGTGTTCATCAGGGATACTGGCTTGACGTTTTCTTTTTTTGTTATATCTCTGTCAAGTTTTGGTATCAGGATGATGCTGGCCTCATAAAATGAGTTAGGGAGAGCTTCCACCTTTTCGATTGTTTGGAATAGTTTCAGAAAAAATAGTAGCAGCTCCTCATTCTACCTCTGGTATAATTCTGCTAATTCCTTCTGGTCCTGGGTTTTTTTTGGTTGGTAGGCTATTTATTACTCCCTCCATCCTCCATCTGACTTCTTGAGAGAGAGAGAGAGAGAGAGAGAGAGAGAGAGAGAAACCTTTCATTGCCTTGTCTTTTACAATCCTTTGGAATGTAAAGAACTGGCTCTAAGGAGTTTCATCCATGTATACACTTAAGGAAATAAGTCTCCAAGTCTTTCTGGAGGTCTCTGGCTATTCAATCACCTTTTAACTTCTAAAACTTGCCCTTCAACCTAGGTTCCAGTTTTCTCTGTCAGAAAATTGAAATATTTTCACTTTAGTTTCACACTGCTTGCCTTGCCAGGCTCAACCCCTGTGGCTTCCCTGCTGAAACACTATGCTCCACTGCTGCTGAACTTCTTGCAGTTTTCCATTACAGGGGAGGAAACATATCTTCCTTCTATCCATCTTAGGTTCATTGGCTGAGATACCTGTTACAAAAGACTGATTTACAAGAGAAGAACAAACAGAAGTTTATTAACATGTATACCCCATGTATACATGGGAGATGACCAGGAAAAAATGAGTAAATATCCAAGAAGTCGTTTAGAATTAGGGTTTAAATACTATCCCCAACTGAAACAAGAGAGAACGATGTGGGGGAGGTGAGTTCTGGAGTAGGACCCCTGGAAAAGTACTGTTACAAAAGTAAGGTTTTATTAATGCTGATTTTTGTTAATGCCTTCTCCATTGATGAGTCTCTAATGATTTAGTCATTCTTCTCTTTATGGTATAGAGAGGGAGACTCCATTACAAATGGAGATTTCCTTTATTGACGTAAAATTCTCTTACGGAAAGGTAACTTCTACTCTTTTTTCAGAGTTTCTCCTGTGTCTGCTGTTTCTCAAAATAATCCTTACAGTAAAGAGGCATATTTTGGGGTAGCACATTCTGGTTTCCTACACCATACTATAGATTTCGGGCCCTCATACATTTGTTTGTTGTTTGTTTCAGTATTGCCTCATTAATTTTTTGGTTTACTATTTCTATTCAGGCAAAATTTACATACAGTGAAGTGCACTAAGCTTAATTGCAATTTGGTGAGTTTTGATAAATGTATATGCGTTTGATAAATGTGTATGCCTCTAAAGCTCTAAATCAAGCTTTAGAACATTTTTATCACACCAGAAAGTTCCCTTGTATCCTCTTCCAGTCAAAACTACTGTTCTGATTTCCATCACCACTGATTAGTTTTGCTTGTTCCTGAGCTTCGTATATGTGGGATCATACAGTACTTACTCTTTCATGTGTGGCTTCTTAAGCTCAATATGTTTTAGAAATTCATCTGCATTGACTGAATCGAGTTTATTCTTTTTTTACAGTGGTATACTTTCCCTGGTATGAATATTGCTCAATCAATTTGCTTTATTCTTAGGTGATAATGAACATTGGGTTGTTTGCAGGTTTTGCCTATTATGAATAAAGCAGCCATATGCATTTTTATTCAAATCTTTTTTTTGTGGGCTTATTTTTTTATTTCTTTTAGGTAAATACCTAGGGGAGAATTTCTGGGTTGTAGATGCAGTGTGTGATTGACTATATATGAAACTGCCAAATAGTTTTCCAAAGTGGTTGTACCTTCAGGCTCCATGCTTTCTGCACGTGTTGTTTTCTCTGCTTGGAGTGTCCTTCTGACCCTTCTTGTGATACCAACAGGAGGCAGGGGTGCCGAGTTCCTGGTAAGGGCTCCACCCTCAAGCCTGGACCTGCGGCCCTAAATGGGAACACGCATTCCTGCTTTCCTGTCCAAATGTTGCTTTTTGGCCTGCCCCCCCCCAGCCCCTCCCCGCCCGCCGCCCATCCTATGTCCATATAAACCCCAGACCTCAGCTGGCAGAGAGACAAGTGGCTGAGTGTTGAGAGAAGAAGCAACTGAGCATTGGAGACTATGGATAGGCGCAGCTTAACTTCAGACAGCATGACTTCTGAGAGGAGCCTGGCCGGAGATGGCTGGGCTTCAGGGAAAGATCACCTTCTTCCCACACCATCTCCTTTCCAGCTCCCCTTCTGCTGAGAGCTGCCTCCATCACTCAATAAAACCTCCGCATTCAGCATCCTTCAAGTCCATATGACCTGATTCTTCCTGGACACTGGACAAGAACCTGCGTACCAAGAGGACAGGGTGTATGACACCCTAACTCTCTACTGAGCTGGTTAACACTTAGCCATCAGCGGATGGCAAATGCTAAAAGGGCAATTTTTGTAACACACACCCTCTGGGGCTTTAGAGGTGCTGGCAACTGCTAGACTGCGTGGACCATTATGGGGTTTACTCCTGCTGGTGCCTAAAGGCACTCACCTTGGCTCCTGCACCCATTCACCTGTGTGCTCCCCCTCACCCAAGGGGGCTTCGATCTCCGCAGCTGCGCAAAGCAAGCCCCCTATCCTTCACAAATTCCTGTGAGGGGTCAGGAAACATCTCACTTGAATTTTTCCTCATCTTTTAAGCTGTAGCCCAAGCTTCCCCACCCCTGTGAAAGCTTCAGCAGAGATGATTATACCCCTTTAGGCCACCACTTTGTCTCATTCATTCCTATTTCTGCCATTCCCCTTAGTCTGTGGAAAACAGGTATTGTATCTTATGTACCTTTCACCCTCATTGTGAAATAGTGTGTTAGCGGATGCTACCAGCATTATACATTATATGTCATTCATTCATTCCATGAACTTCTACTGAGCAGTTATCATGCCAGGCAGAGTGTGTAACAAGTTTATAAGTAAGAAAAGCTATGACATCTAGATGCCAATTAATTATTTTATTGATTAATGGATGACTCTGATTGATGAAAAATGTTACCTTGAGGATCAGGAAGTTATGGCTGCCAAACTGGCTATATATTCCTTTTTGGTTGTTGTTTATGTAGTGAAAATCTAGGGAAAGCTAGCGTAAAGTTACATTGGGTTAAACTAAAGCTACTATTGCCTGAACAAGGCAGAAAGAAATAAACAAGAGGAATGTATATGGATTATTTGATACTTAAGGTTACAAAACATTATTATCCCCCAACTCAAATGTAGAAAGGTGGTACAGCAAAGAAAGGTATCTTATTACTACAGCTGCCCATTTCTTCTATACTGTTTTTTGGGTTGTAAAATATTTTATCTTTAATTTATCAAAGGAGCATGACACTCTGTCTCCTGTGAAGCTGATCTAACCACAGAGCTTTCACTGACTATGTTGTGGGTTGTGGAACAAGATAAGAAACAGCATCCAAATGACATATGTGCTGAGCAACAGAAAACACAAAATGCATTAATTTTAACCTCTCCTTGTACTCTTGGAAAAATAGGTTTTACAACAAGAGAATATTTTAATAATTTGTTGTTCAAAATCTATTGAGTTTCCTCTCCTCTTCCATAATCCCTAGGAAGAGGAGAAGAGTTTATTATTTAGTAGTTAGTAAGGTTGATATTTAATGAGAAAGCAGTTCTAAGAAGTGGATGGATTTTAAAGATCTCAGCATGAAGAAGTTGAAATATTAACAGCTGTCTGTAAATGATTGCTGTTAGCTGAAATTTACATAGTAAAGAGCAGAAAACTTCTAAGATCACTTCATTCTTAACAATTT
This sequence comes from Nomascus leucogenys, assembly GCF_006542625.1. NCBI lineage: Eukaryota > Metazoa > Chordata > Mammalia > Primates > Hylobatidae > Nomascus > Nomascus leucogenys. The sequence continues at coordinate 98,590,953 of NC_044381.1, forward strand.
AATGCTCAAACTATAAGAAAATGCAACACTTTAAGTTGGTGACTTTTAAGTTTTGTTTTTCAGGAATGCATTGAAGGCAAATGAATAAGCTTATGTGTCTACCAAAAACACCATAGGAAAATTTTTATGCAACACCATTCTTAGCTAATGTGCCAGTTTTTCTCAGAATACACAATCAGATGCTATTTTTATGAATTTCACTGTTTCTAACAGAGGTTGCTTAAAGGGCTCATGGAACAAAGTATTGAGGAGTGGGTATACTTTTAATAAACCAAGGGACATGATGACTTGGGGCCAAACTACCAACACAGCTTATGTGGTGTGTATTCATTGAGTGTTTGCTATGTTCAAAATGCTGTGGAGGAAACATTAAAGATATGCAACCTAGCCAATGGCTTTGAAAAATCTTAGATCTAGATTATGCTTTGGAACAATTGAGTGTCACATTTACATATTAACATAAATAAATTCAATTTCAACAAAGCAGACAGAGTCCTGAAATAACTTGAAAGGAGTCTTTGAGTGTGATTTTATTATGAGTTTAACCTACTTTAAAAATGAAATCTGGTAATGAAAACTGAAAACCTTTTCCAGCTCTCAGAATTTTATTTTAGGTCACTGTTAAGGTATAGATTTTTTTTTTATTAAATAAAAAATAACTATTTTTTATTGGATTTATTTTAGAGAATATTTAGGATAAAATCACTTATAATTCCAATAACCAGAGAGAATTACTTTTTCTTCTATCCTTTGTATGTGTTTGTGTATATACATGTTCATGTATACAGGTGTGCACTAACATATATAATTTATTAATTTGTAAAATTTGCACATGCTTTTGTAACCTAATTTTAAAAAATATACTGTTAAGTTTTGCCTAAAACTGCCTCCGTATATATTTTAAGTTTGGCCTAAAGGTTTCCCTGTACATTAACTTGATGCATAAATGGACTGTAATTTATTCTTGTACCAATCACAGAGTTTTGGCCAATCACGGGCAGCCAGCTGTTCAAACAGTGTTCAAATAAGGCAAATGCCAAGTTGTAACATATCCAGCTGTTTCTGTACATCACTTTTGTTTTCTGTATGTCACTTTCTTTTTTCTATCCAGAAAGGTTATCCAACCATGTGGCAACTCCGGAGTCACTCAGAACCTACTCTGGCTCTAGAGACTGCCCAACTTTTAAATCGTTTTTTGCTCAGTTAAACTCTGTTACATTTAATTTGTCTAAAGTTTTTATTTTAACAGAGGCAATGTTCATAAATATTTTTCTGTGTCACAAAATAAAAATTCCAATATAATTTAAAATGACTAAATTAAACTTATTGTATAATTGTTACATAATGTATATAACTAACACATTGTTGGACTTTCGATTGTTTCCAATGCTATGATGGACATTTTTGTGTTTGTGCTACATCCTTAGGGCAGATTTTTTTTTTTTTTTTTTTTTTTTTTTTTTTTTTTTTTAATGAGACAGAGTTTCGCTATTGTTGCCCAGGCTGGAGTGCAATGGTGCGGTCTCGGCTCACTGCAACCTCTGCCTCCCAGATTCAAGTGATTCTCCTGCCTCACTCTCCCGAGTATCTGGGATTAGAGGCAGCCGCCACCACACCCAACTATTTTTTTTGTATTTTAGTAGAGATGGGGTTTCACCATGTTCGCCAGGCTGGTCTTGAACTGCTGACCTCAGGTGATCCACCTGCCTTGGCCTCCCAAAGTGCTAGGATTACAGGCATGAGCCACTGAGCCCGACCAGGGAAGATTCTATATACATAGTCTTCTTGGATCAAAGGATATGTGCTTTAAGGTTTTTTCACATGTATTGCTAATACCATAAAGCTTGTGTATTTGTATCCTGCAGTTTCCTCACCCACAAAACAAGGAATGTATGTCCATTTCCATGAAATCTTGACAACATAGGAAATTGTCATTAAAAAGTACCCAAAATCATTTATAGAGTATTTGATGAAAAATGATTATTTTATTGTTGGAGTTTTTATTTCTTTGATTAGTAAGGAGGTTGAGATTTGTTATATGTTTTTGGTTATATGTATTTCTTCTTTCATATTCTTTGTATAATTTGCTGAGTCTTCTTACTTGATATTTATTTTTCTTGCTGATTTATAAGAGCTCTTATTTTATTAATAACACTAACCCTTTGTCACACAAGCACTCATTAGACGACCAAGGGATGATGAAATAATATTTCTGTTATTTTTAGTGTTATTTCAAATGTGCATTTCTGTGAACTGATACAAATCACAAACTTGTCCTTTAGAAAGCTGCTTAATATTACATCTCACATGTATATTTTCCGATTTAAACAATGTATAGACACTTTCCAAAATGTTCATGGACATCCTCAGTGTTGAAGTAGTATTTTTATTAAGAATGTAATGCAGAAATATGCTAATATCAAACTAGGTTTGCACTCCTTTGTTGTAGGATCTAGGCAACTGTAAAACCAGGATAAATTAACAATAAAAATACAAAAATCTGTGACACTAATACCATTCATATTAACAATCAATGATGCTGCTTTGCTAAATGAAGCAATTTCTTAAAACATTAACATGGTGCTATTAGTGTGCATTTTTGAGTTCTGCATTATTATTCTACCTTGTAGGGTGTGAGTATTCAGTTATTCTGTGATTTTTCTCTATTTGAACTATTGTGAATCTTTCATGAATATAGGATATGAATTTGGTCCTCACTTGGGAATAATTTACCCAATGACACTAAATTACAAGATGGTCATAGATTATTGAAAATATATTTATATTAATTCCTTTAGATTTTTATCTAAATATAAACAAAAAATTTAAAATTTTTTATAGAACACGCTTAAACAGTGGTTTGAGAACTTCTAATCCAGATCAAAGTTATCTTTGCTCTTCACCTATTCTTAGGCATTTGAGTTGATAAAAACTTTGTAGGAAATAGTATAGAAATGTAAGAGGGAGAAGTGGATCATGAAAGGTTTTATCGTGACAAAATTATTGGAAATATTTGATTTAGACAACGTCAACTCATGTCTTAATCCTATAACAATTTGAGCATACTTTTATTACTATGCTTTCCTTATCATATTATAATGTATTACATGTGTTCAAGATAGATCATGAACTCCTATAGAAGCTAACTTTTTATCACTGTATCTCCAGCATCTGAGTCCACCTAGCTTATTTTAAGTGTTTAAAAATGTTTATTTTGTTGAACTACTATATACTTATTGTATTTGAAATTGTTAACTTATATGTTTTCTGTCCAGAAATGTAATCTGACCATGTGGCAACTCCGCAGTCACTCAGAATGTATTCTGGCTATTGTAACTCTACTTAATTTTTGCTTTGTACATTTTGAGGCTATTAGATGAATTACATATAAACTTGGAATTCTTAAATCTTATAAGTAAATAAAAACTTTACCACTGTGTAATTATTTCATCTCTAATGATACTTTTTGTCCTGAAGTCTATCACTAACCTCACTTTCCTTTTGCATATATGTGCCTGAGGCACAAAGCTGATTTTTTTTTGATATCGAATTCATCTCTTTTTGTTTTTTTACATGGCACATCTAAACTACTTACACCATTGTGAACAATGAAATATATGAACTTGTGGCTTTTATCCAAATTTTGCTGTGTTTTACTTTTAAATATTTTAGTGGTTTTTCTCCTTTTTTGTTGAATGCATTTTTTATTTGTTAATTTATTTTCTTATTTTTTCCCTCAATCAGTGTGAAAACTCTTGAAATTTTACCATACATGCTTAACGAAATCTAAATATCTTAACGTTTTCTCCAAATGATACAAAGGCTTTAGAACAATTTAATTCTGATCACCTACCTTCCAAATATTATGTCATTGATGTCCTGTCCTGTATTTTAGTTTGATCCTTTAATTATTATAGGAATTAAAGTAAATTAAATAAATTACTATAGTAATATTATAGCCATTTTTATAGTAATCCTAAGAACCTACTGAAACTGGTGGTAGTATTGCCTCATTTTAGAGATGAAGAGACTGATGCGCAGGGAGGCTAAGTGTTCTTGTCCCAGGTCACATGGTCATTAAGTAGGAGAGCCAAGATTTGAGCCCAGACTTAGTGCCTCCAAAGGCTGTGCTCCTTCTATTATTCCAAACTGCCCAAGGAATGAACGTTAGCCAGTATGGGCTCTTTGGCCCCCAACCATGGGTTTCATATTTCTTTTTAGACTGGCTAATATAGAAAAAAAATTTCATCCATTAGTATGTTATAATAAATGTCCTTTTAATTTGAGTATAAGAATTTTTTTTCCTTCTGTGTTTAGGAAAGTGCTTTGTTCAGTGGATTTATGATATTTTTGACATCTAATAATGGATGGAAAAAATGGGTGTGGCATCATTTCTACCACAGCCACAAGAGCAAAGATTGTATATTTTGAAGGTTGCATACTACTTCAGTCTATTCAAAATTTCTGGGGAAATATTTTGATATACTTTAATATTTTTCATTTAAACATTTCATTACACTTTTCAATATTTCGTATTAAAAATAACTCAAATTGTATTTAATTGCTTGCTGATAAAGCTGTTGAAGAAACTGAAATTATATTAAGTAGTTTTAATGTTTTTCGGCTTTGTGTTTTTCTTTTGATTTAAAGAGAGTTGTTACAGAAGAAACCTGACAATAATAGGTGATATTGAGGCATATAGTACCCTCTTGGTTTTCTTTTCTGAAGATCTTTGAGGTGGTTTCTGGCACAGGAAGTTAATAGATAACCCTGTACCAGGAAGCAGTAGTGCACACTTGCTTTCTTTTAAGTTATTTTAAAGACAGTGCTTGTTGTTTACTTGACTTTTTGAAAATACAATATATAGAATGAGGAATCCTTGAGGGATGCTATATGAAGATATTCACTGATATTTTATAAAAGTTTGAAAGTTCAGGGTTTGATTCTATTTCTTCTCAAGTCTAGAGTTTAAAAGTAATTTAAGAACGAAACAAAAGTCTCTACAGGGACCTTATAGTTTGTGGGCTTACCGATAACATTTTGAAAAACTCTATTTCTATTAAGCACTGCAGTTTTTCATTAGATTTCAATAGCCCTTTTTCTCTTTCCCCCTGACACATTGCAAGTTACAGATCTGTACAATTGGAACGTAACACTTTACTGTGGCTTAGCATTAATTGTCTTTCTTAGCGCAGACAAATAGAATTTAAAACAAAGCTTTGAAGAATATTAACATGAAGTGCAGCCTTTTCACTTTTGAGTCATGCAGAGAAGTGATTTTGAAGTGACGTTAACTTTCAAATAAAATTCTGTTGAGGAATCTTATAATGCCCACCCCCCCCAGCCCCCCCCCTTTTTTTTTTGGTCTTTGGAAGACTTCCTAGCTATAATTTTTGATATTCTTTAGGTGCATTCATATTTTTAGATTGCTTCACATAGGTCAGAATAACTTGGTACTATAGAGCTTTAAAGTTTAATACTAATGGTTTTAAATAATGCTCTTTTTGAAAACCATGTTGGACATTTCTATTAACTTTTATCATTATATGCCTTGGAGAAGTCTCTTAAAGGAACTTTCATAAAGCCACAGCTTCTCTAATCGATTTAAATCTCTTGCATCTGTGAATTTCATTTTTGATTGCACTTTTAACTCAATTCCAAGTTATATCTAAAAACCCTTTTTCATTTTGAGAGAAGTTTGTTGTTTGTAATTAATTTTTAAAAATGATTTTGAGTATATGTGAAGTAATTTTAGTAAAATGAATAAAAGTAAATTTGAGTAATTTTAAATGAGCCAATTAGAGTATTGGGAAAACTTTTGTGTGCGTATTTTCCCCTGCTTTTGCATGTAGGACTCCAGAAAGTCAAAACATCAAGGAATATTTGCCATTTCTTTAGGAATCTCATAACTTTCCCTTTTTAGAACTTCTGTCAACATGTAAATGGATGGTGCATTCATTTAATCTAAGATCACTGGTAGATCTTACTAATATTTCATCTACACTGCTTAAAATAACAATGGTTTTTTATTTCATGTGATTCCATGAGGCTTCTGGGTGGTTCTTCTGCTGCATGTTGTGTTGTCTGGGGTTCCTTAGGTAGCTTTGTTCACTTGGCAGATGGTCTAGCATGCAAGATCATCTGCACCTGTCTCATGTCTGGGACTGCAGTGTTGACTGTTGGTTGAAGTGACTCAGTTATCCTCCATGTGGCCTTTCTCTTCTGGTAGTATTTTTTGAGAGTAAAGCTGCAAGCTAGTACAGCATCATTTTTTACCATATTTTATTGGTCAAAGCAAGTTACCCAGTTTCAAGGTGATGGAAATTGACCCTACCTCTTGAGAGAAACAGCAAGTGCAATTCTAGCATATTCTAGAGACACATCCTTCATGAGATCTGTGATTTGTAATTCTGGGGGTGGGGGCAATGGTTTCTGAGATATGATAGCAGAAGCACAAGCAATAAAAAAAGGTATATTGGATTTCATCAAATTTAAAAACTTGTGCACTAAAGGATTCTATCAAGAGACTGAAAAGACAAACTACCAAATGGAAGAAAATATTTGCAAATCATGATTATGATAAAAGACTTTCAATCTAATATATAAACATTTTTTACAACTTAACAAAAAGACAAATAACCCAATTAAAAAATGGGCAAAGGACTTGGTAGAGATTTTTCCAAAAAAGTTATACAAACGGCACATGAGCATGTGAAAAAATGCTCAACATCATAAGTCATTAGGAAAATGCACATCAAAAGCATAAGATACCACTTCACACCACACATTGCTAGTGTGAATGTAAGTGTGAATGTAAAACCATGTGGCTGCTTGGAAAACAGTTTGTCAGATGTTTAAAATGTTAAACATAGAATTACCATATGACTTCTAGGTATATATAACTGAAAGAATTGAAAACAGATGTAAAAAACTTGTACACAAATGTTCATAGAAGTACTATTCATAACAGCCAAAAGATGGAAACAGTCCAAATGTCCATCAACTGATGAATGGATAAATAAAATGGGTATCTTCTATAAGACAGAATATTATTCAGCCATTAAAAGGAATGAAGTACTGATACATGCTACAACATGGCTGAGCCTTGAAGACATTATGTCAAGTGAAAGAAGCCAGATACAAAAGGCCACATATTGCATGGTTCCATTTACACAAGATATCCAGAATAGCCAAAATAGAGACAGAAAGCAGGTTAGTTAATTACCAGGGAGTGGCTAGGCACAGTGGCTTACACCTGTAATCCCAGAACTTTGGGAGGCCAAAGCAGGTGGATCGCTTGAGCCCAGGAGTTCAAGACCAGCCTGGGCAACGTGGCAAAACCCCATCCCTATTAAAATACAAAAATTAGCTGGGTGTGTTGGTGCATTCCTGTAGTCCCAGCTGCTCAGGAGGTTGAGACAGGAGAATTGCTTGAGCCCTGGAGATTGAGGCTGCAGTGAGCCAAGATTGTGCCACTGCACTCCAGCCTGGTGACAGAGCAAGACCTTTTTTTTGTTAGTGTGAAAAAAAAAAGAAAAAGAAAAAGAAAAAAAAAATACCAGGGACTGAGGGAGAGGAGAAAATGAGGAATTACTGCTTAATGGGTATGAGATTTCTTTTTGCAGTGATGAAAATGTCCTGGAACTAGAGATAGTAGTAATGATTGTCTGACATTGTGGTATTACTAAATGCCGGTCAGTTGTACACTTTGGAATGGTTGAAATGGTGACTTTTATATTCATGTTTTTACCACAATAAATAAAGCAATTGGGAAATTGGACTTGCTTGGTCTTGTGCCTCAACCATGAGAACATACTCAGGCTAGTCAGTGGGATGTTAAAAAAAATGGAGCTAAATTGAGTCTCCTCATCTGTACCAGCCAAAGCTATTCTAAGTTGCCAGACAGTCATCTAACACCAAAATATATGAAAGCGTTGAGCCAACATCAGCAGAACCACTTGGTCTACTCCTAGGTGACTCTAAATGTGTTAGCATTAGATGCTTATAATTTCATGCTGCTGAAATTGTGTAATTTGTTTTATTGCATTATTGTGACAATATGACTGATATAATGTCTAATACCATTACTCATTAAAATAAATCAGGGCTTCTTAGAGAAACAGATGATTTGAAAACTCTGGTAAAGAAGGTGAAAGGTAAATGTTCAACATCTCATATGCAGGGAATCTTTCAAGGAATAATGAGGTTGACTTACAAGGACAGAAAGTTCTGGAGTTGAATAGTAGTCATGGCAGCACATCAGCATGAATGTACTTAATGCCACTTAATTGTACACTTAAAAATGGTTAAAATGGCATTGTTTTTGTTTGTTTTGAGACAGAGTCTTGCTCTGTCGCCCAGACCGGAGTGCAGTGGCGCGATCTTGGCTCGCTGCAACCTCCGCCTCCCAGGTTCAAGCGATTCTCCTGCCTCAGCCTCAGCTGGGATTACAGGCGTGTGTCACCATGCCCAGCTAATTTTTATATTTTTAGTAGAGATAGTGTTTCACCATGTTGGCCAGGTTGGTCTTCAACTCCTGACTTCAAATCATGCGACCACTTCTGCGTCCCAAAGTGCTGGGATTTACAGGCATGAGCCACCCCACCTGGCCAAAATGGCAAATTTTGTGTTATGTTATTTTACCACGATTTTAACAAAGGACACAGGAACCAGGTGAAAGGGATTCCTGCTGGTCAGTTATTTTAATATGAGCATTACATTTGAGCCTCAAAAAATAATGATTGTAGTATATGAAAACATATCAAATATGTGAAAATCTTGAGTCCATAATTATATTAGAAATAAAAAAAAGCAAGCTAAAGTGATTGATGGTTACTAGAGGCTGGGAAGGATAAGGAGGAGGAGTGGGGATAAAGAGAGATTGATTAATGAGTACAAACATACAGTTAGATGGAAGAAATAAGACGTAGTGTTAGATAGATTCGTGGGATAACTGTAGTTAACAATAATCTATTATACATTTCAAAATAGCTGGAAGAGAATAATTTGAATGTTCTTCGCACAAAGAAAAGATAAATATTTATGGTGTTGGGTATCCCAATTACCCTGATTTGATCTTTACACATACGAATGTATCAAAATATCACAGGTACCCTTAAAATATGTACATCTGTTATGCATCAATATAAAAACCAACGTGAGAAAAACATTCATTCATCACCAGTCGAGGTGACTATTATGCCAACATAAATATTCAACCTTAAGGGATCACAACAATGCAGGATCCTGCATTAGATCTTTATTTAGTTAAGACAGGTGTAAATGCCATGTTTTGGGACAAATGGAGAATTTTTTGGGAAAACATATAACGTCATGGTAGAGATTGTTAATTGTCTTCAAATAGTCATTTTTGTTGTTTTCTTCATTTAGAAATAGAACTCCTTGAGTTTTAGCAGCCATCAGACCTCCCAACTAGAGACTACATTTTCCAGTCGTCTTGTAGCTTGGGTTGGCCATGTTATTACTATAAGTTTTGTAAAAATATGTTTTACATATAGTATTTCTTGTTATCCTTTGTTTAATTTGGAAAGTAGAAATCTAAATCTTAGTTATATAAATGGTGTTCTACAGAATAATATGTTCCAAGTGTGTAGCTATCTGATGAAGTGGCTTAATACAGGGTAACACCAACTAAGGTAACCACAGGGAGGAAGTTATGATATCTTTTAGAGCAGCGTTTCAAACTGGGTTCTATAGATGGCAGGACAAAAGAGGGTCTCTACAAATGTTTAATTTTAATTTGCTTTAAATTTGTTTTAATTCATTTATTCGTTCATTTTTTTCAACTTTTAGATTCAGGGGGTACATGTGCAGGTTTGTTAAAAGAGTATGTTGTGTGATGCTGAAGTTTGGAGTACAATTGAACCCATCACCCAGCTAGTGAGCATGATACTGAGTAGGTAATTTTTAAGCCTTTGTCCCCCCCACCCTTCCCCCTCTTGTAGTCCTCACTGTCTGTTTTTCCCATCTTTATGTCCATGTGTACCCAGTGTTTAGCTCCCACTTACAAGAGAACAAGCAGTATTTGGCTTTCTGTTTCTACATTGGTTTGCTTAGGATAATGACCACCAGGTACATCCATGTGGCTGCAAAGGATCAGGTTTCATTCTTTTTTGGGCTGCATAGTACTCCATGGTGTATATGTACCACATGGTTTAAATATTTTTTAAACAATATTTTAAACCACTTTAAAAAAAACTGTTATAACATATGTTACTGACATCTCTGTTTTAGTGATGAGAATTCTGAGGATGCAGTATGACAGCTGCTGTTATTTGAGAATAATTTCTTGTGTGATTTAGGATTATCTTAATATTTGCCACAACAACAAAATACGAAGACAGATTGGATGGTAAGTCTGGTGTGGCTACAGCTGACAACTATAACCACTAATTTAAAGATTTGGGGAGTCCATCTGAACAACGTCATTTTATTTAAATGTGAACTAAACTTATATTAATAAAACACTATTTTATGTATTAGAGTTGAGTGCAGAATTTTATTTGACAAGAGGGTTTATTACTAAACGAAATTTGAAATCTGCTTAGATTTTCCCTGTAGAATCGCAGTTGTGTGCACTGGGTTTTGGACAGGAATCATCAGACAGATAATTTCCCATTTAGATGGATAGCCAGTGTCTGATAAAAGGGCACTTTGCTGTTGACTGAAAGAAGATCAATATACTCTATCCGTGGAGCATGGACAGTGAAGTTGCTGGTCAGAGCCTAATTTATATTCAAGGGTTAGTTAAGGGCTACCCCACGTTGCTGCATTTGGGCACAGAAGTAAGGAAAACTTTTCTTATATTAACTCTGGATCTCTTCAGGTGCTAAACAGAGTCTTGTTTGAAGGCTGAGAGTTTTTTGTCTTAAAGATAGACGAATATCCTTCCTTGAATATTTTTGAGGGCACAAATGGTTAAACACTTACATTTATCCCTATAACCTTAACATTAATCAATAAATATCAGTTTCTTTGGATGAGATTGTGTCTTGATCATTCCTCTAAAACTATGTCTTTATAGAGCAGCAGTTTTTACCATTATCTGGAAGCTTGTTAGGAATGTAGAATGTTAGGCATTACCCCAGAACTATTGAATCTGAATCTGTGTTTTTAAAAGATCCCCAGGTGATTCATAAGCATATTACCTTTTGAGAAACACTTCATAGCAAAGGGAACTCTGAGGCAATTCATTTAATTAATTAGTTGAATAGAGATTTAAAAAATATTGTAGCCTTGGATGACCCAACTCACAATTTGGGTTTAATTATCAATGTTTAAATGTTTTCTGGTCAGTATCTGTCTAGTAATACGAGCTTTTCTATAGCTAGAAGCACAGTCTACTATAGAATTCGGTTATGGAAATTTCAGAATTTCAATGGGCTTTGTGTACCTTGCTCTGAATTGTACCTTGCTCTGAATTGTGTGTGGTATTGGAACATCTGCAACTGGAATGTCAGGCAGTATTCTTGTCTGTTGTATTAACCGTGACAACCCATCTTTTATGGTGTTCAGATTGTCAGTAATTTTCAACAATTAATAACTGATATCTTGTGTCATTAAAACTGAAAGTTTTCAAAATATTTTAACATGCATTATATTATTTAGACTTCACTGTAACTCTGTGTGGTAGTTTTCTAAAATCCCCATTATAGAAGTAAAGAGTCTGTCCAAGGATGATGGATTATACTGATCATAGAGAGTAAATGGTGGAGGGACTGGGCTTGAATTCAGGTTACCTGACTTCTAATTTAATACTTTCTTCACCACACAATTTTTCTTCTCTTCTTGTGGATTTTGTTTATCTTGGAATTTTCTTAAATATCATGTTATCCATTTTACAGGAAGCAGTGGCATATAACTCAAAGAAATTGATCTTTTAATATAAACTGTATCTGTGTTCTGCCCTAACTCTAGCCAAGAAGAAAGCTTTACTAAGGTTAAAGTTGTCTGTGCTCAATTCAATTATAATCTGCCGTTCAACTTAATAATTCTAGGATCTTAAAGCAAAATATACAACCTTTTCTTTCTGATTTTTTTTATAGATTCCTACTTGAAGAAGAATGAGGTAGCACTCATTTCAGATTTATTATCATTTTAAACAAGAAGCTTCCTCCTAGTTACAGGGATATTCATGAAAATATTATAAATAATGGCTATTTGTAGCACTTGAAGGGCTTTATTAATAAGTTTTGTCAAGCCATCTAATGCATTTTCATCGGAGTTATTATTCGCCAACACTTTATAGATCAGATATCTGTTTTTATATTGCTTTTGAAATGTGGTAGGATTTTTATATTCAGGAAAATATTCTTTTGTTTCTCTGTTCAGTTTATTTGACAGTATTGTTTACTCAGTTTAGGTATCATTTCCATGTAAAATTTACACATTGGAATTCGTAGTTATTGTAAAATAATTGTCACTGTGGCTTCAAAACTGCTCTTTTGATTTCTAGGATCACTCGTTTACTTTCTTCTTATTGTAAACAATACATATATTATTTGTATCTGGCTAGTTGTTTATCATAACTTGATTTTGGTTCTTCAACTACGATATTTGTTTGCAGCTCAAGAAAATATATACACTATATTCTAAGTGTCTAAGACTATTTTTCTTGGGATAATTAACTTGTCTTGATTAGTTATAAAATAAGTGGACTTCAAATTTAGGATATTTCACTCTACCTGTGCATCCTCTCTTGATTTGCCTTCAGGATATTGCTAGTGGAATGTCCTACTCCCAACTGAGGTTTTGTGGCTTGAAAATAGGGTTCAGTTTGTCTTCCTTACCAAATAGGCACCCTTTCTGACGACCCAGACTCACCATCTTTACAAGATCTCAGGGCTTCAGCTTTGCTGTGATTTGGTGCTCCTTTCCCCCTTTGCATCCAGCGTTCAGTTGGTGACCAGCTTTGGTCCTGAAGGCTGAATTCTGTCTACGCCCTTTGTCCCCAAATTATATATGTTGAATTCGTAACTCCCTCTACTTCAGAATGTGACTGTATTTTGAGACCCCATCTTTAAAGAGGCAGTTGAGGTTAAATGAGACCATCAGGGTGGGCACTAATCCAATATGACTGGTGACCTAATGAGAAGAGGAAATGAGGACACAGACGTACACAGAGGGAAGACCATGTGAAGATGGTCTTCTAGACAGGAGAAGATGGCCATCGATAAGCCAAGGAGACAAGCCCTCAGGAAAAACTAATGTAGCTAATATCTTGATCTTGGACTTCTAGCCTCCAAAACTAGAGGAAATACGTTTCTGCTGTTTAAGCTGCCCAGGCTGTGATGCTATGTTATGGGAGCTGTAGCAGACTAGTACACTTGGCAGTTCTCTGTAGGGTCTCTTGAATTTGGACCAGCTGAAGAGTATATTTTGATTATTTATTATCACTTTATTTATAGAGTATCTAAAACAGCACTATATTTTATGTACTTTGGCCTAATTGAGAGATCAGTTATTTTGGACAAAAAAATTATTTGTTCTGTGATTGTCAATTTAGAAGTAACCTCCTTGAGGAACTCATTCTTAAGGCTTCTTTGCACTAAGTGCTTGTCCGAATTACAGCACTTTAACACACTTATCACACTAATTACAATTGTATATTTTATCACTTCCCTGTCCTACCCACTAGCTTGTAAATGCCTAAGGTCAGGGATTGATTTTTAAACATTATTATATTCGTACCACTTAGCATAGTGCCTGACACGAAGAATGTGCTCAATAAATATTTATGAATAAATTACTCTGTATTTGTATCAGTCAGGATGCTGAGATTTTTGCAGTAACAATCTCCAAGTATCAATGTCTTAAAACATCAAAAATTTCTTTCTTGCTTATGATGCATATCATTGTGGTTCTGCTGGAGGCTTTCTCTGTGTTATCCTCACCGCTGGGTCTAGGTTCTGGGAGCAGCCCACCACTTAGGGTATTGCCTGTCACTGTGGCAGAGGGAAAAGGAGAGCATGGAGAGTCTTGTAGCAGCTCATAAGTCTTTGGCAGATATCATTTCTGGTCATATATCCTTGATCAGAGCAATTCACATAGCCACATATGATGCCATTGAGGGGAGGGAATTGCCATCCTATCATTGCCAGGAGTAGAGAAAAGCCAGAGATATTTGTGAACAACATTAGTGACTGTCAAAAACTCCCATACATGGCATATTGTTTCATTTATGATTTGCTCTTTTAATCTGCTTTTTTTTTTTTTGATACAGAGTCTCACTCTGTCACCTAGGCTGGAGTGCAGTGGCACAATCTTGGCTCACTGCAACCTCTGTCTCCATGTTTAAGGGATTCTTGTGCCTTAACTTCATAAATGTATTAGTGTCTGTGGTATTCATGGATTTAATCTCTGGTTGGTATAGAAGTGCCTGTGGGTTATTACTACATAACTGCTTCATTACTTAATATAAAGTTCTTAGAAGAGAGCCAACTATGTGTGATCTCAAATTACTGTTTTATTTTCTGTCAAAACACAGCTTCTCCCACTATAGATGACCCTGATGCTGTTGAGAAACCTGAAAATATCATACCCTTTCTAAGCAAGCCAGGATAATGTGAATCTATAGTGAATCATTCACCATTATCAAGTGGGATTTATTCCTGGGATGCACAAGGATGGTTCAACATAAGCAAGTCAAGAACTGTGATATATCACATTAACAGAATGAAGGACAAAACCATATGATCATGTCAACAGATGCAGAAAAAGCATTTGACAAAATTCAACATCCTTTTATGATTAAAGCTCTCAAAAAAATTAGGCACAGAAAGAATGCACCTCAACACATAATAAACGTCATATATAAAAAGCCCGTACCAACATCATACTCAGTAGTGAAGAGTTGAAAGCTTTCTCTCTCATATCAGAAATAATATGAGGATGTTCACTGATACCATTTCTATTCAATATAGTCCTTGTCCAGAGCAATTACACAAGAAAAAGAAAAGGCATCCAAATAGGAAAGGGAGAAGTGAAATTGTTTGTTAGCTTATGACGTGATCTTATGCATAGAAAACCCTGAAGACTCCACCAAAAACTGTTGGAACTGGTAAACAAATTCAATAAAG
The DNA here is from genome assembly GCF_006542625.1 of Nomascus leucogenys. Lineage (NCBI taxonomy): Eukaryota > Metazoa > Chordata > Mammalia > Primates > Hylobatidae > Nomascus > Nomascus leucogenys. The sequence goes on from NC_044381.1 coordinate 98,606,051, forward strand.
TCTCAGAGTACACAATCAATACACAAAAATCAGTAGCATTTCTTTAGTAACAACGAGCTATCTGAAAAGGAAATTAAGAAATCAGTCCCATTCACAGTAGCATAAAAAAAAGCTAACAATAAATTTAATCAAGGAGGTGAAAGATCTGTATACTAAAAACTATAAAACATTAAGGAATTAAAAGTTATACAAATAAATAGAGAAATATTCTGTGTTTATGGGTGGGAAGAATTAATATTAAAATGCCCACACCACTGAAAGCGATCTATGGAGTTAATGTAATGCCTGTCACAACTGCAATGTCATTTTTCACAGATCTAGAAAAATAATCTTAAAATGTATATGGAGCCACAAAAAACCCTGAGTAGCCAAAGCAGTTTTGAGCAAAAAGCCAAAACTAGATGCATCACACTACCTGACATCAAAACCTATTACAAAGCTATAGTTATCAAAGCAGCATGATATTGGAATAAAAACAGACACATCCAGCAATGAGCAGAATAGAAAGCCTAGAAATAAACTAATGCATTTACAGTAAATTGATTTTCAACAATGGTGCCAAGAATACACATGGAGAAAGGACAGTCTCTGCAATAAATTGTGATGGAAACATTGGATATCCACATTCAGAAGAATGAAATAGATCTCATGCCATATAAAAAATCAACTCAAAATGAATTAAAGACTAAACATAAGATGTAAACTGTAAAATTACTAGAAGAAAACATGGAGAAAAGTCCATGACATGGTCTGGGAGATTTCTTCAGTATGACCTCAAAAGCACAGACAACAACAGCAAAGATAGAAAAATGAGATTACATCAAACTAAAAACTTCTGCATAGCCAAAGAAACAGTTAATGGAGTGAAGAGATAATCCATAGATTGGGAGAAAACATTTGCAAATCAAACATCTGATAAGGGGCTGATATCCAAAATATATAAGGAACTCAACTCAATAGCAAGAAAACAACCCACTTGAAAAAAGCGGCAAAGGACCTAAATAGGCATTTCTCAAAAGAAGGTACAAATGACCAACAGATATATGAAAAAACGCTCAGCATCATTGATTGTCAGGGAAATGAAAATCAAACCAAAGGGAGCTATCACCTCCCACCTGTTGGTATGGCTATTACCAAAAAGATAAAAGATAACAAGTGTTGGAGAGAATGTGGAGGAAAGTGTACCCTTCTACATTGTTGCTGGGAATGTAAATTAATACAGCCATTAGGGAAAAAAAGTATGTTGGTTCCTCAAAAAACTAAAAATAGGATTACCATATGATTTAGCAATCTAATTTCTGGGTGTATATCCGAAGGAATTGACATTAGTATGTTGAAGAAATGTCTGCACTTCCATGTTCATTGTAGCTTTATTCATAATAGCTAAATATGAAAGCAACCTAAGTGTCCAACAACAGATGAATGGATAAAGAAAATGTTATACACACACACACACACACACACACAATGGAGTATCATTCAGCCTTAAAAAAAAGGGAATTCTGTCATTTTCAGCAACATGGATGAACTTGAAGGACATTATGCTAAGTGAAATAAGCCAGGCAGAGAAAGACCAGTGCCACATGATCTCATTTATATGTGGAATCTAAAAAAGTTGAACTCAGAGCAGTTGAGAGTAGAATGGTGATTACCAAAGTTTGGAGGTGGTTGGGGAAATGGGAGCTATTGATTCAAGGGTACGACATTTTAGTTAGAGAGTAGGAAAAAGATGTAGTAATCTGTTGCATGGAATGGTGACTATAATTAATTACAATGCATTGTATATTTTGAAATGGCTTAAAGATTATATTTTATATCTTCTCACCACAAAAAAATTGGTAAGTATGTGAGGTGATGGAATTTGCTTGATTTAATCATTCATAATGGAAACATATATCAGAATATCAAATTGTACCACATAAATGCATACAATTATTGTCAACTAAAGCAAAATGTAATTTAAAAATCCACAGTGAAAAAAAAACATTCGTGTATGCATATATTTAAAATATGTGCATGGGAAAGAAACTAACCTAAAATATTCAAACCAAATGACATTCTGAGAGGAATATTTGTATTACACAAGTTAGGCAAAGAGTTATATAACTAGTATGCAGAGAGATTTCATAAAATAGTAAGAGGAACTACAGTCCATTAGGAAAATGAGCAAAGGTGTGAACAGATCATTCATGTGCAGGCTCACACACGTGTGCATGTACACACAAAGCCAACGAACTAGGGAAAGATGCTCTCAGTGCTGATGGTGATGGGGGAAATGGGCATTCCTAGACACTGTTAGTAAAGTGTGGAATGGTATAAGCCTTTGTGGGTAATGCCTTGGCATATATTTTAAAATTTTTAATGTTTATATATTTTAACTAGCCACCCAAGTTTTTGAAATCTGTCACCTAGAAAGAAGAGGGAAACTCATTGCAGCACTGTTTATAAAAGCAAAAAATTAGAAGCAAGTTAAATACCTCTCAGTAAGGGAAAAGTGTATCCATAAAGTGGAACAGTATGCATATATTAGAAAACGGAGGAAATAATAATGAAAATAATAACTAAGATTTATTGAGTGCTTACTATGTTGTAGACACAATTGTAAGTTCTCTTTTGAGAATAGGTTTGTAAATAAGAGCAAGGTAATATATACATGATATATTAAGTAAAAAATAAGGTTTCAGACCAATATGAAAATAAATGCAAGTAAATAAATATAAGGATAAATGTATTATTGTAAAGATCCAAATATTTATATTTTATATGTTTCTACATATAGATAAATATAGACTTAGTTGTACAAACATAGGAAAAGTTGGGAAGGCTACACTTTGAAGTCTTAACAATGATGGGTATTGGATTAGATGGGGAGAGGCTTTTATTTCGTACTTAATTATAGAACCAAGGGATTATGGGTAATTTTTACTTTTTTGTGCTTTTCAAATAAAAAAATAAAAACATTTTGGTGGTGATGGTGCAGGAATAGTAGTGATTTGCTCCACCATGGTAAACATAGCTTGATCTATGAATGTGGTTGTTGACAGAAAATCTTGGAAGAAGAACACTTCTTTGATGAAGTGGTCAGAGAGAACTGGATGTTCTCCTAATTGGGAAGCCTTAATTCTGTGTGTAATTTATAACTAAGAATACATCTGAATTTTTTTTCCTTTTTTAAAAACTTTTATTTTAAGTTCATAGGTACATGTGCAGGATGTGCAGGTTTGTTACATAGGTAAATGCGTGTCATGGGGGTTTGTTACACAGATTATTTCATCATCCAAAATACACTTTAACAACAGGCAATAATTATTTCTCTTACTGAGATTGGCAGCCACCAGGGAAAGGGAAATTTTGGTAGTTACGATTGGGAAGATGAAGGATAGAGAGGTATATTTTGAGAAAGAAAGTATAGATGGGATAGCGGTTTGGATTATTGTGGTGTCACATGAGGACTCTTCAGGGAGTTGGATAAAGCAGGTAGCGGTAAATGCTTTTTGATTACTTTTGCATACTTGTCTTTGGTTCTGTTGGTGGTTTTGCCATGAAAGTAATTTAAAATTCTAGATTAACGATGCCGAAGTTCGAGTATTAGGTCTGATTTGGAGGGATCAAACTTTATTATCAGTGCTTACTTAGCAGTTTAGCTTTATCTAGCCCAGGACTTCCTTAATGTTTCTCTCCTTTCCTTTCTTCCTTCAGAGCCATGGAGAAGAGGAGACAGAGTGTGCAAGGGAATGAAGAAGAGGACCAAGACTATTTTCAAATCACCCATGGCACTACTAGAAAAGTATTTCAGCAAAACTACTGGCTGATTTTATGATTCCCGTGTCCACCACAGCCCTCTAATTTTTACATAGGTACCCCACATCTCTCCAGATTTCAGGAAGACTATTATCCTTCGGCTTTAGCTTTCTGATGGGTTCACAAAAAGCCATTAGTGTGCTGTTGGTCCAGCTTTTTTCCTGTTGCAAATACGAGAGCTACAGTTCTGAGATGAAACCATAGGTAAGTGTTATTATTTTAAGTAATTGAATACTAAAGTGATGTAGGTGAACTAAATTAAGATAAGTACTAAAGAAAACTAGACAGAAGTCTAAAAGATATAAGATTAGAAAGGATACGTAAGCAATATAATTAAGAAAGCAGCATCAGCAAAAATACTCCACTCAGTTTTAAAAAATGATTTTTGGCCGGGCGCCAAAATCCCAGTACTTTGGGAGCCCAAGGCAGGCACATCACAAAAGAGTTGGAAACCATCCTGGCCAACATGGTGAAACACCATCTCTACTAAAAATGCAAATATTAGCGGGGCGTGGTGGTGCACGCCTGTACTCCCAGCTACTCGGAGGCTAAGGCAGGAGAATCACTTGAACCTGGAAGGCGGAGGTTGCAGTGAGCCGAGATCGTGCCATGGCAACAGAGTGAGACTCTGTCCCAAAAAAAAAAATAATAAATAAAAGGATTTTTAGTTATTTGTCAGTATCTATGGAGCATTTACTGAGTACAACATACCTTATTAGATGATTTGCCTACCTTTTAAAATGGAATCTTTTCAGCAACCGTCTGAAGTTCTCTTATTATTTCCATTATGAGGAAACTGAGGCACAAAGAATTTGAGTGACTTGCCCGAGATCATACAACTAACAAATGTTGGAACTGAGACTCCAATACAGGAAATCTGATTCCATAGTGTGTCTTTATTATATAAATAAAGTGAGGCTATCACTTTGTCAGATATTAAAAGGAATCCAATTGAACAAAGAAAGAACATGCTGTAAGAAATAGTTCAATAGCAGAAGATCCTTTAATAGCATGTGAAAGGAGAAATATTCTCATATTGATGAAAAGAAGAAAAGAAAAGGAAAACCTGTGAGGATTTTAGAGCACCCTGACCATCTGACCCAGGCAGACACTTGTAAGAGCTGCATGGAACTGTATTTAAGATCGACAGGAATAAAACTGTCCATCTTATCTTACTTTTCTTGTACATACCCTCGGACTTCTCTCTATTATTCATTGGCAACTCCAGCTCTTGAACTCTGAAAATTCCACCGATGCCATTTGAGCATTGAGGAAAGATACTTTTCATTTTAAGTTACATCTTCCTACTGTTTGTAGATGTTATGTGTATTCCATTGCTAAGGAATCATTCTCTTTGCCTGAGGAAAAAGACAGTTTAAAAATAACTTGTGTTGTGATTAGAAAAGTCTTTGTATAAAGATACCTGAAAGAGAGACAGAATGCACAGGCACCTGTATAACACATGATGGGTGATAGTTTTCAACTGTACTTGGGGGGAAAACATTTTGTTTTGTATAGAGATAAAGTGTAGACAAGAAAAAAAGAGATATGTTAATGTGAGGCATACTGGAATGTATTTAAGTATATCTGTTGTTAACAAACCGGATAAATCCACCAAATAGATAACATATAAAATTTACAGGCTGCAGGTGGCCATGGGTCCTCTTTTTTACCTGTTAGTGATGGTGGTGGAGGGGAAGGACGGCATAGGGGAGTGAGGGAAATTGTATTTCTACCAGGAGAATTTTGAACCTGAAATGTAAGAAAATATTGTATTTTCTATTGATACCAGTTATGCTTCGTACAGATATTGGGTGACTGTGAAGTTATTGTTTGTAAGTCCCTACTATAGTGTTGACTCTATACACTTTACCATATGCCCAGTGATGGGTGTGTTTGGATGTCTTAGTGTGAGTCCAAGAATTCCAGGGAATTCAGGATATTTTGCAGCATCATTCTTTATTCAAAGTCTAGTCTAGACTTTTAAATATTTGAATATATTGGACTGTAAACAAAACATCTTGTTGAAAAGAACAACCATCTCCATGCAACCTGAATGGATGGAAACAGTATTATCTTTAGTCCAAATCTGAAACAAAATCTGCTTCACCAAACTTTCTTGCAGACAAGCAAACTGCTTTGTTTGAAAATGTGAGATTGGAAAATCTGGTTGGAAGTTTCACCTTAAAATTTTTTCTTCCTATGGGGAGGGCATGGGCTCTCCGGTGACTCTTTGTTCTGGCAGCAGGAGGAAGGACATGGCGCTGGTGTCCCGGCTGGAGGAGCCAAGGGTTACCCGGTACCTTTTATTTTCACATTAAAACACTATAGAGAAAAGGATCTGGATCTCCACCTTTTAATATTGCTCAGTCATTTCTTTTTACTTTTTGCTTCAGTGAGCACAGTATGTGGTTTGCTAGGGAAGCTATTAAAAAGAAAACCCTTCAGTTTTATGGATTTTGGTGAAATCTATAGTCAGTGCATGTTTTTTAATTCCTTCACAACTACTCTAATTCTCTAAACCTCGGTGAGGGCATGCTTAAAAATTGGGTCATAATTTGTAATTTAACAAGTGACAGAATATTTTGACATTAGCAAATGAAGGGAAATGTTTTATATAACAAACCATGATCATGGCTTTCCATTTTGGTCATTTGTACTGAGCAGATTGTCACAATCAAAGCCCTGGCTGTTAGAAGCCTAGGCCAGTTTTGTTGAAACTTTCCGGGTAACTAAGATCATTCAGGCTTGGCCTTGTATTATATTTAGATTAAAGTGGTTATCCCCTCTTTGTGTTCAGAATGCCCACCCCTCTCCCATCTTTCTTTTTGCTCTAACTTACATAAACTTTTTTGCCTGTGTATTTATAATTTGTAGTCTATATTCACCTCTGGGTTTTAACTTCTTGCATTTCGTTTCTTAAGAGTCCTTCTCAGCATTTCACCATCTCCTAAGTGTTAGTGAATAAAGGATGGCAAGAAACTTGACAGAGAAGGTGTTGGTTGGTCAGGTAAAAGTCCAGTGTGGAAGCTATAGTCTTATGGGATGGTAGGGGCCATGCTTCTGGTGACTGTATTCATCATCCACTTGGATTCTCTCTCACACAGAGTCTGATTTAGCGTAGACAGTGTCATCTTTTAGTTGGCTTAGAAAAGCTTGACCCCAAATGTACTCTGAGAAGTCCTTAAAAATAAATTTGTATTAATCCAGTAATGCTCTAGATAAGAAACTTAAAATTCTGTAGGAAGTATGTGTAACATACAGAAATAAGTGAAATGGATGACAATGAAACTAACATTGCTTTTTAAATCACCATATGTGCATAAAATACACATGCATAAATAAGGCCCACTGGCTGGCTGAGTATGACTCGCGTTTTATAGTCATTTTGTTTTCTTGCAATAAGAAAGCTTAACTGGGTAATAAAGCTCCCTCTCTTCTGGTCCCTGAGAAAGCAACCTCCCAGCTGCAGGTCCCATTTTTAGCTAGGACAAATCTCTTCTTATTTAACCAATCTTTCCATAAGTGGCTGAGTTGAGGAAGTTATTACCTTCTGTGGTCTAAATTGCCTAACAGAAAGTCATTTTACCTAAATCCTAGGACCCATGTGGGAAAATCCCAACTGGTTACTGTGCCTGTAAACTAAATAAGGTGCTGACTGGCTCCTCCTTATAAGCAGAACTAGTTTTAAGATCTTCACTTACGTCACCTTTGTTAAACTTGAAAATTTCCTGTTTGTTATAGCAAGAAAAGCAACTCAATTCTCCTGTTTCTAAATATTGTTAGAAAGGGTCTGCTGTTGGATACAATTCAATTCCTAGGACTGTTGTGGGGAAATCTGAATGAATATGTTTCATATTGACCTAGAAATGTATTGTAAAATGTGATTTATTTGCAAGGAAGATCTGAAATTCTGTGCTATTCATCAGATATTGCTCCTTTTGTAAACGTTAAAAGCCACACATCTTTTTTTCTTGTCAATTCAATTGAATACTTAAGAGGATTGTATAATAATTATCCTTTAAAAAATAGGATTAATATTTAACTGTGTTCAGCAAAATTAATTGGAAGCTTCTGCAGTTCAGGCACAGATAGTTGTCCAAGTAAACTGCAAAGGCTCCATGTTGCAAAATTATTTAAGCATATAATAATTATACCTTTCACTTGTGTATGACATTTTACAGATAACTCACTATTAATAAGTATGTATTAAGGTAATTATAAGTACATTCTGCTTTTATAGTTATAAATAAGCCTTCTGGTTCCCCACAAGAGAGCTTATTATTATCCCCTTAATGTGGAAGAGTAAATGGAGGCAAAGATTGAGCATTAATTGTAGGACTGTCATCTATCTAAGCTGATTAGTATATGGTGAAGGGATTAATATCTCTGAATAGATTATAATTTTGATATCTGTGACTTATCTCTAATAATGTTCAATTCTTTACCATATCAGCAAAATGGAATCATTTGCAGTTAAAAAAAAACCCTTGTAATGGCTTTAAAACATGACCAATCGATTCTCTGATACTCCTTCATTAGGAGGTAGGATCTTTATCCCTTTTTCTTGAATTAGGGCCTTGTGACTGTTTGACTAATAGAACACAATGAAAGTCCCACTGTGCCCATTTTTGGCTTGGGCTTTAAGAAGCTAGCAGCTTCTATTTCCTATCTCTTAGGATCATTGCTTTTGGAACCCAGCTACCATGCCACAAGGAAACCTAAGCAGCCAGTGCAAAACCCCTCGTGGGCACCTGCACATAGCTGTAGTTGAACTTCTAGTTAATAGCCAGCTCCCACTTGCCAGCCATGTGAGTGAGTCATCTTGAAAGCAGGTCCTCCAGCCCTCCCTCAGTTGAGCTGCCCTTGATGACATTGTGTGGAACACAGATTAATGATTCCTGTTGATCCCTACCCAAATTTTAGATTTGTAAGGAAAATAAATGATTACTGTTTTTTAAGCCACTAAGTTTTGAGGTGATTTTTTTTTTTTTTTTTTGGAGACAGAGTCTCGCTCTGTTGCCCAGGCTGGAGTTCAGTGGTGTGATCTCGGCCCACTGCAACCTCCGCCTCCTGGGTTCAGGTGATTCTCCTGCCTCAGCCTCCCAAGTAGCTGGGATTACAGGCACCTGCCACAACGCCTGGCTAATTTTTGTATTTCAGTAGAGATGGGGTTTCACCATGTTGGTCAGGCTGGTCCCGAATTCTTGATCTCAAATGATCCACCCACCTCAGCCTCCCAAAGTGTTGGGATCACAGGCGTGAGCCACCACTCCCGACCCTGAGGTGATTTTTAATACAACAATAGGTAACTGGAGCATGCTCTAAGGAAATGGCAACGTTCCTAGCTCTCTTCTCTTCAGTGTCACCAAAGCTAGGTGCTGTTCTACAGTTTAACTCTTGAAGCTAATGGCTTGGAAAGAAAGAGAGTGAACACAACAGGTTTCCAGGGGCAGGCTCGGAGTTCTTACTCAATATTGGTGGGACTGTACTTGTTTTAGGATGATGCATCATAGCCTAATCTAATTTACTGAGCATCTACTAAGTGCCAAGCACAGTTGTAGCTCTAACAGGGCCAGCTTTGCTGTTTCTAGTTCTGCTTAGGCTACTAACCCACCATGTGGTCTTGACAGACTATGCTGAGCTAAAGTATCCCATTTCTTTTTCTGTGTAAAATAAGAGGGCTTGGATAAATGTTCTCTCAGGTTCTTCCAGCTCAAACACAATATTATTTATTCCTTATATATTCTAAATATGTATATTTTAAAACTTTAGCTGCTCCACTTGAAAATCTAAGTTTTTATTGTCCCCCTCAAAGGACTCCTTGCTTCATTATCTAATGTTTTTCTTCTGAAGAGAGTATTTCATTCCTAAGAGGGGTTTAAAAGAAGATTCACCTGGTCTGAACCCGATGTTCTCCAAATGACAATTCTCTAACCCAAATTTAAAAACATAAGCCAAAAAGGACTGAGAAGCTGAGATGAGGAAGCTCTCTTGGGCAAGTCAAAATGGGGCCAATAATATTTACTTCACAGGGTTATTAAAAGAGATAACATATGTAAAGCCCATAGTTCAGAGCCTGACACTTAACAGACACTCAACAAGGGATGTTCTTATTCTTTTTTTTCTTGAGAAACGAGCCAGACTAATCATTTGAAATGTAAAATTTTGTTCATGAAATTGCATAAAATACCTTTCTATTTCTACAACTGTTTCTGTAGTCTTAAATGCCCTGCATTAAAAGATTGTTGTTTAATGTATTGTACCTCTTTTGCCATCTATTTGTTAAATATTGGCTGCCTGGTTTCTGATTTTGCTAAGTTTGACTTTTTTAAAAAAAACGTAATTGTTTTCTTCAAGAATACAAGCCAACATTGTAGAGGATAATTTACTCTAAGATAATGCTGAAAGAGATGTGGTATGAAATTTTGTTAAATTTATAAGATAAATTTGGGATATTCTTTTACTGGACAAACTTTTTATTAAGAATATATTGTTTCTTGAAACACTAAGTTTTGGGATAAGTTATTAAAACAAATTTGGGAGTGGCTTAGTTGGGTGTTTCTCACTTGGATCTCTCATGAGATTGTAAACAAGATGCTGGCCAGAGCTACAGTCACTTGATAGCTTGTCTCAGGGATTTGCTTCCATTGGTTCATTCATGTTTAGGCAAGTTGGTGCTGGCTATTGTCAGGAGACACCAGTTTCTGGTCATGTGGATCTCTTCATAGGAAGGCTTCAATGTTTTTATGTCATGGCATTTGACTTGCTCTAGGGTGAGTGATCTAAGAGACAGGAAGAAGGAACCCACAATGTCTTTTGTGATCTAGGCTTGTAAGTCAAACTCTGCCACAATTGAAATATCTTATTAGTTACACAGATCAGCCTTATTCAGTTTGGGAGGAGACTTCACACCAGCTTGGATACCAGGAAGTGAGAATCATTGTGGACTATCTTGGATGATAGTTACTTCCACATCAGGGTTCTTCTGGCTTAGGCTCATTTCTCTTATCTTTCTGTGCATTCTCTGTGAACAAGCCCATTCACATCTGTAGATTCACATTCAACCTTTATGCCTAATTGTTTCCAAATATATAAGTAAGCCCAGATTTATTTTCTGTTCTTCAGATCCCAGTGCATAATACTTACATTTTATCCATTCCCCCAACTGGTATCTACTGAGTAGCCTCTGGAAACCCAGCCTTAAACTAGTCTAGACGAATAGGACAGGCCTTCAGCCCTCATGGAACTTACAGTTTAATGAAGCAGGAAGAAAGCAAACATGTAAATAAAGAAAATAGTTACAGCTAGTGATAAGTTTAGTCAAAGAAATATACTGTTGTAATAATGATGGGGGGGGCATATGATAGAAGAGGAGAGAGTTGGCTACTTTAGATGAAGTGGACAAAGAAGAACTCTTTGAATAAGTGATATTTAAGATGAGACCTGAGAGACAAGATTTGAAAGATCAAAAAGAAACCATTCTAGGCACTGAGAACTAGGCTTTAAGTGCAAGCCCTTACTATAAGTCCAAACATTCACTAATCATCAGATACCTGGTCTAGACATCTAAGTATAGTATTTCATTTTCATTGTGTATCCTTCAGAATACAGTTCCCAAAAGTTTCTGTAAAAGACTGATTTAATGGGGCTACTGTATATTGTCCCCCTCTCTAGGAGACTAACAATTGTGGTGAACAACTAAGGCTGTACAATGGTGTCGGGGAATCTGTTCCATGGTGTTTACTCAGTGTTTCTAAATAGATTTTACAATAAACTCTTTTTGTCCTCCTCTGCCCATAAAACATGTATTCTCTCCATTTTGGGAAACTCCATTTCAGGCTGATTTCTCACTCTCCTGATTCTCAAATCCCTTGTGCTTTTATTCCTGGTGCCCTCAGCCATGGTCCAGTAGCATCCATTTCCCTATCCCAGCTTTTCCTTAATCCTACCTGGTTACCATATTCCAATGTATTCTGCTTACTTGCTTTTCCCTGCCACCATTCATTGTGTCTCATCTTTGTTTATGTCTCTTCTGGCCTCCAGGTTTATTGGTAACATTAAATATTTTCATTTTTATGGTCATTCTCTAATATTTGTTATTTTTTGGGTTATATTAATGTCTCAAAACTCTCTTTCTTTATGCCCCAGGAGAGATATTGTCTATAGAAAATTAGAGATGCTTAGCATTGAATTTAGTTTTAGTTCCTTCTCCATCTCCCAATCAGTCACCCTCTCTACATTAGCCTTACCTGAAAATTTGAGTGCCAGGGAGTTCATCAGCTTAGAGGGCAGCCCCCTTCATTTTTTATAGCTCCAGTTTTTAGGAATTGTTTTTGTTTGTTTTTAAGAGACACGATCTTGCTATGTTGCCCAGGTTGGTCTTGAATTCCTGGGCTCAAGGGATCCTCCCACCTCAGCTTCCCAAAATATTGGGATTACAGATGTGAGCCATAGTGCGCAGGCTTCTTTATTGTATTGAAACCAAACATGCCTCACTATCATTGGTGAACTTACTTTAGTCCTTTTGCATTAAGTTTTTGTCATGTCTTTCCTATATCTTTTCTGTTTCAGAACAACTCTGTATATGCTATTGTTTTATGACATTTCAATATTTTTTTTTACCCATTTTAAACTAGTGTATACAATGAGAAAGCTCTTTTATTAGTTAATAGACGTTAGCAAAACTCATCCTCACAACTTAAAACTTCTTTCTGCCAAAAGAGCATTAAATTTGGTTTGGATTGAAACTGGTGATACCACCATCTATATGGCTAGCAGAAATACTTTAGTGTCCTTGCAAGGCAGCAAGTTGAAGGTGCAGGAGGGAAAGATGGCAGAGGCTGGATCAGGAAATAGAAGTCAGCCACTCATTGTTAACTCTTGGAAAATTCTGAATTGGGTAAAGCTTGTTTTGACACTCTTACTTGCTCTTTCTAGACTTCTTTTCCCAATGCGTGGATTCCCTTCCTGTTTTTTTCCACTTTTTTTTTCCTTTTTTTTTTTTATTATACTATAGGTTTTAGGGTACATGTGCACAATGTGCAGGTTTGTTACATATGTATCCATGTGCCATGTTGTTTTGCTGCACCCATTAACTCGTCATTTAGCATTAGGTATATCTCCTAATGCTGTCCCTCCCCCCTCCCCATACCCCACAACAGTCCCCAGAGTGTGATGTTCCCCTTCCTGTGTCCATGTGTTCTCATTGTTCAATTCCCACCTATGAGTGAGAACATGCAGTGTTTGGCTTTTTGTCGTTGCGATAGTTTACTGAAAATGATGTTTTCCAGTTTCATCCATGTCCCTACAAAGGACATGAACCCATCATTTTTTAGGGCTGCATAGTATTCCATGGTGTATATGTGCCACATTTTCTTAATCCAGTCTATCGTTGTTGGACATTTGGGTTGGTTCCAAGTCTTTGCTATTGTGAATAGTGCCACAATAAACATACGTGTGCATGTGTCTTTATAGCAGGATGATTTATAGTCCTTTGGGTATATACCCAGTAATGGGATGGCTGGGTCAAATGGTATTTCTAGTTCTAGATCCCTGAGGAATCGCCATACTGACTTCCACAATGGTCGAACTAGTTTACAGTCCCACCAACAGTGTAAAAGTGTTCCTATTTCTCCACATCCTCTCCAGCACCTGTTGTTTCCTGACTTTTTAATGATGGCCGTTCTAACTGGTGTGAGATGGTATCTCACTGTGGTTTTGATTTGCATTTCTCTGATGGCCAGTGATGATGAGCATTTTTTCATCTGTTTTTTGGCTGCATAAATGTCTTCTTTTGAGAAGTGTCTGTTCATGTCCTTCGCCCACTTTTTGATGGGGTTGTTTGTTTTTTTCTTGTAAATTTGTTTGAGTTCATTGTAGCTTCTGGATATTAGCCCTTTGTCAGATGAGTAGGTTGCAAAAATTTTCTCCCATTCTGTAGGTTGCCTGTTCACTCTGATGGTAGTTTCTTTTGCTGTGCAGAAGCTCTTTAGTTTAATTAGATCCCATTTGTCAATTTTGGCTTTTGTTGCCATTGCTTTTGGTGTTTTAGACATGAAGTCTTTGCCCACGCCTATGTCCTGAATGGTATTGTCTAGGTTTTCTTGTAGGATTTTAATGGTTTTAGGTCTAACATGTAAGTCTTTAATCCATCTTGAATTAATTTTTGTATAAGGTGTAAGGAAGGGATCCAGTTTTAGCTTTCTACATATGGCTAGCCAGTTTTCCCAGCACCATTTATTAAATAGGGAATCCTTTCCCCATTTCTTGTTTTTGTCAGGTTTGTCAAAGATCAGATACTTGTAGATATGCGGCATTATTTCTGAGGGCTCTGTTCTGTTCCATTGATCTATGTCTCTGTTGTGGTACCAGTACCATGCTGTTTTGGTTACTGTAGCCTTGTAGTATAGTTTGAAGTCAGGTAGGGTGATGCCTCCAGCTTTGTTCTTTTGGCTTAGGATTGACTTGGCGATGTGGGCTCTTTTTTGGTTCCATATGAACTTTAAAGTAGTTTTTTCCAATTCTGTGAAGAAAGTCATTGGTAGCTTGATGGGATGGCATTGAATCTATAAATTACCTTGGGCAGTATGGCCATTTTCACATATTGATTCTTCAACCCATGAACATGGAATGTTCTTCCATTTGTTTGTATCCTCTTTTATTTCATTGAGCAGTGGTTTGTAGTTCTCCTTGAAGAGGTCCTTCACATCCCTTGTAAGTTGGATTCCTAGGTATTCTATTCTCTTTGAAGCAATTGTGAATGGGAGTTCACTCATGATTTGGCTGTTTGTCTGTGATTGGTGTCCAAGAATGCTTGTGATTTTTGTACATTAATTTTGTATCCTGAGACTTTGCTGAAGTTGCTAATCAGCTTCAGGAGATTTTGGGCTGAGACAATGGGGTTTTCTAGATATACAATCATGTCATCTGCAAACAGGGACAATTTGACTTCCTCTTTTCCTAATTGAATACCCTTTATTTCCTTCTCCTGCCTGATTGCCCTGGCCAGAACTTCCAGCACTATGTTGAATAGGAGTGGTGAGAGAGGGCATCCCTGTCTTGTGCCAGTTTACAAAGGGAATGCTTCCAGTTTTTGCCCATTCAGTATGATATTGGCTGTGGGCTTGTCATAGATAGCTCTTATTATTTTGAGATACGTCCCATCAATACCTAGTTTATTGAGAGTTTTTAGCATGAAGCGTTGTTGAATTTTGTCAAAGGCCTTTTCTGCATCTATTGAGATAATCATGTGGTTTTTGTCTTTGGTTCTGTTTATATGCTGGATTACATTTATTGATTTGTGTATGTTGAACCAGCCTTGCATCCCAGGGATGAAGCCCATTTGATCATGGTGTATAAGCTTTTTGATGTGCTGCTGGATTCAGTTTGCTAGTATTTTATTGAGGATTTTTGGATCAATATTCATCAAGGATATTGGTCTAAAATTCTCTTTTTTGGTTGTGTCTCTGCCTGGCTTTGGTATCAGGACGATGCTGGCCTCATAAAATGTGTTAGGGAGGATTCCCTCTTTTTCTATCGATTGGAATAGTTTCAGAATGAATGGTACCAGTTCCTCCTTGTACCTCTGGTAGAATTTGGCTGTGAATCCATCAGGTGCTGGACTCTTTTTGGTTGGTAAGCTATTGATTATTGCCACAATTTCAGAGCCTGTTATTGGTCTATTCAGAGATTCAACTTCTTCCTGGTTTAGTCTTGGGAGGGTGTATTTGTCGAGGAATTTATCCATTTCTTCTGGATTTTCTAGTTTATTTGCGTAGAGGTGTTTGTAGTATTCTCTGATGGTAGATTGTATTTCTGTGGGATTGGTGGTGATATCCCCCTTTTCATTTTTTATTGCATCTATTTGATTCTTCTCTCTTTTCCTCTTTATTAGTCTTCCTAGCGGTCTATCAATTTTGTTGATCTCTTCAAAAAGCCAGCTCCTGGATTCATTAACTTTTTGAAGGGTTTTTTGTGTCTCTATTTCCTTCAGTTCTGCTCTGATTTTAGTTATTTCTTGCCATCTGCTAGCTTTTGAGTGTGTTTGCTCTTGCTTTTCTAGTTCTTTTAATTGTGATGTTAGGGTGTCAATTTTGGATCTTTCCTGCTTTCTCTTGTGGTCATTTAGTGCTATAAATTTCCCTCTACACACTGCTTTGAACGTGTCCCAGAGATTCTGGTATGTTGTGTCTTTGTTCTCGTTGGTTTCAAAGAACATCTTTATTTCTGCCTTCACTTCATTATGTACCCAATAGTCATTCAGGAGCAGGTTGTTCAGTTTCCATGTAGTTGAGTGGTTTTGAGAGAGTTTCTTAATCCTGAGTTCTAGTTTGATTGCACTGTGGTCTGAGAGACAGTTTGTTATAATTTCTGTTCTTTTACATTTGCTGAGGAGAGCTTTACTTCCAACTATGTGGTCAATTTTGGAATAGGTGTGGTGTGGTGCTGAAAAAAATGTATCTTCTGTTGATTTGGGGTACAGAGTTCTATAGATGTCTATTAGGTCCACTTTGTGCAGAGCTGAGTTCAATTCCTGGATATCCTTGTTAACTTTCTGTCTCGTTGATCTGTCTAATGTTGACAGTGGGGTGTTAAAATCTCCCATTATTATTGTGTGGGAGTTTAAGTCCCTTTGTAGGTCACTCAGGACTTGCTTTATGAATCTGGGTGCTCCTGTATTGGGTGCATATATATTTAGGATAGTTAGCTCTTCTTGTTGAATTGATCCCTTTACCGTTATGTAATGGCCTTCTTTGTCTCTTTTGATCTTTGTTGGTTTCAAGTCTATTTTATCAGAGACTAGGATTGCAACCCCTGCCTTTTTTTGTTTTCCATTTGCTTGATAGATCTTCCTCCATCCCTTTATTTTGAGTCTATGTGTGTCTCTGCACGTGAGATGGGTTTCCTGAATACAGCACACGGATGGGTCTTGACTCCTTATCCAGTTTGGCAGTCTGTGTCTTTTAATTGTAGCATTTAGCCCATTTACATTTAAAGTTAATATTGTTATGTGTGAATGTGATCCTGTCATTATGATGTTAGTTGGTTATTTTGCTCGTTAGTTGATGCAGTTTCTTCCTAGCCTCGACGGTCTTTACAACTTGGCATGTTTTTGCAGTGGCTGGTACCAGTTGTTCCTTTCCATATTTAGTGCTTCCTTCAGGAGCTCTTTTAGGGCAGGCCTGGTGGTGACAAAATCACTCAGCGTTTGCTTCTCTGTAAAGTATTTTATTTCTCCTTCACTTACGAAGCTTAGTTTGGCTGGATATGAAATTCTGGGTTGAAAATTCTTTTCTTTAAGAATGTTGAATATCGGCCCCCACTCTCTTCTGGCATGTAGAGTTTCTGCCGAGAGATCAGCTGTTAGTCTGATGGGCTTCCCTTTGTGGGTAACCCGACCTTTGTCTCTGGCTGCCCTTAACATTTTTTCCTTCATTTCAACTTTGGTGAATCTGACAGTTACGTGTCTTGGAGTTGCTCTTCTCGAGGAGTATCTTCGTGGTGTTCTCTGTATTTCCTGAATCTGAATGTTGGTCTGCCTTGCTAGACTGAGGAAGTTCTCCTGGATAATATCTTGCAGAGTGTTTTCCAACTTGGTTCCATTCTCCCCGTCATTTTCAGGTACACCAATCAGACGTAGGTTTGGTCTTTTTACAGAGCCTCAAATTTCTTGGAGGCTTTGTTCATTTCTTTTTATTCTTTTTTCTCTAAACTTCCCTTCTCACTTCATTTCATTCATTTCATCTTCCATCGCTGATACCCTTTCTTCCAGTTGATCGCATCGGCTACCGAGGCTTCTGCAATCTTCGCGTAGTTCTCGATACTTGGCTTTCAGCTCCATCATCTCCTTTAAGCCCTTCTCTCCATTGGTTATTCTAGTTATCCATTCTTCTAATTTTTTTTCAAAGTTTTTAACTTCTTTGCTATTGTTTTGCATTTCCTCCCGTAGCTCGGAGTAGTTTGATCGTTTGAAGCCTTCTTCTCTCAACTTGTCAAAGTCATTCTCCATCCAGCTTTGTTCCGTTGCTGGTGAGGGACTGCATTCCTTTGGAGGAGGAGCGGTGCTCTGCTTTTTAGAGTTTCCAGTTTTTCTGCTCTGTTTTTTCCCCATCTTTGTGGTTTTATCTACTTTTGGTCTTTGATGATGGTGATGTACAGATGGGTTTTTGGTGTGGATGTCCTTTCTATTTGTTAGTTTTCCTTCTACCAGACAAGATCCTCAGCTGCAGGTCTGTTGGAGTTTGCTAGAGGTCCACTCCAGACCCTGTTTGGCTGGGTGTCAGCAGCGGTGGCTGCAGAACAGCGGATTTTCGTGAGACCACAAATTCAGCTGTCTGATAGTTCCTCTGGAAGTTTTGTCTCAGAGGAGTACCTGGCCGAGTGAGGTGTCAGTCTGTCCCTACTAGGCGGTGCCTCCCAGTTAGGCTGCTCGGGGGTCAGGGGCCCACTTTAGGAGGCAGTCTGTCCGTTCTCAGATCTCCAGCTGCGTGCTGGGAGAACCACTACTCTCTTCAAAGCTGTCAGTCAGACAGGGACCTTTAAGTCTGCAGAGGTTCCTGCTGAATTTTTGATTGTCTGTGCCCTGCCCCCAGAGGTGGAGCCTACAGAGGCAGGCAGGAAGGCTTCCTTGAGCTGTGGTGGGCTCCACCCAGTTCGAGCTTCCTGGCTGCTTTGTTTACCTAAGCAAGCCTGGGCAATGGCAGGCGCCCCTCTGGCAGCCTCGCTGCTGCCTTGCATTTCGATCTCAGCCTGCTGTGCTAGCAATCAGCGAGACTCCGTGGGCATAGGACCCTCTGAGCCAGGTGTGGGACACAATCTCCTGGTGTGCCGTTTTCCAGGCCCGTTGGAAAAGCGCAGTATTAGGGTGGGACTGACCTGATTTTCCAGGTGTGGTCTGTTACCCCTTTCCTTGACTAGGAAAGGGAACTCCCTGACCCCTTGCACTTCCTGAGTGAGGCAATGCCTCGCCCTGCTTAGGCTCGCGCAGGGTGCGCTGCACCGACTGTCCTGCACCCACTGTTTGGCACTCCCTAGTGAGATGAACCCAGTACCTTAAACAGAAATGCAGAAGTCACCTGTTTTCTGTGTCGCTCAGGCTGGGAGCTGTAGACCGGAGCTGTTTCTATTCAGCCATCTTGGCTCCACCCCCCTTTTTCCACTTAATGTGCACAGAATATCTTGCTTTTTTCCTCAATTAAAACTTGCTTTCAGGAAAAGATTTGGTTTCAACTACTTGTATCTTTGTTGAGAATATAACATACTGTCATTCTCAAGTGTATGTACACTTTAAGCACAGTATTGGTTAGTTACCCATGTCACTACCTATGGGTTTAAAGGCATTGCTCTCTTATGTGGAAGGAATTTGAAGCTCCAACAACTAAGTGAGAGTGATTTTGGAGGGCTGGAAAAGGGATTTATATTGGTTTTTCTAAAATTATACAAATATTCCAGCTGCCTGTTTTCTTGCATTTAAGTCTTGCCTGCAAATTTCCCTAAATATTGTGTTCCCTTAAATAAATTCTGTAAGGCATCGTAAGTATTCTCCCAGGCAGTGTTTCTCAAACTTATCAATGAACTTCTGGTATCAAAGGAGAGTGAATGCCTAGAGCCCTGGGAACTGAGGGTGTGGCTTTATAGAACAGTGCTCAGAATGAACCTGATTCCTTTGTGAAATTGTTTCCTCTTCTTGCAGACTAAAAATCAATTTAATCCAAAAGATAGATGAAAATGGAGAATTATTGTGAGTCTTATCCGTATAGGGCAGTAATGAAGGCATAGCATTAATCTAGAGAATAACTAATCTCTTTTGATGAATGGCATGTAAATAAATGCATTCCAAACAGATGTTTTTAGGTATCTCATGCCCACCTTTTATTGTTTCGGGGTCGCTTCAATACTGAGACATTTTATAAATGAAGCTCGCCTATACAATATAGACTCTCACACAGAGAGAGACAGTAACTCGAAATTCATCACCAAATTCAACCCAAGAGAGTATCCTTAACTTGGGACTCTGTGAATACACAACTTAATATTTCATTTTGATATACAGTCAAGGATCCCGAAAAAAGATGAATATAATTTATACAAAGTCACCTTCATGCAAATGGCAATTTTGGATGAAAGTGGGAACGCCCATTTCCTAATCATAGTTTCTTCATTTTTTCCTGGTAGTCCTTAGAGTTCTGACACAAGATGCTAATGGTAAAAATTAATATTGGGTGATAATAAATATATTCTTGTGATTTGTCATTTCCCTTTTCTGCTTTTTGAGATTTTTATGATTGTGACCACTACAAAACTATCCCTAAAGTTATTTCAGTCTATATTATCTATGCATGTAGGTTGGTACAGTACTATATAATTTTACTGTACCTTTTCAACTGATGACAATTATTATTTAAGACTTTAACTTCGTTAAAGTACATCTTAATATAATTAAGACACCATCGTTGAAGACCTGAGCACTTTCAAACTTTTCAATACTTATATATTAAGAGTCTACACTGGACAGCATACAGTACCTAAAGACAAAATGCTTAAAATGAAGTTTAAAAAAAGATACAGTTTAAAATTCATGTGATAAAAATGTGTGACTCAAGTGTCCAAAAGAAAACTGCTTATATTTGCAGACTAAAACCTTTGTTATTGTTTCCACTATTTGAATGATGATAATTATTAGCCAACAGTTTAATGAATCAGCAATTAGTTAGTGAACACCTATAATCTGCAAACCTGGGAATCGAGGCTTGGGGAGGTAGTAGGGGTTGTAATCAACATTTAGGAAGCACTGATTATATTTATGTTTTACGTTTTCTGGCTATTTGTTTAAATGATTTGTTTATCTTGATAAGTGACATATTCTTCCCTATTGACTTTGGGGTTAGCCGTAAAACTTGCTTTGAGGATTGGAAAATGGGCAGGAATGAAAGTGTGCCAGTGAGCTGAGGCATTAAGAGGCTTCGTTTGTGTCCATTTGCTCTCTTACTCCAATTCCTCAGCTCAGCACTGGCTATTACTTCAGCCTGGTTTTAAAATAATAAAGCACGTGGAGCCCCAGCTGAGTGCAGGAGTGCAAGAATTATTTGTTCTTGGAAAGTCTTGAGATATTGTAGTTGTTTGATGCAATCAATATAACCTTAGAAAAAATTTATATGTGTACATTTAAGCTTTATATCCATTATATAAGATATAGTATTCTCATTTCACAGATGAGGAAATTAAGGAGTCAAAGGGGTTCAGCATTTTTTTCCATAGTCACATTACTGGGAAGTGGCAGATCTAACCAGAATGTCAAAATATTTACACTGCACCCTGCTTGGCTAGGGTAAGTATGGAACAATGGTAAGACTCCTGCCTGAAAGTCAGGAAACCCATGTTCTAGTCTTAAAGAAATCATCGAGTCTCTTCCTCTAGGAAAGGCATATAGATCGAAGTCTTTGTTGGGGTCATAATTCCCTCTGAAGCCTCGTGTTGTCTCTGATTAGTAGACTGTGCATATAATTGACATTTACTGAGGATTACTTTGAGTAAGACCGTCCATAGTAAATATTAGCTGTTGGACTCTAATTTCTTTCAGAGGTGGTGGTATTATTTTTCAATATAATGGGAATGAAAAGAAAGCATTAATGCTCAATTCTCAAAAGATTTATATAATTTGTGAGTCATAGACTATAAGTAATCAGATGTTCAGAAACACTTAAAGAAGCTCCAGGGATAACGCCAGCTTCTACTCTGGAGTGGGAGTTAATGCACTTCCCCCGCAGAATGAGCTGAGCAGTCAGAGTGCTTATCTGAGTAATTTAGGCAAAACTTGTGGGTTTTAAAAATATGCCTGAATTTCGTGGATAATTACACCAACTCTTATTTCACTGGAGACTTATAGAATGACCCTATAGTCAGTCATAGATTAACTATGACTAACTTAAACTTTTAGAAGAATGAATTCATGCATATAAATGAGGATATGGTATAAATGAAGTTTCCTTTGGGACATGATTCACCTTTTCTATCTTCTGCTTTCCACAAGTATTATTTTTCTTTTATGAATCATCATACTCTTACAGCAAGGAAGGCATTACAAAATCACCAGTGTCATCAAATCTTATTCTTGATACCCTACAATCAGGCTGTTTTGTGAGCTTCAATTTCACTTACCATTTTCCCCAAAGAAAAGTAACAGGTTTTCTCCTATAATCTCTCTATTCTAGATGAGAATAGGAAGGCCTATCTAGGTTATCAAGACACTCTTGGTGCCTAAGAATTGCCTCTGGAACAACTGTGGTAGGAATTTTAAGTAGATTATCTCCTTTGAACTTCACAGCATGTTTAGATGCTATGGCTTGGCCAAATACATAACTTCCCTATGCGCCCAGGGTGCTAGGATTCACACCCATGTTGCCTGACTTCGAAGCCCATGCTCAAGGGGTGTTCTAAAGCAAATTGCAATGTTTGCTAGTTAAGTCCATGGCTGAGAGGGATTGTACAATGAGCTGTTTGAGGACCTCAGAGCTGAGAAATGGGGATTATTAGGGAAGAATCAAGGGAAGGATAAGTAGTGGACAGGACGATAAGTGTGATGGGGGGAGATGAGAAGGCCATGTTTTTTTTTTTTTTTTTTTTTTCTGCACTGTAGTTTTGCCAAGAAAAAGTCCTGACTATAAGATTACTTTTAACAGCAACTTTAAACTTTATATGTTTATTCACATGGTGACAGTTCTTGTTTATGATTTCAGGTTTATTTTTAAGAGGATATTCATAAAATTTGATATCATGAGGTGGTCTTTAATGTCCCACAGATTTCCTTTTTGGAGTTTCCCCTCTCTTTGCACTTGTGACCTCTAATCCTACCTTCCGAGAAAGTTTACCATTCCTGTTGAGCATCTACCATGAAGAAAGCACTCTGACCTTGACCCCCCAGCTTTCTCTCTACATGATTCTCTTCTCCCCAGACAGGTCTCTGTAGTCCTGGCCTTTCCATTTTCTGACTTGCCTGCAAAATTTGCCAGTCATAAGTTCCATTTCTTTAGGAACCTAAAGAAATCCATACAAATAGTCTGTGCTAATGGTTAAGTGTTTATTTCGTGTGGATAACATAATTGAACTTGGCCAGGGGGCCTTCTGAATAAAATGTTTTTAGGTTTCATGAAAATAACTTATGATCTATTAGACTCATAGTATTTTAAAGCTAAAAGCAAACTTAGAAGAAATTCTGGTATAATTTCATCAGTTTTTCAAGTGGGAAAATGAGGCCAAAAGGCATTCCTAGAATTTAGTTCTTAAATCACACTTTCAAGATAGTGATATGGCAATTATTCCTTCAATTATTGCTTCAGAAATGGGCAAAAAAAAAGAAGTACAAAAAGAAATGATTTGATTGAAGTTACACAGAGGATCAAAAGCCCAACTGGAATGGATTCCTTTTACCTACCTTCCTTCTGATTTTGCAAGTGATGTTTGTAATATCCTCAAGATCCTTTTTTATGAAGATAACACATTTTAGCTGCAGACCTCCTTAATTTTGCTTATAAAACTTGTCTGTCTTTTCAAATTCTGTTAAACTGAAATTTTATGGATGTCTGAAACCTGGAAGTAGCAGTGGTTGAGCTGAAGGGTGAGCAGAGTTAGGGAAAAGTCCCTCTTAGGGCTTAGTTGCTTTTATTTTAGAAGTCACCCTTCTCTGTTTTGGCATTATACTGGCAATGATGTGATTGAAAAGAAAATTAAGAACCAACTACTGTCAGTGTCAAATTAGTCACTTTTGTAAATAAGAAAAGCTTTTCAATCAGGAACTTGAAAGGCCATCTGAATTTTATGGTTTGCTCAAACAAAAATAAATACTAAATACGGTAAACCATTTGGCTTAATATGATATTTAATGCCTAATTTCTTACAAAATTCCAGACTAGACATCTGATTATATTTCATGATCTATGATATAAAAGTTGCAGTTATGTCATGTGAGTGTCTTAACAATTGTAGGTCTCGAAGCTAAAGATTCACTACTTTAATTGTTTGCTTTTATAAAATAAAAGCAGCTAATATAGGACATTTAGTATTTTCCAGGCACTGTGTCAAAAGCATTACGTGCTTTATCTATTTAATTTCCACACAAACCAATAAGGTAAACACAATCATCACTCCCATCTTAAAGATGAGGAAACTGGGATTTGGAGGGTTAAGTAACTTGCCCATGGTCCACAGTTATCAAGGAGGAACTGGAACATAAATCTAGGTTTGTCTAACCTTGAAGTCTATGTGCATGGACATTGTGCCACACTACTTGATGAAGAAGAAAACTGCCAAAGAAACTAGGTGACGACCAGTGCATGCAAGCTGGGCGGAGAGGAAATCTGAAGTAGCATCTGATTCTTGCTCTTATTACCAGTCCTACCTCAAAACAATACCCTTTGCTCTGTTGCAAATATTCTCTTGCAAGAGTTGGATAAACTTAAATTTTAAGAGTGGATAAAATGAAAGACTTTCATCATTGACATCCAAACATTGAAAAGTTCTGTTGATTCTTCTAAACTTTTCTGAAATCCTCTTCTCTCATCCTCACTCCCACCGACTTAGTTTAAAAGTCCTCCTGTAGGTCTCATCTAGTATCCTCTTAACTTGTCTCTCCATCTGTCCACTCTTCCTATTCATTCTACAATATCTTTCCAGTATTGAGTTAAATTAGCCACAGCTTGTGGATCCACAGGAGAGACAACATGTAAATAAGCTATTACAAAACAATGCAGTTACATCCCTGATCTATTTGGTTCTATGTGAGCATAGAGAGGTCAGAATTTCAAGGGAGGGGCAAGGCAAAAAAGTAACATTTAATGGAGGCGCTGTTTACTAATGTTGGAAATAAAAATAAAACATTCTAGTGATAATTTCACTACTCCTAATAGTTATTGAGTTATTCCTGTGTGTCAGGCACTGTTTTAAGTCCTTTTCATACATGATCTCATTCAATTCTCATAAACACACTCTGTAGTAAGCGCTATTGTTATCCCCTCTTTACACAGGAGGAAACCAAGGCTTAGAGAGTTTAAATGACTGGCCCAAGGTTACATAGCTGAGTAGGGGTGGAGTTAGGATTTTAACTAAGGCAGTCTGAGTTCATTTATTTAGAGGCAAAGAGGAGTTGAGTTTTCGTATGCATTGCATTTGAGGAGTAGACTTGTTCCAAAGGCAGTGGGTATGTGGATCTTAAGTTCAGGAGATGCAGAGTTGGCGGTCAGCAGTCTATAGAAGTTACTTGAAGCTAAGAATGTTCATGCAAATGCCTCCAGGAGAGTGAGAGTTTGAATAGAGGAGATTCAAGGAGAGAAACTTAGATAAAGCTACCACGATCACCATGTAAGGGGAAACCTTAAACATGTCCAGGCGCTACCAGGGAGGATCGTTATTTGGAGTATGTGTCACATCTATATTATAGTCAACAGTATTCAAATCCAATGACAACAGGCTGGTACACTGTGCTTTTCTTCAAAGCTCTTTCCATAAGGTAGCAAATGAGCCATCTTGTAACCTCATCAAAAGAGAGGAGTGGCCTTCCAACCATCAGCTGAGCCTTGGCCCTCCTCTGGCCTATGCTATTCAGCCACCTAAGTATCCAAACAGCATGGCCGGGTTTGCACATAGGAGTTAGAAGAGATCACTGGTTGTCCTGAAACCCTGCCTTAGCTCTGTCTTTTCCCAAAGTAGCTTATTTCTTCATTTAAATCTATGTCACAGCTACTAGCCTGGTGCCCTCTGTGACTCCTCTTGTGTAACTATCTAGAGTAGAGATCGACAAATGTTTCAGCAAATATTTTGGAGATCAGCAAACATTTTTAGCTTTGTGGACCATACAGTCTCTGTTGCAACTGCTCAATTCTCCTATCTGTTGTAGCATGAAAGAAGTCATAAAGAATATGTAAACATAGCTGAGTGCTCCAATAAGACTTTATTTACCAAAAACAGGTGATGGGTTGGATTTGGCTCACGGGCTGTGGTTTGATGACCCTTGATGTAGAGTCATGCTTCTCTGCTTGGTGTCCTTTCAACAACTCTTTCTCAGCTCTGATCCTTTCTTCATTAAACACTTAGCTCCATACAGTTGAATGCTCTTGTATTCGTTCCTTATTCCTTTCTTATTCTCCTCTTTCTGGTATATTTTCTGGTATATTCCCTAGTAAAATTTTCTGCTTTGAGAAATATTTTTTTTTTTTGAGACGGAGTCTCGCTCTGTCGCCCAGGCTGGAGTGCAGTGGCGCAGTCTCGGCTCAGTGCAAGCTCCGCCTCCCGGGTTCACGCCGTTCTCCTGCCTCAGCCTCCCAAGTAGCTGGGACTACAGGCGCCCGCCACCACGCCCAGCTAATTTTTTTGTATTTTTAGTAGAGACGGGGTTTCACCGTGGTCTCGATCTCCTGACCTCGTGATCCGCCCGCCTCGGCCTCCCAAAGTGCTGGGATTACCAGCGTGAGCCACCGCGCCCGGCCTGGAAATATTTTAATAGTTATTGTAAGAGCAGCTCCGTAGGTAGGCTAAAATGGAAGCGGCAGTTAACTGAACCATGGCATTGTGAAACCTATAGTGTTTTGGTGATCTGATCTATTTCTCTTCTAGTTTCTTAAACACCTCTCCACCGAATTCAAAATCATTTATTACAAGTGATCTTGTTCAGTAGTGGAGTTGCACTTAATAATACAACACATTAGGTTTTGTTTGTAAAGTCAGGGATGATTCTGATTCCCATGCAGCAAACCCTTTTGGTGTGTTTTGCTTCTTTGGGAATTTGGTAATTTTGTGAAATACAGAAGGGTGCCTAGCATTTCTTAGATGGAATCCCTATGGAAGGACACACATGACGATTATGAGATTACCCTGAGAATTGGGGAAATTCAGCTTACCACTGAACATTTTAAGTAGAAAATGAAAGCATCCATTGCATTTCAGGAGAATTGAAAATTGGAAAATAAGTACTAAAACAGTTTGCTTCTTAGTAAAGAAAGATGTAGAAAATATTGGAAATCTGCTAAAGCATCATTTTCCTCCACAGTCCTTATCTTTAGGGGTTCTTGCTATTGATTATGAAGTACATTCAAATATTTTTTTAAATTGCAAAATCCTTATTTATATACATTGATCTTTATACCAAGAGGGCTGATAGAGTAAGCTTGATTTTCTAATCTTCCTGATCTTAATTGAGTTGTTTATATAGCATTTCAAGTCTGCTGTCAATTAAGTAACCATTCTGTGATGTGTGAGTTGAGGAGTGAAATACAGTGATTTTTGTGTCAACTCCATTTGTGACAAGAAATCAATGCATGAACAGAAGAGCCAGGAAAACACTGAAATCCTTTTATGGTTTTACATTAATTTCTATGGCAGGTAGGGTAGACATGTGCTGCTTGATCCCTCTTCAGAACAGGTCTTGCTGCCCAGCTGTGGGGAGTGCAGTTAGTGCACAGCCTGAAGCTGTCAGCTCCTTTAGGGTCAGTCTCAGCTGAGGTCATGCCATTCTAGACAGCTCACAACTGATATTGGTGTGAGATGAGGGGCTACAAAGACCAGGCCATTTCACCCTGAAGTAGGATATTCTGTTAGACAACACTTGTGCCAAAGTGTTCTGTCAGCTTTGGGGGGGTTGAATTGCAATTTAACTTCCCCTTCTGCCCAATTTTTCTTCAGCTCCTTCATTTACAGGAGTTTATCGACTCACAAACATGTTGCATTCAAAACTCCATATCAGCATCTGCTTCCGGAGAATGTGGGTTGCAGTAGCAGGTGAGTGGTCAGCAACCCTCTGGCGTCCTCATGTGAGGGATAGATCTATCAAGAGGACTTACACTTGGTAGTGTTTGGCCCTTAGTGGTGATGGGTTATCCCAAGTTATTCACATTGTCTCAATGGGTCCTCCAAGAGAAATGACTTGAAGCATAAAACAGAGCTGGATAATCTAGAGGCATATTCTGCTAAGCAGGTAGGAGAACCTGCTAGAAACCTTAATGGTTTGCCACCTTGCTAAAAAAAATTATTTAGTCTTTTTGACATCTGAGGTCTTAGTGGAAAACTTGTTTCTTCCATTTTTCCTGAACGCTTTTTTATGTGTACGCTCTTTTTCATTCCTCCAATTCTCCCTTGTATAATCAGTCTCCCAGTTGCCACAACTTCCGTGGGCTCAGTTATCAGGCCTGGCTGAGGCTTCTGTGGATCAAAATGGGCATAAGAGTGTGCTACAGGAAAGAAGAGGAGAGGAAGCCAGCATTGGGCCAGGGGCCAGAAGAGCTCAGCCAGTGTGGCCCTGAGGAAAGGAACAATGGTCCCAATTATAGGCTCCAAGGAGTTTGGGTGTCATTCTGGTTTCTGTTGAGATGTGGAAGGAGGCTGTTGTTTACGGAGAACCTGCATGCCCTCGGCCCTTTACATGTCAGCTCATTTAAGTTTCAAACAAATGCACAAGGTAGATATTTTAGAGTTGAGGAAATTTTTAAAAATTTTATTTTATTTAAATTGACAAAATTCTATGTGCTTATTGTGTACAAATGATATTTTGGAATATATGTACACATTGTGGAATGGCTAATCAAGCTAATTAACAGGTGTGTTACCTCATGAGTTGAGGAAATTGAAGCATATAGAGATTTAAGTGACTTGTCCAAGTTCATTTAATGGCTCTGAATGTGCAGAGATGGTGGTGAAGAGTTAGTGCTGTAGTAGGTATTACTAGTTTTCTAACAAATGGCCATTTACCCTTCTGCTTTAGTAAGAGAACCCCAAATTTTAGCCACATTTGTTGTGGCCTTGAATAATAACTTTCTGGTGCAACTAGTTATAGCGATATGACCAGATTCTTACCTACGGGACATAAATGGAAGTGTTGGGTGAGATTGCTCTGAAGTCTCTTTAAAAAAAAAAAACGGAGTAATGAGATTTTTCTTGTTTCTTTCATCTTGCTGTCTGGAGTGCAGCTATAATAGCTGGACCTCTAGCAGCCACCGGGACTATGTTACATTACATTAAATTTGATCTACAGTAACCCTCTGTACCTAGTATTGTGCAACTTAACTTATTTTGTACACAAACTGCAACCTCACTTTATTATAGTCTTGCAACAAATAGCTGAGTCTCAGCTAATCTCAGTAGTCGAGCTTCAGCCAATCAGGGCTGCCAACTGATCAGATCATGCCCATATAAGGCAAATACCTCAACAAGCATGCTTAAATAAGGCAGCTTCAACCAATCAAGTGGTTTCTGTATCACTTCCTTTTTCTGTTTATAAATACTACCTGTCCCCATTGCTGGGTGGAGCTCTCTGAACCTCTCCTGGTTCTCACTGCTACCCAGTTCTAACCGATAGTTCAGAGAGCTTCACCCAATATGGGCAGGCAGTATTTATGGACAGAAAAAGGAAATGACGTATAGAAATACTTTGATTATAGCTCAGTATTTGTCTTATATGGACAAATATAAGGCTGATGAGCTGGCAGCCTGTGACTGGCTGAGACTCAACTATCTGTTGCAGAACATACTCTTAAGTGAGGTTGCATTTTGTTTACATAGTAAGTTAGGTTGCAGTTCACTACATAGACAGCTTTAGGCCAAATATGGATATAATGTAGTTATTTTTGAATAACACCATTAAACTCCCCATGCCCCTTCTAACAGCAGTACCTAGGAAGTAGTTCAGGACCTTTCTGTTTAACCACTTTACTCCCAATATTGTGTGACACATGCAAGCATGCTTTTAAGTGTCACCCCTTTGATAGACAGGTATTAATAACATTCAGAGTTGCTGTCTAGAATCAAATTTTCAGTCACTAGTTTCCTGTATCCTCATCACAAATGGTAGCTTCTGCCCAGTTGCATTTTAAAAGGAAACTCACCCTTTCACACATCTTTCAGGAAAAATGAGAGGCTTAGTCTCTGACTGAGAAGATTTTAACTCAGTTAGGGTGAGTGATTTGATCTTTAACCCATGGCAGTTTTGTTCTGAGGATACCTCGCAACCAAAATGAGCACTGCAGTAGAGCAAATAGAGATCAGAACTAGGATATCATTGGAATGAGTGTTTGCATCTGACTCTGACGACAATAAGCAACATGGCCTAGCTGGGGAATGCTGTATTTTCACAATCGACAGACCAAGCAGCCTGCAGCAATCAGCAAAGGGCGGCTTATTTTCAGCAAAAACATCCATCACACTGTGATGAGAAAAGCAGAGCTGCAATCAGTGGCAGGTTCTTCCAAGAGCTGTTGATGAAAAATGGACTTCACATGTATCAAGCTGAGAAAGAACTGCCGCTCGTTTTTTAGCCTCATTTGCATGCATGAAGAACAACATTGGAAGCATTTTTGAACATGAAAGAGAGTGAGACAATAGTTGCATCATGAGTAGAAGTTTTCTGTCCTCAATCATAAAATAGCACACCAAATCTGTGACAGGAATATATTAGGTTTCAAAAGGCAAGATAATAAGCAATTTCAAAGAAGGTTCTAACATTCACTCCGAAAGTCTTATGCAGATGTATTATTTTCATTGGTATTATGATAAAAAAATTCCATTGATGTAACCGATAGAATGGAAATCTTTGATAAGATGTTCAGTCTTATCTATATTAACTCTATTTCACATGACTAAAAAATTAGAACTCTTTAGCTCTTGAATCCTTCCAACTGCATGACATATCATGAAAGCTCTGTAGGTTCAAAGTTTGTGATTTGAAGTGAAAGAAAAGTTGTTCAAGTAGGAATCTTTAGCTTTCTTCTTTTGACAGCATGTCCTGCTGTCATTGTGAGATTTTTGGTTTTGATATGTGCTAGGATATTTGGAAGTTTTGCCTAACGTGGCAGAAAGAAGCTAGAGATACAGAATGATCTTCATTTTTAAGCATTAAATTTATCTCTCCTTAAGGCCCACTAACTATACACAGAGGCGTTTAGAACTGGGGCCTGATCTTGTCTTACAGGCTGCTGTGTTTGATTTTGTCCTGCCTCCTGCAGGGAAGCTGTGGGATGAAAGTGAGATAATATATTGGTTTAAGTTTATGGCATCCAAAGTCTATTCAAAAGCATGGGCTTTCTCTCCTGTTTCTCATTTCCCATTGGGTAGTTTCTGAATTAGGTCTCGCCTTTTGTATTTGATTAATTTGCTCTATTTAAGTTCATGAGGATTGATTGTTTCTCTATATGGGTTTGCTGAAATGTAAAATAAGCAATCTGGCTGTTTCTTCAAACAAGAGGAAAATTAATACTGTGACCTAAAAGGATATTAATTAAAAAAAGAATAATATGCATATCAATCAAAGATAAGGTCTCAGATGCCTCAGGCCTGATAGACTATCACTTTCTCCCTTGTTGAGGATTTCACCTGTGGACTCTGGAGCTCATGTTTTAAAGGTGAGGTTCCTTTCCTGTCCTTGCTGTTTATATCTTACATAGAATTAGAAAGATGCCATGCAAAATGCTATTGGCCACTCACTTATGGCTATGCATGCATTGTATCCAACTGCTGCTTCAATTTGTAGCAACCAAGGCAGGAGTGCTGTGGTCAGCTATTGGCTAAAACGTAAGCCATGTCAGAGCAAATTTCAGAGGAAGTCTGTGAATGGTTGCTGATATGCCATCCACAGAGTAGGACTGTCTAGAAAAAAATCCTGCTATTTATTATTTTCATATCGAATTAGCTCCCCAATATCTCCTCAGGCTGACCACCAGCACTGTTGCCCTGATTACAAAAATCAACTTGGTGGAGCAGGGGGCATGGTAGGCATGCCAACCTGAGCAATTAAAATGTTAAATGCCTGACTTTATAACGTGTGGATGGATGTTTGTGCTAAGTGTTAAAAAATACATCTTGCCACAGGGAGAGAATGGTGATTTGAATACTCTTTTCAGAGCTCCCCGAGTTTCATTGCTGTGGTTGAATAGGAAGTTGTAGAGCATTTTCCCATCAGTGAAATGCCTCTGTATCCTTTTGGGGTGATAGTAGAAAGCCTATAGGACTCATGATCCCTGATGTCTTCTTTCAGTTCTCTACATGGCATATTACATGATAACATGAGAAAAATAAGCCAGCAATTCAAGCAGAAAGAATTCTAGAAGACTCACTTCTCAGTCTTTATTCTGATGTGTATTGAATGACAATAGCAGTGAAACCTCAAGCTATTCATTTGGATCCAGCAGCCATTGTGCATTTGGATATGACTATTCTTTTTATCAAATCTCCCGTTATTTGCATTTATATGATGCCTTTCTTCTAAAGCTCTTAAAGCAATTTCAGCTTCACAGTACTTGTGTGAATTGAATAAGAAGAAACATACTTCATTTTGAGGTTGAGATAAAAGATAAATTGTCAATGACTCTCCTCAGCAGAACAGAACAGAGCACAGTGGGTACCCAAACAGTTTTTCCACACTGATTTCCCTGGAAACCTCAAAGAAAAGGTTATTTTAAAAAGGAGTTCTGATCCTGGGTCTAGACATCCTGGGGCATGGGTCCATTGACAGGCTTCAGGGCTTCTGTGAACTCCCGGAGAGATGTACAAAATGACGTTGTCCTGCACATTTTCTTGGGCTGAGGGTTTGCATCACTGTATTTACCAGATTCTAACATGGCTTAAGGACCATTGTCTGGAACCATGCTCCTTAAATATCTGGTATATTCAAATCAATTGAGATGTTTGTCAAAAATTCCAGGGCCCATATCCAGGAATTCCAAGTTAATAAGTTTGGGGTAGGGTTTTGGGACCTGAATTTTGACACCAAGTGATTCCAATTCTGGTGAACCAAGAGACTCATTTAGAGAAACAGTTGTCTAGCCCCTTGAAAGTGGCTTAGTAAGAAAGTCAATTACTGGCATCTTTGGAAATTATTGTTTCAGACTAGGGAAGAGAAGCTAAAGTGCAAGGCCAGAGAGAGGGTGCAGAAGCTGTAGTGGCAGAGAATGCCATATATTTTGTCATGTGTCCTAAAACCAGAATCGTGTTTCAAGAGAAGTTAGGCTATCGGTCTGTGAAAGTGAATGATTGAAAGTGGAAAATAAAACAGCTTAGATGAGAATGATTTAAAATATACAGGGGAAAGTGTTAGTAGACACAGTACTATTTTTAGGTCTTTCTTATCTGTTTTATATTGCCCTTATATCAGAAAAACAGATGCTGGCAGGAAACAATGCTCAATCAAGTCATCAAATATCAGGGAGCTGGAAATTCAGATCCTGCCATTAACCAGAACATAAGAAATAACATTAGGTGAAGAGGAGCATTTTACTGCATTGCTGGGTGAACTGAGTTAGCTGGACCAAGGTCTGTTCTAAAGCAGCAAAGTATTTTAGGATTTTCTGTCTTTACAAGCCCATGGAAGAATAGCATAAGTAGAGGGATTTTATTCCATTGAAGGGGGCACTTGTGTTTCTTTCCCACAAAGGTAGTACATTTGACAAGAAGTTCTATGAAACTGTTATTTTAAATATAGTCATTCCTGAACTAGGAGACCATCCGGATTCAGTATAAGCGGATGGGTTGACCAGTGCAGTTGATCCCATCCCCCATCGGCTCTCCACGCTTTCCTTCAGGAAATATTCTCGACAAGGCCTGACAAAATCCTCTTGTTACTCTGTCATCATTCATGTTGCCAAATATACTTTGATATGTGTGGCACCAGACCACACTTGAAAATTGCTTCATGAACTTTTATTTAAAACTATAATGATGTTAGCTTGGTGCCTTCTTTGCTTGTTACTTTGTCATTTAGTTTGGTTGTAAGAATATGATGCCAGTGGTGAGTCAATTGCTCTAAAACCTCACTGCAGTGTGTAAAGTACTATATTCATAAAGTAGCTTTTGGGAAGTACATAGTGTCTTTTTGAAGAGATTTGTTTTAAATTTAACAGAGCCTTTTTCTGTAAATGTATTGACACACATTTAGAGCACACACAATGCTGAAGCCTTGCAAGATCTTTAGGGAATATGTGTGCATGGCTGATGAAATGCCATGATTTGTTTGGAAAAAGCTTTTAGGAAACTACATTGTTTTAAAAGAGAAGTGAGCTTTTTAAATGTGGGTATAATGTACCCTAATGTAAAGTTGTAGCACTTGATCCTGAAGAAAGACTTCGAGGAAAGCAAAGGGGGGTCGTGGCTGAAGGGATCTCTGTCCTTCAGGTTGGCCTGAGCCAACTGAAAGCAGTCTTCCTGCTGTCCTTCCTTAGCCCAGTTCTTTTGTGATCCCACTCTCCCTTCTCACCACCTTCACTTCCCTCCTCCAAAACACACTCGGACTCCCATTCATTGTTGAATGCCCAGCACTGTAAAACTGGCACACACTCATGCTAAGTAGATAATTGTTAAGTGAATTGATGAGGGCTTAAAAATCTCCATGGATTTTCTATCAGTGTCTGGATAAAAGTTACAATCTTTACAATGACCTACAAAGCCGAGGCTGATCTTGCCCCTGTGACTGCGCTGACTTCATCTCTTAATGTTCTCCACGTCCCTCACACTGTTCCAACTACACTGGCTTCCTTGCAGTTCCTCACGTAAGCCAGGGCTAATGCCACCTGAGGGCCTTGTCATTTGCTATTCCCTCTGCCTGGAATGCGTTCTCCAGATATCTACATGGCTTCTTTCTCAACCTCCTGAAGTCTTCTCAATGAAGTCTTCCTACTCCTCATTCCTTATGTCAGGTATCTATTTATTGTTGTGTAATAAACCACCCCAAAATTTAGTGGCTTAAACAGGAATGATTTGTTACTTGTGACAATTTTGCAGGTGAGTGGGTGTTCCTTCCCTATCTGGGGGAGTCTACATTCAGCAGAGGGCTCCACTGATAAGTCTTGATTTTCCTCCACATGGTCTCTCTCCGTGGTGGCTCATCCTCCAGGGCCTCTCTATGTGGCTTTCCTTCCAGTAGAATACTGAGGCTTTGCTTAAATCATAGAGGCTGACTTCCAAGTGACAGCCTTCCAAGAAGAAGACAGACCCCCAGGGGAAGGGCTTACCCAGCCTCTGCTTGTATCACACTTGCTAATGTCCTGTTGTTTAACTCCAGTCACATAGCCATGGCCAGAGCCAATGTGGCAGAAGATTACAAGTATATGAACACTGGGAGGTGTGGTTAATTGGAGACTACCAACCCAATAGTCTACTCCAGTCTGCCCTTTAGCCCCATGTGATTCACTTCTCTCCCACCTGCAAATTATACTCACAACCTTCAGAGTCTCATCCCATTAAGTCCTGTGGTTTACACTTGAGTTCCAGAATCTTCCAGCTTAGCTCAGGGCCAGATTTGGCTGAAGCAAGTGGGTGCCATTCCCCAGGTGCTGCTCCTTAGTTGTCATTCTTCAGGTTTAAAGACCTATAAACTGGGTCAGCAAGATCGTTCTTTGCCTCTCAACTTCTACTGTAGGAAGGCAGCATATTCCTTTCCAGTGGCCAATAGGATTTATTCTGCTTAACTATTTCTCTCCTTATGCAATTTAAATATTTTCTTTTTTGCTGTACCCTCAGAAAAGACATAGAAAATCTCATTGTTATGCTATAAGTTCATCACTTTTATAATTACCAATTTCATCTTAAGTTCATCACTTTTATAATTACCAATTTAATCTGTTTTCTCCCAATGTTTTAGTTATCTATTACAATATTTAAAAAGCACCCCAAAATTGAATGGCTTGAAACAACAGTGCTTTATTATTTCTCTCAATTTTCTGGGTTTACTGGGTTTCTATTCTCTTTATGTGGTGTGGTGCCAGCGGGGTCTCTCCTGTATTTGCATGCAGGTGGGAGCTCAGTGGTGCACCTTCGTTCTTCTTCCTCTTGTCATCCTCCCCACCTTGGTCTTGTGATCCAGGGCCTGTCCATGTGAACTTGTATCCCCAGAAGGATAGTCTGGACTTCCTTACAATGCGGCAGCTAGGTTCTCAGACAGTAATAAAGAAGCGGCCAGGTCTCGTAAGGGCCAGGCCTGGAGCTGATACCTCCACCTGTTCTATTAGTCAGAGCAGGTCAGAAGGCCAGCCTGGATTCAAGGAGAGAGAAAATAGACCCCATCACTTAAGCAGAGAGATGGAATATTGGTGGCCATCTTTAGGGACTATCTACCACATTCCTTCTTTCCTGTTCATTTTCTCCTAACTTCTAATTGCTCTGTATTTATCTTATTATTTATTTTCAAAACTGAATGTATGCTCAGTAAAGTCAGGGATTTTTTCTTTTTTTTTTTTGAGATGGAGTCTCGCTCAGCCACCCAGGCTGGAGTGCAGTGGTGCCATCTTGGCTCACTGCAACCACTGTCGCCCGGGTTCAAGTGCCTAGGTTCAAGCGATTCTCCTGTCTCAGCCTCCTGTGTAGCTGGGATTACAGGCACCCGCCATCATGCCTGGCTAATTTTTGTATTTTAGTAGAGACTGCGTTTCACCATGTTGGCCAGGCTGGTCTTGAACTCCTGACCTCAGGTGATCCACTTTTTTATTCATTTTATTTAATGCTGTATATTCTACAGAATACTGCTTGCCACATAATGGATGCTCACAGAGTTTTTGAATGAATATTTAGCATGCTAGCTGCTGGGATACATCTCCTAGGCCTCTTTACCTGGGCATTTATCATCTACATGTTCTCTCATGGCTGATTTGAATGCAGAATGTTAATATGTATTTACATATTTGACTTTTGCCATGTCTTAGCCCACTTTCTCTCTTTGTATCTTTGAACATTAACTCTGGCATTGTTGGATTCTTCACCTAGTGTGACTCTTCTGATAGAGAATGACAGTGCAGAACTTGATGCCAACTTGGTTGGCTGGCCCCATGCCCACGTAAGACTGCTTCCTCGATATCCACTGATCTTCCCATAGCGTCAGTATACCGAGGAAGTGATGCTTTCTCGTTTGTTTTAGGGAAATACATGTATGAGACATGGAGAGAAAAATAGGCATAAAAGACAGAATATATTAGAGTTAACCTCATGATAAAGTATAGAATATCCCACAATGTGGGGTTCTGAAGAACTCTAAGGGCAGACACCCATTTCATTTTGACCATAGTTGTCAAATGAAAAGACAAATTTCATTTGACCATATTTGTCAAATGAAAGAAATTTAAAATTTTCAAATAATTTTAGGATATTCAAAAATTAATGGCTTATGTAAAACTTTTATTATTTTTTTCACTAATCCATTCCAGTGTAATTTCTTCTTACTCTTTTTCTTTTTGTGTCTTTCCTCCAAGTTACTAAAATTTTTTTTATTGAAAATGAACAGTTTTTACCTTTAAATCTCATCTCTCCAGTGATGCTTGATTTGGGAGTATATGATTGTTTTAACTGATTTCATTTGGCCTAAAGCTTCCCAGTAAAATCTTTGGAGGAGGGAATTGCTTGTTGCTTTTACAGGATATTGTTAGAGGTAGAATTAGCCATATGATATGCTGTTATCATAAAGCCACCAATTCTAGAAAACACACATACAGATCAGTATAATTTTTTAAATAGTCACATCTCATGTTGTAAATGAAAGACAGTAGGGTGACATACGAAAATCATATTAATGGATGGTTTCATCTAATGTCTGTAGCCAGAAATTGCAAAGGAAGTCAGTGACTGCTACAAGATTAGCTGTGTAGAATGAAAACAACTATTATTTGCTCGTATGATTTCTGTTTAAGCAAGTGAAATACCACAGCTGGGGTATAATTGCTGGCAGGGTTTGCTGGGTGAACTTTAAATAAATACAGAGAAAGAGGAAGGTAAAAACGTTTAAAGAGAAATATTTAAATAATGCTTTCAAAGCAAATGCTGAGAAAGAAGGTGTAAGCGTCCTGAAACATACCATGAGACCTTTATGAATTATTAAAGACCAAACCATAATGTTATCTTTTCTGTTAAAGATAATGCTAGTATAAATTGGGAGCATTTATAAACTTCTGTAGGATGGCGGACACAGAATATATATCATAAAGTTGATTGCTTTTCTGAAATAAAATTAGTGGATACAGACAATTCCATAAATAATAGTATTTAATCACAATTTCTTTGTTAAATAAGTTTATATCTCTGCAAATTTATTCCTGGAAAGATAATTTAAAATCTTGCTTACAAGCTGAAGTAGGAAGAATCACTAGGTACCCTCCATCGGGGCAATTTCAAACATTGTTCTTTTCCACCCACCAAGCCTGATTTAAGGCATTTAATCATGGGCTAAGAAGGCTGGATTTTTTTATTGTATTTTTAACTCTCTAATTTTGGATGTTGAAAACTAACATCCCAAAGAGGGGTTTGATCAAAATGAGAATTATAAAACAAGGAAGGATATTTGATTCATGTTATCTAATAATGCAAGTTTACACAATTTTAAGGCCCTTTCTGTATGTGAAACGAGAACCTCCTCTTTTATTTTGCTAGTGGTGAGAACGGCCCTCTGAAATGCCAACCATTCTTTTTAGCCTAGACACACTTCATCCCTAGTGACAAAAACCTACTGATGTTTGAGACTCAGATATGTGTCCTTCCTGGGCACAGTTATAATTCTGACATTTTTTTGGTTATGAGAAAGAATGATTCCAGATTTGGGAAAATGAGAAGAGGGAACATTGCTTAGAAAGCACATGCTGTCAGGACATGGTTATACCAGGCACAGGGAATTCGGGGGAAAATGGAGTCATCATCCACAATCACTTGTTAATGTTCAACTATATACATATGGCACTCTTGAGGCACCGAGAGAGAGGGGGAAATGCCTGCCTCTCTCCTACCGCCAACTGAAACAGTGAAATAATCAGAGATGGGTTATAACATTTTTCAGAGAAGGATAGACTTAAATGGATTTGTAAAAATAAAATTCTTTGTTGGCAACAATAAAGGAAGCTGTATTTATTTTAGGGCTGATTCATTTTTGTCACAGAACTATTAACTTATTGTAAAGATTTATTTTCTAATTATCAATAGATTGAATTCTTGTCATTAGCAATTTGTAAAATATAGAAAACAAAGAAGGAAATAAAAATCATCTTTATTTGTTTTTTTAACTTTTAAGTTCAAGGGTACATGTGCAGGATGTGCAGGATTGTTACGTAGGTAAATGTGTGTCATGCGGGTTAGCTGTACAGATTATTTCATCACCCAGGTACTAAGCCTAGTATCCATTAGTTATTTTTCCTTATCCTCTCCCTCCTCCAAACCTCTGTCCTCAGGTAGGCCCCAGTGTGCGTTGTTCCCCTCTATGTGTCCATCTGTTCTCGTCATAAAAATCATCTTTAAACCCTAAATTTAGAGATAATAGCCATTAAAATTTTAGTCCATTTACTTCCAATATTTTTGAATGTATATATACACAAATATATATACTTTGCACAGTTAAGATTATACTGTTTATGTATTTCTAAATCGTGAAGTGTTTTTATCTGCTTTTTATTATTGATTTTTTTACATCTTTACTTACTTTCTATAAGTATCATTTATAAAGGCTGAATAAATATTTCATCGTAAGTGTTAACTTAGCACTCCCTTATTATTGGATATTATATTAACTTAAAAATGTTATAATAAAATTTGTTGTGCATAAATATTTAGAAGTAGAAATACTGATCAAAAAGATTACCTATTTTCAAAATTGTTTTTGATATATCTATTGTCAAATTGCTTTCTGTGAAGATTATGCCAATGTACGTTAACCAATACTAATGAGATTAATCTCATCACATCATTGCCAAAGATGAAGAGCATCATTAAGTGCTGAAAAGTCTTTTGTTTTTTATTGAACATTGTTGTCTATCAGTCACTTACATTTCTGTTTTGTGAATTCTTTATTCCTATTCCCTTTTTGTCTATTTGTTTATAAAGACTTTAATGTTTTTCATATCAGGAATAGTAATTTTTAAAGGTAAAGTATTAGCTTATGTATTAAATTTAGTTTTAGACTGTCTTCTGCTCTACAGAAAAAATAGAAACCAGGGCAATAGCTGCCTCAAATTTCCACCCCTAAATCTTAAACTCATCCTTACCTAGCAATCCATTTCTTCTCTTCTTTGCTTCTTTTGTAGTGCAAAATGTATCTCCTCCTGTATAAGGCAAGCCCTCCACCTGTACTCTCTTAAACCCTCCTGCCTGCAGGCACCTTGCTCTAGAGCAGTGGTGCTAAAGCATAAGTGTGTATCAGAATCATTTTCAGGTAGTTTTTTAAAACCCTGGGGCCCACCCCCAGAGTTTCTGATTCAGTTGGCCTGGGTGAGGCCAGAGAGTCTGCATTTCTAACAAGTTGCCAGGTGATGCTGACACTGCTTGTTCAATGACCACACTTTGTGAATCAATGCCTGTATTAGGGTTTTCCAGAAAAACAGAAGCAATAGGATATATATAGAAAGAGATTTATTACAAGGAATTGGCTTATGGCATTATAGGGGCTGCCATGTCCCAAGATCTGCAGGGTGAGTCAGCAAGCTAGAGACTCAGGAGAGACAGTAGTGTAATTCTAGTCAGAAGGCTGGCAGGTTGAGACCCGGAAAGAGCCAATGCTTCGGTTTGAGTCTAATGGCAGGAAAAAAAACTGGTATCGCAGTTTGAAGGCAGGCAGGCAGGCTGGAGGAATTCTCTCTCACTTAGGGGAGGGTCAGCCTCTTTTATTCTGTTCAGAACAAAATACTGGTTGGATGGAGCCTATGCACATTAGGGAGGGCAATTTGCTTTTATTAGGTTAAATATTAATCTCATCCAGGAACACCTTCATGGAAATGCTCAGATTAAAGTTTGACCAAATATCTGGGCACTTTTGGCCCAGTCAAGTTGACACTTAAAACTAACCACCACATTCATAGGCATGGGCAAAGACTTCATGACTAAAACACAAAAGCAATGGCAACAAAAGCCAAAATTGACAAATGGGATCTAACTAAACTAAAGAGCTTCTGCACAGCAAAAGAAACTATCACCAGAATGAACAGGCAACCTACAGAATGGGAGAAAATTTTTACAATCTATCCATCTGACAAAGAGCTAATATCCAGAATCTACCAGGAACTTAAATAAATTTACAAGAAAAAAAAAACCCATCAAAAAGTGGGCGAAGGATATGAACAGACACTTCTCAAAAGAAGACATTTATGCAGCCAACAAACATATGAAAAAAAGCTCATCATCGCTGGTCATTAGAGAAATGCAAATCAAAACAACAGTGAGATACTATCTCATGCCGGTTAGAATGGCAATCATTAAAAAGTCAGGAAACAACAGATGCTGGAGAGGATGTGGATAAATAGGAACGCTTTTACATTGTTGGTGGGAGTGTAAATTAGTTCAATCATTGTGGAAGACAGTGTGGTGATTCCTCAAGGATCTAGAACCAGAAATGCCGTTTGATCCAGCAATCCCATTACTGGGTATATACCCAAAGGATTATAAATCACTCTACTATAAAGACACATGCACACGTATGTTTATTGCACACTGTTTACATAGCAAAGACTTGGATCCAACCCAAATGCCCATCAATGATAGACTGGATAAAGAAAATTTGGCACATATACACTGTGGAATACTACACAACCATAAAAAGGATGAGTTCATGTCCTTTGCAGGGACATGGATGAACCTGGAAAGCATCATTTTCAGCAAACTAACACAAGAACAGAAAACCAAACACCATGTGTTCTCACTCCTAGGTAGGAGCTGAACAATGAGAAAACATGGTCACAGGAAGGGGAACATCACACACCAGGGCCTGTTGTGGTGGGGGTGTCTAGGGGAGGGATAACATTAGGAGAAATACCTAATGTAGATGACAGGTTGATGGGTGCAGCACACCAACATGGCATATGTACACCTATGCAACAAACCTGCACGTTCTGCACATGTATCCCAGAACTTAAAGTATAATAAAAAAAAGACAAAAAAAGAAAGCTAACCATCACATTACCCTGTAGATAATCCACTTTCTACTGTGTTCTTTGTCCTTGATTGTCTATCACATTTTCCCATTCACTAAAGATGCCTAAGCTTTTCCACCTGTATAAAGTACTACTGCCAAGCCAAAATCTTCTTACTTTAAACTCATATTATCTTTCAGCTGTCTTAATACATCTCTCCTTCCCTTCACACCCCAAATTTAGTGTTCTTTTGGGCTGTCTCCTAGGCTCTATGGTGTTCTATAAACTACGTAGGATTTCAGGCAATCTCATTTACTTTCACTGCCTCAATAACTATTTATATGCTGATTTACCCTCATGTGTATCTTGGCTGAGCTTCATACCCATATATTCCAGTCTCTCTTGATATATTACTTGCATACTTTTTGTCAGGGGCCTCAACATCAGCTTGCTTATGACTGAACTCATCATCATTTCCCTTCTCCCTCTTCCTATGAATTTGCCCCCATGTCACATTTCCCTGTGTCATTAGGAACATTTAGTTTCCCCAGTTAAAGCCTTGGCAATTATTCATCACACTTCTCTTTCTAATTTTTTAAATCCGATTTATAACAAAAATCTCATACATGATGACTTCTAAATATCTCTTAAATGTATTTATGTCTCTTCATTGCCACTGCCACCATCCTAATTTAGACCATCATTATCTTTTTACTGGCCTGCTAAAAATCACCTCCTAAAATCACCTCGCTGCTTTTATTTCTTATTCCTCTCTAGTTCATTCTGTCTCCAAAGCCTGAATGATCCTTTAGATGTCACATATGATCATCTTTCTCTCATGCTTAAAAACCTCAATGACTTCCATTTGCCTTTAGGTTAATGGCCTCACAACTTAAGAGCTTGAGATAATCTTGAAGCTTTTTAAGATCTGCCTAGCACTCTGGCAAAGAAAGATGCTGTCTGTTTCTCTTAGCTTTCTGTCCCATCAATATTAGGCTTCTTTTAGGTCCCAGTTCTCAAAATACTCACCCTCTACTCTAGGCCTTTGAACACGTTGCTGTCTGCGGAAACAAGCTATATCTCTCACATCCAAGACTCCTCTATTTCCTCCCTTGGCCCTGCCCATATTATGATTAGGTGGGGTTGTTACTGTTTATGAAACTCGTCTGTCAAATAGGGTACCTCATTTAATCCTGAGAGGGAGATTGGCGGATCTGAAATGAATACAAAACGCGTGTAAAATATCCCACATGATGCCTACCATGTAAGATGGTCAATGGATAGAAATTATTTTCTCTAACTTACATATATATCACTTCTGTTGACATCAATCTCATCCACTAGTTTGGAAATCTCCAAATGCTTTTATTCCTTTCCAAGTACTGATGTCATACTTTTAAACATAGTAATTTTAATGTTGACTTTTTAATTAGAATATTGATATAAAGAGGTATTGCCGGTCACCACGGCTTTGGAGCACCTGGTAGTGTTGTGTGTCCACAGTGAAGACCAGAGTTTCGTTGTCCTTAAGACTGACCTGGGGAGACGTGGCTGCAGGCCATTGAGGAAGGTAAAGTATTGGGGTGGAGCCAAGATGGCCGAATAGGAACAGCTCCGGTCTCCAGCTCCCAGCCCCAGCGACACAGAAGATGGGTGATTTCTGCATTTCTGCTTGAGGTACTGGTTTCATCTCACTAGGGAGTGCCTAACAGTGGGTGCAGGACAGTCGGTGAAGCGCACTGTGCGCGAGCCGAAGCAGGGCGAGGCATTGACTCACTCGGGAAGCGCAAAGGGTCAGGGAGTTCCCTTTCCTAGTCAAAGAAAGGGGAAGCAGACGGCACCTGGAATATCGGGTCAGTCCCACCCTAACTGCGCTTTTCCAACGGGCCTGGAAAACGGCACACTAGGAGATTGTGTCCCGCACCTGGCTCGGAGGGTCCTATGCCCACGGAGTCTCACTAATTGCTAGCACAGCAGTCTGAGATCAAGCTGCGAGGCGGCAGCGAGGCTGGGGGAGGGGCGCCCGCCATTGCCCAGGCTTGCTTAGGTAAACAAAGCAGCCAGGAAGCTCGAACTAGGTGGAGCCCACCACAGCTCAAGGAGGCCTGCCTGCCTCTGTAGGCTCCACCTCTGGGGGCAGGGCACAGACAAACAAAAACTCTGCAAGAACTTCCACAGACTTAAATGTCCCTGTCTGACTGACAGCTTTGAAGAGAGTAGTGGTTCTCCCAGCATGCAGCTGGAGATCTGAGAACAGTCAGACTGCCTCCTAAAGTGGGTCCCTCACCCCTGAGCAGCCTAACTGGGAGGCACCCCCCAGTAGGGACAGACTGACACCTCATTCAACCCGGTACTTCTCTGAGACAAAACTTTCAGAGGAACTATCAGACAGCTGAATTTGTGGTCTCACGAAAATCTGCTGTTCTGCAGCCACCGCTGCTGACACCCAGCCAAACAGGGTCTGGAGTGCACCTCTAGTAAACTCCAACAGACCTTCAGCTGAGGGGCCTGTCTGGTAGAAGGAAAACTAACAAACAGAAAGGACATCCACACCAAAAACCCATCTGTACATCACCATCATCAAAGACAAAAAGTAGATAAAACCACAAAGATGGGGAAAAAACAGACCAAAAAAACTGGAAACTCTAAAAAACAGAGCACCTCTCCTCCTCCAAAGGAACGCAGTTCCTCACCAGCAACGGAACAAAGCTGGATGGAGGATGACTTTGATGAGTTGAGAGAAGAAGGCTTCAGACGATCAAACTACTCTGAGCTACGAGAGGAAATTGAAAACAACAGCAAAGAAGTTAAAAACTTTGAAAAAAAAATTAGAAGAATGGATAACTAGAATAACCAATGGAGAGAAGGGCTTCAAGGAGCCGA
Source organism: Nomascus leucogenys (assembly GCF_006542625.1). Classification (NCBI taxonomy): domain Eukaryota; kingdom Metazoa; phylum Chordata; class Mammalia; order Primates; family Hylobatidae; genus Nomascus; species Nomascus leucogenys. The sequence goes on from NC_044381.1 coordinate 98,650,567, forward strand.
TGGAGCTGAAAGCCAAGTTTCGAGAACTACGCGAAGATTGCAGAAGCCTCAGTAGCAGATACGATCAACTGGAAGAAAGGGTATCGCTGATGGAAGATGAAATGAATGAAATGAAAAGAGAAGGGAAGTTTAGAGAAAAAAGGATAAAAAGAAATGAACAAAGCCTCCAAGAAATTTGGGACTATGTGAAAAGACCAAACATACGTCTGATTGGTGTACCTGAAAATGATGGGGAGAATGGAACCAAGTTGGAAAACACTCTGCAAGATATTATCCAGGAGAACTTCCCCAATCTAGCAAGGCAGGCCAGCATTCAGATTCAGGAAATACAGAGAACGCCACAAAGATACTCCTCAAGAAGGGCAACTCCAAGACACATTATTGTCAGATTCACCAAAGTTGAAATGAAAGAAAAAATGTTAAGGGCAGCCAGAGAGAAAGGTCGGGTTACCCACAAAGGGAAGCCCATCAGACTAACAGCTGATCTCTCAGCAGAAACTCTACAAGCCAGAAGAGAGTGGGGGCCGATATTCAACATTCTTAAAGAAAAGAATTTTCAACCCAGAATCTCCTATCCCGCCAAACTAAGCTTCATAAGTGAAGGAGAAATAACACACTTTACAGACAAGCAAACGCTGAGTGATTTTGTCACCACCAGGCCTGCCCTAAAAGAGCTCCTGAAGGAAGCACTAAACATGGAAAGGAACAACCGGTACCAGCCACTGCAAAAACATGCCAAATTGTAAAGACCATCGAGACTAGGAAGAAACTATAGCAACTAACGAGCAAAATAACCAACTAACATCATAATGACAGGATCAGATTCACACATAACAATATTAACGTTAAATGTAAATGGGCTAAATGCTCCAATCAAAAGACACAGACTGGCAAACTGGATAAGGAGTCAGGACTCATCAGTGTGCTGTATTCAGGAAACCCATCTCACATGCAGAGACACACATAGACTCAAAATAAAGGGATGGAGGAAGATCTATCAAGCAACTGGAAAACAAAAAAAGGCAGGGGTTGCAATCCTAGTCTCTGATAAAATAGACTTTAAACCAACAAAGATCAAAAGAGACAAAGAAGGCCATTACATAATGGTAAAGGGATCAATTCATCAAGAAGAGCTAACTATCCTAAATATATATGCACCCAACACAGGAGCACCCAGATTCATAAAGCAAGTCCTGAGTGACCTACTAAGGGACTTAAACTCCCACACAATAATAATGGGAGATTTTAACACCCCACTGTCAGCATTAGACAGATCAACGAGACAGAAAGTTAACAAGGATATCCAGGAATTGAACTCAGCTCTACATAAAGTGGACCTAATAGACATCTACAGAACTCTCCACCCCAAGTCAACAGAATATACATTTTTTTCAGCACCACACCACACCTATTCCAAAATTGACCACATAGTTGGAAGTAAAGCTCTCCTCAGCAAATGTAAAAGAACAGAAATTATAACAAACTGTCTCTCAGACCACAGTGCAATCAAACTAGAACTCAGGATTAAGAAACTCACTCAAAACCGCTCTACTACATGGAAACTGAACAACCTGCTCCTGAATGACTATTGGGTACATAATGAAATGAAGGCAGAAATAAAGATGTTCTTTGAAACCAACGAGAACAAAGACACAACGTACCAGAATCTCTGGGACACATTCAAAGCAGTGTGTAGAGGGAAATTTATAGCACTAAATGCCCACAAGAGAAAGCAGGAAAGATCCAAAATTGACTCCCTAACATCACAATTAAAAGAACTAGAAAAGCAAGAACAGACACATTCAAAAGCTAGCAGAAGGCTAGAAATAACTAAAATCAGAGCAGAACTGAAGGAAATAGAGACACAAAAAACCCTTCAAAAAATTAATGAATCCAGGAGCTGGTTTTTTGAAAAGATCAACAAAATTGATGGACCGCTAGCAAGACTAATAAAGAAGAAAAGAGAGAAGAATCAAATAGATGCAATAAAAAACGAAAAAGGGGATATCACCACCGATCCCACAGACATACAATCTACCATCAGAGAATACTACAAACACCTCTATGCAAATAAACTAGAAAATCTAGAAGAAATGGATAAATTCCTCGACAAATACACCCTCCCAAGACTAAACCAGGAAGAAGTTGAATCTCTGAATAGACCAATAACAGGTTCTGAAATTGTGGCAATAATCAATAGCTTACCAACCAAAAAGAGTCCAGGACCTGATGGATTCACAGCCGAATTCTACCAGAGGTACAAGGAGGAACTGGTACCATTCCTTCTGAAACTATTCCAATCGATAGAAAAAGAGGGAATCCTCCCTAACACATTTTATGAAGCCAGCATCGTCCTGATACCAAAACCTGGCAGAGACATAACCAAAAAAGAGAATTTCAGACCAATATCCTTGATGAACATTGATGCAAAAATCCTCAATAAAATACTGGCAAACCGAATCCAGCAGCACATCAAAAAGCTTATCCACCATGATCAAGTGGGCTTCATCCCTGGGATGCAAGGCTGGTTCAACATACGCAAATCAATAAATGTAATCCAACATATAAACAGAACCAAAGACAAAAACCACATGATTATCTCAATAGATGCAGAAAAGGCCTTTGACAAAATTCAACAACGCTTCATGCTAAAAACTCTCAATAAATTAGGTATTGATGGGACGTATCTCAAAATAATAAGAGCTATCTATGACAAACCCACAGCCAATATCATACTGAATGGGCAAAAACTGGAAGCATTCCCTCTGAAAACTGGCACAAGACAGGGATGCCCTCTCTCACCGCTCCTGTTCAACATAGTGCTGGAAGTTCTGGCCAGAGCAATCAGGCAGGAGAAGGAAATAAAAGGTATTCAATTAGGAAAAGAGGAAGTCAAATTGTCCCTGTTTGCAGATGACATGATTGTATATCTAGAAAACCCCATTGTCTCAGCCCAAAATCTCCTTAAGCTGATTAGCAACTTCAGCGAAGTCTCAGGATACAAAATTAATGTACAAAAATCACAAGCATTCTTGTACACCAATAACAGACAAACAGAGAGCCAAATCATGAGTGAACTCCCATTCACAATTGCTTCAAAGAGAATAAAATACCTAGGAATCCAACTTACAAGGGATGTGAAGGACCTCTTCAAGGAGAACTACAAACCACTGCTCAATGAAATAAAAGAGGATACAAACAAATGGAAGAACATTCGATGCTCATGGGTTGGAAGAATCAATATCGTGAAAATGGCCATACTGCCCAAGGTAATTTATAGATTCAATGCCATCCCCATCAAGCTACCAATGACTTTCTTCACAGAATTGGAAAAAACTACTTTAAAGTTCATATGGAACCAAAAAAGAGCCCGCATCGCCAAGTCAATCCTAAGCCAAAAGAACAAAGCTGGAGGCATCACGCTACCTGACTTTAAACTATACTACAAGGCTACAGTAACCAAAACAGCATGGTACTGGTACCACAACAGAGACATAGATCAATGGAACAGAACAGAGCCCTCAGAAATGATGCCGCATAGCTACAACTATCTGATCTTTGACAAACCTGACAAAAACAAGAAATGGGGAAAGGATTCCCTATTTAATAAATGGTGCTGGGAAAACTGGCTAGCCATATGTAGAAAGCTGCAACTGGATCCCTTCCTTACACCTTATACAAAAATTAATTCAAGATGGATTAAAGACTTATATGTTAGACCTAAAACCATTAAAATCCTACAAGAAAACCTAGGCAATACCATTCAGGACATAGGCGTGGGCAAGGACTTCATGTCTAAAACACCAAAAGCAATGGCAACAAAAGCCAAAATCGACAAATGGGATCTCATTAAACTAAAGAGCTTCTGCACAGCAAAAGAAACTATCATCAGAATGAACAGGCAACCTACAGAATGGGAGAAAATTTTTGCAACCTACTCATCTGACAAAGGGCTAATATCCAGAATCTATAATGAACTCAAACAAATTTACAAGAAAAAAACAAACAACCCCATCAAAAAGTGGGCAGAGGACATGAACAGACACTTCTCAAAAGAAGACATTTATGCAGCCAGAAAACACATGAAGAAATGCTCATCATCACTGGCCATCAGAGAAATGCAAATCAAAACCACAGTGAGATACCATCTCACACCAGTTAGAATGGCCATCATTCAAAAATCAGGAAACAACAGGTGCTGGAGAGGATGTGGAGAAATAGGAACACTTTTACACTGTTGGTGGGACTGTAAACTAGTTCAACCATTGTGGAAGTCAGTGTGGCGATTCCTCAGGGATCTCGAACTAGAAATACCATTTGACCCAGCCATCCCATTACTGGGTATATACCCAAAGGACTATAAATCATGCTGCTATAAAGACACATGCACACGTATGTTTATTGCGGCACTATTCACAATAGCAAAGAGTTGGAACCAACCCAAATGTCCAACAACGATAGACTGGATTAAGAAAATGTGGCACATATACACCATGGAATACTATGCAGCCATAAAAAATGATGAGTTCGTGTCCTTTGTAGGGACATGGATGAAACTGGAAAACATCATTCTCAGTAAACTATCGCAAGGACAAAAAACCAAATACCGCATGTTCTCACTCATAGGTGGGAATTGAACAATGAGAACTCATGGACACAGGAAGGGGAACATCACACTCCGGGGACTGTTGTGGGGTGGGGGGAGGGGGGAGGGACAGCATTAGGAGATACACCTAATGCTAAATGACGAGTTAATGGGTGCAGGAAATCAACATGGCACATGGATACATATGTAACAAACCTGCACATTGTGCACATGTACCCTAAAACCCTAAAGTATAATAAAAAAAAAAAAAAAAAAAAGAGGTATTGCCAATTCAGAAATGATTTTTACAACTTTTGTGGCCAAATATTTCTTTTAGAGTATTGAATCAGATTTCTGAAATGCATGGAAATTCATTCTCATTGACTACGGCCTTTTCCTGGGCCATAAAATGTCGTATTTTCTCAGTTAAAAGGTACATTGGAGAGATTCAACATATGTACCACATACAAAGTGGTTCTGTTTCACATCATCTAAAAACAGGCAAATTCATGACTTTAAGGCAGAAGACACAATTTTGTGATATAAATGGCTATAATTTAAGATTTCTATGTATGTATGAATCATAATTAGTAACTTACATTTTGAGACAGAGGTATAAAACATTACTGATCTCACATGGGTACAGGCAAGACTTTACTCATAAATTTTACTACTTATGCTCAGTTTTAGATAAAAAGTGCTCAGTTTTAGATAAAAAGATGCAGAATGCCATTCACATACATGATTAAAATCTTATAATTGCCTAAACAGAATTCTCAGAACAAAAGAAACCCTGAGATTTTCTCTAGGCTGTGATAAATTAGCAAGTTGAAAAGTAAAAGTCTCAGTAATACCTAGAATTAGCTCATAGGACACACAAATGGGTTGAGTAAATTCACCTCTAAACAACTGGATTTTATCAACTGACCTGTACAGATGGATATAGGCATGGTGGATGATCATGTTAGCATCTCTGAAAAATACATATGCCACTTTAAAACCTTCTGGGAAGGACAAACCTAGAATTCTTGCAAAACTGCAATAGCAGTGACATAGAAAACGTGTATAAGATAAAGAAGCAACTCCAATTGTAAAGGGGAAAAATCTCTAGTCACACCTTATAGACCAGGTCACGTGTCTCTATTATTGCATGATAATTTGACACTTGAATCTCCAGGCCACATTTCATACTCTCCTTTTAGATGAGTATGGTATTTTTTGCTCTATGCAGATATGTGAGCAGGCATAGTTCTCATTTCCTAATGAGCAACAGATTCTCCCAGTGCGTAAATTAAGCTCTTTTGGAATCCACTACCATGCCACAAGGGTATTATTCAGTGCATTGAAGTAGTAATTTACTAAATGGGACCCTCATGGCCCAAAAGAGTTCACGCAGCTTCTCAAATGCCTACCTTAACCAGGCAATGGTTTATGGTCTGGAGAACCAAATGAATGTTCAATTATACTGTTACATTTAGAAAAGGAGACCTTTTTTTTTCCTAGAAATTTTAGCTCCACTTTATGCTTTAGCTCAAAGTCAGGTTATTTTTAACCTCCTTATTCCTACAAGAATTTTTTCTCCCTTATATTTTATATTTTATATTTTGTTTCATAGCATTGCCTAAGTAGCACTCTTCTCCCTCCAGTGAATGATTCTATTGGATTTTAGTTACTATGACTGTTCTCCTCATTGGCCTCATTTGAAAGAATGTTGGGAAAGGTAACAAAAATTGAAAAGCTTGCCACTTGGTCTCATTCATTATTCTTTCAATTCATTTTCAATGACAAATTTACTTCTTGGAAATTAAAAAACACTTTAAAATTTTGACCACAGGTGTATTGCAATATAAATAGTGCAGTACTTTCTTTTACTTTTTTATTTCAATAGCTTTCGGGGTACAAGGGGTTTTTGGTTATATGGGTGAATTGCATAGTGTTGAAGTCTGAGATTTGAGTGCATCTTTTACCCGAGTAGTAGTGTGCATTGTACCCAATATATAGTTTTTTATCCCTCATCCCTCTTGTGTCCTCCCCCCTTCTGAGTCTCCAATGTCCACTGTGCCCTTCTACGTGCCTTTGTGTACCCATACCTTAGCTTCTACCTATAAGTGAGTGAGAACATGCAGTATTTGGTTTTCCATTCCTGAGTTATTTCACTTAGAATAATGGCCTCCAACTCCATCCATTTTGTTCTTTTTTATGGCTGAGTAGTATTCCAAAGTGGGGATATATATATATATATATACACACACACACACACATATATGTATATATATGTGGATATATATGTATATATATATATTTGTATATATATGTATATGTATATATGTATATGTATATTTGTATATATATGTATATATATATATATTTGGCTTTTGTTGCCATTGCTTTTGGTGTATATATATATACACACATATATATACATTATATATATATACACACACATATATATACATTATATATATATATACATATATATATATCATATATCACGTTTTCTTTTTGATATAATGACTTTTTTCCATTGAGTAGATATCCAGTAGTGAGATTGCTGGATTGAATGGTTCATCTACTTTTAATCTTTTGAGAAATCTCCATTCTGTTTTCCATACAAGTTGCACTAATTTACATTCCAACCAGCAGTGTACAGGCATTCCCTTTCCACCACAGCCATGCCAACATCTATTGTTTATTTGACTTTTTTATAATGGCCATTCTGGCTGCAGTAAGGTGGTATCTTATTGTGGTTTTAATTTGTATTTCTCTGATGATTCGTGATGTTGAACATTTTTTTCATGTGTCTGTTGCCCATTTATATATCTTCTTTTTTTTTTATTCATAAAGGTTTTTTTGTCTTCGTTTTTCTTTTTTTTTAATTGTACTTTAAGTTTTAGGGTACATGTGCACAATGTGCAGGTTTGTTACATATGTATCCATGTGCCATGTTGGTGTGCTGCACCCATTAACTCGTCATTTAGCATTAGGTGTATCTCCTAATGCTATCCCTCCCCCCTCCCCCAACCCCCCAACAGTCCCTGGAGTGTGATGTTCCCCTTCCTGTGTCCATATGTTCTCATTGTTCAATTCCCACCTATGAGTGAGAACATGCAGCATTCGGTTTTTTGTCCTTGCGATAGTTTACTGAGAATGATGATTTCCAGTTTCATCCATGCCCCTACAAAGGACATGAACTCAGCATTTTTTATGGCTGCATAGTATTTCATGGTGTATATGTGCCACATTTTCTTAATCCAGTCTATCGTTGTTGGACATTTGGGTTGGTTCCAAGTCTTTGCTATTGTGAATAGTGCCACAATAAACATACATGTGCATGTGTCTTTATAGCAGCATGATTTATAGTCCTTTGGGTATATACCCAGTAATGGGATGGCTGGGTCAAATGGTATTTCTAGTTCTAGATCCCTGAGGAATCGCCACACTGACTTCCACAATGGTTGAACTAGTTTACAGTCCCACCAACAGTGTAAAAGTGTTCCTATTTCCCCACATCCCCTCTCCAGCACCTGTTGTTTCCTGACTTTTTAATGATGGCCATTCTAACTGGTGTGAGATGGTATCTCATTGTGGTTTTGATTTGCATTTCTCTGATGGCCAGTGATGATGAGCATTTTTTCATGTGTTTTTTGGCTGCATAAATGTCTTTTGAGAAGTGTCTGTTCATGTCCTTCACCCACTTTTTGATGGGGTTGTTTGTTTTTTTCTTGTAAATTTGTTTGAGTTCATTGTAGATTCTGGATATTGGCCCTTTGTCAGATGAGTACGTTGCGAAAATTTTCTCCCATTCTGTAGGTTGCCTGTTCACTCTGATGGTAGTTTCTTTTGCTGTGCAGAAGCTCTTTAGTTTAATGAGATCCCATTTGTCAATTTTGGCTTTTGTTGCCATTGCTTTTGGTGTTTTAGTCATGAAGTCCTTGCCCATGCCTATGTCCTGAATGGTATTGCCTAGGTTTTCTTCTAGGGTTTTTATGGTTTTAGGTCTAACATGTAAGTCTTTAATTCATCTTGAATTAATTTGCCCATTTATATATCTTCTTTTGAGAAATGTCTATTCATGTCATTAGCCCACTTTTTGATGAGATTATTTATTTTTTTTCTTGCTGGTTTGTATTAGTTCCTTTAAATTATGGATGTTAGTCCTTTGTCAGATGCATAATATGCAAATATTTTCTCCCATTCTGTTTACTCTGATGATTATTTCTTTTTCTGTGCAGAATCTTTTCAGTTTAAGTAGGTCCCATTTATTTATTTTTGTTTTGCTTGCATTTGCTTGTGGGGTCTGAGTCATAAAGTCTTTGCCTAGGCCATTGAAGTACAGTACTTTCTATACAGGCTTTCTGCTATTGTCCAGCAATGACCACTTCAGAATTATTTTGAACTTTTAAAGGATTGTCTCTGTTAGCCAACTCTCTCCAAAATCTTTAAAAGCACAACTAAGAAAGTAAATTTAAAATTTTATGAATAATTGGCTAATCTTAAATAGCATAACATTAGAATTTATTTCACTTTGCATTTGAGATTTTGAATTTGATCTATTTTTAGTTAATAGGACAATATTGTTCATGTAGCAAATGTAGATGGCTAAGATGCTGTCATTTCTATATTCTCTAGGTGGCAGCTTAGCTCTACCTTTTAAGCATCTCCCTTTAGTGTTTTTCTCACTGGCATTTCATTTAAAAACTGGTAACATAATGCACAACAACATGTAAAATGAATACAGCCAAACGTAGTCTGCCTGCCTTTAATGTCTTTACAAGGCTTTTCATGTAGCTTTGCCACACTGCTGATTTTAATGGAGGGATTCAGAGATAGCAGCACTGAAAAAGTAGTCTTATTTACCATTTTCCTCATATGAAGGTCAATAACTGGGTCTTTTATGATTAAGCTTCAGTTATAAAGCATCAACATTGTTCTAGAGTTTGTACTTTTTCTGCACGTACTGTTGAGCCAATTGTCATGCCATTTAGTCACATTTGAGATGTGTTTACTTCCTTCTCTGCATTACAGTTACATGAACAGCTGGGTTTGAATGTCATGATATCCTCATTCTGTTCAGTTAGAGCGCAAATACCTTCCTGAAAATTATGAAAATATAGCTTAACTCCAGAATAAGAAATTACACTGTCTTGTAGAGGAAAATCTCAACTGGGAGTGATGTTTGCCCCTCAGGGAATATTTGGCAATGTCTAAAGATGTTTTTGATTGTTGAATTAGTGGGAGGGACGTGCTGCTACTAGCATCTCAGTGAATAGAAGCCAGGGATGCTGATAAACATCCTAAAATGCAGAGGACGGTCCCCTACAACAAAGACTTAATCTAGCCCAAAACATTAATAGTGCACAGGTTGAGAAATCCTGTTGTAGAGAACAGAGCCATAGTGGTAGTAATATTAAAATCAGTACGAGTTTTAATCATCAACACGATAAATCCATATAAGTAGTTTACTGAGGTTCATAAACATTATAAACATCGTTTAGAAAAAATCTTGTTTTTGATTAATTTGATAATAAGCTTTTCATGAAACTATTCTTGTTCCCTATCATCCTACCCATTTTCCTCAAATCGTTAAAAATAAACTGTGCCCCCTTGTATTTCATTGTCTTAATTAAAAATATTGCTCAGCTATTATTTTGCATATCTAAAACTCAGGAAATCTCTTTATGAGAAAACTGTTTACTGAGTACATAGAGTTAGTCTGCACATCTATCAAGATCTATATGCAATTTTCTTTCCTTTGTATTTTGTAAGTCAATTTTATTAAAATGGGTTTGAGATGTCTCAGGTTTATTAAACCTATTGACCGTGGAATATATTAATTAAAACTATTGAAAATCAAGGTCTGAGTATACTGAAGTTCCCAAAGAATTTAGTATAAAGGAAGCTACTTAATTTATCATTGCCAAGATGCTGCGAAATAATGACAAACTTGTTTAGCATCCTGAAACTGCTACTGGTACAATTTATCATGTTTTGCCTGAAGATCCATTGTGTGACATAATTAAGAATACATACTGTATATGGATTCATCAGGTATTCTGTCATGTAATATTCTGATATGGTGAGATGTTTTGGCTATTTTATGTTCTTCTTAGACTAGTGATTTTTCAAATTACATCTTATTATAAATCTCCATATATAAAATGAATTAAATCTGAGCTACTTTTATTGTGAGGAAGGAACCTGTCTTGCCTCATGGAGCAGCCCCAAGGCACCACTGCAGAAGCTCAGCTTTCTATTGGAAATAGTTCCAAAACCACTGTCCTAAAGCATGAATATGCTAAGCTTGCTTTAATCACTAGTTTTTATGATATCTGAGTGTCTATCTTAGGGAAAAAAAAAGACAAAACCCTCTCTTGAGTCCAATTCTCCTCTAACCACTATCCCCTTTCACTGTTCCTTTTCCAAGCATAATATTTCAACATGTTTTCTATATAGCTTGCTTCTACTTTCTCATTTTTGATCCAGTTCTAAAACTAATTAATTTTCTTCTAGTTCTATTATTCCATGGAGGATGCTTTTGTCAAGATTACCAGCCATGTCCTTGGTGCTATAACTGATGGTTGCTTTACTCTCTTCTTGCTCCACTTCTTAAAAAGTACTGACGAAGCTGACCCGTCTTTCCTTCTTGAAACATTCTCCTATTTCTACCTTTTCCTGACTAGCCTCTTCTTGGTCTTTCCCACCTTTAACTGTTGAACTTCTTCAGGACTAGGTCTTGAGCTCAGCTATCTCTCTCTCAACTCTCTTCTAGGTTGCCTTATTCAGTTCTGTGACTTTAAATATCATCCATGTTGATAACTACCATATTTTACATTTTCAGGCCAGTTCTTTCCTTTGAGTCCCAGATCTGCACACCCAAGTGCCTACTTGAAACCTCCTCCTGGATGTTTCCTGGTTCTCATCTGGCCTCTCCCATCTCAGTGAATAGTACTGCCATCAGAGAGTTGCTTCAATGGGAAACTGAGCACCCATTCTTTATTCCCCATCTTCTTTCATCACCCACATCCACATCCACCATCAGAAATTCCTGTCTGTACTTTCTTCTTTTTTTTTTTTTTTAACATGCTACTTTATTTTTTATTTATTTATTTTATTTTATTTTTTATATATGCCATGGATTACTGTGCAGGCATAAAAAAGGATGAGTTCATGTCTTTTTTAGGGACATGGATGAAGCTGGAAACCATCATTCTCAGCAAACTATCTCAAGGACAAAAAACCACACACCGCATGTTCTCACTTGTAGGTAGGAATTGAACAATCAGAACACTTGGACACAGGAAGGGGAACGTCACACACTGAGGCCTGTTGTGGGGTGGGGGGCGGGGGGAGGGATAGCATTAGGAGACATTCCTGTCTGTACTTTCTTCAGTCATATGCTTCAAATATTTCCACACATCTCTATTTCTACTGGGGCTATGTTTAGCTAAGTCTCCATCATCTCTCAATTAAGAGCCTACTAACTCATCTTTCTGTTTTCACCCCTGTCCTACTTTCATTCATTCTCCACAAGGCCACTGGTGTGGTTTTTAAATAGTAAATTGATTATATATCTTCTCTGCCTACCATTCTCACATGAATTCCTATTGCGTTTAGAATAAAATTCAAATTCCATATGGTGGTTTGGACGCTGCCTGATTCTTTAGTTTCAGTTTCTGCCACTGTAACTTCTCTCCTGTGAATCTTTTATATGTATTGATTTGGAGAACCTAAGAGAGGCCAAGTTCTTTTCACGTCAGGGTCTTGCTACCCTTGATTTTCCCTCCCCAGGTCTTTGCATGCCTACTTCCTTTTAACCCTTAGGTCTTAGCTTAAAAATCCTGACCCTAGTCTATAAGGATTCACTTTTGGACTATTTTATATCTTATCTACTTACTTGTTCATTTGTTCATTGCCTGACTCACTAGAATTTCGGCTTTATGAGGACAGGAATCTGGTCTCTTTTCCTGGCCTGGAAGCTGGTAGCCACTCAGCACACATTTGATGGATGCATCAACAAATTAGTATAGTAAATAATCAGAATGGGTAGGAGGGGCCAAGAGAGTAGACAGGCATACGTATGCTTACCCTGTGCTTCTCGGTCTTATAAAGGAGGAAATTACTAAGTAGGAAGAGATGATATTTGGTGTCTAGTATTTCAGGATTAATATGAAAAATATAATCAAACATGGATTTGGCATCTATAAAACAGAATGAGAGTATAGGTGGAAGTTAAATTTGGAACAAACAATGGAGTTGTAGGTGCATGAGCTTTGACTCACTGAAGATGTTCAACTAGAGTATGGAAGCCAACCTGTACAGAATGTGGTGGTGAGATCTCCTATTTTAGATTGGAACTTGGTCCGGAGACTTCTAAGGGCCCTTCCCTCTTTGAGATGCTGGGATTTTTATGATTATGGAAGATTTCTTATCTGTACTTCCCAGTATTAATATGTTATTATAATTCTGTGGGTTGTTCCTCTTTCACGTCAGACCTTATTGGGTATCCTCTTAAGATCTTTCAACAAATGCGTGTGTGTGTGTGTGTATCTGTTTGTGTATTCAAATCACTGTGGGCTTTAGGCATTATATTCAAAGCCTTTACATAAACTTATATAAGATGGAATTGATAGGGACACATCTTCACTTATTGCATATCTTTAAAAGTTACCATGATGCATGACTGGAGCTAGAAAAGGAGGTCAATTCCACAGCAACTCCATATATTACATTTTAAACTTTATTTTAACAGCATCATATATGTGCCATAATAGCCTTTAATATTTACTCTGGAATTATTATCTTCAGTCATCAGCTAATGTGTTTGATGGGAGAAATAAAGAGAAATGATGCCTAGAACTCCCCAAAGATGAATTGACTGACTTCTGGAGATCATAAAAATCTTAGGCAAGGTCTTTTCATTGACTACAGCATTAAGAGAGGTTCGAAGTCCATATTCAGCTGAAGAAAAGCCACATTTCCAAAATAGTTTATATTTTCTTATCAGTAACAATTCACAAAAGATTTTCATTATGTTCTGTGACAGAATGTGACTCTACAAAGTACAAGAAAACCTACATTTAATGATTCAGCATTAGAAGTCTGTGTGGTTTCTTTGTTGAAGTCATTTTCAGAAGGCATAGATTATATAACACCTCTTCTTTTAAATCATATAAAATTACGTGCTAATTTGGATGTTATTGACGTCATTTGCCCATACTTTCAATGTAATTCTGGCCATTTAAAAATTCTGGACTTTTTTTTTTAACCGCAATGCCTCAGTTATTTTCCTTTATTTTGATTTCTGATTTTCTTTGTAACATGCTTCCAGTTTTACTTCCTAAGTACCTTTTGCTTTCTTGGTTGTCCAAGAATAATATATCAACAAACATTTGCTGAAGCCTGCCATGTGAAGGATATTGCATCTACCATATCTTTCACTTTACTTCTTTACCCTGTAGAATTTGGCCTTAGTATTATAGTCTGCACTCCCTTTAATTGTTATTATTTTTATTACAGGTGGAAATTTGTTTGATGCTCATAAGTTCTTTTGTTTTTGCCCTCTTCCCACTATTTCCTAAACTTCTTGTCTTTATCATCTTTACTTTATTCTATGGCATTTGAATTTATCCCTCATTGCCTCTTAAAGACCCTTCTCATTCATAGTTTCTAATGTGAAGTGCCATATTCTATGTTTCGTATTGCTAGTATAACACATTACCATAGCTTAGTGTCAAAAACAGCACAAATTTACCAGATTGCAGTTCTGGAGGTCAGGAGTCCAGATGGATTTTAGTGAACTAAAATTAAGGTGTTGGCAGGGCTGTGTTCCTTTCTGGAAGCACTAAGAATTTGTTTCTTCACTTTTTTGTAGCTTCTATAAGCCATCTGCGTCTCTTGGCTCCTGGCCCCCTTTCTCCATCTTTAACTCTAGCAGCTGCGAAAAGTATCTATTCACATCCTTTGCCCATACATGTGGCCAATAAATACATGAAATAAAGCACAACATCACAAAACATCAGAAAAATGCAAATCAAAACTACAGTGAGATTCCATCTCACATCAGTTAGAATGACTAGTATTGAAAAGTCAAAAAACAAGAGATGCTGGTAAAGCTTTGGAGAAAAGAGATGCTTATACACTGTTGGTAGGAATGTGGAATAGTTCAGCCATTATGGAAAGCAGTTTGTGGACTTCAAAGAACTTAAAACAGAATTACCATTCAACCGAAAAATTCTATTACTGGGTATATACCAAAGGAAAATAGATTATTCTACCAAAAGAAACATGTACTTGTATGTTCATCACAGCACTATTCACAGTAGCAGAGACATGGCATCAACCTAGATGCCCATCAATGGTAGACAGGATAAAGAAAATGTGGTACATATACACCATGAAACGCTATACAGCCAGAAAAAAGTATAAAATTATACCCTTGCAGTGACATGGAAACAGCTGGGGCCATTATCCCAAGAGAATTAACACAAAAACAGAAAACCACATACTGCATGTTCTCTCTTATAAGTGGAAACTAAACTTTGGGTATACACAGTTATAAAGATGGGAACAATAGAGACAGGGGATTACTATTGGGATTGGGGCAAGGGTTGAAACACTACCTGTGGGTAACTATGCTCACTACCTGGGTGACAGGATCATTCATACACAAAGTCTCAATCACATGTAATTTGCCATGTAACAAGTCTGCACGTTTATCTCCTGAGCCTAAAATAAAAGTTGAGGAAAAAACAGAAACAAAAACGAAAATAAAACTACCAACTGTGGGCCATGTCTTTATCATATCAAATCACTCCATAGTCATTCCTCTTCTGCCTCCTTCTTGTACATTTAAGAACTCTTGTGGTTACATTGAGCCTAGGCAATCCAAGATAATCTCCCTAAAGTCAGCTGATTAGCAACCTTAATTGCATCTTCCATTTTAATTACCCTTTGCCAAATAACAGGCAATGTAGTCACAGCTTCTGGCGATTACCACAGGACATCTTTGGGGGATCATTATTCTGCCTTGCATCTTTGGGGGAATCATCTCTTTTATAACCAAGCCACTCCCCACTCAAGTGGAGAAGGCTTTTCCACTTGGGTTGCTTCTGTGGCCTCCACATTCTTCTTCATCTGCCTCATCTGCCTAATCTCTGCTGACTGAATAATTATATAAAATATAACCGTGCCTTTGCTTTGTATATAAAGCATATTTAAAACAATTAATATCTTCAATATCTGAGTAATGTAGGAACAAAACAGGTAAAGATTGCTGACTACCTTTTCTCCCTGTATTTAAATTATTTATATTAGATTTGTTTTCTTTCTTTTTGCTTTGTTATGTATAACTTTTTATTCCACTAGAGACATAGAGCAATATAAAAAACCAGAGTCACTATAAGAAAACCTTTTAGTTATTAATTGTTTTATTTTTGTTCACCATACATTTTATACCATTTTTGTGATTTACTATGAATTGTACATGTGATTTAGATTTGCTGCCTTTTCATTTAGTTTTGATACAAACCTGTATAGCTATATTTCTGTCAGAGTCTTTCTGTGTTTTAAAGTATGTGTCTTGTTTTACTTTCTGGTTATATTTAAACTAGACGTTTAATCCTTTTTGAGAAAGAAGGTTTTGGTCTGAAAGGATACAGGTGGTCTTCAGAAAGTAAAACTATGTAGTTGCTATAGTCTTGGTCCAATTTCCAGCATTTAAGGTGTTTCTCTAGGTAATAAGCTGGTTACTCATATGCTATTTGTTTATGTTTACCTGACTTCTCTTAAACCCCAAGGAGATAAATGCCGTAGACCTGACCATATCCATATTTTGATATTTAAGATGTTCTTTGTTTATGCAAGGAGAACAGTACCTTTTCTGACTACTCTGAAATGAATCAAGAACAAATCTATGTGGAATTTTGGACCATAATCAGGAAAAAGAATCTTGGGAATCCTTAGAAATAAAGTAATTTTCTTACAATTTAAACTTACTTTCTGTCAGAGGACAGCTATTCATGTATTTCTGGACTATTTCAATTCATTGAGCTCTACCTGCTCAGGATAAAGAGGTCCTTTGGTAAAATCAATGAAGCCAAGCAGAACACTGCAGTTTCTGAGTTCAGTACCAACTAAGTATTTCCGTATTATAAGGGATCCCTGTTGTTGGGAAATAGCTTTTCTATTCACAGAAATGATGAGAAAATGACATCTTGCTTTTTGCAGTAATATGAATACTTGCTTTTGAGATCTAGTAAATTAACATTGCTGACTCTTCAGACTGGCCCCTTTAATTAGGGTCAAATCAAGGAAATGAAATGCATATATACACATTCTGAGAGTAAACTGAGACAACTAGTTATGCCATTGCTCTCTTCTCTGTGCACAGCACAGGCTTAGGGTTTTGCATAAATGAAATCAAAATATTTGTGTTTTTTCATGGATTTTAACATTTGTGTTTTAAATCTACTTTCTGAGTAGATTTTATGAACCTAATGAAAAAATTGAAAGCAATTCCTCCAGTATGACTTCTGAGTGATACTACTGTACAGGGAACCTTGTATAAAAGGGAAAGAGTTTGATACAATGGACACTGGGAGGCTTTACCTGGAAGTGCCCAAAAGATACCATTAGTTGGTAATTTGTAACTGGCTCATATGTTAAACATTGTAGGATTGAGGGTCTAGATGATATGTGAACAACAAAATCTCCATTTTTAGTTTCTGATACTTTTATGTCATTCAGACAAGAGCTGGTAGGTTTAGACATTTATCCTGAAATAATGAGAAGTTTTTCATTTCTGAATTAGTTAGAAAGCTGACACTAAAACTGCCCCAAGGCATGGTCTGTGAATCTAAGTGTATCCACACCAAGCCATCTTTCATTTAAGTCTGTTTAATAAATCATCTTCTTAACTGGTGCTGGGGGTATAAAGTTCATGCCTCTGGCACAACTGAAAAGAAGAAAAAGATCAGGGGCATAGAAGTTTTAAAAAACGTAATATTATTTTCAGCTTGGGTTTTCTGACATACAAAGAAAAATGCTATTTAAAAACTATTTCTACTTGGATAAAAGCAGCTCCTCCTAGTTTTATATAATAAAATTTGGAAAGCTGAAGAGATGGGCCAGCTTTTTTCCAGGGTTCAATGGGCTTCATGGGGCAAGCATTAGACTAGACTAGAGCAACACTGTTTCATGAAGGCAGAGCTAAGTGACCATTGATCATTGAGTGAATTAATAAAATAATGAAAATTTCAGTTCCTTTTGACTCAGTTCTCAGGTAAGTTATTTTGCTATGTAAGGAAGTAGTTTTTGATATCATTGTTAGAGAGATGGGGCATGGAATTTTTTTCCCCATTAAGATTATGGATTCTTTTTGGCCAATAATTTCATATGAACTTGATGAAAACTTTATATTTGGTCACTAAACATGTTTATAAGCCACTCATAGAAGGAATGTGATTTGTTTTGGGGGTAAAATTTTGGTAGTTTCATGTATTTATTCAGTAAGTACGTGTTTATTGGATTCCTACTCTGTACCAGGCAGTGGCTAGTACCCTAGACACTGACAATACAAAAGTGAATAAACACACACATATGTCCCTCTGCTCTTGGGTATACTGACATGTAAACAGTTAAAACTCAATGTAGAGTAAATACCATAATGGACTACAAACAATACATCACAGAAGTATGTAAGATAAGGATCAAACCCAAACTTGAGGGATTAGGAAAAGCTTTCCAGAGGAAATTGCATCTCAGCTGAAACCTTAATGCTAGATAGGAGGGAGCTAGAAGAAGGAGGCTGAAAGAGTGTTTGAGGCAGGAGAGCCTGGTGAGACTTGGGATGAAAACACTTCATAAGCAGAGTATGGAGTGGGGAGAGCGGAAGCTGCCATGATGAGCAGAGGCCAAGTTCAGAAGGGCCTTGAAAGCCATGCCAATGAGCTTAGGATTTATCCTTAGAGCTTGATTGAAATAGTAATCTAGTAAGTGAATAATAAGGCCTAGGGTTATGGGAAGTCATTGATAAGTTTTTAAAAATGGAGCTGTTTAATCAGTTTTAGAATACTTTCTCTGGTTGTAGTGTGAAGAGCAGGTGGAGAGGACTCAAGACTAGAGACAGGCAGATTGTGGCAGCTGAGTGAGAGGCAACCATACCCTGCAGTAGAGAGATAGCCATGGGGATAGAGGGATGTGGGCTGACTCAGGAGATTATTATGAGAAAAAAATGTCCAGAACTTGATCTTTAGTTGGATATGAAGGGCATGAGAGAACAAGAAGTTCAGGGTGACTGCCAGGTTTCTGTCTTAATGAATAGAAATGGTGCCACTCACTGAGGGAGGAGGACTAGGATGAGGTAGATATATAAGTTCAGTTTTAGGCATGTTAAGTTTTAGGTACCTGTGGGATAATCAAAAAAGCTTAGAAAGCTGTAGTGTAGAAATTTCTAAATCTCAGCTTCCTCATACTCATTCTTCAAGCTGACCTGCATACAAACTCTGATGTCTACCGATTAGTCTTTCCTTTTACACCTTTCACATTGCCCTTCTCCACTTGACAAAAGAAAAGTATACTTCCCCCATCTTAAATTGTATTTTGGTGCGTTGCTCCAGGCTGTAAAAACATTTGGGCATCAAAAAGAGGGACAAATCTAGAATACCACTTTCTTGAGGGAAAGTCTCTTGAAAGTAAAATAAAAAAAAAACTTGAGAGAAATATTTGAGGGGATCTTGTTTTATCCAGGAGACAAACTCAAGATAAGAATTTGTGTATCCATCCATGTCTTGTTTTATGCATCTATCCACCACCTATCTGCCCAACAATGAACCATCCATTTAAAAATTAATTAACCTATCTTAGGATACACAAGTATTCCACAGATGCATGACTGTATGAAATTTAAAATAAAATTTTACTGGTTTTGATGAAAAGTAACCCTGATTTGGCTGATTAGTTTCACAATGTGGCCTGATTATCTGAAAGACGTGTTCTATAAATAGAATGAGCTAAATCTACAACTTCAAGACTTGGATAAAAATATATGTAATGTAGATATATAATATAAGCCATAAATACATCCTTTGAAACTATTTCACTTTATGTGTTAAAAATTTTTAGATTTTGATTTCAAAATATGTGAGAGATAGTTTTCCAAAATCTTTTGAGAGCATGAGAAGAAAAATGTTTGGACAAGTGCTTAGTCCATTGCTTCAGTTACCTCCTTCTAAGTGTCCTATTTACCTTCTCTCATTATATTCCACTCATAACCAGCCTGAAAATACCTACCATGCCTGCTATTTCCTTGGCTAAGCTGAAGTCTTGAGTACGGCTGGAGAAAAAAATACCTCACATAATCATATTGGTGCCACTATGATTTCATTGCATTCGACTTGTACTGGGGTCCTCAGTTCTATTTGGCAATTCGTGTGTGTTTTTTAGCTTTCTTCTATTTCCCACAGCTTCCATCTGAAACATTTCACAAGCTCCTCAGACTTACAACTCCCACCACCTCCCACTGTAACTTCAGCCAGCCAACATGCTGTTTGTTGCCAGCCCTGCCCCCACCCTGAAATATCTGTTCTTGGGATTCTATCCCATCTTGCCTCCTCAGGAATCTTTTTTCTTTTAATTATTCACCCCCACCTCCATCCCTCTTACTTGATCTTCAAACTGTTCTTCCCATCTGCATTTAAATATACTCTGGTCTCACCCATTAAAACAAACAACATCAAAAAACCCAGAAAACACACAAAATATATACCTCTCTTTGGATCCCTTATCTATCTGGCACCATCTCATTGCACTGCTCTCCCCACATTCCAGCTTCCCTAAAGTGGTGTGTACGCTGTGACCCTCTTCCCCTTGCTCTTAATGATGAGGTTTCTGCCTTCACCACCCCATGAATGCTGCTCTCTCGAAGGTTACTGACTACTTCCTTACTGCTAAGTTGCTAAGTCCCTTCAACTCATGGCAGTGCAGCCTCTTCTGAGCATTCCCTTCTCAAACATCTTCCCTCAGCTTCCTTGGCACCACACACTTTCCTATTTTTAAAATTTCCTCAAAGCACTTTATTATGTTTACAGGTAATGTATACATATATACACATATGTGTATATATGTATACATATACATACATACCAATATGAGGATGAAACTGGTTCCAAGAGCATTTAAGGAACAAGGATATATATAGTACAACAGGAAAGACATTAAAAGGATGTTAGAATAGGATAGCTGGGTTAGATACAACATTGGTTAGTAGCCAACGGGACAATAGAACAGCAATCTTTAAGTTTATCTTTTTTACTTGACAAAAATCTACGATTTAACATATAATTCCATAGTGTCTAGTCCCTAATCAAATAGGAAATAGCAAAGTCAAACATGAGTAATCAGATAAATTGTCATGGACTGGGCTATTGAAATAATATACCAGTAAGACACCAAAAGGACTTGCTGTACCCTTTTATCCTTATTTTCAAGTTTTATACTTTTTTTTTTAAATACTGGCATTACCTAGTTACCGTGCTTAGCATAGGATAAATTATGTTTCATGCTTTTTGCAGATTCTAAGGCTTTCTAAAATGTGTTGATTTACATGTGTGTTATTATACACTGAATTAGTGCTCCTAAATTTAGACAGGGTTTGAGTAATGCCAATATTCTAAAAGTAATGCATAGGTTAAGAAAGACAAAGGAACGTTTTTTGCTAAGAAAAGAAATCAGGAATGGGGAAAAAACAGGAGCATATTGTGATACTTTTGGGGCAGTCTTATTAATCTCAGAAACGACTTCCCTATAACCAATTACCTGTACTGTGACTTCTGTAATGCACCACATAAAATAATAGTAAACACTTCTATTGTCAATTTTGTAAGATATTTGCTCAGAAATAGCCATGCTTATTATCTCAACAAACTTGTAGTTGGAGCAGACATATTATGCCTCTCATTTAAAGAATAGAGAGTGTGAATTAGGAAGTGCTTCAGCAACAGGGCGAAGACTGTAAATCAAAGGTGTCTTGACTCTAATCTATTGGATCTGACAGGCTGGAGATGGTTATAAAAGCAGCCCCCAGTTTCCAGACGAATTATGTTCCTAAGGATCATTTGTAGGTCAGTTGTTTTGAACTCGACACATTTTTCTATAGAAATTGTGTGAGGAATGAAGGTTATGTCTCCACTTCAGTCTGCCAAAGCCTTTAACCCATAATGTGTCCATAATTCAGTGATACAGAACCTCCTCACCATTTGTTTCTGTTAGTTCAGGGCTTTCATTTGGAATGTAGGGAGCACATTTTCCTGTGACCTACCCATGTCCACTTCAGCACCAGAGCTAAGCGGGGTGAACTTTTCCAGCTTCATACAGTGAATGGTAGCTCTGGGGGGTGGTTGAGTAGACAGAGGCTCTTACCGGGGTGCGCAAGGGCACTCAATTCAGAATCACTGGAGAGAGCCCTGACACAGGGCTGAGCAGGACAGACACTGGAACTTTAGGGGGGTGAGTTTGAGGAGGGGATGCCGAAGACTGGGTTGCAGGTGGTGTTGAGTGTTGACAATAGCAGACAGTTCTAAAGGTGGTAGACCTCAGGAGTGGGAGGGTAGTGCCTGTCTCTGTTTGTAGAATAGCTTGTTAAATGAAACCCAAAGAACAGGTTTGCAAGTACACGTTGAGAAAGAACAAAGTTGCTTTTTGCTATCTTCCTGAGTTCAGCTCATTCAATAAACTTGTTGCATTTGTTTAAATCTTCTTGATGATTTTATAAAATGCATTGTCACTGAAATGGAAAATTAAACAATATTGATAAGTACAAAGAAAAATGTGAAAGTCACCCAAATCCCTTCATCCATAGGTAAGCATTATTAGCTTAAAAGTATCAATCAGAATTGGAAAACTATTTCAGACATAACTCTAGAAACTATTCCAGAAACTTCCCAGTAAGGGAGCCTAGGGCCCAAGCCTCAATGCTTAATAATTTTAACATTCCTTTCTGATTATTTTCTGAGATTAGGTAATGCTACAGACTTTCTCTAGTCTTTACTTTCTGTCTAATATGTAATTGTGTGATTATTTGAACTATGTAATTGTTTTTCTTGGTATTTGCTATTATCTTGTCACCTTTGTCCAAATTGATATGTAAGAACTGTGGAGAAATGGAGGAAGATTCAATATCAAAAAGTTTGAGCTAAATGTGACAAAATGCTGAACAGTATATGAGGCCATGTGCCTGTTTGTGTTCTCCCCAGCACCAGGCTATGCCATTGTTTTTTTAATATTGACCCATCTAATAAGGGGGAAATGTTTCCCAATCTTAGGTAAGTTTACTCATCTGTGAAATGGAGAGGATGACAGTATTTATTTTATTGGGCTATTGAGAAGATTAATTGAGTTAATACATGAGAAAACATTAGGCCAGTGCCTAGACCATGGTAAACTCTCAACAAATGTTAACTGTTCTTAAATTTTTTGTATGTAAAACAAAGGGGTGAACTAGGTCATCTCTGTGGCCCCTCTAGAGCCTCAAATCTAGATCCATGATACTGAAAATGTATAGCTGTCCTTATTTGGCCCATAATTTAAAAAAATGAGTATACAGCAGTTTTAAAATGGCAAAAATGAAGTGAGTAATTGCTCTCAATTTAAGACATATCTGCAGTAAAATTAAACAGGAGACTGTAATATAAAAGAACATAACCTGTAAGCATTGGCTTTTACTTATTCAAAGGCATTATTAAGCCACTAGAATACAGCTGACATTTAAGGCCACCTATTTAGCTATGCTACGCTCTTACCAAGGAAGATGGAAAAATAGCTGGAAACCTTACACATAAATTCTAAGGAACATGAGGAACAGTTATCAACTGTCATTCATCTCAGCCTCTACTGAAAATCAGCAACTTCTATGTAAAAGTCAAATATAAATATTTGAAGCAATGTTTGAAAAAAATGGACCATGACAAGCTTACAAACAGAGTTAGAGCTGTTCACCTGCCCTGCCAATATTTAGCTCTTCCAAGCCAATTCTTTGTAAGCTCAGCTCAGTACATTCAAATATTGAGCATAGTCCTTTGTACATGGGAAGTTTCAGTGCTCCAGACTTTTTCATTTTACCCTAGGAAGCAAAATCCCTGATATTAAAGGAACTATCTGACATAAGTTTGGAATTCTAGAATCCTAGAGTTTAAAGAGGCTTAGCAATCTAACTTTTTCTATAATATTCCTAATAAGAATTTGAATTCTGCTTAAATCCTACTGAAAGTTATGGTAGATGTTACAAATGCTAACTGAAACTTCTGACATCCTTCCTTTTACAGGAACTAGGGGATATTATATGTCTCATCTCCATGAAATTATACATGGCAATGGACTGCTTTGGCCAATTAAATTTAAGTGAAATGATTGTGAATCACCTCCAGGCAGAAGCATTTAAGAGCTGATTTATGATTCAAGCTCTGTTTCCTTGCCACAGTGGCCCCTGGAGACTTGTCTTTAGATGGCAGTGTCATAGGATGGTGGATCTTCTGTCATCTTGAGTCTTTGAAGGCTACAATGAGTAGGATCTTTTGTGACCTGTGTTGGACAAATAAAGTAGTATAAATAAGAAACAAACTTTTTTGATATACCATTGAGATTTGGGGGTTCTTTGTTGCTACAGCACAAACTAGACTAACTTGATTGATACTTTATAAAACTCTGCTTTTATGTAAGCCCCTTTTATAGCTGGATAGCTGGATGTAACATTATTTTAATGTTACATTTCATATTGAGCTAAGATATGACTCCATATAAGATTAAATTTAATCTTTTTCTGACGTCTGGAGTAGAAGGGAATTGCAACTTTTGTTCTTCCATGTGACAGTCCTTCAAATATCAGAACATAAATATTATGTTCCCCACACCCTCTCTCTGCAAAGAAACCCTGTTTTCCCCTTGACACGTGGTTTCTGGGCTTTTCACCATCCTGGTTACTTTGGACAACTTCTATTTTGCCAATGTTCTGTTAAAGCATAATGCCTAGAATGGAATTCTTACAAAATTAGATACTGCAGGAGAGATGATTGCATGGCTTTTCTGAGGTTTGTGATGGTGGAGAGTTACATTTATTTATTAAAAGTACATTATTTTAGACCATATTTGAAGTTGACATTTTAAGGTGGCTTCCAGCACTGAATTTGGTTCAGGAAGGGTTTGTCCATCCTCAATCTCAACTGGAAGATGATAACCTTTAGAAAGCAACAACATCAGGAACATAGTGTGGACCACATCTGAGGTCCAGCTATGGACAGAATGAGTGTTATTGAAGATTTCCAGTGGGACAGTAATAAGGATATATTGTGTTATGGAAAAATAATTCTGGAAAAATTTAAAATAATAATCTCTAGGTGAAGCATACTTGGGAAGGGGTGAGAGAGAAAGGCAAAGAGAGCAATCAGTTAACCAGTGAATCAACACAATTTATTAATTGCCTACTAAGTGTGAGGCCCTGAGCTCCAGGGGTTGGCCCACTGGTGAACAAAACTTATATATGAAAATAGGAAGGAGTAGGTGGATAGTAAAAACGGTCAACACATATGACATTCTTATCGGGACTGTAGGATGTATAAGTGAACAAACTGAAAGGACAGGAGGCTGACGTCTGAGGATAGGATTTTTAAAGTAGGAATTTGAAAAGGAGCAGTTTCTAGTGATGACAAAGTCAATGAAAGTACAGAAAACCCATCTCAAGTGATTTAAAGACAAACAGAAAAGTCCAGAAGTAAAGTTGTTTCAGGAAATATTCAATCAGGTCTTGGTTCTACATTTTCTTTTTTCCTGTGTCTTTGGTTCTTCTTTTCTTTATATGTTAGTTTTTTTCTTTAGGCTGATTTTCCTCCTGGTTGCAAGACAGGTATCAGCAGCAATGGTGAATCCATTCTTCCTAGTTTGCCTCTCGTGAAAGAAAAACTGTCCATTTCCTGCAACCACTGAACAAAAGTTTTGAGCTTCACTCTGATAAGATTATGCCTAAGGCCATCATTGTGGCCAAGTAAATGCATACACTAATTCTAGAGGTAGAACTAAAGTCAGCTTATCAAAAAGTTGACTTTAGGGGATAAGTAGGGGATGGGTCACCATTGAAAAAAATTGAAGTATAGTTAACAAGGGCACATGGTAGAATTAATGCTGTGTAGGTAACGCACAGATGCCCGTGATAAGTACAGAAAAATGGGACCAGATTCAGAGAGGCATAGATTTTTACAAACACACTGGGGTGGGAATGATTGAGAAGGTACTATGGGGAATGAAGAAGACACTGATATGGACCCTTTACCCTTAAATATATGAGGATGAAAAGAATGAGCAACCTTGATACAAGGGGCATAGGGAAAGCAGTTCAGGGGAGAACGCATTTTTAGCTAAGGGAAAAAAGTGGAGATGCAGTCATGGACTGGGTTTTGAGAGGTCCTGGGCGAGCCTTGTGGTTTAGAATTGGCAACAAAGAAGTGGTGATACCATTGGTTCATATATGGAATGTTGCAGGAGGAGAAGGCCTGGCTAGATCTTTCAACATTGTCACCTGCAGATGGAGGATTTCCAGACATTTGATCTGCAGCTCAGAAAAGAGGGCTGTTTAGGAGGACATTTGTATTTTGGAAGAAAGTGAGAGGGGTTGGAGCAGTTTAGCGGGAGGAAGGAAATGGGAGAGAACTTTCCTTTATGAAGTCTTCTCTGGTTTTCTTCAGTTGGATGTGCTCTATTACACAGGTAGCTATTTTCCAATGGATAAAAAATATAGTTAATGCTAACTGAAAGCAGGAGTGCATTATTTTGAAATCTTGGGTGAAAAGCCAATTTCTGAGACTCTAAATTCCAATAAACAGCACTTTGTTAGCATTCATAACCATTTATGTATTTATCACTCACTTACTTGCATACAGTTAGAGCTAGTTTCTCCTCAAGTGGAACACGACAGGTATGTGTTGCTTTTGATGCTCTGGCCACAAGAGCACCTGTTCTTGCTTAGCATCTTTCTGTACTTTGGGGATTTCTGGCTGTTTCTTTCAATTCAGCTGAGAAGTAACATTAGGCTTAGATCCACAAATCCACCTCCTGGGAGCTGGACACCCATCTCCATTTGGCTCTGTACAGTCAAGATGTCATTGATGGTGCAAGTGCCTGTGCCTGTGCTGCCCTCTCACAGCACACCTCCTCCTTTTAGCCATCTTCACAAATCACTAGTTACGCACGGCTCCACTGCAGGCTGGGGGAGCTTCCCTTCCTGATTCTCCTTGCCCATGAAGTGCTTGTTGCTTTCTTTGGCTTGGGCTTCCCTCCATGCTCTTGTTCACATTATTGATACGTGTATCTTCTCAAGCTTAAAGTAGTTTCCCACAGTGCATCCTCTCACATTCTTATTCTTATGTTAGATATATTTATTTATTTTAATTATTATATTTGAATATATGATTCAATAATATTCCACATTTCTGCCTAATATTTGTATTTTTCCTTTTAGTATGTATCAGTTTCTGCCTTATGTGGTTGGTTGTATGTCTGTCCTATCTGAGTTCATGCATCTAACAGTCATACTACTGTATCCATCATATCTTCACACACACAAAAAAGAAGTGTTCTACTTTCTATACTTGAGTACAAGATCATTTCCTCGGCCCCGTATTCTCTGCAGTACCAGCACAGTGCCTTGGGTATCATGGTCACTCAAATATTTGATGAAGTAAGTTTATAGACAAATGCCTATCTGATAATATTAAATCAGAAGATGGGGATAATGAAATATAACTTGTTTTTAAAAAATTTTTGTATGTTATTATTAAGCCAACTATTTTATGTCTCATTGCTTTTAGGAGCAAGGTAACATATTTCATACTTTGGCATTGGTTTCAGTAGCAGGGGGAACAAACTGACAGCTTGCCATGAGTTGTTCTGTGGTCAGGACAAAAGTTGCTAATGATCAAGCACTTATCTAGTAAGGCTAGTTTTTTTTTTTTCTCAAGGTGTTTCTCAACACTGTATTATTGACAACTACTCCAAGTAATTAGAATAGGCATATAATATTGAACATTTCAATGCTTTACTACACTAAGGGAGAATATTATAGAGAAGATGTGAGTCCTGATTTACGATTTTAAAAGCTCTTCTCTATTCAAGGGGCAGAGTTCTTGTGGAAGGAATGAGTCCAGTGTGGTCTGTGGTGTGCATGAGAAAATAAGCAGCAAAGGGTAAGATTTTTTTTTTTTAAATAATAAGTTGGCTGAATCCTGAAATATTATAAATCTCATGTGAATAGTCGTTAACTGCAGACATGGAATATACCCAGATTTTGAGAAAATGCTATAATTCTTATACCTCATGAATACTGCAGGAAAGACAATCCTTCAGGTTATTTCCCCAGTAGGTTCTTCAAGAAATATGTTATAAACAGTAATGTTGAAAGTTTTACTGACTGATGCATTAAATTTATTCCTTTTTATTTTAAAAGAAAAGCTGCCAACTTTTCTCTTGGCTATAATATAATATTCCTAAATCTATGTTTTATTATCCTTCAAATTAAAAAAGGATAATGCTACTATGAACACAATGGCTGTTAATCTAATGGAACATTTGTTAGTTTTGCAAGACTGTCTATGTAAACAATCATTAATCTTTGGAATACTGAGATAAAAACCTTAGCAATACTCCGTTATTAATTTTTAAAGATACCGCAAAACTGAGTTCTAGTGGCGGAAAACCCATACAACAAAGTATTAAAATCTTTTTTTAATGTTACATATACAAAAAATAAGAATTTGGTTCAAATAGCTTTGCTGTCTTCAACATTTTTTTTTTATGTTCTCATTGGTGATCTAAATTTATATATGTAAGAATAGTCAATCTCCTAAACTAGGGAAACTTTACTATGGAAACAAAGAGTAAACATTTTATTGGAGGAAAATTTTGCTCTAACTTTTACCACTCGAGAAGTACAGTATTATTAAGAAGATGTCTAAACAGATCTATTAAAAGTTTAGATTTTTCAAAGATTTCCTAAAAGAATAATTTTAAGATTAAGATGATTACAATACAGATTTTTTCCCGCTGGGGCAAATACTAAGAAAGTGCCTAACATTAAGATGTTAAAGACATTTAATCCCAGAAATAGAAAAGCATAAAATTGAAGGTATGACAATAGGAACTGATTTGTTAAAATGGCCAAATCAATAAAGGTTAATGTCAAAGAACTATGCATTCTGATGAATTCTCATGGCCAAGCAGATTGATCGGTGTTTCATTTCCTTATCATTTCATTTATTTTCAAAGTTTTGAAATTGAACCGTGTGCTTCAACTGATGAAAATCATATTAACTTTGTGAGATATGAAATTCACAGCTTCTTTACATGGAGTAATGAGAAATAAATTCTATGGCTTTAAAGATGTAAAACCTATTTTAAAAGCCTTTTAAAAAGATGTAAAACCTATTAATAGCTAAACAAAGTAAAAACATTTTAAAGAAATTATATGATTTGTTTTTTATTTTTTAGCATATGTTATGTTGACTTTTAGAACAAAGGAAAAACTATTGACATTTGTTCATCTAAAAATTTACTTCTAAACGTATTCTCAATTAGTAAAGAAATGCACCAATATATTAATCTTTATCAGACTATTTTACTGAAATAGAATTGGTATAATGTTGTTTAATATAACCAGAAAACATAGTAGAAATACATAGTACCCTATTATATCTTATCGCCCAAGGAAGAAACTTAATTAGGAAAATTTAAAGTGGCATTCAAAGAGCAAAATTCTTCATGAAACTTACTTAATTTTCTAATAGAATGATGTTTACATATATTTAATACAAAAGGAAATTACAAATTGTTAATGGAAGGTTAAAATTGGATATCACTATTATGATACACAGAATGATGGCTTCCTCAAGTTGTTCATGTCCTAGTCCCCAAAATACGTGAATATGTTACATTATATAACAGAGGGTATTTAAGATTGCAGATGAATTTAAGTTTGCTAATCATGTGACCTTAAATTCAAGAGATTATCCTGGATTATCCATGCTGGTCCAATGTGACCACAAGAGTTTTTAAATGTGCAAAAGGGGAAAGAGTCATGGGCAGAGTAAATGCAATGTGAGAAAGACTACAATGGCCATTTCTGCTTTGATGATGGAAGGGGGCCAGAAGCTAGGAAAGGCAAATAGCTTGTAGAAGCTGGAAAAAGCAAGTAAACAATTCTTTCCTAGAGCTTCCACAACAAATCCAGCCTTGCCAATATCTTGATTTTAGTCCAGTGAGACCCATTCAGACTTTTCACTTCCAGAACAGCAAGGCTATAGATTTTTATTATTTAAGTCACCTAAATTTGTGGTAATTTGTTACAACGTTGGAACATGTTGGGTGATGGGTGCATCAAAATCTCAGAAATCACCAGTGTCATAACAATAATTGCAACAATAATAACAAAATTATTATGAAAGTTATATCAATTTCTTATCATTGTTGTAACTATAATTTTTCCGGAAATTTTAAGATTAAAATATTTAGACCAATTAAAGGAGAGGGACCTAGCAATAGTGGTAGCCACAGTTACTATTAGCCACATTAGCTAGTTTGTTAGAGTTTATAAAGTTCTTTTATGTATTTCACGGGCGCTTTATTATAATTCAGCCAAGTGGAAGTGGCCATGTTGATGTTCCTTAACAGCTAAGGAAACCGAGCCTCAGAGAGATGATGTGGCACATAAAGAGATGACACTCAGTCCCTGGACTTTACTCTATAGATCCTGGACTCTTTGGCCTGTGTGTTGGTACCCAGCACAGGTAGGCACGGAGAACACTTTTAACAGACTTGAAACTTGTTTCTATTCCCAAGGTCTCAATGACCATTTGGAGACTTGGCAGCTACTTGGGTTTCAAACCAGCCTTAAAAGTTCTGAATGTCTTTGAATCTGCTCTTCATAAATCTTCCAGGATTTTGTTTGTGGGTAGGTGACTACAAGGAAATTACAGTTTCTCGTGAGTTTCTATTATGACCTTGAGAAAATAGTAAACAGCTTCATTTGTTTCCTGAGCTAAGAGAATCTCATACTTCAGTTGCTAGGAAAATTGAGAGAATAAATGACTTTCCTTCCTAGGGAGAGTTTCGTTTTTTCAAGTTTCATGTTTCAATTTATTTGGATAATTCATTTTATTTTAAATTTAATATTACTGAACTAATTCCATTTTTAACTTATGATTTGTATCAGTCATGGAGTAAGAAGTTCGAAGCCATTATTAAAGAATGGCAGTGGGTAAAATGATTGGATTCTGCCATGGAATCTAGTAAGCTAGTGGGCCAGTATTGTGTAGTAATTTTAAGTGCAGAATGCTTGAGTTTTAATTCTGGGATCCCCCTTCCTACCTGTGTGACTTTGGGCAAGCTGTTTATCTCTTTGTATTACAAATTGTTTATCTGTAAAATAGGAGTTTTAAAAGTTATTAACTTGCTGGATTTACATGATAATTAATTGAGGTAATATATGGAAAGTTCTTAGAACAGTGCTATGTAAGTGTTAGTTATATGATTCCTGTTTAAATAATTCATTACTATTAAAAGGGAAGAGAAACCACCTTCAAAAATAGTACTGTCTAGCCTTAATATAATCTGTCTGACCCTAGCTACCACTATATCCAAGGTAAATATTTTTGCAAGTCGTAAGAAAACTAATGATTATCTGATACTCCAAAAATTTGTTTCCTAAAAAAATCAAAGATTTTATCTTCAAATTGGAGCTGTTTAACCATCCATTAATGGAGACAACAACCACATGGAATTTAAAAAATGTGATAAGTAGAGCAAATTATCATTGAGTTCTTAGTAGAACATTTTCTCTACATTTCTCTGTTGTATACACTATCAGGAGGAATAAACAATTTCCCAAAGTTGCCAAAATGTTAACATTTTTACTGAAAACCCCTAGTCATAGTTTTGTTTTCTGCAAGTTATTTTAAAAATTGATGACATTATTCATAAGCAAAAATAATCATTTTATGTAGTATGTGGAATTCTATACCTGAAACAAAAACAACAACAACAGTGGAACAAATCTGCAATGTAAAAAATAGGTAAAAATAAATATCTTATTAGAAACAAAATAGGCAGTGCTTTTAAGGCACATGTTCAAATAATAAGCAAAAAATAAATATGTTATTTGATTAAAGAGATGTTTAGCTCTCAGGAAGGCAGTAGTGATTCTAAATCAATGGGATAAATATCAGCAATAACAAAGGTGACTAATAAACTATTTTTTGTTAAATATATAATTATTTATTGGCAAAACTGGAATTCTTAGTTTTAGCATTATTAATTTCTTTGTGGAAAATAGAGACTCATTTTATTTCAACATTTAGAGTCATATTTTTAAAGATATTTATTTTTTTTTATTTCAGTAGTTTTTGCGGAACAGGTGGTGTTTGGTTACATGGATAAGTTCTTTAGTGGTGATTTCTGAGATTTTGATGTACCCATGACCCTAGCAGAGTACACTGTACCCAATGTGTAGTCTTTTATCTCTCACTTGGCTTCCTTTCCACCCTTCCCCCTCAAGTCCCCAGAGTCCATTGTATCATTCTTATGCCTTTGCATCCTCATAGCTTAGCTCCCACTTATAAGTGAGAACATACAATATTTGGTTTTCCATTCCTGAGTACTTCACTTAGAATAATGGTCTCCAGTTCCATCCAGGTTGCTGCAAATGCCATTATACTTTCCTTTTCATGGCTGAGTAGTATTCCACGATATATATATATATATCACATATATATTGTACGTTTTATGTTAACACATAGAGATATACATAAATATCTATATATATCACATTTTCTTTATCCACTCATTCATTGATGAGCATTTGGGCTGGTTCCATATTTTCACAATTGTGAATTGTGCTGCTATAAACATGTGTGTACAAGTGTCTTTTTCATATAACTTCTTTTCCTTTGGGTAGATACCCAGGAGTGGGATTGCTGGATCAAATGGTAGATCTACTTTTGGTTCTTTAAGGAATCTCCATACTGTTTTCTGGTGTGCTTGTGCTAGTTTACATTCCCACCAGCAGCATAAAAGTGTTCCCCTTTTACCACATCCATGCTAATATCTGTGATTTTTTTATTTTTAAATTATGGCCATTGTTGCAGGAGTAAGGTGGTATTGCATTGTGGTTTTGATTTGCATTTACCTGATTATTAGTGATGTTGAGCATTTTTTCATATGTTTGTTGGCCGTTTGTGCATCTTTTGAGAATTGTCTGTTCAAGTCCTTAGCCCACTTTTTGATGGGATTATTTGCTTTTTTCTTGCTGATTTATTTCAGTTCCTTGTAAATTCTGGATATAAGTCCTTTGTTGGATATATGGTTTGTGAAAATTTTCTCTTACTCTATGGGTTGTCTGTTTACTCTGCTGATTACTTCTTTTGCTGTGCAGAAGCTTTTTAGTTTAATTAGGTGCCATTTATTTATTATTGTTTTTGTTGCATTTGATTTGGATTCTTAGTCATGAACTCTTTGCCTAAGCCAATTTTCAGAAGAGTTTTTCCAATGTTATCCTCTAGAATTTCTGTGGTTTCAGGTCTTAGATTTAAGTCTTTGGTCCATCCTGAGTTGATTTTTGTATAAGGTGAGAGATGAGGATCCAGTTTCATTCTTTCACATGTGGTTTGCCAATTATCCCAGCACCTTTTGTTTAATAGTGTGTGCTTTTCTCACTTTATGCTTTTGTTTTCTTTGTTGAAGATCAGTTGGCTGTAAGTATTTGGCTTAATTTTTGGGTTCTTTATTCTGTTACATTGGTTTATGTGCCATTTTTATACCAGTACCATGCTGTTTTGGTGACTATAGCTTTGTAGTATAGTTTGAAGTCAGGTAATGTGATGCCTCCAGATTTGTTCTTTTCACTTGGTCTTGCTTTGGCTATGTGGGCTCTTTTTTGGTCTCACATGAATTTTAGGGTTGGTTTTTCTAGGTCTGTGAAGAATGATGGTGGTATTTTGATGGGAATTGCATTGAATTTGTAGATTGCTTTTGGCAGTATGGTCATTTTTTCAATATTGATTATACCTATCCATGAGCATGGAATGTGTTTACATTTGTTTGTGTAGTTTGTGATTTCTTTCAGCAGTGTTTTGTAGTTTCCCTGTTGAAAGTCTTTCACCTTCTTGATTAGGTATATTCCTAAGTATTTTATTTTTTGTTGCAGCTATTGTAAAAGGGGTTGAGTTCTTGATTTGATTCTCAGCTTGGTTGCTGTTGGTGTGTAGCAATGTTACTAATTTGTGTACATTGATTTTGTAGCCTGAAACTTTACTGAATTCGTTTATCAGAGCTATGAGCTTTTTGGATGAGTCTTTAGGGTTTTCTGGGTATACGATCTTATAATCAGTGAATAGTGACAGTTTGACTTCCTCTTTACCAATTTGGATGACCTTTATTTTTTTGTTTTGTCTAATTGCTTTGGCTAGGACTTCTAGTACTATGTTAAATAGAAGTGGTGAAAGTGGGCATCCTTGTCTTGTTCCGATTCTCAGGGAAAATGCTTTCAACTTTTCTTCATTCAGTCTAATGTTGACTGTGTGTTTGTCACAGATGGCTTTTATTACCTTAAGGGATGTTTCTTCTATGCCAATTTTGCTGAGGGTTTTAATCATAAAGGGATGCTGGATTTTGTCAAATGCTTTTTCTGTGTCTATTGAGATAATCATATGATTTTTTAAAATTCTGTTTATGTAGTTTATCACGTTTATTGACTTGCATATGCTAAACCATCCCTGTATCTGTGGTATGAAACCCACTTGATCATGGTGGATTGATTATCTTTTAGATATGCTGTTGGATTTGGTTAGCTAGTATTTTGTTGAGAAGTTTTGCATCAATGTTCAACAGGGATACAGGTCTGTAGGTTTTGTTTGTTTGTTTGTTTTTGTTATGTCCTTTCCTGTTTTGGTATTAGGGTTATACTTGCTTTGTAGAACGATTTAGGAAGGATTCACTCTTTCTCTATCTTTTGGAATAGTTTCAGTAGGTTTGCTACCAATTCTTTTTTAAATATGTGATAGGATTCAGCTAGAATCCATCTGGTCCTGGATGGACTTTTTTTTGTTGGTAATTTTTAAAATTACCATTTAATCTTGCTGCTTGTTCTTGGTCTGTTCAGAGTTTCTATTTCTTCCTGCTTTCATCTAGAAAAATTGTATATTTCCAGGAGCTTATTCATTTCCTCTAGGTTTTCTAGTTTGTGTGCATAAAGGTATTCACAGTGGCTTTGAATGATTTTCTGTATTTCTGTGGTATTGGCTGTAGTAGCTCCCATTTCGTTTCTAGTTGAGCTTATTTGGATCTTCTCTCTTCTTTTCTTTGTTAATCTTTCTAATGGTCTATTGATTTAGTTTATGTTTTCAGAGAACCAGCTTTTTAAAAATTTATATTTTGTGTTTTTTTTTGGTTTTAGCTCTGCTCTGATATTTGTTATTTCTTTTCCTCTGCTGGGTTTGGGTTCGGTTTGTTCTTTGGTTTGAAGTCCTTTTAGCAGTACTTGTGGTGCTGGCTTGGTAGTAGCAAATTTTGTCAGCATTTGTTTGTCGGAAAAGCCTATCTTTCCTTCATTTATGAACTTAGTTTCACTGGATATAAAATTCTTCGCTCATAGTTGTTTTGTTTAAGGAGGCTAAAGATAGGGTCCCAATCCCTTCTAGCCTGTAGGATTTCTACTGAGAAATCTCCTGTTAATCTTACAGGTTTTCCTTTATAGGTTACCTGAAGCTTTTGCCTCATAGCTCTTAAGATTCTTTCCTTCATCTTGACTTTAGATAACCTGATGACTATGTGCCTAGGTGATGATCTTTTTGCAACAAATTTCCCTGGTATTTTTTGAGCTTCTTGTATTTGGATGTCTAGATCTCTAGCAAGGCCAGAGTTTTCTTCGATTATTTCCTCAAATAAGTTTTCCAAACTTTTAGATTTGTCTTCTTCCTCAGCAACACCAATTATTCTTAGGTTTGATCGTTTAACATAATCCCAAACTTCTTGGAGGCTTTTTTCATTAAAAGAAATTTTTTTTCTTTGTTGGATTGGGTTAATTCAAAAGCCTTGTCTCCATGCTCTGAAGTTCTTTCTTCTACTTGTTCAATTATATGGTTAAATCTTTCCAGGGTATGTTGCATTTCTTTAAGTGTGTCTTTGATTTGCAGAAGTTGTGATTATTTTTTATTTATAATATCTCTTTATCTGGAGATTTTTTTGGTCCATATCCTGTATTATTTTAAAAATTTCTTTCAATTGTTTTTCACCTTTCTGTTGCCATCTTAAGTAGCTTAATAATCAATTTTCTGAAATCTTTTTCTGGCAATTCAGATTTCTTCTTGGTTTGGATCCATTGCTGGTGAGCTAGTGTGATCTTTCAGGGGAGTTGTAGAACCTTGTTTTGTCATATTACCAGAATTGTTTTTCTGGTTTCTTCTCATTTGGGTAGACTGTGTCAGAGAAAAGATTTGGGACTTAAGGGCCACTGTTGAGATTCTTTTGTCCCATGGGGTCATCCCTTGATGTAGTCGTCTCCCCCTTCCCCTAGGGATGGGCTTCCTGAGAGCCAAGCCAGACTGCAGTGATTGTCATTGCTCTTCTGGGTCTAGCCACCCAGCAGAGCTACCAGCTTCTGGGCTGATACTGAGGAGTTTCTGCAGAGTCCTATGGTGTGATCTGTTTTTAGGTCTGTCAGCAATGGATGCCAGCACCTGCACTGGTGGAGGTAGCAGGGGAGTGAAGTGGACTCTCTGAGAGTCCTTGGTTGTAGTTTAATGCACTGGTTTTCTTGAATGCTGCTTATGCTAGCAGTGAGGTTGTCATGTGGACAGACTCAGGACCTCTGGTTAAGGATCTCCGGGTAGCCAGGATGTTGTAGGTGGTGGGATTAGCTGTTGTTTTCTCCTTCTTTGGAGCAGGGTTGTTCTGAGTTACTGTAATAGCTTGAGTTGGTTAGCCTCCAGCCAGTAGGTGGAGCTTTCAAGCAGCATCAGCTGTGATAGTATAGGGAGAACACAAGCTTGCCCTTAGGTCATCTGGATAAGTATTTGGGTTTCTCAGGGTTAAAGCATGGGGAGAGATGGGAAGGAAGACAAAACAAGACAATGGCTTATCAGTTGAGACAGGTTTATTGAGAGTAAACCTCAGAAGGGCTTCTGGCTGGCAGGGTCAGGAGAAAACTTTTTTTTACAGCCTGAGGCTTTTTAAAAAGGTCCTGGTGGGGGAAGTGTTCTCTGGGAGACGTTCCTGTTGGGGCTCTGAGAGTGGTTCCTTATTGGGGAGGGGTTAGGGGAGTGCTGGCTGGTTGGGACTGCTGGGGACTTTGATAAGCTTGGTTAGGGTGGTTATGTGCTGTTAAAGATATAGGTGGGGCTGACTTTTGCAGTTTGGTCAGGTGGCAATGGACAGTTCTGAGAAATTTGATACTTTAAGGTGGTGGGGTCTCGTTAAGATGGCAGTATTTTTGTCCTATCAATCCGGACTCTATGGTTAGATAAGGAGATGGGCTGGTGTACTTTTTCTGGCTACTTCCTGCTGAAAGGGGGCTGTGAGATTGTTGGTTCTGGATTGACTGGAGGAGTAGCACCGTCTTCAGGTGTTCTGGGGTGGCAGCTTGTGAGATGGCTGTAATTCTGTTGGTAAGGAATATTTAACTAGGAACTGATTTGGTTTTCTTGTTGCTCCTTAATTCTTTGAACTCTTTTCTTAAGTTTTGAGCTGGCATCCCTTACCAAGCCTGACTGGTTGAGATAGAAACAGCATTCTTTCCCTAGGGAGAGGCAGAGACCTCCTCTGCTGTAAGGAGGTTGAGTCCTCTCTAGTTTTAGAGGGCTACTCTAGCTAGGGAGTCTAGCAGGTCTTGAATTCTTACAAGGTCCTTGGCTATATCTTCCAAGGATTCTTGTAGGTCTGTGGAGAGAGCCTTAAAATATGCGAGTGAAGTGGCTAGTCCCCTAGCTTCTAAACCAATGCCTGAGCTGATGCACAAATTAAGTGGCTTCCTCCACCTTTCAGCTTTTGGCCAAAGCCATCCCTACCTACTTTTGTGCCAGGAACTGAAACCACCCCCCATCCAAAGTTACAGGGTCAACACCTGGCTTTAGCACTATAACTCAAACCAATCCCATTGTTTGGGATAAAATTCTGCATTCTTGGTGGCCCACAACTCCCCGATCAAAATTTCATTAAAGGATCCTTGTCGTACATCACTGTCCAACAGTATTTCCTCAGCCCTGAGGGTTTCGAGGACTCAAGCCCATCATCTCCTGACTGTTAACTGCCAGTGTCCTCATTTCAACCCATTCCCTTCATAACACCCCTGTTCTTCTGGTCCAAAAACCAGATGGGTCCTACTGGCTCCTCCAGGACCTTCATCAAATCAGTTCTTCTGTCATTCCCGCACACCAAGTCATCTTAATCCCTATACGCTTCTCTCCAGAATCCCCCCTCATACCAGCCATTTTTCAGTACTAGACCTCAAAGATGCCTTTTTTACTATACCTCTACACCCTTCTCTTAAAATTTGTTTCACCTGAACTGATCCAGACACCAACCTCTCCCAATAGCTCACATGGACTGTCCTCCCCCAGGGTTTCAGGGACAGCTCCCACTTTTTTGGACAGGCCCTTCAAGCAAACCTCTCTAAGCATTGCCTAACCCTAGCACCCTCCTCCAATAAGTTAATGATCTACTACTCTGTTCCTCTTTGGAGGAACTCTCCATTCAGCATACTGTTACCCTTTTAAACTCCCTTGCCCTGGTAGAGATTCCTATCAGGGAGGGGTTAGGGGAGTGCTGGCTGGTTGTGACTGCTGCAGACTTTAATAAGTTTGGTTAGGGTTGTTATGCTCTGTTAAAGATATAGGTGGGGCTGACTTTGTGGTTTGGTCAGGTGGCAACAGACAGTTCTGAGACAGGGAAACTTGATACTTTAAGGTGATGGAGTCTTGTTAAGATGGCCATACTCTTGTCCTATCACTCAGGTGATGAATGGGGCCACAGAGCTTCTACAAATTTCTGTGTTTTGTCTTCGGCTACCAGAGTGGGTAGAGAAAGACCATCAGGTGGTGGCATATTAGGCATTTCTGAGTTAAGACTCTCCTTGGGCGGGGCTTGTTGTGGCCACTGTGGGGGATGAGGGCTGGTTCTCAGGCCAATGGAGTTATGTTCCAGGGGAGATTATGGCTGCCTCTGCTGCTTTGTACAGGTTTCCAGGGAAGTAGGTGAAAGCTGGCACTGAGAGGCGTCACTTAGCTTCCATGCAGCCAGCAAGGCTAGTCTCACTTCTGCCATGCTTCCCCAACAGCCAACAGAGCCAAATTTATATCCAGGCTTCTGATGTGCAGGGCTGTGATCTCCCTCCAGGCTACCAGCCTCCCTGCTGAGAAGGCAAGCAGGGCTTTCAGGCCATGCCCCTCCCTGCCTGCCATGGCTTCTGTGCTTGACTCTGCACTTCCCATTCACTGACCCCCTGGATTCTGCCTGGGAAAATTTGTGCTTGGTCAAAATTATTACAAAGTTCAGCTGGAAGTCTCCTTCTCCCTGTGGTCATTCCCTAGTTCCCCTGGCTGCCCTCCCCAAGGACCCCTGTGAGAAAAAGTCAGAAATGGCTTCTCTGGGTTTTTCTGGGGACTGGGAGTGCCTATAGGGCTCTTCCTGCTGCTTCTTGTACTTTTATATTTCACTCAGCTCTCTAAATTTGTTTCAGCTCTAGGTAAGGTTAAATCCTTCTTCTGTGATCTAGATTTTCAGGTTCCCCAGTGAGGATGTGTGTTGGGAGTTGGACTTTCATACTTTCACACTTCGGGCACTCACGGTTTTTTGGCTGTCTCACAGAGTTTGCAGTGGAAAGCTACTTCTTTCAAAGGGTCTGTGAATCTTTCAGTTTTCCTGGTATGTTCCTGTGGTGGTTCTTGGAGCAAATGTTTGTTATGTGAATCTCCACATGCTGTTCTGTCCATCTGAGTGGGAGCTGCAAGTTAGTCCTGCGTCCTATCTGCCATTTTTTTGTTTTTTTCTTAAATATATTTTCCTCTGTAACATGACTGTTTATGTCATATAAACTGCAAAATGCCAATGGAATCTGAGTTGTAAAGAATTTGTAGCATAATAATTGCTGGTTTATTAAAATAGATAAGTACCAAAAATAGGAAAATAACCACCATAACTCACATCTTTATTATGACTTCACTTTTGAAGGATAATTTTTAACAGGGTATATATTTATAGACTGGCAGTTATTTTCCCTAAGTACTTGAACTAGTGATTTTATGTTGCTGCTACCAATATCCTGGGACCTATAGTCTACATAACAAGGTCTTATATTGGCATTTTGGAATTTTTGCTGAGGGATTTTATTGAGACTAGGACAGATCTAGTAATCAAATCAGGCTAGATCTGATCATATTTGAGACTGGTAACTTTTAAGGATTAGTATTCAGGATAAATAAAGAACTACAAATCAATAAAGGAAAGAAACAACATGTAAAATGGGCATAGCATATAAATAGGGATTTCATAGAGGAGAAAAATTGAACCTCTAATAAACATTTGAAAAGATAATAAATTCATTGATAACTAGTGATATTCAAATGAGATATTGCACACATATAAAATTGGCAAAAATTAAAAAGATTGAGCTTATGATATATTGATAATCATGTCAAGAAATAGGAACTCTTGAATACTGCTAATGAAGATTATAAATTGACAGTAATAACTATTGCAGTATTTTAGTCCATGAAAAATTTTAGTGGATAAATTGAACAAGGACTTTATTCAAAACTGTTATGATAGGGAAGAGAGATTGAAGTCAGGTCCACTTTAACAAAAAGTGAGAGGGATTTTAAGCTTTGAGCTGAGCTCATGCAAAAAGTTCTGGAAAGCTTTAGAGGAGAGGTTGGTCAATGTGATTAGGCCATCTCTGTTTGCTAATTGTTGCTTATTGAAGTTAGCACTTACCCTCCCACAGAAACCAGAATATTGGGGTATTGCCGTTCTTGATAATTATTTTTCAAAGGGGATGTTGCTAGGTCTTTGAGGAAGACATTCCTGAGATGCAAAACTGGCATTTTGGGGTTGTAAAACAAGAGGATTTTAAGAAGATTTAACTTCTCTAAGGGGCAGAGAAATAATTTGCAATTACAAATTTTCTGAAGTAAATGCTCTAAGAAAAGGGAAGTCAGGGGCCTACAATCAGGAAGAAACCTATCTAAAGTTGAGTCATACTAAAGAGAATGTTAAGGCCATCTTTGTTTCTTTGAAGAACAGTTTGGCAATATCTGGTAAGGTTAAAGATGCACACAGTCAAGAACCCAGACATTCTATTTCTAAATATGTACTCTAGGGAAATTATTGCACCTGTGCACCAGGAGATATGTGCTACAAAATTAATTGTAACATTACTAGTAGCAAAAGGTTGGGGAAAGGAGAAACATTCATCAATAGGAGAATGAATGAAAGTATATTATGGAGTATTTATATAATAAAATACCAATGTCAAGGAAAAAATACAAGTTCCAGAATAAAATAGGTAGTGTAATACATTTACACAAATGCTATATCTTCATGAATAAAATTATGCATAGGAATTATACCAACTTTTTTTTAAGATAGTAGCTTTAGTGTAGGGGTAAGAGAAGAGAATGAGATTGAATTGGGTTATGTTGAGAGCTTCAATCGTCTCTATAGCATTTTATTTCTTAAAGAAAAAAATTATCAGAAGCAATAATGGCCACAATTTTAGACATTTTACATAAAATAATTTAAAGTTTCAAAATAGAAAATAACCTTACAACTTCCTAACTTGCTGAAGTTTAAGCTCACTGAAAGTTTAAATTGCAGTAGCTCTATAGGAAATATAACTATACAGTATTGGTCTTTGTGTATATTTTAATATAAATGGTATCATATGTACCTATATCAGTTTCCTATGGCCACTATAACAAATTACCACAAACTTGGTAGCTTAAAACAAGAAATAATTGTTTCCTCCCAGTTTTGGGGGCCAGAAGTCCAAAATGGGTATCACTGGGCTGAAACCACGGTGTCAGCAGCACGTTGTTCTCTGAAGGCTCTATAGAAGAATCCATTCCTTGCCTCTTCTGGCTTTTGGTGGCTGCTAATATTCCTTGGGTTGTGGCTGCATCACTTCAGTCTTCAAGAATAGCATCTTCAAATCTCTTTATCTTCACATTGCTTTCTCTTCTGCGTGTCTGTGTGAAAATCTCCCTCTCCTCTCTCATACAATGATACTTGTGACTTTCTTTAAGACCTCCCAGACAATCCAGGATAATCTCTCCATCTCTTGATAACTTAATTAAGCACATATGCCAAAACCTTTTTTTCAAACAAGGTAATATTTAGAGGTTTCAGGGATTAGGAATATTTATATTTAGAACCATTATTCAGCCTATTATAGTACCTACCATCCAACTGATGTTTAAAATTTTACAATGGAAATTATGGGTGTTTTCCATCATATTAACATAAACCTTTCTCAATCAATGCTTTTGCTATAGAGTATGCCCAGGATGAGTATTATGTATTTTGATTTTCAGTTCTTAAGTTTAGAAGCAATGTTTTTATTTTTACACTATTACAGAAATGTGGTAATGATTAGTGAAGGTGCTGCAGTGATCTGTACTATAACTTTTGTTAAATCTCATAGGTATGGGATGAGCACTAGGTTTTAGTGGTGGTCAGAGGAAACATAGTTCTATCTATATGGTTTCATTTTTCTTAGTAAAGAAATGCAATTGTGTATTATTTATTTACTTTAAATAATTAAATAATAAAATAAATGTTTAAATGTAGCTTGGTTTTTGATACCATTACTCATTTGAACTTTTATTATCAATGTTTATGATGTATCTCAATCTTAATTTCTAAACTTTGAATGATTTTTTTTGTTGAAAGATCAAAGCAACAAAACAAAACAAAAATTACAATGATAGCTTACCTGAGTTTCCGAAATTATTAACAAGCACAGTGGTTCCAGTTCTGGCAAAGCACTACTTACATTGAACTCACTGAATTGCAACCATAATAATAGGGCATTATAGAAATCCTTTGCTAAACTAGTATGATTTTGATGCTACTGAGACTAATTTCTTAAATTAGACTATAGTAATAACAATAAAAATTTGAAGAGTAATTTGATGCTTTCAGAAGAATTAGTTAAATGCAGCATAATCTAATCAAAGGTTGGTTATCATTGCTGAAAGTGTTAAATTTATAATTACCACTTTACACTTTATGTTAATATCTACTTAGATCTACTTTTCATCAAACTAGTTTATAAATAGCCCAAGTGCAAAATCTAAGATTAAGTCATGTTTGTTTACTTAAACTAAATATATTTAAATGAATGAGTGAACAAATTGAGGAAATTAACATCTAAGGATCTCTAAGATATGAACACTATCTGAAGCTGTGATTATAGTGATTGTTTATTAACCAGAGGAGAGCTTTCCTAGCAAGAAATGCTCATAGTGCAAACTTTCTTAGCAGTTGTATTTGACAATAAGCAGGCATGAGAAGTTTAGAACTTGAGAGTAGCCTTACAAGTAATCAATACAAATAAGTTTTGATAAGTATATTGTATTTTCTGGGCTCAGAAGATGTTTACTCTCTCTGGGTAAATTGACTTAGTATCTCAAATCAATACCAGAATTCAGATCAGGTGTCTGGAATACTATTATATGTCTACCAGAGTAAGGAATATCTCCTACAGAATTGCATTTGACTATGTTTTAGCATTTCAGTAGTCGATCAAGGCAGTCATCTTTTGACATGTGTGTGTCTGAGTTCTCCCATTTACATCCTAATTATATTTATATTAATTTTCTATAAGGATATAGCAGAATTAAATTAAGAATACAGTTTTGAAATATAATTCATGATATGAAAATCTTTTTAAAGTGGAATGTTACTTTTAAATTAAATGAGGTATGATTACCTGACCCAAAGGCAGAGCAGATGGCTGAATAAAAGCCTCCACAGATAATTCTCCCTGAAGGAACACCAATTAAACAACTATCTGCACCAAAAAGCACCTTCATCAGAACCAAAAATCAGGTGAATGATTACAGTACCTGTTTTTTTCTTTTCTTTTTTTTTTTTTTTTTGTGAGATGGAGTCTCCTTCTGTTGCCCAGGCTGGAATGCAGTGGTGTGATCTCGGCTCACTGTAAGCTCTGCCTCCTGGGTTCACGCCATTCTCCGGCCTCAGCCTCCTGAGTAGCTGGGACTACAGGCGCCCGCCACCACGCCCGGCTAATTTTTTGTATTTTTTTTAGTAGAGACGGGGTTTCACCGTGTTAGCCAGGATTGTCTCGATCTCCTGATCTCCTGATCCGCCCGCCTTGGCCTCCCAGAGTGCTGGGATTACAGGAGTGAGCCACCGCGCCCGGCCTGCTGTTGTTTTTTATTCATGATTACAAATCGAGTAAGACAAAGATCTGGTTTTTGAGTTGGAGGAAAGTGAAGAATGGCGTGGAAAAGGGAGAGAAAAGAAGATAGGTCCATCCTGGTTATCCTGCAGTAGAACCTGTTTTTATCTATGATTTCAGCTCTTGGAAAGGAAAAATTTGTATCTTTAAGATTAGAATTCCAGGAAAATCAACTTAAGTTTTTAACTGGATTCATATTCAGTTAAGATATTGAAAACGGAGGAGCAAGAAAGATGGGGTACATAAAGAAAAGAAAATGTTTGACTTTAGTTTCTTTCTTGACTAGATAGCCATAACTACCTGTAAAGGCGTAATAAGTAAGGCATAGGATCATGGAGTTGGAAAGAATTCTTATAGATTAGTTTCTAATCATTGCTTCCATAATTGTTTTCACGTAAAAATAACCACACAAGCTTGCCTGACCAAGTAGTTTTACATTTACAGAACTATTTGGTGGGATGGTATGGTTGGTTTACGAGTGAATGTAACACATCTAAATAAACAGAAAGGATTGATTTTTTAAAGGGAATATAAGCCTTGTCAAAACTATGAACCTTACAACAATCAACATTGTATTAATAAAACTGTTAAGAAAGATAAATTGTTTGAATTTTTCTTCATGATATCACTATGTACCAAAAATATTCTCTATAAATTTTGTCCTG
This sequence comes from Nomascus leucogenys, assembly GCF_006542625.1. Lineage (NCBI taxonomy): Eukaryota > Metazoa > Chordata > Mammalia > Primates > Hylobatidae > Nomascus > Nomascus leucogenys. The sequence continues at coordinate 98,695,316 of NC_044381.1, forward strand.
AAATCACTAAAGGCAGATATGTTTTGCAATATGATTTATATTAGAATATCCAGTCAACATCCAATTGATTTTCAGTTCCTGAAACCGTGGCTTTAAATTTAATCAATGCAGAGTAGGGGATCAGTAATTAAACAGTAATTTTTTTCAAGTGGAGGAAGTTAATATTGTAAATTTCTTCACCATGAATAGGTTCAGGCTCTTAATGTTTTGGTAAATAATTCTGGGAACAAAACAAAGCTTTCAATTACATCATTATTTGGGGCCTTAGTATGTGGAATTTAAACAAAGGCATTATATGTAAAACTATCACAGCAAAGGTGTGCGACAACCTGAGAATTACTTTACTAACTTAAGAGACAGCCTCTTCAGATATATAAGGACTAGCTGATTCTTTTGATCACTCACCTGCTAACTCATAAGAGATGTGCATGGAAAGCAAACAGTTGTGCTGGGCAGAAGAACAAAATTAGGCAAGAAATGATCAAGCCTCTAACAGATGGCTTTTCAGAAATGGCAACAGTAATCTCTCTAACATCTCTGTGGCGAATACAGAAATTAAAATTACTTTCAAACTCCATTAATGTAGAAACTCAGTACTTATTTAGCCAATACTATGCATTATTTTTCTAGCAGCTCAGAAATACTAGGGAAATACACCTGGAGTTGCAGCCACCACAGGGTTGGGATTGCTTTCTTCATTCTGTGGCTATCTTGAGATCTTGGCCTTAAACATGTAGGCTGTGTTGCTATGAGAAAGGACTTGATGGCTCAATGGCGTTCAAATTGGTTGAGAGGGAAGACTGAATTATCTGTTAGTGACACACTGATCCATATGCTATCTGAACCTTGTGTGAGGAAAATTCAACAAAGTCTTGGCAATTCAGCATGCTGAACTCTGTTGACCACAAGGATAAGGTCTATAATGGGAAAATCAACCAGAGACTTTTGCTCTAATAAACTTAAACAAGAGTATCCCTAGTGGTCTACACCATCTTTTTCAGCCTAAAAGGAAAAGATGGGGTGCAGTGGTGATATTTCAGATAGTTTTTGTAACAAAAACTATCTGAGGGTCTTCACTGCCTTTGGGTTTTTGTAACAAAAACTATTTGAACTTAGCAGTTCAGAACTAATATGTCTCATAGGCCGTGTATTATGCACAACATGTACAGAACCAGCTGCAGCCAGTTGAAATTTGATGTGAAATGGAATACCGTGAAGTACTTATTGTACTTATTTACTTCAAACAGCTTTTTTTTTTTTTATTTTTTATTTTTTTTTGAGACAAAGCTTCATTCTTGTTGCCCAGGCTGGAGTAAAATGGTGCAAACTCGGCTCACTGCAACCTCCGGCTCACTGCAACATCCGCCTCCCCAGATCAAGTGATTCTCCTGCCTCAGCCTCCCTAGTAGCTGGGATTACAGGTGCCTGCCACCAGGCCTGGCTAATTTTGTATTTTTAGTAGAGGCTGGGTTTCACCCTGTTGGTCAGGGTGGTCTCGACCTCCTGACCTCAGGTGATCCACTCAGGCCTCCCAAAGTGCTAAGATTACAGGTGTGAGTCACCATGCCTGGCCCAAACAGCTCTTCTTTTTTGAGTGTTGCTACAAAATCAATATGGAGTTTCAAATTTTACTTACTTTTTAATGGATTTTAATGCATAAGTAATGCCAGAATACATCTGGAGGATTTTATAGCAAATTCCAGACCTCAGATAATCTCACACATAAAAACTATGTTTCTCTAACACATTTTTTTAAAAAGCATAATTACAATAATGTTAACATACCCAACATATTTAACATTTATTCCTCAATATCATCTAACACCCAGTCTGTGTTCTATTGTCTTTCATTATCTCAAAAATATCTTTTTATTCTTTGTTGGAATCAGGATGTTAGCAAGACCCACACATTGCATTTGTTTGCTATATCTCTTAAATTTCCTCTCCTTTTTATTTTCTTTTTAATCTGTAATTGTTCCCCCTCTTTTCTTCCTTTCATTTATTCGTTGAAAATACCAGCTCATTTGTTCTGTAGAATTTCCCAAGTTCTTGCTTCGGCTAATTGTTCCTCCTGGTATCATTTAACATGTTTCTCTTCCTATATTCCCTGAATTTTCTGTAAATGAAGTAAATAGAGATGCTTGATTAAATTGTTTATTTTTACCTCCTTCTTTAAAAATATACTTCATGAATAATGCTGTATACTTCTTATTTGCAACATAAGAAGGCACATACATCATATTTTCTCTCTTTGATGCTAAGTTTGATGAGTAGGATCAGATGGTATCAGCCTAATCCCTCTGTTATAATTCCCCAAATGTTTTTCACCTAATGGTTTTAGCAGCCATTGATGATTTTTTCTTAAATCCGTTATCTCATTAGGGACTGAATTCTAACACTGCCATTTCTCTTGCATTTATTAGTTGTGAGTCTTCCATAAAGAAGCTCTTTCAGTAATTATCTGTATGATTCATGTGAGAAGTCAGGAATAATGCCAGATTTTTTCCATTTGTTGATTAATTATCAGTATAATGAACTGATGCCTTAGCAACATCTAAGATAACCAATTCATTTTTATTTTTATTTTATATTATATTAAATGTATTGTGCATATCATGAACTCATGATTACATATAAATATATGAATGCAATATATATTTATCTTGTAAATAATTAAATATTATATACCTATGAGTGAAATTTTTGTGCTTCAATCTATTGGAGTTCTTTTTCTTTTTCTTTTTTTTTTGCTGCTCAAATTGTTCCATCTTTGGCTAGTGGGAACCACTCCAAGTTGGCACCTATGTTCTTTTAACATGACCCTGGTAGTTTTTCATGGTTTTTTTACTTTCAGTCATAAGCAAGATATTATAGGCTTATTTTGTACATTTCTTGCTCCAGACGTGAAATCAGCTATTTCTCCAAGTTCCCTGACTTATTTTAGGGGGTAATGGCATTAGGAAACCACATCTGGGCACTGAGGGTCTTCATTGCCTTTGGGTTGTCATTGCTTTTAGGCCTTTTTAGTGGACAGAGCTAGGAAATAGATATATTTTGTAAAGATAAAAATAAATTATGAGTTTATACTAACATTTTAAACTCAAATTTATTTACTTATTTTAGTATCTTTTAATATATCTATTATGATTTTGACTACCAACATCCATGGATGTTATTAACATGGATGTTGGTGAATATTATATTTTTCCATGTGACTAGAAATTGTGTGGATCTTCATATGCTAAGTAATGTTTGATTGTATCCTAAATACTTTGAATTATTACATTTTGAGGCTCTGTGTCTTGTTTAAATTCTATGAAGAATGTCATTTTTCTTTTTAGCAGTCAATTGACCCACTAAAGTCAGTCTGCAAGTTCCAATCTGACTTTTGTGAGCTATTTCGATGTCAGTTCAGTTTTCAAAGCCTTTATAGTGCTCTTTGGATCTGCCTTAGGAGTGTGTCATCCAGCGGTCAATCTGTGTAACCTGGGCATGGTCTATCTGTGAGGGCAGTTCCCAGCATCTTTTGTATGCTAATTCAGGTGAGATCCATGCGTGTGTGGCTCGAGGGTAAGTCCTGGCATTCATAAAAATAATTTTATGGGTTTTTTTTTTTGATCTCTTCACTTTCTCTAATCTCCCCCAAGTACTTTCCTGGTTTCTGGAACTCTCTTTTTTGTCCTTTGGCCAAAACCTTGTGGCTCTTTAATGACCTTACTTATTGTGTTCTGTCACTCACTTCTGCAATTTAGTCTGTCTTGGCCCAAGCAGAGGGAAGACAGAGGAAAAAGAGCGCAATCGGACTTGACTAACACTTTAAGAACTGTAGTTTCACCTATGAGAGAAGGAGTCACCTCCCTGAGTTCTGGCTCCTGTGGATTCTGGGAGCTGCTGCTCCATAGAATTGCCTGAAGAGCCGGGCGCGGTGGCTCAGGCCTGTAATCCCAGTACTTTGGGAGGCCGAGGCAGGCAGATCACGAGGTCAGGAGATCGAGACTATCCTGGCTAACACGGTGAAACCCTGTCTCTACTAAAAATACAAAAAATTAGCCGGGCGTGGTGGGGGGCGCCTGTAGTCCCAGCTACTCAGGAGGCTGAGGCAGGAAAATGGCGTGAACCCGGGAGGCGGAGCTTGCAGTGAGCCGAAATCGCGCCACTGCGCTCCAGCCTGGGCGACAGAGCGAGACTCCATCTCAAAACAAAAACAAAAACAAACAAACAAAAAGAATTGCCTGAAGACTGGGGTACTAGAGCAGGAGCAGTGTGGGCTGACGGTCAGGGGAGTGGGGACTCTAGGGGATTTCTGTATTTCTTTGGAGCATCACGAGTACCTTTTTAGGACCCTCAAACTAAAGCTAGCGGGCTTCTCCTGGCTTTCTGTCTGTATCACAGTGCTCACTTCCAGGTTTCTGGCTTTGGTGAGTTCAAGTAGGGGGATACCACAGGAAAAAAACGTTAAAACTCACCTTCCAGGATTCGATGGGACTTAGAATTCTGGTAACACCTACTGTTATTTACAAAGTCTTAAGAAAAGTGCTCATGCATTCTGTCTTGATTTTATAGCTGCATTCGGTAGAAGAAAAAGGTTGAAACATATATATATATATATATATATATATATATATATATTTTTTTTTTTTTTTTTTTTTTGAAATCTCAACTGGAAGCTTAATCCTTTAAATTTTATTCTGTTTTTAATTATGTGAGACATTGCATAGTTCAAAAGTCAAAACTATGAACAAGATACACTTATTCAAGAGAAGTCATGCCTTTATTTCTCTTTTTCCCCTCCCCGAGAGGTCTCTATGCTTTCTGAGTTTTGGGATTATCTTTTCCTTTTTAAATATTAAAAAGTAAATATTAATATTTCTATTCTGCCCTCCCCCTCATTATTATAGAAAAGGTAACATGCCATGCACTCTTTTGTATTTGGCTTTTTTTCTCTTAATTATATATTCTGGCAATCATTCCACAGCAGTACGTAAAGAATTTCCTCATTTCTTTTTAAGACTACAGTCTTCCATTGTATGAATTTAGGATGGCTTTTTAACCATTCTTTCATCAGTAGAAATCTGCATTATTTCTGGGCATTACCTATTGTTAATCAATATGGTTTTAAATCCAACTTTCCTATTCATTTTATTTGGGAAAATGGAATAGAGTAAGAAGCCATCATAGTTTTCTTTATAGTCAAAATCGTTTTATCCTCCAGATGTAGTTTATAGCTAATGCTGTAAATCTCTTATAAATAATTCTTAGATTTATTATACATGCAATAAGACTAAGATATTTGAATGCTGGGATTTACTCATTAAAGACACTGTCTTTAATGGCAGTCCACTCTTGGTGATGGTGATTTGTGAATAGCTTGAATTTTTTACGCAATTTCCCTTCTGGTATTGTTGGGAGGAAAAACCTGCCAGTTTGTCAGCACTGAATTGTTAATTGAAAAATAGGAAACAGGGCACGTAAGAGAGAAAATAGCAGAGGTAATAGTAACGATTGGTAGCAATGAGGTTGCTCCACAAATTGGAGTACGGTACTATGAATACTGGATGGGAAACAACCTGAGATCCCATGAAGGAGTCACTACATCCAAGAGGAAAGTACAGCAGAGTGTAGGAAACTAGAAAGCAGAAAGCCTGTGAGAACTTGATGACAGCCCTCTGCTGCTATAGTCCTTTTTCAAAAGTCTTTGATCTCACTCCCATGGACATATTTCAGTTGGTCTTAAATGGGGGAACCCAACATTTGGTATTTTCCTTCTGTCCATCTCTAGTTTAAAAGCACACTTTTGAGAAATACATAAGGTTAATTTTTCTATTTCATTAGCCTGAAGATTTGGATCAGATTTCTCCCCCAACCCCTTTCTTTCCTAATATCAATGTTTCCTACTACAGGAAACAACACAAGCTGGGATTTTCAGGGGCATGTAGTTCAGGGCTTTTACATTTAGTATTGCTCTCAGGGCATTAGACTAACATGTAAGAATAATCTTTGAGCAAAACACTCCAGCATAGTATAGATAATGTCATAATTAAGAATGGTATAAGATATCATAAGAAAGAGAACCCCAGTGAGGCTGATGACCAGCATAAATTTCAAGTACTTACCAACAGAGTCAGCTGTGTGATGTTGTGACTCTTGCAGTAACATAAGGGGCTCCATTGTCAGTTTCTGCTGGATTTTGACCCCTAGGTGACACTATTCTTGAACAATGTTCATCCCTTTATATTCTGGACTTTTACAGCTAAGAGCAGTTCCAATATTAAACTTAAAATAGTTCTGTTAAGATTCTAATTTGTATTCATAATGTTGTACCCTGAGAACTGGTACCTGCGACTGCATTCCATTTTGGAAGTACTTTATAATTCTATTTTTTAGCATGAAGTAATTCAGCTATACCTGCCTTAGGCTGAAGAAAATATTAAAACCTTGAATAGTCGAAGGAAAGCTTGAAGTTCCTGCTTTGCTGTTAGAATAGAACATATGATGCCATGTGTGGTATCTCACTTGGATAAATACTGGTAGCATTAGGATGGTGGCACTGAAATTTCAATTTTATATTTTGCTTTTATCACTTGGATACCTGAATGTTGTTCTTCTGGAAGTCATTCCAGGTTCATCCTCTGTTGATCCTATATGCCACATTTGTAGTCTTAGAGATCCAGGTTATTGTGAAGTGTTGAGAAGTCAAGAGGTGCACAGAATTTCCAACCTGAAGGTGGTCAACTTGACATAACTGTTGAGATTTATGACTCTTTGATAACATCCTCAAGCATCTGATATTGGTGGAAGGGTTAAAGAAGGGGAATGAATATTTACTGAGTGTATTAGTCCGTTCTCACATTGTTATAAAGAACTACCTGAGACTGGGTAATTTATGAAGAAAAGAGACTTAGTTTACTCGCAGTTCCACAGGCTGTACAGGAGGCATGGCTGAGGAGGCCTCAGGAAACTTACAATCATAGCAGAAGGTGAAGGGGAAGTAGGCACAGTGTTCACACGGCTGGAGAAGGAGAGAGAGAACAAAGGGAGAAGTGCTACCCACTTTCAAACAGCCAGATCTCTTGAGAACTCTGTCATGAGACAGCAATAGGGAGATGGTGCTAAACCATTGGAAACCACCCCAATGATCCAATCACCCCCCAGCAAGCCCCACCTCCAACAATGGGGATCACAGTTCAACATGAGATTCAGGTGGGGCCACAGAGCCAAACCATATCACTGAGCATTTCCTATATGACAAGTAATCTGTCAAGTGCTTTACATAAATGCCTTACATAATCCTCATGACAAAACCTAAGGGGTATTACTGCATTAATTTTTAAATCAGGAAAACGAAGTTCTAAAAGTCTAAGTAATTTACCTAGTGATACACAGACCACAAATACTGGGACACATGTTTGAATTCAGATTTATTGGCTTGGGCCCCTTCTACCATGCCTCAGTGAATCTCTCACTAGCATAAGATTAATCTTTAAAAGATTGCAACCACCAGTAGGAGCAGTAAAATGCTGTTTAACAGGGCTGGATGTGGGTGTTGTGGAAGGGCCTTATTAATATATTTACAGGTATATTTGTAATTGCCACAAATCTCACTTTAACCAGCACATTTGATGTGGTTTATTTAGGATATGTGGCTGATTGAAAGACACTACCAAAATACTAAAAATATTTTTTCTTTCTTAAACTAAAATGCTTACACTTATTCTAGTGAGTTGCTGTAATGTTATAGATACAGTAACACTGGTTTTTTTTCATAAATTGAAATCATAAGATGTTTTGAATGTGAGCAAATATTGGGAAATTTTAAAACTCTATTTATGGCATCTTTATGGCTTTGAATATCCTATGACATAAAATGTGTCCAAGACTCCTTTGCTAATCAGACGTAATCATGATGGGGGGTGGGGAGAAGACAGGCCTTACATTAGGTGATGAAAGCTCTCAAAGCCTTGACTATGGTTTAAATAAGACAAACTTTAAGTAAAGAGTCACATGACTTGTTAGTATGAACTCTTCATCTCTGGAACTCTTTGCCATCTTTAATAATAAGAAGTAGAGCTTCAAAGCTTACAACTTGTGAGAATCCAGGTGACTGTAATGGGTTCTTCTGTGCTTACTTTACCTGAACTGAGTGAATAACTATGGACATCTAAGGAGGTCAAGTGACTAAAACTTGTCTTTAAAGAACTAGTTCTATCAGATCTTCTCATTCTGAATCAAGGATGAGGCACAAAAAATGTTTAAGATCTAGGAGTGCTAAGAAAGATATAAAAGAGGATTTTAAATTTTGCAATTGCATTCCATCAAATAGATATCTGTCTTCCTTTAAGCACCTGGATGTTGAGAGCTTCATGTAATTGACCTCATACAGGTTGTGAAGAAAATTAGAAACGCCGTCTCATGCTGAGAGCTATCAACAACTTGGACCTAGCCTGAGGCTCAGCTCTTACTACCTAAAAACATACATATATTTATTTCCCAAAGTGCATTACTTAGAACACTAGTCCTATAAGACATTTCCTGGAAAAAAATGTTCCATAGTTAAATTTAATTTTGGGAAATAGCATATATCTATCTCTTAGATAATTATAATACACTTTAACATATAAAATAAGGTTTCTGATAATTCAGATAGTAAATGAAAACCAAAAACAACAACAAATTGTTTAACTTTGTTTTCTATTTATCCTAATGATGTCTCTCTCTCTGTCAACACAGACACATACTCATCACTCCTTTTAGGACCTTATAGAACTAGTAATTATGGCAGTATTGTCTTGGCATAAAAATAGGCCAATGGAATAGAATAGAGAGTCCAGTAACAGACTCTTATTGTAATTTATGACCAAGAGGACACTAAACTGCAGTGGATAATGTATGCTCTTTTTGATGAAAGGTACTGGGATCAATTGGATAGCACTGGAGAAAAAAGAAAAACAATCCTTACCGTATCTCTAAATATAACAGGTAAAACAATATGGCTTTAGAAGAAAATATATTAGAATATCTTTATGACATGGAGAACAAACTTATATTAACACATAAAGTAAAAAGAATGGTAAATTGTCCCACATTTAAATTAAGAATTTCTCTTCATCCAAAGACACCATTAAGAAAATAAAGAGCCAAGCCACAGGTTAGGAAAAAAATATTTGTACTATATATGAAAAAAGACTTATTCTTAAAATATTCAACAAAACTGCTACAAGTCAGTATTAAAGAGACACAATCCAATAGAAAAAATAGACAAAAGATTTGAACAGTCATGTCACAAAAGAGGATATTCAGATAGCCAAAAGAGATACAAAAAAGTTGGCCAAGTATGGTGGCTCACACCTATCATCTCAGCAGTTTGGGAAGCCAAGGCAGGAGGATCACTTGAGGCCAGGAGTTTGAGACCAGCCTGGCTAACATGGTGAAACCCCATCTCTGCTAAAACACAAAAATTAGCTGGGCGTTGTAGACCATGCCTGTAATCTCAGCTACTCGGGAGACTGAGGCAGGAGAATCGCTTGAACCCTGGAGGCTGAAGGTGTGTTGAGCCAAGATTGCACCACTGCACTCTGGCCTGGGTAATAGAGTGAGTGAGACTCCATCTCAAAAAAAAAAAAGATATAAAAAGTACTCAAATTCATTAGTTATAAGACAAATGAAAAGTAAAACTACAGTGTGATTATAAACTGATGACCTAAAATAAAAGAAAATTCCAAGTGTTGTAAAGGATGTGTAGCAATGGCAACTCTTATCAATTGTTGGTGACAGTGTAAATGAGTATAACCACTTGGGAAAGCTGGTTGGCAATAATGACTAAAGCTGCATTTATGCTTCTCTTATGACAACATGGATCATAGGATGCTTAGATTATATACACAGCAAAAATGCATATATGTGTTCACCAAAAGACGTGTACTAGAATGTTCATGGCAGCATTATTTTTGAGGAACAATGGAGTCTCCCTGAAATGAAGACAACCCAAATGTTTATCAGCAGTGTGATGAATTCACACAATGGAATAACATACATCAGTGAGAATGAACTTCAACTATACGTAACATGGATAAGTCTCACAAATATAATTTTGAGTCATAACAGATGAAAAAGAGTGCATGAATGATTTATTTACATAAAGTTTATAAACAGGCAAAACTAATCTCTGGTATTAGATATCAATGCAGTGGTTACTCTGGAAGGGGACTCATAGGAGATCCTGGGATGCTAGTAATGTTTTCTTTCTTCCTCTGTGTGTTGGTTTCAATTTGTGAAATTTATTGAGTAATGTACTTATGATTTGTGCATTTTCGTATACATTTGATATAGACTTATGTGCCACATAATGACATTTTGATCAATGACAGATTGCATATACGGTAGTCACATAAGATTATCATAGTATATTTTTACAATACCTTTTTATGTTTAGATACGCAAATGCTTACCATTGTGTGGCAGTTGCCTGTGTTATTCAGTACAGTAACATGCTGTATAGCCTTGTAGCCTAGAAACAATTGTCTATACCATATATCCTAGGGGTGCAGTAGGTGTATACCATCTAGGGGTATACATTCTATGATATTTGCACAACGACAACATTGCCTAAGGACTAATTTCTCAGAAGGTATCCTCATCACTTAAGTGATGCATGACTATACTAAAATAAAAAGTATGCTAAAAAGAGCAGATACATCAAAATACAACTTTCCTTAAAGAAAGATTCTTAGATCTGGGCTTCCAAGGAACACACTTGGGAAAATGCTGACCTCTTCAGACATTGATATGTATTGGTGAAGACATATATATTTTTATTGAAGTAAGATCAGATAAAATGATATTCTAGCAAAAACATTAATGGACACTTTTTCAATTAATGTCCAAATTTATCATTATTTATACATTAAAGATGATGCAGCAGTGAATGATAGATTATGAAGGAAACATTTAATGCACATTTGAAAAGTAAAGAAATTAGATGCATCTTAATTATATAAGTACTAAAGATCAAAGAGATTTTTTTTTTTTTTAGTTTTGAGCAACAAAAATAGAAACTTTCAGTAACCTCATAAGAAATGTATGAGTAGCATCTTCAGCAAACAGCAATGTTGTGGATTTACTCATGGTAATTAAATCATTTTTTATATTTCAGGTTTCCATTTATCATTGAAATGTAAGAGTTAATTTGCACAGATACAAATTTATAAAATATAATCCCCTTTTCCAGTTCTCCAATATATGTTTTACTGTATCAGAGACATTTTTGATGACAGTGTGTGCCTGGATCTTGGTGTAGATACTTTTCTCTTACACTAATTAAATAATTAAATCACTTGTTCCAGAAAGTTAAAATGCCAAACGTCTAGTTTCTCTGCTTCCACAGACTTCTGACTCTGACAGCCAACAATTACTCTAAGTGTTTGACATTCAGAAATTGGAGAGAATAGGTCAGGACTGTGGTAAGTGGGTTTGCATTTTAAGTAGCCATGACTGAAAAGAGAGGAAAGAGATGTGTCCAGTGGCAATTTCTGTTAGTAATTTTTTGTGGTTCTCTTAAGACTTTGTTTTTTCAAGAGAAAGTAAAAACTAGACTGCTTGTTCTTACCCCAACTTTATTTTTTAATAGTGTTTTCTCTGGAAAATTATAGGAATCTGAAAGTATAACAATTCCAAAGTTAGGTATCATATTTATAATATAGTCAAATGAGATCATTGTAGTTATTACCATGATGCACACTTTCAAGGGAGTTAGAATCATCGAATATAGCACTACATTTTTTTTGGTGACAACAGCTTTTGAATGTCCCTGCTTAAATTATTTTTTATATAGCAAACTTTGAAGATTCTTTTCACATAAAAATGTAATATTTTTATTAATCCTTTTCACTTGGGTTTACACAGGAAGGATTGCTTAGAAAATTTAGATTATTAATTCAATCACAATTAGCCAGTGCTCTTAATTTTTTCCTTCAGTAGAAATGTTTGCCTTATATTTTGAAGAATGTATTTGCTTGCGTTTCATTACTTTTATTTTGTCTTCCATACCTGCTGTGGAAAATGCAAATGATGCCAATAAAATTAGCAAAGAGGAGAGAAGAAAGGAGGAGTAGCAGTAGTGACAGCAGCAAGAGATTAGGTATAATTAGCAAATTTAATAATTCGTGTCTAAATAACCAAGTCACAGATCAAATCTCATACCAGCTTCTCCATGGGAAATTACACTGTTGTTGTTGTACTAAAATTTTATGGTAATAAACATTATAAAAGATAGGGGAGTTCCAATCCTTTGTCATTGACTTCCTGAGCCAGCAGCAGGTAACTGATGGAGTCTGAGCCTGTGTGTTGACAACCTCATGGAGCCCACATGAAAGTGGTTGTGTAGTGATTAACAAGTAAAATCCATGATTTTATGCCATTGGGGGATGCATAATAGTTGCTACAATTATGGGGTATCACAACAACGTGCAGTGGAGTAGAGGTTCTAGGGTCTTTAGGATGAATACCATTTGGGTCTCACCAAGAATCTGGTGGAGATTCTTACTGATTTCTTAGTGCATTTGAAACTTGGTATCAGAACTCTATTATGTAGTGTCACTTATGTTTACATATGTGTTTGTAACTCAGTTAAAATCATTGTTATATGAATTAAGAATGTATAACTCTTTTAAAGAGTATGTTCAGTTGTTTGCAAGCAAGCATGTTTGTCATTTTCATAAAGTCCCTTGGTAAAGAAACCCCATAAACATTGTTATTTATTTATGAATAACTTATGCCAACCCTATTGCAATATTACAATCAAAATTCTGGTGTGAGGAATGGGAAAAATCCATGAAGTAAATTTTCTTTAAAACTCTCTTTCTGAAATTTCCCTTCTATCTGAATGGTTTGTTGCATCACTTTATTTAGTAATCTCAAAGATACTTACAGTCTCATGCCTGTAATCCCAGCACTTTGAGAGGCCAGGGCTGGCAGATCACGAGGTCTGGAGTTCGAGACCAGCCTGGCCAACATAGCAAAACCCTGCCTGTAATCCAAGCTGCTCAGGAGGCTGAGACAGGAGGGTCACTTGAACTTGGGAGGTGGAGGTTGCACTGAGCTGAGTTCGTGTCACTGCACTCCAGCCTGGGCAACACAGGGAGACTCCATCTCAAACAAATGAACGAACAAACAAGCAAAACACAGGGCTTCAAGATTCTGAATCTGTATAAACAACCTTTAGGATAAATCCTTTATGATTAATTCTTTAAAGCTGGATTATAAGTTTTTACATGTTAAACTTTTTTCTTAGTCATTTGATTTACATTATATGTTGACAATCTGTCAGGCTAATATATAGTATTAACTGACTCATTATTTCATTGATAGAAATGTGTTAAGAGGATGTTACAGTCAAACTTATCTACATTAGAATTAGCCTTTCAATATGTTTTTGCAGAAATTGTTGCAATGTGTTTAAAAATGAGATAGACGCTGGACGTGGTTGCTCAGGCAAATCACGACATCAAGAGATCAAGACCATCCTGGCCAACATAGTGAAACCCCGTCTCTACTAAAAATACAAAAATTAGCTGGGAATGGTGGCGCACACTTGTAGTCCCAGCTGCTCAGAAGGCTGAGGCAGGAGAATCTCTTGAACCTGGGAGGCGGAGGTTGCAGTGAGCCGAGATTGCACCACTGCACTCCAGCCTGGCAACAGGGTAAGACTCCGTCTCAAAAAAAAAAAAAAAGAGATAGACATTAAACTCTTAATGCAAAATGAACAATTGTGAGAACTATGGAGACTGTTTACAGACTCAAAGCTGTAACAGTTAAATTACTTGTTGTTAAATCACCTGTAGTTAATTACAATATGTTGATGTGTACCTGATCTAAAGGGAAGATTATTTTTGGGTTGTCAGGTTAAACACAGACATTGTCGAGCAAAAATAAGACAGTCAAATTACCTTTTATTCCTCAGAAGTGTCATTGAATTCAGTTAATACCTTATCAAGTGCTAATAAGACCTTTCTTTGAAGATGTAAATGATTAAGCCCTAATCCTTGTTCAGTGATTTTTGAATCTTAGAAATTCTGAATCAAGTTAATTTCTAAATTAATCAATTTGAATATACTAACATTTTAATTTAACATTTTGTATGTTATTTAATTTGTGCTCTTAAATTTAGTTTGAATCCAACTTCCCCTTTTTTCTTTACTCAGAAAAATAATTTTGCCTTTGATTTATGCAATAATAATGAATGGATTCAGCTTACTCATTTCAAATTATTTCTGCAGAATATTGAAGGTTAGGGAAATGGCTCCCCCCACTCTTTAAGTAGCTTTAGAAATTGCAGTTCTGTTCGATACTAAATACAGTGAATAGTTTGTGTTCCACAGCTTCAGGATAGAGAACACAGATTTCCTAGTAAACATTCAGCAAATTACAAAACAATTGAGAAATGGGGAAATCCAGGGTTACAGCAGAGAGTCTTTCAAATGGGAGATATTGGAGTGTTGATTTCTGTTCTGATGGGCTGTGAGGAGTGATAGTGGTGGCAGTGGCAACAGTGACTGTTTTACATCTAACGGGAGGGAAGATGGTACTTCACCACTGATGTGCCACAGAAGCTTACTCATTTTCCTCTTTTGTGGGCATGCTCTTGGTTCCACATCATACACTGTGGATACATCAGCAAAATGTGGTTAATTGCAGTGTAGTACTTATAATTGAATTGTAGTACTTATAATCCCCATGTGTCATGGGAGGGACCTGGTGGGAGGTGATTGAACCATGGGGGCAGGTTTTTCCTGTGCTGTTCTCGTGATAGTACATAAGTCTCATGAGATCTGTTGGTTTTATAAGGGCAGTTCCCCTGCACATGCTCTCTTGCCTGCTGCCATTAAGACGTGCCCCAGCCATGTGGAACTGTGAGTACATTAAATCTCTTTTTCTTTATAAATTACCCAGTCTTGGGTATTTATTCATTGTAGTATGAAAATGGACCAATACACCTTCCCTTTGTATTCTATCTGTAGGAGAGCATAAACAAAAATCAATTTTAAAGGTATAAAAAATTAAAAACAAAACAAATTAAATGAAAAGAGATAGTCAAATTAAACCTGCCAGTCTGATCATTACTCCCAGTGGGTATAAGAAAAAGTTAAGGGATTTGAGGATGTTCACTGTGGCTTTGAGTTATGGTTTTACCCCCTCATAGTCCTCCCCTCGTAAAGCAAGCAAATGGGGTCTAAGAGAATCCCTCACAGGAACTGGCATGCTTGGAAGAGGATGACATTGGTATCTCAAGCCTGTATTAGATGTCTGTTCCCATAGCAGCCTTGCCAACCTGCTCCACAATGATGTAAGCAAACTTTGTGGGGCAAACTGAGAGTAACCACAAGGCAGAGACGAGAAATAAGTGAGGAGCTTGTGCATCATCCATTGTTTAGGGAACAAGCAGGTGGAATTTTACACTGGGCTACTAGTGCAAGGGAGCCAGGTGTGCTTGATCATTGGTGATAGCATTTGAATCAGGAACTGAAGTCCTGAGCCAGAGCAGGTGTACCACATCAGGAGGTACACCTGTAGCAACGAGAGGCTGCCTCAAGGGGGCATCCAATGGACCTCACCTGTGGTGTCTTAAAAAAAAAAAAAACCACGCAACACAAGCCTTTCTACGCACAGCATTCAGAGATCGTCTTTGGCTAAGGGAGGACTGTAACTGCACGAGGAAGGTAAACGATGTTTTTGGCACTTTTCTCTAAGCTCTACTTTCTGCTTCAACAAAGGAAAAGCTAGAACAAGAAAAGGGAGGTGGGAAGGAGAGGCACAGGGGGCCTAAGTTAGGTGAGAGGAGTGTTTCTTGGGTATGAAATTGAAGTTTTAAATTTGGGCAAGATTGGGAACTTCAGTAGCTCGAAATATTCAGAAAGCATCTTCGATTCTGGCTTAGATTTTTTTTAAGAGATGGAAATGGAGATTCAAAAGTTTTATTATTGAAGACAATAAAGCCATTCCATGTTTGGACTCCACTAAATTCAGATTGTTCAATTAATCTGTCAACATTTGTATGCCAAAAAATGATACTATAGGCATTGTATGAACTGCTAATTTTATTTATCCTTTGGTACGACTGATACCTTTATAGTTAGAAACCATATGAAATGTTTAATAGTCTAAATTGAGTTAAACCTCAGGACACAGATGATTGACTATATAATTTTTATGACAAGGAAGCATTTAACAACTTCTTTAGTATTGATGATTATCTTTGAAATGAGGTCTATAAAGTTGATTCGTAATTCATTAAGAATTATCGCATCATTCAAGGTTTCTAAATCAAATTAATTCAGAAGTTAAATTCCCACTTTTGAAGGATATAAGAAAGTAAATATCAATTATATTTTGGGACTTCTGTCCACATATCCAGAATTTCCAAAAATCGAATACAGTGCAGAACATCTGAGAGGAATCTCTAAGCTGGATTCATACTGGTTGCCTTTGATATATTAAGGTCTGAGGGAGGCTTCATGTCCTTCAAAGAGGGACAATTTTCATGCTTCCGTATGGAACTTAAGAGATATATGCAAAGTCTGGGAATGTCCTAGGTTCTGCTATAAAATCATTTCAATATAATTGAAAAACACAAATGTTCAGGAAAAAAGATGTGAAATACGCATTTCTTCAAGAATGCTGTATATCTTTTAAGTAGTGTAGTATAAGGTGAAGATTTCAAAAAAAGTTTTAAAAGATTTATTTTTTATACTTTTATGCTACAATCACTGTTTATGCAGCTCCTGATATGCATAGAAAGGTAAGAATTCTTAAAGTACAAATAAATTTGATTATATATGTATATACACACACACACACTATTGTTAAAGACATCTCTTACCTTCTAGTTGTTTCAAGAGTCTTTGAAACATTGTTAGATAATAAGTCACAAATCAATGGTTAGCATGAAATTATGTAAAAATTATATCAGTGTAACTAAGTAATTTTGAAATAACTCTGTTAAGCTTCCTTAAAGATGCATTGAATCTAAAACTGTACTATAATATAAGGCTGCGTTTGTTGAAAACGTGTAAAAGATGCAGTGATTCTGAACGTTTTTCTGAATTTTAAATACAATGTGAAAGTTTTGCTTGGTGAGCTGATACACCAGGCACACTGTGCTACTCTTCTGTCTTTAGCAGAGGGAGCCAGAGCCACACAGAGGATTTGGGGGCCCAGAGTGTGTGATTTTGCCTGTTTGAAGCAGGGGGACACTGCTAAGAAAATATTTAGACCATATTTATTTTGATACGCAGCAGGCTGGGGCTCTTTATGGATCAGTGACCTGGAAATTCTTCGTGGTTTCCCCCAGTCCGGTCGGCACTGCTGGTGGAAGTGGAGAGCAGGTCACACCCATGTACCCAGTTTCTTCTTCTGCCCCTCTGAGTGTCTTTTTCCATATCCTCCCTTTTTGGAAGAGTTTCGCAGGCCCTCTTTTAGACCATCATTTTTTTCCTATTATAGTGAAGGAGACGTTGACACTGTTAGTTTTTTCCTTTTACAGAAGTTGAGGCCTCCGGAATCCTTGACAGATATAGAGAATGGGTAAGAGGGAGAAGAAAACAAAGTAGAGGAAAAAGAATGGCAATGAAAGTATGATGAGAAAAAAAAGGTTAAAAAAAAACAGAAAATAAAGGTGATAGAGTGACATCAGAAGTTGCTTTGAATTTCCCTCAGAGGAACTGGCATTTCTGGGTCACCCTGCTCAGTGGTTTTCTGGTTTTCATAATTGCATGGATGTATGAATGACATTACTTATGATCATATAAGAGAGCCTTAGCAGCTCATTGTTGTGTGAAAGTGAATGAGCTTCATGTTGTACTCAACCGTAAGCCTGCTTTGGCAGCTGGTACTGTGTTAAATGATTGGAGAATTAATTAACTGAAGAAATTATTAAACTGTTGAAATGTGTTTCCACTGAGCAGTAATAATGGCAATTCACTGTTAGTCAATGAGTGCCCACCATTCACGAACAGGAAATTTCTAGTATTATGTGTATCGTTTTTGGAGCACATGTGTATTAGACCGCATGCTAGAGAATTTTTATCTGAAGAGGTGCCAAACTTTTCTCATTCCATTGAAGGACTATATTGTCCTGAAAGGGTCAAGATCTCCCCATTTCAGACTTGCCTCTTTTCCTCTGAGTACTCCCACGTTGTCTTATTTTCCCCCAGAAAGTTGTCTACCAATTCAGTTAGTGCTGAGTTGAATCTACCAATTCATTGAGGTTAAGTTTCTTCATGTATGTAGAACAATTCATTATAAAAATTCAGAAATCAATTTTTTATTGATAAGAAAGCACTATCTTGTTGCTTTCCAAAAGCCTTGGAAACATTGTGAGATAATGACGTAAGTCAGAAATCAATGATTAGCATGAAATTATAATAAAAAATTATTTTGGTGCAACTAAATTTAGTAGTCACCTTACTAAGTTTTTCTTAAAGATCCATTGAATTCAGAACTGTACTATGATATAAGGCTCAATTTGTCAAAATGTTTTAAAAAAGAGTAGGTATTCTTATTAATTGCTATTCCATCAAGTATCTTTTAAACATTTGCATAACTCACTTCTATTTCAAAATATCTGAAATTTATAATGGGAAAAATTTATAACTTTCTCTCTTTTACATACTTTTTAATAAGGGAATTTGTGACAAGTGGAATTCTTAAACAGTGGCCCTGTGACCTGACTTTGGGTAGTTTGGACAGTGAGCCAGTATAGTAACATACTTTACAGGTTTATAGTCTAGGAGCAATAGGCTATACCTCACAGCCTAGGTGTGTAGTAGGTTATACTGTCTAGGCTTGTGTGAGTACACTCTATGATGTTTGCACAACAATGAAATCACCTAATGACACATTCCTCAGGAGGTATACCAATTGTTAATCAATGACATGACTATCTATTTTTAATATCAAGTTACCTTAATTAGAATTCACTCTATCTTTCAGGGAACTATAAAGATTCTTCTACCTGAACCCCATGGCCAACAAAACAACTTAGCAATTAAACCATTCATAGTGTTATAGAATTTTGACTTAGACTTTGAAATGAAATGCTAGAATTTGCATGCTTGATTACTTCTTTAAAATATACTGTATCTCTATAGAGATTTCTAAAGCCATTTAAGCACTCCACAACAGCCAAAATAGAGTTAAGCTAATGGACCATGAAATACCTATGACTGTATACTTCACAGATAATATTCTTCCATCTCTAGCTAGATACCATTGACACAGTGAGGATGGCACTGAGGAAAGCATTTGGGTTACAAAATATCTGTTAGTTTGTTTATTGAGCTTGGAAGGAAAGCATCTTCAGTGGGATGATTTCAAAATTCACCAGATCCAAATGCTCAGTTTTAAACATTTGCCATTTTAAACATCTCTCTCCCCCTATAGCACCACCCTTGGTGGTGCTTTCCATCAGTAGAAAGAGTATCTGTGCAATAGAGCATCTCTAGATGCAATGTTTAATCTTGAAGTAGCTCTCTGCCGTATTTATCAGTGACGAGGATGACATTTTGGACTTGAGCTTGCCTCATACACTTTTCTTATTTTTTAATTGCTTCAGAACTCATCAGAAAGAGATGGCACTGATTGGGGCTCCTTGGATCCCAACATCTCCTACATCTTCTGCAGTTGTAACAAAATGGTTATTTGTGTAGCTAAACATAGAAAAGGTACAGTAAAAATACAATATAAGAGATAAAAATGGCACACCTGTGTAGAGTGCTTACCATGAATGGAGCTTGCAGGACTGGGAATTGCTCTGGGTGTGTCAGTGAGTGAGTGGGGAGTTTTGTCATAATAAGCTTAAAACACAAACACATTGTACAGCTGTGCAAAAATATTTTCTTTATATTTTATAAGCTTTTCTCTATTTTTAAATTTTTTACTTTTTAAACTTTTTTGTTAAAAACTAAGATACAAAGATACACATTAGCTGGAGCTTCCATAGGGGTTAGGATCATCAATATTACTGTTTTCTGCCTCCATCTCTTGTTCCCCTGGAAGGTCGTCAGGGATAATAACATGCATGGAGCTGTCATCTCGTATGATAACAATGCCTTCTTCTGGAATACTTCGTGAGGAACTTGCCTGAGGCTGTTTTTTGATTAACTTTTTTTATAGGTAGAAGGAATACACTATAAAATAATGATAAAAGTGTAGTAAATATATAAATAAGATAGATTTTTATTATTATCAAGTAGTTTGTACTGTACCTAATTGTATGTGCTATATCTGTAGTGACTGGCAGCACAGTCTACTTGTTTACACTAGCATCACCACAAAGGTAAATAATGTGTTACATCCATGACATTACAATGGCTACAGTGTCACTAAGCGATAGGGATTTTTCAGCTCTGCAATAATCTTATGGGACCACTGTCCCATGCAGTGTGACGGTGTTAGGTTTCCATGGGTCTGTTTTCTGACAATATTAAGAATTTTGGAAAATGTACTTTGCTGTTATAAATAGAATAAACAAGAAAACCTCTTTTTAAATATTAGAGCAAAAATGTGCAACTTACAGATTTAAGCTGAAGTCAATCAGTCTATTCTCTTGGTGGCCATGCGTTCTTATTGAATTCATTTTACTGTAATGCTTTACGGATAAAAGTAAAATCTCTTTATGATAAATTGATGGCTGTCTTTGTTGGTGAATATTTTATTATATTTGACCGTACTGCTAGAAATCATATTGCCTGTCCAAAGGAAATGTAGATGGATAAAATTTGTCCAGGTTCTCTGTGGAGGATTAACAAATATGAGAAAGCGATAAGAGAATAGTAAATGGAAAGAGTAATTCCCTTTCTCTCTTCCTCTCTGCCTGTCATTTTAGTTCTAAGTCTTGAGACTTCTCAAGTTTGCATGAAACAATATGCATACTCTTTATACCCTTTTACTTTCATTCTTTTTTTCCTCTGATACTCTCATTTCCATTTCTTCCTGATAGCAACAAATTTTAACTGTAGCTGTACTGTGCCACACTACGTTTATGGACTACCACTCCTTGAAAGAAGGAATTGCCGTGTAATTGTTGTGTCCATTGAGGAATGCTTGTGCAGGATAGTAACCAATAAGTATTTATTAACTAAATAAATGAGCTGTTAGTATGTGAATACATAGTATTTTTGTCATGCAGAAACCTTCTTTGTAATGTATTATCTGTTTTGTGATTTTATTACAGAAGACTATTTTGCATGTATTCTAAAGCACAGCAACTTAATCCTGATGTTCTTTTCTGCTTAACAGAATTGGTTTAATTCAAAATAAGTTTCTATGCAAAGTTCTAGTGATGATTCATTGTTTTTCATTATTGCACTGGCATCTAACTGTGCCTGCTCCATTGCCCCTGCCGTCACCACTAATGAAGAAGTACTTTCCAGTGGTGGGATGGACTGTCCACTCCATCTTGTCTGTCGAACCAGATACTGCTGGTGGAAAAAGTGACTGGTGATTTCCTGAAAGTTTACTGTTGTTTTTTTTGCTTGACCTCGGTATAATATGGCTATTGCTACTTATGTATGGTCTTTTTTTAAGGTTCTGGATAAGTGTATTTTATAAGGAATACAATTTGCCTGTCTTAGCAATGACTCAGACTAGTATTTATTGAAAGCACACAGATACATTCGTTGAACAAATGAAACAGCAAGCATAGAAGTGTTTTATCATTTATGAGAGCTGTGGAACTCCAGCTCTCATGTGAAAAGAATGCCATAGCCATACAAATTGAGCATAGACAGTTGTCCAGTCTGGAGAGAGATGGACATACCCACCCCCCAAACAGCCACATATGCTTCTTATTAAGCATCTTCCAGGAGCTGGTCTGCACCACACTACTTTCTTTGAAAATTCTGTCTTCTGTAATTACATTTCCAGAATTTTGCAAATGAGAAGCCTCAATGATATGAGAAAGGCAAACAATGTGTTTTTAAGTTAAAGGCAAGTAAGTTTACTAAGTCTTTTCATATATTTAATTCTCAGAAGAGATAATGGACTTTTGTGCTTTGCATCTTTCTCTGGGTCTCTTTATGCAAACAAACGTCTGGGAGTACTACTTCCTAGTTTAGGGAAGGTATAATTCAGATGTGGGAAGTATTTTGACATTTTAGTATCTCCTGTTATTAGTAAAATGACATGTCAGTTTATAAATTCGGGGTTTCTAAATGTCTGATTTTTAACTAAAAATTACTGTATTTGAGTTTTCTGTCAGGAAAACAGGTTTAGAAGATGCCAGATATGTGTCTGGTATTTTTCCATTAAGTATGTTTCTTTATTGCCATGTTATGCTATGACTTGCCTCTAAATATTCCTCCTCATTCCCAAGATCTGGAAAACATGCCACAGAGAGGCTATCACTGGGCTAAGAGCCTTTGAGTCTTAAAATGCCTCTGTGGAGCAGTGCATGCCAAGTGGGCAGGCCATGCATAGTCGTACAGAAATACTGAGTAGTTTCCATCCACTTTTGCGCAGTTTGGGGCATTGTGGTGGTGGTGGTTTGGCATAAGGTTTATGTTTTGGCTTTATCAAGGTGATCTTTTAGGTAAGGGATATTTAGAAACTGTGCCAGAAAAGCTTTGCTACTTTAATCAATAATTTAAAGAATTAATTTAGTACTAAAATTCCTCAGAGAAAAAAATGTCTGATAAATTTTTCAGCATAAAATTTACATTCCTTTTGTGAAAGGGCTGTTTTCCAGTAAATGCAGTCAATAAATGTATCTCCGAAGGCACAAATGTGTGCACAAAAACCCTCAAACATCTGGTGAAGTGGTTTCTTCGAGAAAAGCCAAAATACGGTGCTTTTGAGGTTAGTAAGCCAAGAAAAATCTCTTTTGAAATGGAATTAAGATGTTTTTGTTGTTATTATAGAAAAAAAGTCTAATTTTCTTTGAATATCCAATATCCCCTAAAAAATTTTTGTTTTGCAAATTTGTTCAAAACTGGTTAACATAATTTGCACATGAGATAGTGCAACTTCAAACAGGTCTTTTGTTGTTGTTTTTTAAACACAGGTGGGAGATACGGGAGATTGGCCTGGATAGCTAGGCATGGGATAAATTTTAAAAGGCTTTCTTTTGTTTGGTAAGGGAGTTAGACCTTGTTCTATAGCATACGGGTTGGCACACTTTTTCTGCAATAAGCCCGGTAGTAAATTTTTTATTTTTATTTTTTTCTATGTAGTAAACATTTTAGGCTTTGTGGGCCATACACTTTAATATCTCCCATTACTAGTAAACTGACATTTTGGTTTACAAATAAACCAAATTTGAGTCTGTCACAATGACTCAACTCTGTCATTGTAGCATGAAAGCAGACATGAACCATGTGAATGGAGCATGGGGCCACTACGACTTTATTTTATGGACACTGTAATTCAAATTTTATATAATGTCTACATGTCATGAAATAGTAGTGTTCTTCTTTTGATTTTTTACAACATTAAAACATATAAAAACAATTCGTAGTCTGAAGACTGAACTAAGACAAACTGCAGGTATGATTTGGTCCATCATGGTCCATTGTTTTCTGATCCCTGCTACTGTAATTGATGAACTATCATTATTGAACTATCATTAATAATTGAAGATTTTTAATCAGGAAGGAGATATGATTGTATTTGCATTCAACATGTTCTTTTCAGTGCAGCATTTTTTAAATTTTTTACATAAGTTATTGGGGTACAGGTGGTATTTGGTTACATGAGTAAGTTCTTTAGTGGTTATTTGTGAGATTTTGGTGCACCCATCACCAGAGCAGATGCAGATGAAGACCTTTGTGATGATCTACTTCCACCTAATAAATAATAAATATATTTTCTTTTCCTTATGATTTCTTAATAGATTTTTTTGACAGAGAAGATGGAGTCCTGCTCTGTCACCCAGGCTAGAGTGCAGTGGCGTGATCTCGGCTCACTTGCAACTTCCTGCCTCCCAGGTTCAAGCAATTCTCCTGCCTCAGCCTCCTGAGTAGGTGGGATTATAAGCATGCACCACAACACCCAGCTAATTTTTGTATATTTAGTAGAGATGGGGCTTCTCCATTTGGCCAGGCTGGTCTTGAACTCATGACCTCAAGTGATCGGCCCACCTCAGCCTCCCAAAGTGCTGGGATTACAGGCGTGAGCGACCACACTCAGCCTCTTTTGTGTTTCTGTATGAATTTTAAAATTGTTATTTCTAGTTCTTTTTTGTATGTCATTGGTAGTTTGATAGGAATAGCATTGAATCTATAAATTGCTTTGGGCAGTATGACCATTTTAACAATGTTAATTCTTCCTATCCATAAGCATGGAATATTTTTCTATTTGTTTGTATCACCTCTGATTCCTTTGAGCATTGTTCTGTAGTTCTCATTGTAGACATCTTTCACCTCCCTGGTTAGCTGTTATTTCTAAATATTTTATTCTTTTTGTGGCAATTGTGAATGGGATTGCGTTCCTGAGTTGGCTCTAAGCTTGACTGTTGTTGGCATGTCAGAATGCTAGTGATTTTTATATGTTGATTTTGTATCCTCAGATTGTGCTGAAGTTGTTTATCAGCTGAAGGAGCTTTTGGGCCAAGACTATGGAGTTTTCTAGATACAGGATCATGTTGTTTGTAAATATGGATAGTTGTACTTCCTCTCTTCTTATCTGGGTGCCCTTTATTTTTTTCTCAGGACTTCCAATACTGTGTTGACTAGGAGCGGTGAGAGAGGTCATCCTTGTCTTGTGCCAGCTTTCAAAAGGAATGCTTCCAGCTTTTGCCCATTCAGTATGATATTGGCTGTGGGTTTGTCATAGATGAATCTTATTATTTGGAAGCATGTTCCTTTAATACCTAGTATATTGAGAGTTTTTAACATGATGGGGTATTGAATTTTATTGAAAGATTTTTCTGCATCTGTTTAGATAATCAAGTGTTTTTTGTCTTTAGGTCTGTTTGTGTGATGAATCACAAACATTTTTCTATTTCGTTTCCTCTCTCAGAAATTCATAGAGAAGATTGGCATATTAAAGGCTCTGAGAAGGGCTGCAGAGAACATAACTTCTTTGCTGTTTTGTTAAGTTGGTGTTTATCAGACTTATTTATGGAAACTTCTGTGGAAAATGACTTAGGAAATGCTATTTTAATGGCAATTATCTTAAGACGTGTGGTAAAGATCATTAAGATCAATTAAGAAGAAATCCACTACAATATTCGTGAAAAAAGCATTGAGGGAACAAACCAGGGAGCAACAGTGGAATGTAGAAACATTATTATCAAGGAAACACAATTTCTGGAATACAGAAGTGGACAGTGTTAAAGATGTTTTTCTATTAAAATGTGAAAAATTAAAATACATAAAAAGAAACACATATATGCTTCTTTTATTTTTTCATAAGTTATTGGGGTACGGGTAGTATTTGATTACATGAATAAGTTCTTAAGTGGTGATTTGTGAGATTTTGGTGCACCCATCACCCAAGCAGTATATACTGCACCCTATTTGAAGTCTTTTATCTCATGTCCTTCCCACCCCAACCCTTCTCAAGTCCCAAAGTTCGTTGTAAATATTTGGTTTTATTTCTGGGTTCTCTATTCTGTTTCACTGGTCTATGTGTATATTTTTATACCAGTACCATGCTGTTTTGGTGACTATGGCCTTATAGTATAGTTTGAAATCAGATAGTGTGATGTCTCTAGATTTGTTCTTTTTTCTAAGTCTTGCTTTGGCTTTGTGGGGTCTTTTTTGGTTTCATATGAATTTTAGAATTGTTTTCTCTAACTCTGTGAAGAATGATGGTGGTATTTTGATGGAGATTGCATTGAATTTGTCGGTTGCTTTTGGCAGTATGGTCATTTTCACAATATTGATTCTATCCATCCATGAGCATGGGTATATGTTTCTATTTGTTTGTGTCGTCTATGATTTATTTCAGCAGTGTTTTGTAGTTTTCCTTATAGAGGTCTTTTGACTCCTTTGTTTGGTGTATTCCTAAGTATTTTATTTTATTTTTTTGCAGCTATTGTAAAAGGGGCTGAGTACTTGATTTGATTTTCTGCTTGGCTGCTGTTAGTCTATAGAAGAGCTACTGATTTGTGTACATTAATCTTGTATCCGGAAACTTTGCTGAATTCTTTTATCAGTTCTAGGAACTTTATAAAGGAATCTTTAGGGTTTTCGAGGTAAACAATCATATCCACACACAGTGACCGTTTGACCTCCTCTTTACTGATTTAGATGCTCTTTATTTCTTTTTCTTGTCCTAGCTCTGGCTAGGACATCCAGTACTACGTGGCAGAGAAGTGGTGAGAGTGAGCATCCTTGTCTTGATCCTGTTCTCAGTGGGAATGCTTTCAACTTTTCCCCATTCAGTATTATGTTGGCTGTGGGTTTGTCATCGATGGCTTTGATTACATTGAGATATGTCCCTTGTATGCTAATTTTGCTGAGAGTTTTAATCATAATGGGATGCTGGATTTTGTCAAATGCTTTTTCTGCATGTATTGAGATGATCGTGTGATTTTTGTTTTAAATTCTGTTTATTTGGTGTATCACATTTATTGTCTTGTGTATTTTAAACCATCCCTGCGTTCCTGGTATGAAACCCACTTGATCATGGCAGACTATCTTTTTGATATGTTGTTGGATTTGATTAGCTAGTATTTTGTTAAGGATTTTAGCATCTATGTTCATCAAGGATATTGGTCTGTAGTTTTCTCTTTTGGTTGTGTCCTTTCCTGGTTTTGGTATTACGGTGATGTTGGCTTCATAGAATGAATTTGGGAGGATACCTTATGTCTCTACCTGTCGAATAGTGTCAAAAGGATTGGTACCACTTCTTCTTTGAATGTCTGGTAAAATTCTGCTGTGAATTCGCCTGGTCCTGGACATTGTTGGAATTGTTTAATTACCATTTTAGTCTTGCTGCTTTTTACTGGTCTGTTCAGGGTATGTAATTCTTCCTGATTTAAGCTAGGAGGGTTGTTATTTTTCCAGGAATTTTTCTACCTCTTCTAGGTGTTCTAGTTTATGTGCATAAAGGTGTTCATAGTAGCCTTGAATGATCTTTTGTATTTTAGTAGTGTTTGTTGTAATACCTCTTGTTTCATTTCTTAATGAGATTATTTGCATTTTCTCTCTTCTTTTCTTGGTTAATCTTGCTAATGTTCTATCAATTTTATTTATCTTTTCAAACAACTAGCTGTTTATCTTTTGTATTTTTTTTGTTTCAATTTCATTTGGTTCTGCTCTGATCTTGGTTATTTCCATTCTTCTGCTGGAAGAAGGAAATAAATAGCCAAGCTCTTTTGTTTGTTCTTGTTTCTCTAGTTCCTTGAGGTGTGACCTTAGAATGTCAATTTGTGCTCTTTCAGTCTTTTTGATGTAGGTGTTTAGGTCTGTGAACTTTCCTCTTTAGCGCTGCCTTTGCTGTATCCCAGAGGTTTTGATAGGTTGTGTCATTATTGTCGTCCAGTTTGAAGAATGTTTTAATTTCCATCTTGATATCATTTTTGACGCAATGCTCACTCAGGAGCAAGTTATCTAATTTCCATGTATTTGCATGGTTTTGAAGGTTCCTTTTGGAGTTGATTTCCAGTTTTATTCCACTGTGGTCTGAGAGAGTTCTTGATATAATTTCAATTTTCTTAAATTTATTGAGACTCGTGACCTATCATATGGTCTATCTTGGAGAAAGTTCCATGTATTGTTGAAAGAATGTGTATTCTGCAGTTGTTGGATGGAATGTTCTGTTATGGATGAAATATATCTGTTAAGTCCATTTGTTCCAAGTTATAGTTTAAATCCATTGTTTCTTTGTTGACTTTGTCTTGCTGACCTGTCTAGTGCTGTCAGTGGAGTATTGAAGTCCCCCACTATTATTGTATTGCTGTCTACCTAATTTCTTAGGTCTATTAGTAATTGTTTTATAAATCTGGGAGTTACAGTGTTAGGTGCATATATGTTTAGGATTGTGATATTTTCTGGATGGACATGGCCTTTTACCATTATATAATGTCCCTCTTTGGTCTCTTAACAGCTGTTGCTTTAAAGTTTGTTTTGTCTAATATAAGAATAGCTATCCCTGCTTGTTTTAGGTGTTGATTTGCATGAAATGCCATTTTCCCACCCCTTTACTTTAAGTTTATGCGAGTCCTTATGTGTTAGGTGAGTCTCCTGAATGCAGCAGATGGTTGGTGAGTTCTTATCCATTCTGCAGTTCTGTACCTTTTAAGTGGAGTATTTAGACCATCTGCATTTAATGTGGGTATTGAGGTTTGAGGTACCCTTGCATTTATTGTGTGTTATTTGTTGCCTGTGTACTTTGGTTTTGTTTTGTTTTTGTTTTTGCTTTTTAACTTGTATTTTTGTTTTATAGGTCCTGTGTGATTTATGTTTTAAAGAGCTTCCGTTTTGATGTGTTTCCAGGATTTGTTTCAAGATTTAGAGCTCCATTTAGCAGTTCTTGTAGTGGTGGCCTAATAGTGGTGAATTCTCTCAGCATTTGTCTGAAAAAGACTGTATCTTTCCTTCATCCATGAATGATGCTTAGTTTCATCAGATACAAAATTCTTTACTGATAATTCTTTTGTTTGAGGAGGCTGAAGATAGGTTCCCAACCCCTTCTAACTTGAAGGGTTTCTGCTGAGAAATCTGCGAAGCTGATAGGTTTTCCTTTATAGATTACCTTGTGCTTTTGTCTCACAGCTCTTAAGATTCTTTCCTTCATCTTCGCTTTAGATAACCTGATGACAATGTGCCTAGGTGATGATCTTTTTGTGATAGATTTCCCAGATATTCTTTGTGATTCTTGTATTTCGATGTCTAGGTCTCTAGCAAGGCCAGGGAAGTTTTCCTTGATTATTTCCCCAAGTATGTTTTTTAAGCTTTTAGATTTCTCTTCTTCCCCAGAACACTGATTATTCTTAGGTTTGGTCATTTAACATAATCCCAGACTCGTTGGAGGCTTTGTTCATATTTTCTTATTCTTTTTCCTTTGTCTATGCTGGATTGGATTAATTCAAAGACCTTGTCTTCAAGCTCTGAAGTTTTTCTTCTACTTGTTCAATTCTATTGCTGAGACTTTCCAGAGCATTTTGTATTTCTGAAGCATTTTGTATTTTGTGTCCGATGTTTTCTGAAGATTTGAATGTTTTTTCTTTATGCTATCTATTTCCTTGAATATTTCTCCCTTCACTTCTTGTATCATTCTTTGCATTGGGCATACCTTTTTCTGGTGCCTTCCTGATTGGCTTAATAACTAAGCTCCTGAATTCTTTTTCAGGTAAAGCAGGGATTTCTTTTTGGTTTGGATCCTTTGCTGGTGAACTAGTGTGATATTTTTTGGTGGGGGGATGGGGGTGTTAAAGAACCTTATTTTGTTATATTACCAGAGTTGGTTTTCTGGCTCTTTCTAATTTGGGTCAGCTTCATCAACCCTAGAGCAGCTTCAGTTCTAGGGCTGGAGGCAGTTGTTCACGCTCTTTTGTCCCACGAGGTGTTCCCTTGATGTAGTACTCTTCCCTTTTCACTATGGATGTGGCTCCTGTGAGTCAAACTGTGGTGATTGTTGTCTCTCTTCTGGGTCTAGCCACTCAGCAAGTCTACCTAGCTCCGGGCTGGTACTGAGATTGTCTGCACAGAGTCCTGTGATGTGGACCATCTGTAGGTCTCTTAGCTATAAATGCCAGTACCTGTTGCAGTGGAGGTGGCGGGGTGTGAAATGGACTCCATGAGGGTTCTTAGCTTTGGTGGTTTAATGCTCTGTTTTTGTGCTGGTTGGCCTCCTGCTGGGAGGTGGCGTTTTCCAGAGAGCATCAGCTGTGGTCGTATGTAGAGGAACCAGCAGTGGGTGGGGTCCTAGAACTCTCAAGATTATATGTGCTTTGTCTTCAGCTACCAGGGTTGGTAGAGAAGGCCTATCAGATGGGGGCATGGCTAGTGTCTGAGCTCAGACACTTGGGTGGGTCTTGATATGGCAGCTGCGGGGGATGGGGGTGAGTTTCACAGGTCAATGGAGTTGTGTATCTAGGAGGATTATGGCTGCCTATGCTGAGTCATGCAGCTTGTCAGGGAAGTGGGAGAAAGTTGGCAGTTACAGGCCTCACTCAACTCCCATGCAAACTGAAGGGCCTGTCTCACTCCCACTGTGCCCCTCAAAAGCCCTGAGTCTGTTTCCAGGCGGTGGGGCAAGCTGGGCTTGAGAACTTGTGCCAGGCTGGTCACCTACCCGCTGTGAAAGAAAAGGGCTTGGTTCTTCCCAAGCCTGTGGTCTGCACACTGGATTTGTACCCTCCCTCGAGTTCTGGCCAGGAGGCTTCTTGCCCCATTTAAGTTGTTACAAAGTCTAGCTGGAGATTTCCTTCTCCCTATGTCTTCCCCCTGCTCCTCTGACTGCCCTCCCAGCGGATCCCTGTGGTGCCAGGCAGGAATGGCCTGCGTGGGAACCCAGCGAGCTCCCAGGGCCTTTCCCACTGCTTGCTCTACTCTGTATTTTGCTCTGCTCTCTAACTTGACTCAGCTCCAGGTAGGGTTGGAAACTTCTCCAGCAAACGGACCTTCAGTTTCTCTAGTGGGGGGTGTGTGTTCGGGAGAGAAGATTCTCTCTTTCCCACTTCTGCAGTTGGGGCACTCAACAGTATTTGGCGTGTCTCTTGGGTCCTGCAGGAGCAGTCCTCTTCCATCAGAGGGTCTGTACACATATGCTTCTCATATACACATTTTATAAAATAAAAGTAAGAATGAAGAGATATTTGGGTACTTAAATTAGAAAACCCAGACTTCAAAGCATATATTACCAATTCCAGTGGAGTAGAGACTTAAGCAAACCAAGATGGAAAATATTTCAACGTGCAAAAAAGAAAGCACACTAAAAATGACTTAGAAAAAGAAGTCTTATTTTCTAAGACCATGTTTATCGGGTACTTAATTGCTAGTAATAGAAACTGACTGTGTAACTTAAAGCTGAAAATAAATTTGTTAGAAATATATTAGATACCTCACAGAATCACTCAGACAGCAAAAAACAGGTAGTGGCCAAAGACACCAGCAACCACTACCTGAGTCGACTTATGCTGCTGGAATAGTCTTGTTAGGATGCTACAGCTGGGATCACATCTACTTCTGATGGCCTCTTACTACTGCCCGCTTCACAATGACTGATGTCTAAACTTGTCCTGTGTCTTTGCATTCCTCCCTCAAGATTAAAAGTCTTGTGGGAAAATATCAGATGTCTGACTGGCTAAAGCTACTTCTCCTGCCTGCGTCCCGGATCTCAGGGATGGAGTGGGGACAAATACCACCTCCTCTCTTAAGCTTCCATGGTTGGAGGCGAGATACTTTATTCCACTGTTGTTGTAACCAGTTGAGAATTCCCCAGAAATAGGAAAGGATTTTGTGTTGCCTCTCGCCAGATGGTAACTATCCATCTCAAAGACCAAGAGAGGGATTATCTATGAACAGTATATCTGAAATTTGAAGTACAGTATTCTCATCATTGAATAGACGAATTGCATTACTGAATTGCAGCATTTACTTAGGGGATAAATAAGTAACATAACAAATTAAACATCCAAATGTGAATGTGATTTGATAAACTCGAGCCTTGGAGATGCAGTAGAATTAGAATAGTTTTAATAAAGAGGATTTAAACCCCAGAGAATTTAAACAGTGACTAAAATCTTTAAAGTATTTCTGATAATTTCAACAAAATTTTCTGGAAAGAACCTAAGAGTTAAGATTTAATTAAGTGCCACTTATTTTTCTGTGGATTGAAAAATCTAATGGTACAAGAAAAAAACATGTTTCTTATGTTCTAGGGATTAAAGGAATTTGACAAAATACTGATGTTTATTGATATAATTGAAAACCACTTGTGTACCTCTTTCATTTGGTCCTGATATTGTAGAAGAATAAAGTATTAAAGAACTTTTCACCCTATTCATTGGAAATTATGTTAATATTTTTATTGTTTACTGAGGTTTATTTTCCCCTCTGGAGTCTTGGAAGGCAGATTTAAATATAAACTATTAAAATTAGTAAAATAGAGGGAAATGATAAAGAAATTGATATGGGTGATACTGGAGACTTCTTTCAAAATGTAATAAATACAATGGTTCAAATTTTCATAATTCTATTTTTGCCCTAAATTGTGGATGCAAATAGCCATCTGTCAGTTTGTTTCTTAACAAAATTACAGAAGGGGAGACAACTGAGATATTAGAATAAAAATAAAAACAGAATTGTTTCAGAAAAGAGGTATATTGTGTCTTTTTGCCTACTTGCCTTGACATAGCAGGTTAAAAATATGTGAAGTAGGTAATTTAGCATCTGCAACATTTAGTTGCACTTCAATACAGGAACCATTATCCTGGATCATCAAACCTCTGGTGAACATGTACATCTGTTCCAAACCTCATCTCTGAGGCACAACTCTGTTTAATACCTAGAAACTCTATGGAACAGGAGTTACAAGTAGTTTCTATGAGAGTACATTGGATATGCCTAAGTTACTTTTAGAATTTGTTACAACCAAACGCTCAGTGGACTCCCCAACTCATCTATTGAATGATTTGCTAGAGCACTGAAAAAAAAGCACGCAAGTTTGATAAAACTTCCAAAGGGGCTGCATGGCATCTTCTAATGGATGAGCTTGAAGATAAAAATCACAGAAATTTGTGAAAAATGTGTTCTAATTAACAGACATCTGACTTTAGTTACATAGATGAAAAATCGATAATAGTTTTAGGGACAGTAAATGTACATTTCTGGGTTAAATTTTAAGTCACATAAAAATATCGAGTGTCCAGTATTTGCAGAGCATGCTTCTGGGTGTAGAGAGAAGATCAATGTGAATTCATAGATACAGACCTTGTTTTCAAAAATATTTTAATTGCATAAGAAGATAGGGCATGTAAAGGATAAGCTACCTCTAGGCTGGAGGAATATAAATAATGACTGATTGAGTCCCTTCTTGCATTTCCCCCACCCCCTAATTTGCTTTGCGTGTACCAGACTCTGCTTCTAAGCCTGTTGATCAGTCTTTTGGTTGCTGCTACCACCCAGTCTTATACCTGATATTTCTCTTTCCACAAATGTTGTTTCCCTCTGCTGTTCTCCTACTGCCATTCTGTAAGCTTTAGGAAAGTAGGCAGGGAATAATACAAATAATAAGCAGGGAGAAGTGACAAATGTTGCAGCATTTTGCAAAGTCCTTACAGATTCCATTATAAGAGAGTAGCCAGAGCTCTTATTGAGTGTCTGCCCTTAATTTATATTTCTGTTATAGGGAGGGAACTAAATAACTCTCTCTCTTTTCCCCTTAATTTACAGTAAATATCATTCAGGATTCAGAGAGGAGGGAAGAGAGCAGCTTTCCTTTGAAGACAGAATTTTAGCAGGCTAAGGTTCTCTTTGCATGAAGGGAATAATTTTCCTTTCTGAAGACTTCTGGACAGTGTGACTTCTATTCTAAGGCTTCACACAGAATTGGCAATTTTGAGAATTTCCTCACAGGACTTTCTAGCCACATTATGCTAGTACTTTTGCCTTATTCGAACTTGGCTCAAAATAGCATTTGTCTGTTTTCAAAAATCTAATTCAAACTTAAAGAATGGGGATTCATTACAAAAATTAAAAATGTGCTACAACTTTTAAAAATGTACTTTGGGTTCTGCAGGCATTCCAGGAGAGTAGTTCTATACCAGTTTTTGCTACAGCAAAGGCACTGGGAGGAATGCACAGCCTTCTAAACTGAGGAATGAGAGGGATAGCACTCCTGTATGCAGCCATGCCTTTCCTATGCTTGTCAAGCAAAAAGATGACTCTTATAATGACAGAGGTCCAGAAAGTTCTCCTTTAAGGGTGGTATCTACATGAATTCAAACTCATTCTATTCATCTTTTACTTCATTACATAAAAAGACTAACAAGTTTTCACTACATTTAGATTTTATGCTTGAAATGGCCTGACTAAAAATACTGGTTAGACATACAGGGAATTCACTCTGGGCAACTTCAGGGTAGGGGTGAGATGTGGAAAGACTTTGTCCAGATGGCTGATGATTGTGATCATCTGGCCTCACATAAATGGCAACCCCATGTTGGGTTTCAAGGTGATTTATACGTTTAAGGATGGTTAATGTTCCTAGAGCAATGTGAGGAGGCCACTTTCGAAGTAAGATTTTTTTTTTTTTTTTTTTGAGACTGAGTCTTGCTCTGTCACCCAGGCTGGAGTGCAGTGGCCAAATCTGGGCTCACTGCACGCTCCACCTCCCGGGTTCACGCCATTCTCCTGCCTCAGCCTCCCCAGCAGCTGGGACTACAGGTGCACGCCGCCACGCCCGGCTAATTTTTTTGTATTTTTAGTAGAGACAGAGTTTCACCGTTATCCACTATGGTCTTGATCTCCTGACCTTGTGATCCACCTGCCTTGGCCTCCCAAAGTGCTGGGATTACCGGCATGAGCCACCGCGCCTGGCTTGAAGTAAGATTTTTTTTTTTTTAATTATTATTATACTTTAAGGTTTAGGGTACATGTGCACAATGTGCAGGTTAGTTACATATGTATACATGTGCCATGTTGGTGTGCTGCACCCATTAACTTGTCATTTAGCATTAGGTATATCTCCTAATGCTGTCCCTCCCCCCTACCCCTATCCCACAACACAGTCCCTGGTGTGTGATGTTCCCCTTCCTGTGTCCATGTGTTCTCATTGTTCAATTCCCACCTATGAGTGAGAACATGCAGTGTTTGGTTTTTGGTCCTTGTGATAGTTTGCCGAGAATGATGGTTCCCAGTTTCATCCATGGCCCTACAAAGGACAAGAATTCATCATTTTTTATGGCTGCATAGTATTCCATGGTGTATAGGTGCCACATTTTCTTAATCCAGTCTGTCGTTGTTGGACATTTGGGTTGGTTCCAAGTTTTTGCTATTGTGAATAGTGCCGCAATAAACATACGTGTGCATGTGTCTTTATAGCAGCATGATTTGTAGTCCTTTGGGTATCTACCCAGTAATGGGATGGCTGGGTCAAATGGTATTTCTAGCTCTAGATCCCTGAGGAATCGCCACACTGACTTCCACAGTGGTTGAACTAGTTTACAGTCCCACCAACAGTGTGAAAGTGTTCCTATTTCTCCACATCCTCTCCAGCACCTGTTGTTTCCTGACGTTTTAATGATCACCATTCTAACTGGTGTGAGATGGTATCTCATTGTGGTTTTGATTTGCATTTCTCTGATGGCCAGTGATGATGAGCATTTTTTCATGTGTGTTTCGGCTGCATAAATGTCTTCTTTTGAGAAGTGTCTGTTCATATCCTTCACCCACTTTTTGAAGGGGTTGTTTTTTTCTTGTAAATTTGTTTGGGTTCATTATAGATTCTGGATATTATCCCTTTGTCAGAAGAGTACGTTGCGAAAATTTTCTCCCATTTTGTAGGTTGCTTGTTCACTCTGATGGTAGTTTCTTTTGCTGTGCAGAAGCTCTTTAGTTTAATTAGATCCCATTTGTCAATTTTGGCTTTTGTTGCCATTGCTTTTGATGTTTTAGACATGAAGTCCTTGCCCATGCCTATGTCCTGAATGTTATTGCCTAGGTTTTCTTCTAGGGTTTTTATGGTTTTAGGTCTAACATGTAAGTCTTTAATCTGTCTTCAATTAATTTTTCTATGGGGTGTAAGGAAGGGATCCAGTTTCAGCTTTCTACATATGGCTAGCCAGTTTTCCCAGCACCATTGATTAAATAGGGAATCCTTTCCCCATTGCTTGTTTTTGTCAGGTTTGTCAAAGATCAGATGGTTGTAGATACGTGGCATTATTTCTGAGGGCTCTGTTGTGTTCCATTGATCTATATCTCTGTTTTGGTACCAGTACCATGCTGTTTTGGTTACTGTAGCCTTGTAGTATAGTTCGAAGTCAGGTAGCGTGATGCCTCCAGCTTTGTTCTTTTGGCTTAGGATTGACTTGGCAATGCGGGCTCCTTTTTGGTTCCATATGAACTTTAAAGTAGTTTTTTCTAATTCTGTGAAGAAAGTCATTGGTAGCTTGATGGGGATGGCATTGAATCTATAAATTACCTTGGGCAGTATGGTCATTTTCACGATATTGATTCTTCCTACCCATGAGCATGGAATGTTCTTCCATTTGTTTGTATCCTCTTTTATTTCATTGAGCAGTGGTTTGTAGTTCTCCTTGCAGAGGTCCTTCACGTCCCTTGTAAGTTGGATTCCTAGATATTTGATTCTCTGAAGCAATTGTGAATGGGAGTTCACTCATGATTTGGCTCTCTGTTTGTCGTTATTGGTGTATAAGAATGCTTGTGATTTTTGTACATTGATTTTGTATCCTGAGACTTTGCTAAAGTTGCTTATCAGCTTAAGAAGATTTTGGGCTGAGACAGTGGGGTTTTCTAGATATACAATCATGTCATCTGCAAACGGGGACAATTTGACTTCTTCTATTCCCAATTGAATACCCTTTATTTCCTTCTCCTGCCTAATTTCCCTGGCCAGAACTTCCAACACTATGTTGAATAGGAGTGGTGAGAGAGGGCATCCCTGTCTTGTGCCAGTTTTCAAAGGGAATGCTTCCAGTTTTTGCCCATTCAGTATGATATTGGCTGTGGATTTGTCATAGATAGCTCTTATTATTTTGAGATACATCCCATCAATACCTAGTTTATAGAGAGTTTTTAGCATGAAGCACTGTTGAATTTTGTCAAAGGCCTTTTCTTCATCTATTGAGATAATCATGTGGTTTTTGTCTTTGGTTCTGTTTATATGCTGGATTACATTTATTGATTTGCATATGTTGAACCAGCCTTGCATCCCAGGGATGAAGCCCACTTGATCATGTTGGATAAGCTTTTTGATGTGCTGCTAGATTCTGTTTGCCCGTATTTTATTGAGAATTTTTGCATCAATGTTCATCAAGGATATTGGTCTAAAATTCTCTTTTTTGGTTGTGTCTCTGCCAGGCTTTGGTGTCAGGATGATGCTGGCCTCACAAAATGTGTTAGGGAGGATTCCCTCTTTTTCTATTGATTGGAATAGTTTCAGAAGGAATGGTACCAGCTCCTCCTTGTACCTCTGGTAGAATTGGCTGTGAATCCATCTGGTCCTGGGCTTTTTTTGGTTGGTAAGCTATTGATTATTGCCACAATTTCAGAGGCTGTTATTGGTCTATCCAGAGATTCAACTTCTTCCTGGTTTAGTTTTGGGAGGGTGTATGTGTGGAGAAATTTATCCATTCTAGATTTTCTAGTTTATTTGCGTAGAGGTGTTTGTAGTATTCTCTGATGATAGTTCGTATTTCTGTGGGATCAGTGGTGATATCCGCTTTATCATTTTTTACTGAGTCTATTTGATTCTTCTCTCTTTTCTTCTTTATTAGTTTTGCTAGTCGTCTATCGACTTCGTTGATCTTTTCAAAAAACCAGCTCCTGGATTCATTAATTTTTTGAAGGGTTTTTTGTGTCTCTATTTCCCTCAGTTCTGCTCTGATTTTAGTTATTTCTAGCCTTCTGCTAGCTTTTGAATGTGTTTGCTCTTGCTTTTCTAGTTCTTTTAATTGTGATGTTAGGGTGTCAATTTTGGATGTTTCCTGCTTTCTCTTGTGGGCATTTAGTGCTATAAATTTCCGTCTACACACTGCTTTGAATGTGTCCCAGAGATTCTGGTACGTTGTGTCTTTGTTCTTGCTGGTTTCAAAGAACATCTTTATTTCTGCGTTCGTTTTGTTACGTACCCAGTAGTCATTCAGGAGCAGGTTGTTCAGTTTCCATGTAGTTGAGTGGTTTTGAATGAGTTTCTTAATCCTGAGTTCTAGTTTGCACTGTGGTCTGAGAGACAGTTTGTTATAATTTCTGTTCTTTTACATTTGCTGAGGAGTGCTTTACTTCCAACTATGTTGTCAATTTTGGAATAGGTGTGGTGTGGTGCTGAAAAAAATGTATATTCTGTTGATTTGGGGTGGAGAGTTCTGTAGATGTCTATTAGGTCCACTTTGTGCAGAGCTGAGTTCAATTCCTGGATATCCTTGTTAACTTTCTGTCTCGTTGATCTGTCTAATGTTGACAGTGGGGTGTTAAAGTCTCCCATAATTATTGTGTGGGAGTCTAAGTCTCTTTGTAGGTCACTGAGGACTTGCTTTATGAATCTGGGTGCTCCTGTGTTGGGTGCATATGTATTTAGGATAGTTGGCTCTACTTGTTGAATTGATCCCTTTACCATTATGTAATATCCTTCTTTGTCTCTTTTGATCTCTGTTGGTTTCAAGTCTATTTTATCAGAGACTAGGATTGCAACCCCTGCCTTTTTTTGTTTTCCATTTGCTTGATAGATCTTCCTCCATCCCTTTATTTTGAGTCTATGTGTGTCTCTGCCCATGAGATGGGTTTCCTAAATACAGCACACGGATGGGTCTTGATTCCTTATCCAATTTGCCAGTCTGTGTCTTTTAATTGGAGCATTTAGCCCAGTTACATTTAAAGTTTATATTGTTATGTTTGAATTTGGGCTTGTCATTATGATGTTAGCTGGTTATTTTGCTCGTTAGTTGATGCAGTTTCTTCCTAGCCTCGATGGTCTTTACAGTTTGGCATGTTTTTGCAGTGGATGGTACCGGTTGTTCCTTTCCATGTTTAGTGCTTCCTTCAGGCGCTATTTTAGGACAGGCCTGGTGGTGACAAAATCTCTCAGTGTTTGCTGGTCTGTGAAGTATTTTATTTCTCCTTCACTTCTGAAGCTTAGTTTGGCTGGACATGAAATTCTGGGTTGAAAATTCTTTTCTTTAAGAATGTTGAATATGGGCCCCCACTCTCCTCTGGCTTGTAGAGTTTCTGCTGAGAGATCAGTTGTTAGTCTGATGGGCTTCCCTTTGTGGGTAATCTGACCTTTCTCTCTGGCTGCCCTTAACATTTTTTCCTTCATTTCAACTTTGGTGAATCTGACAATTATGTGTTAGATATGACAATTATGAGTTGCTCTTCTCGAGGAGTATCTTTGTGGTGTTTTCTGTATTTCCTGAATCTGAATGTTGGCCTGCCTTGCTAGATTGGGGAAGTTCTCCTGGATAATATCCTGCAGAGTGTTTTCCAACTTGGTTCCATTCTCCCAGTCACTTTCAGGTGCACCAATGAGACGTAGGTTTGGTCTTTTCACATAGTCCCATATTTCTTGGAGGCTTTGTTCGTTTCTTTTTATTCTTTTTTCTCTAAACTTCCTTTCTCGCTTCATTTCATTCATTTCATCTTCCATCACTGATACCCTTTCTTCCAGTTGATCGCATCAGCTCCTGAGGCTTCTGCAATCTTTACGTAGTTCTCAAGCCTTGGCTTTCAGCTCCATCAGCTCCTTTACGGACTTCTCTGTTTGGTTGTTCTAGTTATCCATTCATCTAATTTTTTTTTCGAAGTTTTTAACTTCTTTGCCATTGGTTTGAATTTCCTCCTGTAGCTCGGTGTAGTTTGATCGTCTGAAGCCTTCTCTCAATTCGTCAAAGTCATTCTCCGTCCAGCTTTGTTCCATTGCTGGTGAGGAGCTGCGTTCCTGTGTAGGAGGAGAGGTGTTCTGCTTTTTAGAGTTTCCAGTTTTTCTGCTCTGTTTTTTCCCCATCTTTGTGGTTTTATCTACTTTTGGTCTTTGATGATGGTGTTGTACAGAAGGGTTTTTGGTGTGGATGTCCTTTCTGTTTGTTAGTTTTCCTTCTAACAGACAGGACCCTTGGCTGCAGGTCTGTTGGAGTGTGCTAGAGGTCCACTCCAGACCCTGTTTGCCTGGGTATCAGCAGCGGTGGCTGTAGAACAGTGGATCTTGATTAACCACAAATGCTGCTGTCTGATCGTTCCTCTGGAAGTTTTGTCTCAGAGGAGTACCCGGCCGTTTGAGGTGTCAGTCTGCCCCTACTGGGGGTTGCCTCCCAGTTAGGCTGCTCGGGGGTCAGGGACCCACTTTAGGAGGCAGTCTGCCTGTTGTCAGA
Source organism: Nomascus leucogenys (assembly GCF_006542625.1). Taxonomy (NCBI): domain Eukaryota; kingdom Metazoa; phylum Chordata; class Mammalia; order Primates; family Hylobatidae; genus Nomascus; species Nomascus leucogenys. Next base: position 98,735,298 of record NC_044381.1, read on the forward strand.
TCTCCAGCTGCATGTTGAGAGAGCCACTACTCTCTTCAAAGCTGTCAGACAGGGACATTTAAGTCTGCAGAGGTTCCTGCTGTGTTTTTGTTTGTCTGTGCCCTGCCCCCAGAGGTGGAGCCTACAGAGGCAGGCAGGCAGGCCTCCTTGAGCTATGGTGGGCTCCACCCAGTTGGAGCTTCCCAGCTCCTTTGTTTACCTAATCAAGCCTGGGCAATGGCGAGCACCACTCCCCCAGCCTTGCTGCCTCCTTGCTGTTTGATCTCACACTGCTATGCTAGCAATCAGCGAGACTGCGTGGGTGTAGGACCCTCTGAGCCAGGTGCAGGATATAATCTGCTGGTGTGCCATTTTCCAAGCCCGTTGGAAAAGTGCAGTATTAGGGTGGGAGTGGCCCGATTTTCCAGGTGCCGTCTGTCACCCTTTGACTAGGAAGGAGAACTCCCTGACCCCTTTCACTTCCCGAATGAGGCAGTGCCTCGCCCTGCTTTGGCTCATGCATGGTGCGCTGCACCCACTGTCCTGCACCCACTATCTGGCACTCCCTAGTGAGATGAACCTGGCACCTCAGATGGAAATGCAGAAATCACCCGTCTTCTGTGTTGCTCGCACTGGGAGCTGCAGACCGGAGCTGTTCCTAATCAGCCATCTTGGCTCCACCTCTGAAGTGAGATTTTTAAATTGAGTGCAGTGCTAGCTCATTTCAATTTATTGGCTCTTTCTTGAAAAAAGCATTAATACAGTTGTCCCTTGAACAACATGAGGTTAGTGATACAAGTCCCCTCCTATGGAGTAGAAAATCCATGTATAACTTTGGACTCCCCTAAAACTTAATTACTAATAGGCTACTGTTAACTGGAACCCTTACCAATAACATAAACGATTAACACATTTTCTATGTTATTTGTATCACATGCTATATTCTTAGAATAAAGAAAGCTCCACTGGGCAGGGTAGCTCAGCCTGCAATCCCAGCAGTTTGGGAGGCCAAGGTGGCAGATCACCTGAGGTTGGGAGTTCAAGACCAGCCTGGCCAACATGGTGAAACCCCATCTCTACTAAAAATACAAAAATTAGCTGGACATGGTGGTGCGTGCCTGTAATCCCAGCTTCTCTGGAGGATGAGGCAGAAGAATCACTTGAACCCGGGAGGTGTAGGTTGCAGTGAGCCGAGACTGTGCCACTGCACTCCAGCCTGGGTGACAGAGCAAGGCACTGTCTCAAGAGAAAAAAAACAGATATTAAGAAATCATAAGGAAGAGAAAATATATATATTATTTATTAAATGGAAGTAGATCATCACAGAGGTCTGCATCTGCATCTTCATGAATAGGGTGAGCAGAAGGAGTTGGTCTCGGTGTCTCAGAGGTGGCAGAGGAGGAAAAAAAATCTGCATATAAGTGGATCTTCACAGTTCAAACCTGTGTTTAAGTGTCAACTGTAATTCTAAGTGACTTTCACTTTAGTTGTTATGTAATTGAACAAATAAGGATACAAATAACATAACTGATCACTTCTATCATGCAAATTGTACTGTCATTATTTTTTAAATTTTCTAATTTAAAAAAATTTGATTAAGCCCAATTTATTAGATTTTTCTTCTATGGATCATATTTTATGTTATATCTAAGAAATCTTTGCTCAATTCAAGGTCATGAAACTATTCTATGTTTTGTTTTATTTTTTAATTTTTGAGACAGAGTCTCCTGTTACCCAGGCCAGAGTGCAGTGGCCATCGTAGCTCACTGCAGCCTCGAACTGCTGGGCTCAAGTGATCCTCTTGCCTCAGCCTCCAAATAGTTAGGACTACAGATGCATGCCACCACGCATGCTTGTTGTTATTTTTTTGATGCCTGAAATATAAATCAGAATACGTGTATTTAAAAGACCCACATTTTATCTCTAACTATTCTTTCATAAATCTGGGCTCCTTTCATATTTTTCTTAAATGACATGGAATTATACTAATTTAAAAATATTTCCTGTGTTACTGAGAATTTAATCAGGTGAAACTCAGTTTTATCATTTACAAAGTAGTAATAGTAACTATTCATCTTATCTCCTGGAATTGTGATGAGAATGTAGTGAGGTAATAAGTGTTCTGGAAACTGTAAAATGCAAGCTGTATGGTATTGTAGTCATCATACTCCCCTGAAAAACCCCTGAGATGGAGATTTGTATACAGACAATCTGTTTTGGAATCCTCTTAGTAATAGGTTTTGTGAGAGAATGAAGAGAACAAGATTGAGCAGAGGAAGAAATTGAACAGTGAGGCAATTGCAACAAAGTTTTCAGCCAGTTACAGGGGAGCACTGTATGGTCTTTAGAGTTGTACTGAAATGAGGTAAGGGAGCCAGACCTTTGTACCTCTGATCAGCTTGTCATTAGATGTGGGCTGCCATTGAGGAGGATGGGTACTGTTGGATTAAGCAGTTTCTGTGGGATTGTGGGTAGATAAAAATTCCTAGGGAAGGACTCAGCTGTGAACCCTCAGTGGAATACACTACCAGCAGCTGGAGGAATGCATGGCTGGGTCCTGAAGGGAGGATTTTGATGCTGTACCAGAGTATCCATCACAATGCACTGCTCGAATTATTTGATCTGTATAAGTTTACCTCATCTGAGACCTGCTCCTCCTGAATTCTAGTTGATCTCTTTTACTGAGGAAGTTTATAAAAGGAGGTTTAGGAGATGTACTATATCCCTTCCTGATGCAGCTGGTCTTAAGACTATGCCAAAAAAATTATCTTTGTAGATTTAAAAAAATCTGCAGCTAGGCCAGGCACGGTGGCTCATGCCTGTGATCCAAGCACTTTGGGAGGTGGGTGGATTACCTGAGGTCAGGAGTTTGGGACCAGCCTGGCCAACCTGGTGAAACCCTGTGTCTACTGAAAAAACAAACAAACAAACAAACAAAAAAACGGGTGTGGTGGCAGGCACCTGCAATCCTAGCTACTCGAGAGGCTGAGGCACAAGAATCGCTTGAATCAGGGAGGTGGAGGTTGCAGTGAGCCGAGATCACACCACTGCACTCCAGCCTGGGTGACAGAGTGAGACTTTGTCTCAAAATAAATAAATGAATAAATACATAAATCTTCAGCTACCACCTTGACTGGTCAGCTGGCTTATGTGGTGGAGTAATCCAGACCACCTCTGAGGTTCTTTTCTCAGAGAGTGGCTACTTCGCTTGCTCATTTTCTGACAAAATTAGGCAAGGGAGTACCAGTAGGCATCCCAGTAGATTATTTGTATGCTGAATGTATTCTTCCTTGCCTCTATTCTGTAATTTCATCTTTCATGATCAGAGTAAGTTACTCCTACCAAGATGGTGGCTCCTTTCTTTGCCTATAGATGTTTTGGCAAAAGAAACCCCAAATGACTGGGTTGCAGATATAGCTTAAAATTTAGTGGAACTCCTGTTGTGTTCCCTGGTGGAAGCAGGACCTACAGGCCTGTGGAATGTAGAGTTCTACATTCTTTACCAGGGCATGGTCTTAATCCAGGACGCCAGAGGTCTATGTTGCAATTCACCTATTGGGCCTTAAACTCTACAGGTTATCTTTTCCTAACACAGATAACTCTATTACTATAGGTTTGCTGCGTGTTATGGGCCAAGCAAAAGGGTAACTTGAATTACAGCCTGGACTTGCTGCAGAGACCTTTCCTGATTTGAGTCCTTCCAAAGCTGGAGGCTTTCTGTATCTTTAGGTACAAAGGATGATTCCCAAGTGTTAATATCTGCCTTCGGAATTGAGTGAGGCCTACCAGGTGGGAGATGCAAGATGCAATTGTTTATATTTTACTTTGGAGATGATGTTCTACCATAACTCAGAGTACAGGACTCCTAAAACCTTCACTGATGTGTAGGTTCCTGAATTTTTATAGTTTTTTATTCTAGCTTTGTGAGTACATTAGTCTCGTTAAGATTCCCAATTTATTTGCAGCTTCTTTCCCATTGGGTCCAGTGAACATGATGCCATCAATATAGTGGGCCAATTGGTTTTTCTACAGAATGTTCACATGATCCAGGTTTCCTCAGACTATATTATGATAGAGGGGGGCAGAATTAATAGAGCCTCAGGTATAAACATAAATGCATACAGTTGTTTATTCCAAGCGAATGAGAACTGTGCCTAATCCTCTTCTATTATAGATATCAACAGCTGCATACCATGTACTCATGGCCATATTCATTTACTCTAGCAAACTAACCACATCTGATATAACTGCTATCGTATTATAACTGCTAATAATTGGTCAAGTTTTCAGAAGGCCACTGTCATCATCCAGTATCTGCGTGGTTTTTGCCAGACTGGGTTATTAAGTGGAGATAGAATATAAGGATACTATGTATCCTTTTTGTTTTTAAGCATAGCACTGGCACAGAAGCATTTCTTCTGGGATGTTGGATATTGTTTTTGACTTACTATCTTGTCTAGTTATTTCCCCACTATAATGGCTCTTACCCAAATGTCATTGTGGGTATCCTGCCAATTACCAGGTATGTTCATTTCAATTATCCATCTGAGAACCTGGGAAATGGCCATTTGGTGGGTCTGTGGAGCTAGTGGAACCTCTCTGACCAAATGTGGGCTAGCACTCCACAGCTTCACCAAAGTAAATCCCATTTACTCAGCCACTGTTGTTTCAGGATCCTATTATTATCCCCACTGTTAGCAAGGAACAAGTTCTATAATAGCATTGTCCACCATTAGTCCTGGCTTATGGGGAAGACACCTTCTCAGTGATGCAGGTGCTGCTTTCACCAGCACATTCCTGATTGCTTTGGTGAATGGAATATCTTTCAGCACCCCTTGCAGATAGATAGTTGGCTGGTGGGTTTTTCAAACTTTTGTGGCATATTCACACTAGCATACCTATTTCTCTGAACCTTTATGTTTTTCCTTAAGTTGGTGATGAATCACTTTCAGCCGTTTTTTTCATCTACCATGAGAATTGTAGGGATTCTACATCAGATAGCATGGAGCATAGATTTTTTTTTCTGCCTCCCAGAGCTGACCAAGGATGATGTAAGCACCATCAGCCAGGTTTTTTGTCAGAGTGTTAAATTGTGTGTCATGGGACAGTACTCTGTGATAGAGCTTCCCTTATTAAACTTTATGTTCTTGGCCAGGCACGGTGGCTCACACCTATAATCCTAGCTCTCTGGGAGGCCGAGGCGGGTGGATCATGAGGTTAGGAGTTTTGAGACCAGCCTGGCCAATATGGTGAAACCCCGTCTCTACTAAAAAAAAAAAAAAATACAAAAATTAGCCGGGCTTGGTGGCACACGCCTGTAGTCCCAGCTACTTGGGAGGCTGAGTCCCAACTGGGAGGAGAATTGCTGGAACCCAGGAGGCAGAGGTTGCAGTGAGCCAAGATTGCACCACTACGCTCCAGCCTGGGTGGCAGAGTGAGACTCCATCTCAAAACACACACACACACACACACACACACACACACAAACAAGAAAACCTTTATGTTCTGCTCCTCTTGCTTGATCCGGCATCGTAAATATCCATCCCCATACATACTCTTTTAACTCCTGCTGCTACATTTTGGTTAGATCTTGCAAATCTTTTAGCATATAGTTCTTTTCCTTCTTTAGCAGGCCCACTTGGCACTGGCTGTTACATTATACTTAGGCAAGAGGAAGCATCATCCTTTAACGGACGGGAGGGAAAATTCTGCAAGTTTAATAGTTTCAGGGGAATCTGGGCTTTAAAGATTTTTGAATGCATGGATCCTGATGTCCTGATCTTAAATCTCAAGGTCCTACCTTCCCCAAACAAGGCCTTAGTTTGCTGAGACTGAGCTTTGAACCTTTTTGGAGCTCCCACTGTCTTTAAAGTTATGTTCTGGGCCTGGCCTTCAGTCTGTCCTATTCTTTGGCTACAGGAGTCAAGTCTATATAAACTGCTGCCAAGGGAGCTTTCTCACTTTCATATTTTGCCTTACTTTGGTGATGAATCACCCTTAGCCTTTGTGTTTCTGTAGCTCATCAATAGCACTAGCAACAGCCATCTGATACTATTATCCATATAATTAATTACTACTTCTTAAACCTCTGAAACTCATGAAATATTAATTGACTACTGCCTTCTGTTCTAATGGTATCCCTTCCCAGTTCACACTGGTGAACGTTTTAACAATTGCACCACTAGAGCATGCCAGGTACTATCCATTTTCTACCTACTATCATACATGGGATCCTCATGGCCAGCTTGCTGGTGGGTGATTCAGATTTGAAATCCTAATTTTAGAGTCTGCTTCCTCAGATCATTACAGACACCACCTATTTTTGGTCTGGTTTCTCAGGAAACAAATTCTGCGATTGTATGAAGGAAATTTTCTGGAGAGCACTCTCCCCACAATACCTGTGAGGAAATTGGGTGGAGGGAGAAGTTGGACTGGAAGCTTTGGATGGTCTTTCCAAGATGTCCCAAATTGAGGCAATGAGGTGGGGTCTCTGTATCCCTCATTATTCAGTTATTTGATGCAAATTTGTGTCATGGAGGAAGCATGACCATGGGCAAGGAAGGACCTTTGAAGGAGTGTAATTCTTTGGGAGTTTCAGATGTGAGTTGTGAATTGTCAACAGGTGACACTCCTAGCAGTTGGGTAAATAAGGGTCTTGATTGTGAAGGAAAGCGGGGTATTTGTGCAGCACAGCATAGCATCTGCTTCAGCCTTTAAATACAGGAGGTTATATCATTTACTTATTAAATTTTCATAAGCAAAATGTGATAATGGTACCTCCAATACATAGACAACATAGGATATTTGAGGTGCTTAGTGCCACAGTGAGAGCTTTTAATACAATAAATTCTTAAACTATTATTGCCTCTTGAAAACCTAATTAAAATCCTAACCAAATTGTTTTGTGTTTAATTTAAATCAGATAATGCAACAAATTTAAATAAGGTAAAATCATTTTAAAAATGTAACCAGTGACCTGCAAGTTTACCCATTCATTATATTTGATAGCACTGGTTAAATAAGTTTAAAACAAGAGACTTCAATGTGGTACATACTCTAGTAAGATGTTTGTGGAAATGTTGGAGAATAAATCACTTCAATAGTCCAAACAGGGTAAAGATTAGTTATTTACTATTACATTCAGCTAGATACAAATCAAAGCACTCCATGCTTGCTTTCTATGAATTAGAGAAGTGTGAAAATGAATAGAGAGTGTATTGCTTGTGGGATATTTAGTGAGATGACATTTAACTTTTAGGAAGCAAGTGATTTTTATTGTTACAGATATTGTTTAGCTGTTAACAGAATGTTTTCTTGGGGAAATTCTTTTATTTTGTTATTGCCAGTGTTTTCAGTGGCTAATATTTCCCTATCTCTTCTGAGTATTCCTTTTTGCCAACCTTCTGCTGCCCCTAAGAAAGAATTATTGGCTATCTCTGCTGTGGGCTTTTTAAAATTAGTACCTCCACTGGTTGAAGTTTAGTAGTTATGTGAGCAAAATATAGTCTCATAGAAACAAGGTGCTGGTATGAACTCGAAAATGGGTTCTGTTTCAAATACGTGGAAGTGTTTTACTTCTGCAAGCGTGGCAATCTGACTCAGATATCACGATTTTTGCCCAATTTGGATCAATTTCTCTTGATTTATTCATTCAAATATTGAAACATTAACAACTGCAGATGTGTCTGACAAAGACTTTTAAAATATTCCCATCTGACCTAAAATGAACAAAATTTGAAAATCTTGGCACAAATGATTCAATTTTACAACTTTAGATGTGTATGTATTCCTCCAAATATTTCAGTATTCACTCAGGGAGCAAACTTTTGACAGTCTTTCCTAGTCTAATTTGATGTCTCTTTGGTGAGGGATCTGACATTTTCTCATAGATCTTGTTTAATACTGACACTGTGCTTTTAATTATTGGAGAAGCTGCAGGCAATGAAATGTAATTATAATGAAATGAATTGCAGACGGGTGGACCATTTCACCTTTTGCCTCCCCGTGAAGATTGTATAGTCTCAGCATCAAAGCATCTGATGCTTATTTCTAATCTCTCTATTTGGATGAGGCGAAGAGAAAATCTGATTGAGAAATTACCTGTTGTACTATCACAAGATGAATTTTTGAGACTGACATCATGTATATGAGATACGGTATGAAGTGTTTTCCTGCTTATTTCAAGGTACAGCTGCTACCTGCAGAGAAAGAATTGTCTGCCTGGCTTTTAAAGTAGTATAGTCTTTTTTTTTAAAGAAAGTTTAGGAAGATAGATATAAATGTTTATACTCTTATATATTGTTTTGAGTTGTTTTCCCAGCAAACAAATAGTTTAGAAATCAACAATTGAATTGATATAGATGATAGCTATGTCATACTGGCCTAATGTTTAAGAGTAAAATTCTACTGAATAGGCCATTTGGACATAAATGAGAGTTAAAGAACTATGTTTAAATTTCTTACTGTAAAGAGCATTTACCCATTGTAAAATATAGTTGCCTCTTGGGTGAAGAGGTTCTAGAAATCATGTCTTCTTACTTTCCTTAGACAATTCTCATTTGGCAGGCTTTGGTGAATAAAATTAGGCAGATACTGAAGCTAATTAACTGCCAAGTTACTTGATAGAACAACTCTGTTCTCCTCCTGAGTATTCTATAACCACTAATTCATTCTTTTAGGATTAAATTTCATTATCTCATTTTCTGGAGAAAGTGTTTGAAAGATCCTGGCCTTGCAAGGACATTAAAATGTTCATATATGTACAGCACTTGTTTTAGCATTTTACTTTCTTATCTTGGGATAAATTCACTTATGGAATTATAATGTATCAGTTGCCGAGGTCAAAAACTTTGGTGTGAGATGAGACTCCAAGGAAATGAGTTATGCGACTTAATAGAGTTTCTCAATTGATGAGATGACAAATTGCACTCATTGAAGAGACTCACTGGGGAAAAAGTAAGGAAGGTAGGCAAAATGAGAGTTTTTTTTTTAAATAAAAAGATTTAGAATAGGAGAAATTGGCATAGAAAGAAAGAAGGTGTCTGGAGAGAGTGTGAGGTAAGGGATATAAAGTTAAACAAGGGATACGAGATGAATTACAAACAGTTTATTTCTGTGGTCTTTCAATCTTTTGCTACATTATTTCTTAAAATAATTTTAAACCAAAAACAACCTATGTAGTCTCTCATACAGTTTTAGCTTGACATTTAACTTTTTAAATTATAATTTTAAGTAGCTGGAAGTGATATATTTTCATAATATAAATGTTGACAGTGTTAATATTTATGTTTCCAATTGTGTTAGTCCATTCTCACACTGGTATAAAGGACTGCTTCAGACTAGGTAATTTATAAAGGAAAGAGATTTAATCGACTCAAAGTTCCACGTGGCTGGGGAGGCCTCAGGAAACTTACGAGCATGGTGGAAGGGGAAGCAAACAGGTCTTTCTTTCATGATGACAAAAAGGAGAAGTGCTGAGCAAAAGGGGGAAAAGCCCCTTATAAAACCATCAGGTCTCATGAGAACTCACTATTATGAGAACAGCAGCATGGGGGTAATTGCCCCCATGATTTAATTACGTCCCACTGGGTCTCTCCCACAACATATGGGGATTATGGGAACTACAATTCGAGTTGAGTTTTGGGTGGGTATATAGCCAAACCGTATCACCAATGAATGTTGTAAGTGTATCTAAGACATTTAAATACAATTATTTCTTAAATATAAAGAAATATATAAGCAATTATGTTTTCAATAGTCAAAAGGTTTTCATTTTTTTTTCCTTTTGAACTTGTACTCCATTCCATTTTTGCCCATAGATTTTTTTCTTAATATAATATAATTTTATGCTTGGGAGTCTTTCAATGATGGTTCCTTCATAATTTTCTGCAAACAAAATATGTATATGTAAGTTGAAATTAAATTTATAGTGTCAATAGGTCTTTAAATGATAAATCTTTTTCTTCATTGTCAATTATTAAATTATTTTACAATTGATCAAAGTAGCATATAATTTACCAATTTTAGTAAATAATTGCTATTAAATTTTTAAAATTGAGAATGTATCTCTTGGTGAGATGAGCTATTTATTTCTCTCCTTATAGAATGAGGAACAGGTCAATACTAATATCTATTTTTTCATTTCTGTAGATTGGACAACCAAAACCTTGTTCATTTTAAAAAGTAAATTGGAATAGAGTTTTATTATATCAGTATGTGCTGTTTATTTACTGTTTTTTCTTACTCCTAAACTCACCCTTCTCTATTCTTTTGTGGGATTCAGGGGCTGGGATTCAACAAAATGCATTTCCCAGCCCTTCTGCTTTCTAAGGGGAGACGTGATGGCAGGAGAAGAGGAAAAAGAGAACTCCTTTATGTTTCATCTGTACTTACCTGTGACACACCAGCACAATCGGTTGATCCTCTTAACTTCTGGTACTGTCAGAACTAGACCTTTGGCTCCCTTACCCTTTAGGGGTCCCACAGTGTTGGAGTACCCTCATTTTCCAGAGGTCTCTTTTGGTACCAGGATGCAATGCTATGTTTCAGAGACCAGCACTGTTGCAACATTGATCCTGTAGAGTTGTGAGACATGTTCCATTTTCACATTTTAAAATTCATTAGGCATATTTCTTCTCTTGAATAAAGTAGTTCTGACCCCCTACGGACACGAAATCCTTTATTCCCCCAACCCTTGAGGTTGTAGCTGCTTCTTGTAGTTATACCTGGGTGATTTCAAGTTCCTTTTTCACTCTTACAGTTTTAACAACTGTGAAACCAATTCCCTACATTAAATCTCTTAGTTTGAAATATCTAGTTTGATTTCTGCTTTTTAACTAGACTCTGGACACAGTGATCCGTCATTATAAACCATTATAAACTACTTTTCAAATTGGCAATTGGCTTAAAACTTGGTTCGATATTTTGCTTCAGTTTTTTTTTCTTTTTGAAATCTAAGAATTGGGGAAAACAAACCCCAACTTACAAAACGAGTTGCTACTCAGTCATTAGTACCATTCACTTTCAAAATTTCTGGCAGGTATTATTACAAATACAATTATTAAGACTAATTAAATGGCTATTACAGCTATTTATAGTGGTACCTTGTTTATTGTCCACATTTAAAAGCATTGAGAATATTGTTAATTTCAGTACACCATTGCCACTACCAATTTTAAACAAAATGCCTTTCTTGTAACTGTACTTTAAATATGTTTTGATCTTATATTAGCAAAATTAAGTGATCTATGTTTGCTGTTAACCTAATTGAGAAAAGCATTGTCTGCCAATAAACCAAATCAGACTTATTTTCTTTCAGAAAATATGACTTATTTTTCAATTTTTGTTGGTCAAAACTTGTTTTCAAATTCTTAAAAAAATTCTATTAACAGGTCATCAGGAAATTATTACTGTTATTATTTTTTGAGACAGGGTTTCGCTCTTGTTGCCCAGGCTGGAGCGCAATGGCGTGATCTCGGCTCACCGCAACCTTTGCCTCCCAGGTTCAAGTGATTCTCCTGTCTCAGCCTCTTGAGTAGCTGAGATTACAGGCATGTGCCACCCTGCGCCGCTAATTTTGTATTTTTGGTAGAGACAGGGTTTCTCCATGTTGGTCTGGCTGGCCTCAAATTCCTGACCTCAGGTGATCCGCCCACCTTGGCCTCCCAAATGGCTGGGATTACAGGCATGAGCCACCGCGCATAGCCAGGAAGTTATTTGTGTGTGTGTGTTTTGCTGGAAAAGTTTTCAAGGGAAAAATAAAATTGGCATGCATTCTATTTTCTGGTGTCTGTAATTCTCACTTTGACCAATAATGGTGTCAGAGAAGGTGAGTGGAAGGAGGAGAAGCAGGGAGACTACCTCAAACTTCTCAAAGGGAGTAGAAAAACGATTTTGTCTCTCTTTTCTATTTCTTAAATACTTTTCAGGGAGGGATTTCTTCCCCTTGATTGGGAGGATATTAATATAAAAATTCTGAAATAGAGGAAATTTTTATTTTGCAGTGATGTCCTTGAAGTGTCACAACTACTTTATTCAAGAGAAGAAATATGCCTGATGAATTTTAAGAAGTGGAAGTGGAGCAACAGGTCCCATAACTCTGTAGGATCAATGTTGCTATGGTGCTTGTCTCTAAAACATAGCATGGCATCATGGAAGAATTCAGCATGTTGCAGTCAGTTAGAACCACTGAGTCTAAATAGTGATACCACTACTTGATAGAGAATTTCTTAAGCACTTCAAACCTCAGTGTCTTCATCTATCTAATAATATTTACATTGTAGGATAGTTTTGAGGATTAAAGGAAGAAATGTATAAAGCACTTAGAACAGTTTCTGACACATGGTAGACATTCAGTAATTATGAATTATCAGCCACATGGTGGCTCTTAATATTAATGGGCTTTTACTATTTCTTAAAGGGTGGCTATTAAATGCATTTAAATACCCAATATTTCACACTAGGTATAGAATATGGATCACAGTGGTCTGGTTGGGGAGCACCCCATTTATTTTCATATTATGCTGATCATCTTCCCAATGTCCTTACTATTTTTGCCCTGTGCTATTCTGCTTTAGGACGTATTTCTTTTTTTTTTGAGACGGAGTCTCGCTCTGTCGCCCAGGCTGGAGTGCAGTGGCGCAATCTCGGCTCACTGCAAGCTCCGCCTCCCGGGTTCACGCCATTCTCCTGCCTCAGCCTCTCCGAGTAGCTGGGACTACAGGCGCCCGCCGCCACGCCTGGCTAATTTTTTTGTATTTTTAGTAGAGACGGGGTTTCACCGTGGTCTCGATCTCCTGACCTCGTGATCCGCCCGCCTCGGCCTCCCAAAGTGCTGGGATTACAAGCGTGAGCCACCGCGCCCGGCCATGGACATATTTCACCTCTGTTTAATCAGGATAGTATTTATGCAAAATTTTTTTTTTTTTTTTTTTTTTTTGAGACAGTCTGACTCTGTCACCCAGGCTAGAGTGCAGAAGCATGATCATAGCTCACTGCAACCTTGAACTTCTGGGTTCAAGCAGTCCTCCCCACTCAGCCTCCTGAGTAGCTAGGAACACAGGTGTACACCACCAGGCCCTGCTAAGTTTTTGAAAGTATTTTGTAGATATGGAGTCTCACTATGTTGCACAGGCTAGTCTCAAACTCCTGGACTCAAGCAATCCTCCTGCTTCTGCCTACAATTGTCTTTTTTTTTTTTTTTTTCTCCTGGAACAGAGTTTCGCTCTTGTCACCCAGGCTGGTGCTGTGGTGCAGCCTTGGCTCCATGCAACCTCTGCCTTCCAGGTTCAAGTGATTCTCCTTCCTCAGCCTCCCAAGTAGCTGGGATTACAGGCACCCATACAATTGTCTTTTGATGGAAGTTTTGTTTCCCTCCAACACGCCATTAAATTGTGCGTGTCTTCCCTTATGAGCTTCTGCATGCTTCCTCAGTGACTGTGTGTTTCTTGTTCAAGTACCTCTAAGATTTTCCTGGACGCTGTGCTTCCTGCATTTTACTGGTTAGCTATTTCAATCATGACAAAGTGTAGATATCATTATATTTTTTCACTTTAGGACTTGATATAATATAGACTTGATATAATATGGCACAGGGTATGACTGATGTGACCATGTCCCTGCCTTCTTAAAATAAGTGATTTGATCACATTTTCCTATGCAATAAAATATCAGGGTGTTCTCCTATCTATGATTCTCTACTTGCTATATTATCTCTCATTCTAGGTAAGCAGAAGAGGAAAAATATTAAATACATTAACTTGAATATTTGGTTTCTAAAGACAATTATTGTAAAACACAGTTGAAAAGCAGTTAGTATGATTTTCAGCTCCATGTACTTCCTGTGTCTAGATGATAGGCTGTCTTTTAGTTCCCTTTTAATTGTGTCTCAAAAATTGGTGTTTTGGGAATTTAAAAAGCTAATATACCTCTGATTTAGGAAAACCTCAATACTTCCATGGTGATGTTAGAGTCAGAGATGAAATCATCTTTCTGCTCCCTTGCAAATACCCTATTTGTATTGTCATCCTCATGCTTCTTTTGAACAAAATATTTGTTCTGATACTCTTCTCTCCAAACAGACCTCTTCCAAAGTTGACTGGCAAAAAGGACAGTGTAAAGCTTCACTTAATGTAATTCTCCTTTTCAAGTTAACGGAGGAACCAGGCCAGAGAATAACTCTGACTTTTGACTGTGACTGTTTGTAGTATCCCAGTGAAGTCAGCTGCTTTTAAGGAAAAAATTCCCCATGAGTGTCCCCAAGAAATATAGAGGAAAGGAAGAAAGTCTTGGAGGAATTTATGTAAGCATTTATGTCTGTTATGATCCTAGAATTTTAAAAAATTTAAAGTAAAACTGTCTCTTTAGAATTACATTTTCAGAGACATCAAAGAAAGCATTTTTTAAAGCATTTTTTTTTCCAGTAATTAAAATAGTTCATGTGAATTTCTCTATCGTCTTTCATACTTGAATACTGGTTCCCCTTTTCTCACATTTGCTAGGTGTATGGATAATGTTTTTCCTTCAAAATGCAGTACATTAAAAATGAAAATAATTACTGTAAAAAGCCTTTTCTATGTTTCGGTAGGATTACAAGGTTTCCATCTCCATGGTTTCTATTTCAATTTATCTTTTGAAATCAAATTAAACCTTTTTCTTTCTTTGAAATGCCAGGCTCCATTTGTGGTAATAGTTTCTGACAGTTCTTGTCTTTTACCAAACCTCTCAGTGAAAATGTGTTAGATGATTTCTTTGTTCGTCATATTGTTATTTAAAAATGGAAAACAAAGACAAGACTACTTTTTATGAGAAAGTCTAACAGAGCACTGGCATTTCCTAGTGTATTCCTAGATATTGTATTCTCATGAATACAATATCTTGCTTATCAATTTAATTAAATCTATGAGATCTAAGTCTAAGTATGTTTTTGGTTATGCTGCAGAAGAAAAAATTCAATTATTACTATAATCACACTGAGAACTTAAAATGAATCCTTAAACATGAGTGATCATAATCAATTACAAGGCTTCTGTATATTCTTAGAAGGGATTACAAAGTGCTTTTTTAAACGTATCAAATTTTTTATGGGTGTTCCATCTACTTGTGAAAACATTAGTATATGTCTAGTCTCCTGAATGAATAATATGTATACACACATACATATGCATATGTGCATGGGCACATTTAGTTGAGTTTACATACATTTCTTATACAATTAAGTGCAATTTTAATGGGTGTTACCTATATTAATTGAAAAAAGAGAAGTAGTGAAATAATTTTATTGAAAAGTCACATTTTACTTTGCAATATAATCAAAAGTGTTTAGAAAATCTGGACATTATTCTTTTCTAGTGCTGATTTGGAGATAAGACATTTTGACACTTGGGGAATTTAGCTGCATTAAGGTAACCTAAATATTTTACCAATTTTTCTTTTTCCTCTGGCCTACACTTCTCTTCTTCCTGCCTAATTGATACATGGTAGAACTACTACTGATAGTTATGACATAGCTAGCAAATCTCTTAGTAAAGGGAGCTGAGGGAATTCATAAATACAGAGCTTAAGTTTAATCATCCCAAAGTTGTGTTTTGATCTCTATATCTTTGAGTTTCAGAAAGTGCAAAACTTTATTACTTCTGAAGACATTTTGGATTCTATTATAAATGCTAAAACACTTTTGATGAAAATTTTTCTATATCAGTGGGCTAAGTGCTTGCCTAAGGCTTGCTCAGACATTCATAGAAGGAAACAGAGAAAAGAGTTAAATTCTATAAGGTACCAGAAAATCTGCAAATTAAAGTCCAGAGAAGTTAAATCTGAAGGAATTAAAATAGAAAATAAAATTTTCTTGTTTATGTGGGCTAAAATTTCAAATAAATTAAAGTTTCATGCTCTCAGTTTCTTATTTCTTGGTGAATCTTAGCCGAGACATTTGAGATGGCTGGGAAGTTGTGAAGTTCTTTTAGCAGCTTTAGACCAGACTGTCTTCCATTTGATTGCATGTAGCTGTTTCAGAATCTCAGAAGAAGAATCAATCTCTTCTGTCTGTTACTTTTTAAAAAATCATAGATACACTGGAGCTATAAGATGATCATATCTATGCAGTGCAATGAACAAAAATTCTAGAATCTACTTTCTGTGGGAGGGTCTACACACAACTTGTCTTCCCATGGGACAACATTGTCTCACCCCTGATGAGGGCTCAAAGCCTGTAGCTGCTGGGTGTTAGGTATTTCCAGTGGATTTCTATAAGCAGCTGAGTCCACAGATCCAGACTGGTTGATACCAAGCAGCCTCTGTATTCTCCCACTGACAACGGGGGAAGACTCATGGGGTGGCAGGGAAGGGAGAAGAGTTCCTCCACTGGAATGCAGAGTTACATTATAGGCCCAGTTCCTGTTGTGTCTCCCCATGTGGTGATGGGAAGTTCAGGGCCCAAACCTTCCATGTTCTTGTTGGTTCTTGGTCTGTGTTAGTATCTCCTTTATTATTCATCTGTTTCTAAATTCATACGATAGGGAATTTGTCTGGGACCCTGGTTCATGATAGGTGGAGACCCAGAAATTACCCACCTTATATGACGATGCCCCTCTCCTCCCATAAAATTTCGAAAACAAAGTATCTAGTCTCAGAAAGACAGCTCCAAATATGGCTCAAACCTATTTTACTATTGAAACTCATTGGTACCTAAGGGAAAGTGGACAGGTAGAGAAAAATCTGGTTTCCCCTGAGTCAGTTTGTGTCAGCTATAAAGACTCCACAATGTATGAACGTAAACCCAAACAGTGTGTGTGTGTGTGGCTGTGTGTGGCTCTCTGCTGGTATGTCAGTTTAGGGAATTAACTATAGCACTGGCTTCCATATTTGTCAGGGGAGGTGGGCTTTTGCAGGAGAGGGATCTGTTTTTGCATGTTCTCATCTCTTATTGGAGACATTTTTCTTTTAATAGAGATTTAGAATAGTCACAGCCACTGTCATTGGTGTTATTACAGAAACCTTTTCAGCATATTAAAAGCTTCTTAATTTCTATATTGCTTCTAAATGCTGGGATTCTAGTGTTCTAGTTCTACTCTGAATGCAATGACATTGCTCCCACATTCTCTTGTGAACAGGCATTTTGAGTCCTGGGTCATTTGCCTGAGACCACTGCTTCTGGTAGAATTGCTGCAGTTTGGGTAACCCGTTTTCTAGGAGATATTTTCCCCTAGTCTACATACTTATTCAAGCTGGAGAATTATCCTCAGCTAATTCCACAAATGTAGCTCTGTTGATGCTCTGAAGCCTGTGCCCACAGGACCCTGGTGAGAGCCAAGACCTGTGTCATGGTCTCCTAGAGGCTGCACTGCCTTTCCTCAGCTTTTAGAAGTTCCAGACTTGAATGGCATTTCTTTCTCCTGTATCTTTTTCTTAAGTAGTGGGTTTTTGGTTTCCCTCAGTTCTTCCATGCTCTTCTCTTTTATTATTCTCTCCAGGATGGTCCCTTTTCTTTAGTTTATGTAGGGTGAACATTCTTTGCTGCATCTGTGTATTGTCTTTGCTTTACATTCCCTTTTGCTTTTTGGCCCAGGCATTTATTTTGCAAAATTTTAAATTTTGGTTTTGGAGATCTTCCATTGTGAGAGAGATGAAATTAAAAGATTCTGTGCCTGCTAAATGTGATGATTGTTCTAGCAAACTTGTCCACTCTCACCATTCTGAGTTGGATAATCCCACCTAAAAGATAGTATCCCATCAGACAAATATCTAAGTCAGGCTTGTCCTGCCTGGCTCTCTTTTAATGTCTTCTATTTTTTGTGTCTTTTATTAGATTTCTAATTCCTGAGCGTGTATATTCTCTAAGAGAACAGACTATCATCTGAAAACGCATCCAATAATTCTTTGAAAATTATATAGTCATCTTTTCAGTGTTCTCCTTTCAAATCTGTTTATATTTTATGTAATCTATTCTTTAGCTTTCACAAACCTGGAGGAGGGTGTGGAACTTATCACCTGTTTGCTGAGGTCCTACTGCTCATCCCCTGATATATGGCTTTGGGGCCCTACTCATCATTTCCGATCTGAAAGCAACTAAAGCATCCTTCCTCTTCTCTGATGGCCACTCTCAAAATGATTACGACTGGTACATCTTCTTTACCCTTTATCTCTGCCTGTTGCCTTCAGCATCTCACTTTCCCTTTAGCTTCTGTTTAGACTTTCTTTGCTTTAAGGAAATCTGTTTTTTTCCTCAAGTTTAACCAGCCAATCTCTCTCCTCCTGTTTTTTTTTCTTTTTATTTTACCAGTGTTCCTGTTATGATAGTAAGACTAAAGCCCAGTTTTACATCAGTCCAGTTCCTCTTTGGTTTCTTAGCTGATATGACTCCAAAGCAACAGAACTTTTGAGGTCCAAGAGCTACCATTTTTAATTGCATTTTTGGGCTTTTGAATTTTTTATTCACCCTCAACAGGTGATATATTCTTTTTCAAACATTCATTCCTTATTTATCAATATAATCTACTCAGGGTTAAATGAAATATTGGTTTCTGAAGTGCAAAGCCAGAAAAAAACCTATGCAATAAACAAACTCAGAGTTAATATGAGACTACTTGGTGTCCAGTAACATTTAAGAGCCTGTATTTAAGTCAAATGAATCTAAGATGCTAGCATACCTCAGCTGGCCCAGGACAAAATTAAAACATAATTAGGAATAAAATTTGGGGCATTCCAATGTGTCTTACTAAGGTCTAGTACAGACAATCAAAATTATTTTTATTGTGGTAAAGTAGGCAAACACAAAATTTATAATTTTAACCCTCTTTAAATTGCACATAAATAGCACATATTAGTGGCATTAAGTGTATTCACCTTGTTGTGCATCCCTCACAACGATCCATCCAGAACTGTTTCCTTATCCCAAACTGAAACTCTGTACCCATTAAACAGTAACTTCTCCTTCCTCCAGCCCCCCAGCCCCTAGTAACCACTATTCTTTTTTCTGTCTCAATGAATTTGACTATTTTGGGTACCTCATATAAGTAGAATCATATTATTTGTCCTTTTTTCTGTCTGGCTTATTTCACATAGCATATCTTTAGGTTTCATCCATATTGTATCATGTAGCAGAATTTTATCCTTTATAAGGCTGAATAATATATTGTATGTATATACTATATACAAATGTTGTATGTGTAGAACATTCGGTTTATTCATTCATCCATCCGTGGATATTTTGGTTATTTCACATTTTGGCTATAGTGAATAATACTTCTATGAACATTGGTGTATAAATACCTGTTTGAGTCCCTTTGTAGGGACTCATTCTCAGTTAAATATTCTTTGGACTATAGAAAAAGTAAATTGGCAGATCATATGGTAATTACATATTTATTTTTTTGAGGAACCTCCTCACCATGCTGTTTTTCACAATCATTTTACATTCCCACCAGCCATGTACGAGGGTTTCAATTTCTCCACATTTTGCCAACTCTTGTTATGTGATATGTGAAGTGGTGTCTCATTGAGGTTTTGATTTGCATTTCCTAATGATTTGTGATGTTCAGCATCTTTTCATGTGCTTATTGGCCATTCGTATATCTTGTTTGGAGAAATGTTTATTCAAGTGCTTTGTTCGTCTTTAAATTAGTTTTTGTTGTTGTTGTTGTTGAGTTGTAGGATTTCTTTGCATATTCTGGATATTTATCCTTCATCAGATATATGACTTGGAAATATTTTCTCCCATTCTGTGGGTTGCCTTTCTACTTGGTTGATCGTGTCCTTTGCACAAATGTTTTTAACCTTGATAAAGTGTAATTCATCTATTTTTTTCTTTTATTGTCTGTGCTTTTGGTGTGATGTCCAGGAGGTCATTACCAAATCCAGTGTTATTAAGCTTTCTCCCTATATTATCTTAGGGCTGAGGCCACTGCAGTCACAAAAATATACTTCAGGCCAGGGAGGATAGAGTCAAGGAGGAGGGAGTAGAGCCCCTGTCAGGAAAGCAAGAATTTTCCAGAAATTTCCAGTAGACTTTTGCTTCAATCTGTTGGCCAGAATGGGTAATGTTGCTTCTCTTGACTACAAGCGAGGGTATCTGGGAAACATATAAGGGTTTTGTCATTGTTCATTTTTGAGCTGAGCACATCACCATCTAGAGTCTGTAGGTGAGGGTGAAGAAGAGAATTACATAATAGTAGGTGGGCACATGGTGTCTGCAACAAGTTTCAACTTTCTGTTGGTGTATCTGAAACTTCTTCAGTAGAATCATTTAAAAGTTTTGTGACATATAAACACATTCTTCTCTGGAGTGTAGAGTTGACATATACTTTATCCTATTTTTATATTTAAGTTTGTTTCTGGGGATGGGAGGTTGAGAGTGGGGAGAGAGGAGGAGTCAGTGAGACCTGGGGCAGAATGGGTATATATGCCCATATCATGTTCTTTCTGGAATTTATAAAATACACTGTTGGACTACATCTCTGAATAATGAATTTGTGTTCTTTTTTCTAAGAAGAATGTAAATATTCCATTCTTTCAAGTTTTACTATTTGCCTGTGTTACTGTTATAACTGTTGGAGCTCTGCAGACCACCAAGCAACTTGCCTTTGCTGCACTGAATGATTAGATACTGTTCACTGGACTCTAGTCCTCCCTGCATGGGTCTGCCTGCTCTAAGCAGGGTGCACGTAGTCCGGCTAAGTGTCGAAAGCCTCTTTCCTACAATGAAACCTCAGACCTTGCTTCCTGCCTGCCCCTCTTGGAAATCCATTCTATTCCTTTTTAATCTGGTTTGGACACTTAGACACCAAATATAGCTGCTGATTGGGAAAGTGTTCTTGTCTGGCCCTACTTTTTTCTACAGAACTTCGTTACTTGAATCTCATTTCTGAATCACAGAGCTTGTATTGTCTTTAAGGTATTTTTGGTAAGATATTGGAGGAATTGTGACTTCTTACATTTTATTTTTGTATATTGAGTTGCAAAGAAGGTAAGTTAAACAGAAAAATTCATTTCAAAAGCTAAACAATGAATGGAAAAAAATAAATGTAATAAATGTTTCTCTGTTTTTTGGGAATTTGCTAGTTGAAAAGCCTTAAAAGTTATTATGTTGGTTTTTGGATTTTTCTAATATTGCATCATAAATAAAATATATGATATCACTTCTGTGTATAAGGAATTCTAACATATTTACAGTGAACCATTTTACAGCCTCTAATTTTGTTCCATTTAGTTTTCTTGTAAAGATCCTTGGGACCTTTTTTGACCATTTTATATTACTCTAAAGCTGCAAAAAACTCAACAATGTGTCCTGTGGCTTCTTGGGCCAACATGGACCTCACAGCTGTGACCACTTACCTTTAAATGGAAAATTCAGTCTCTACATCCTCCAGCCCTGTGAACAATAGAGCTCTTAATAAGGAGAAATTCAAGAAATTCAAGTGTAGTAGCTCAGCATTTTTATCCTTTTGGCTTATTTTATTCTAAATTTTTTACCTTAATCCTAAAACCTGGACATTGGCTTTTTTTTTCTTTTTTCTATATCGCAATGCCCCATATTAAGCTCTTTTTCCAGAAAATGAATCCCTATTTTTCATTTCCTTCCCAGTGCACTGATTTCTCTGGGATTAAC
This sequence comes from Nomascus leucogenys, assembly GCF_006542625.1. Lineage (NCBI taxonomy): Eukaryota > Metazoa > Chordata > Mammalia > Primates > Hylobatidae > Nomascus > Nomascus leucogenys. The sequence goes on from NC_044381.1 coordinate 98,756,878, forward strand.
TTCCTGAACCTAATTTCTGGGCCTCAGCAGCTCATTCCCTATATTTAGGCCGGCTTTATTCATGTAAATATTATGGGAATGTGGAGTCAGTCTTCTGTTAACCCCTTGCTGGTTTAAATATCGAATTAGACACTTTTTGAGAAACTGTGACTTCAGAGGGGCATTCTTTTAATTCAGTGTTTACGCTTCTGAGATGATTTGACTGGAGAACATGAAGAGTGATGAGTTTGCATGGAGAAATTTGACAGCAACAAATGACTGTGTCCTAAAGCATGCATATCCCTTGCCTGCTTTGTTTTATTTTATAAGCCAACAAAAATGGATGTATATTCTTTTCACTAACTCAATACATGCTTACTTAAAACAACTATGAATACTGTGCCATGGGTTTTCACAGCAATTTTTTTTTCCACTTAGGAACTTTTAATTAGGGTGGCCAAAAGATACTTTCTATCTTGCTTTGGTGTACAGTCCTGTCTTCTGTGCCAATGCAACTATTCAAAGTTGCAGGTCTTAAGCCTTTATTCATTTATATAACATTACATTTCCTTCTATACTTCTATACATTTCCTTCTATACTCTCTATAACTTGCCAGTTTCATGCTTTGTTTATTCATTTTATTGTATTTAATAGCTGTATTTAGTTTTAATTCTCTTTTTTAAAGATCTGCCAGCTTTGATTCTATATTTTCTTGCCCCAAGGAATTGCTATGATGATGAGGGGTATTTCAAATATAATTTGGTGGGAACAGTTTTGTCCGCATTGTATTCTGAGCTGAAAACAGATTTCCCTTAAGAAAGATGACAAATATGATATTTCTTCTGTAATATCATCAAGCAACTGTTTTTAGAGTAACTGAGGGTTTTTTTTTCTTCTCATTCTCTTATTTATTCATTCATTCAATAAATATTTATAGGATGTCGACTAGTGCCTGACATTTTTCTAGGCACTTGAGATTCAGCAATGACCAAACAAACTCTGCTTGTGTGGAGCCTACATTCTAGTTCAGGTGTTCTCAAACTTTGCTGCATATTAGAATCGCTTGGGGGAGATTTTAAGTCTACTGATGCCTAGGTTTTGCCTTATGCCAATGGAATGATAATGGAGGTGGTCAACACAGGCATCAGTATGTCTTTGGAAATTTCTGAGGTGATTTCAATGTGCATCTAAAATTTGAGACCATTAACGTATAGCAGAGGTTATCACATTTTAGCATACATCAGAATACCAGGAGGATTTATTAAAAGTCAAAATAGCTTCTAATTCAATAGCCTAAAGGTAGGCCCATGAATTTGCATTTTAAACAAGTTCCCTGATATTGCTGATGCTGCTGATTTGGGGATTAAACTTTGAAAATAGCTGAGATAGAGCCTCGATGCTCAGTGTGTGGTAGTGGATCAGCAGTGTGGGCTTTGCCTAGGAGCTTGTTCGAAGTGCACAATCTCAGGCTCTGCCCCACACTAAAGAGCCAGAATCTGTTTTAACAAGATGTCCAGGTGACTCAAATTTACATTAAAGTTTGAGAAGGTTTGCCTTAGTGGACTTTTTAATGTGTGTATTAGAGTTCTCTAGAGGGACAGAACTAATAGGATATGTAATAGATGTATGGAAGTTTGTTTATTTATTTTGAGACAGCCTCACTCTGCTGCCAGGCTGGAGTGCAGATAAAGGGAAGTTTATTAAGTATTAACTCACACGATCACAAGGTCCCACAATAGGTCATCTGCAAGCTAAGGAGCAAGGAGAAGCCAGTCCAACTCCCAAAACTGAAGAACTTGGAGTCCAATATTTGAGGGCAAGAAGCATCCCACACAGGAGGAAGATGTAGGCTGGGAGGCTAGGCCAGTCTAGTCTTCTCAGGTTTTTCTGCCTGCTTTATATTTTCGCCACACTGGCAGCTGATTAGATGGTGCCCACCCAGATTAAGGGTGGGTCTGCCTGTTCCAGCCCACTGACTCAAATGTTAATCTCCTTTGGCAACACCCTCACAGACACACCCAGGATCAATACTTTGCATCCTTCAATCCAGTGAAGTTAACACTGATGGTTAACCCCCACAATGTGCATGTCACCCAAACTACAGATTTATTCCTGACTCTGGAATATATTCCATTAAAATAAGCTGATATCACACACATTTTGGAAACAAAGCAGTGTAGTGGTAATTTATAATGAGATCATCTGTGTTCTATGTTTTTTTCCTGCCACAAAGGCTCATAGTAGCAAACACAAAATGACAAGATGCTTAATTCTCCCTGGTGAATGTAAGAGACTCTTGTTTTCTTTTCTTAGAACATTTACTTCAAAAAAATTGTAACGTCTTTCTCTGTCTCTGAAATATATGTAAAACTTTTAAAAACGTAAATACAACTCTAGCCCGCTTATGATCAAGGAATGTCTTTCTCAAGGATACAAGAACCATCTCTTTGACATATGATCAAGGAAGATAATGCCCCTGTCTCCCAGTTTCTGGGGGAAGGTAGGACCTTAACTTTGGTGAGCCCCCCTCTCTCTCCAAATTTCAAAACTACCTTTTGTCATAAAGCCGTGAAAAGTTTATGGATAAAGCCAACTAGCTAACACAGAAGGTTACTCCAACTATCTACTGAATTTAGAACAAACTGTATGTGACAAACAATGCTGTCGAGTCCTCTTAGTTGAAGACTAGTTATTACCTTGAGAACAAGTATGTAATGGGTCTAGTCTACTTGACTATATAAAAGGGTGAGATTTCTTTGTCTTTGCATTCTCTTGGCAGATTGCCTGTGATGGGCATCACGATCTAGTTTAATGATTATTCAATAATAAAATTATCTTTTTTCTTTTCTACCTTTGTGGAGAAGTTTTCTAGGTGGGGAGGAAATTCTATTTTTGTTTACAGTTCCCTAAAAGAATCAAGTAAATCATTTATTAACTTTCCAGACCACTCTTCTCTTGCTAACCAGTCATAGCATACATTCTGCATATATGACGTTTTTCGAGAGTGAAAGAAGATTAGAGAGAAGATACAGAATGTATTATATGCTAGAGAATATATTATTAATCTTATAAAAACAAAACATTCTAATTCAGATGTTCCGTTTCTATATATAAAAGTAGAGACAATAGTATAACACCCCTTTACTTATCTTCCAGCTTCAGCAATTATCAAGATTTCTCCAATCTTATTTCATCTATATCCACTTTTATTTTTGTTTTTTGGCTGTGGTGTTTTAATACAAAATTTAGGTGTGTCATTTAATCTGGAAACACTTCAATATGTATTTCTAACATATTATTTAAAAAAACATAAACATAACTATTCACAATAGCCAAAAGGTGGAAAAAGCACAAATGTCCATTAATGAATAAATGGATAAATTGTGGAACATACATACAATGTAATATTATTTAGCCATAAAATGAAGTACTGATATATGCTACAAGGTGAATGAACCCCCAAAACTTGATGCTAAGTGGAAGCAGGTAGATGCAAAAAGTCAGATATTGTATGACTCTATTTATATGAAATGTCCATAATAGATCATTCTGTAGAGACAGAATGCATATTGGTGTTTGTCAGGGCCTAGGAGAAAGGAAGAATGCAGAGAAACTACTTAACTGGTAAGAGTAACTTTGAGGTGATGAAACTGTTTTGGAACTAAGTGGAGGTTATACAGCATTTTGAATGGAAACTTTTTAGTCCTTCAGAATCTCATATGAGACACTAACAACTGAAGAGGTGAATATTGGAAGCAGTTACAAATCATGAAAGTTTATAATGAGAGCATTGGGCTGAGAGAGAAAATAATTGGGAAATTCTTTAGATGACGCTGTCAAGGAAGACCTTTCTGAGGTTGTAATATTTAAAGCAAGGCCAGGACGTTGAAGAGAAAAGTTTCCGGTAAAGTCAAGGGTCCTGAGAAAGAAGAAGTTGCATGTTTGAGAAACTAAGTGCAGGTGAGGGTAGTGGGTTGTGTCTGTGCAGGCTTTCCCAGCAATCTAAATGGGCCTGTATCTGGCTAACAGTGTAATTGGATACATGGAGCTTAGTTATTCAGTTCATGAACGAATAATGAGTTGTCATGTACTTTTCTCTTAAATCATGGTGAAATGAGGATATTTATCTAGACTGGGGCAAGGACAATTGCATTTTTATTTCTCTAACACTCTACTCATCCCTTAACTGCATGAGACCAAAACGTCTGAATAATGTTGATAATGTTGGATTAGGATACAGTAATTAAAACAATTTCTAAAGAGAAGGATAGGTTGAAGAAACTGTAAAGCTAGAATATCTTAGGAATCTAGGGTCAGAGAAAGCAGTAGAGGACTAGAGAGAGAGGGATGGGGACAGCAAGGGGCAGAAGATATTTAAGCAAATGGAAGGAAACCGTCTTCTCTAGTGCATGATAGATAGAATGCGTTTGGTGTAAACTCTGCCCCCTCTAGCTGTGTGCCCATCAGCAAATCGTTTTACCTCTGGAAGCATCAGCTGTGGAATGGCAGTCATCATAATAATACTTATTCTACAGGGATTATGTGAGCTTTAAATCAGATCGTGATTGAAACTGGCTTAGCAAAATGCCTGGTACAAAGTAAACCCTTAAATGTTTACTTCTGCTGTGGATATTATACATTTTTTTGGCTCCTCAGCTTTTTGACCCCTCTCAAATTAATGTTTTGTCTCATGGTTTTATACCTTGAATTCCTATTTTGGTGTTCTCCTTTCGGGGCCTTAAAAAATGCTGCCATAGAGAAAATTGTTTAAGTCTCTGAATAGCCCAGGTTTTCTCTTCAACCTCTTAGTGCATGTTAAATAAATAAGGAGCTTCTTACCTCATTTATGTTACTATAGCCGGTATATTTTGACTCAAAACAGTAAAATGGTAGTCAGTACCTTTACACATACAAACACCAAAATGGTAATTGAAATCAACCATTATTAAAAATACTAGTTGTTTATGTGAATTAAGTAGCTCAGATGCTTTTGTGTGTGGAAACTGTGGCTTACTTAGAAGTTTCAGTACCAATTATAAATAATTTATTGAGTACCAGTTGCAAACAAAGCATGATGTTAGATGCATTTGAGGAAGTGGAGATGATAGGTACAAGGAATATAGGTGTAATATTTCTAGCATTTTGCTACCATCTTTATTTAACATTTATCTGATTTGACTCATAGCAAATTTTATGAATTTATTTCATTTTATAGATGAATATATATATATATAAAAGTTTGGAAAGGTGGATCACCTGAGGTGAGGAGTTCAAGGCCAGCCTGGCCAACATCGTGAAACCCCATCTCTACTAAAAATGTAAAAATTAGCTGGGCATGGTGGCACATGCTTGTAATCCCAGCTAGTTGGGAGGCTGAGGCAGGAGAATTGCTTGAACCCAGGAGTTGGAGGTTGCAGTGAGCTGAGATTGCACTGCACTCCAGCCTGGGTGACAGAGCAAGACTCTGTCTCCAAAAAATAATAAAATAAAATAAAATAAAAGTTGGGAAAGGCAAAGTGATTTTCCCATGAGTAGTAAAGTAGTAATAGGATCTTACTTTGTATAAGTTTTTCCTCCAAATCCCAGGGTTCTCTTTCTCACATAGGCATCCAGAGAGATAAAACATACTCACTTTCTAGCAACTGAGGCCAGGCAAAACCTAAGTAACGAGGCTATAAGCTCTAAACAATGCAAGATACTGAATATAGTAGAAAATTCCTATGAATTTTTAGTCCAAAGACAATATGCTTAAGTCTCAGCTCTGCATTTACTACCTTTGGAGCCTTGGATGAGGTCACTTAACCTTATTGAGCTTTAATTCCCTCATCATCTTTTCATGAAGATAAAAATATATGATATAGTGAAGCCACTGAGAAAAGGAAAATTCTCTAAAAATATAACAGCATTCCATTAATTGTAAGATGCTGATTTAATATTTACAAAATAACACTTTAAATTTTGATAATTTTCACATACATCACAATTAAAATATTTAAGGAATGCTTTATATTAGGTTGGTACAAAAGTAATCGCGGCTTTTGCTATTGAAAGTAATGGCAAAAACCACAATTACTTTTGCACTGACGGAATACAACTGATGTCAGATAGGTTTCACGTACTTTCATATAAGATGGTTTTCCTGTGAAACCCTTTTACAGTAGGCAGCTTACTTACTTTAAGGAACATTATTTATCCTATTGTTTATCTGAATCCATTTAATGAGAAGGCACATTATAGTTCTGCCATACCTTATGTATTATTATTTAAAAGATCTTTAAAAACTACTCTTGTCCTCTCCTTTGGATTCTAGAGATTAGTTAAGTTCCTTAGTATGGTAGGTACCTTTAAAAAGATTCTTTGTTATGAGGCCCTCAAATACTTGTAATAAAGTTTTATTCCTCTCTACCATTTGAGAACTTCAGTTACCAGAAGCAATCAATATATTTCCAAAAGTGCTGATTAGGGAATATCCTGCTAATTGCTTTTGATTTACCTTAAAGAAAGCAATTAGCAGCTCAAATTTTATCTTTGGGGATATGAACATTCTTATGAGCAAACTTGAGTTTTTGGTCTAAAATTTATCATAGAGAAAACAATTCTTCTAATCCCCATGAACATGTTTGAAGAGTTAGGCTGATGTTTTTCTCACATCTTTTTCCACTGAGACACGCAGTATATACAGCCTTCTTTCGTGGGGGATTAGGATTCATAATTACTTACATATTTAGTAACTATGAGAGTCTAAACTGATGATTAATAGTAGAGCATCATTTAAAAAATGTATAGCTGAAGGCAGAAAATAAAGTGCTGATTGGTTCATTAAGCAATTCAATCCCAAACCATAAAAAGTTTTAAGTTTAATCCTGCCTGAAGCCTGACTGATCCTGTCATAAACACTTTTCATAAACCTTCCACTTAAACCTGGTCTTGTGGTTTTATTAATCTAACAATAATTCAAAATGACACACCATGTAGCAATATAAATCTGTAAGATGGATATGATAAAACATATACCATTACAAAACCCTGGGTAATTATGTAAAAATGCAGTATCTTTTAGTTAGGTATGTTTTTCTGAATTGCAGCTTCTGGCTTGGTTAACAGAAATGTTGACCGTAACACTCTCTCAAGGTGTGGATATGCCTGAAGGAAAAGAAAAAAAAATTGAGATAGCCACTGACAAAAAGTTCTGGAGTTCAGACAGCCTTATCTGCAAAACTCAGGGAGTTATGTAAAGAAGACCTAGTTTATATTCTCTAGGAGGACTTCTCTTCCATGTTGCTATGTGGCACTTTTAGCTCTTGGATTTAATGGCCATATTGATATTCTGTAGATACACTTAGGGGCTCTGGGCAATAGGCACACTTTCATAAACTCAAATGAACTCTCAGATGCTGGACTATTTTTTGGGGGGAGAGTTTCTTAGTTGTCAATCTAGGGGTTAGATGAACTCTGAAACTAGATCATAAGAGTAAACCTTAGAAATGTATTATTCCAATCCTGTTATTTGGGACGGAAGACTGCATCTGTATTTAATAAGGGGCAGAGAGAGGCATTTCCAAGAATAAGCCTAGAAGGAGTCCATAAGAGCTGGAGGGTTTGTTCTCATATCCCTGCCATAGTCACTCAACAGATGCAGTCTGCTCTTAAATAAAAGGGAGCCTTGAGCAAAAGTTCAAATGCTTACAATTGAACCCATGGGACATTTATGCTTTTATAAGACAGTTGTTGGAGAAATATCTGAAGCCATAGAGTTTTTTCCCCTGCCCGTGCTTTATGGGTCTAGATTGACCGTACGTAAGAAAAAAATCCACTTTAATGTGATGGGGTGAAAGCCAAGGTGCATTACACACTGTGCTTTAGGATGGTCACAACTGTAACTCAGTAAGACGTGTGTGTAATTATTTGCTGAGGATCTTCTCTTCTGACAGATTTTGAACTCCTCTCTAGTGTTTAGTTCAGTGCTTGGTGCATGGTGGGTGGTCACTGAGAATTTGTTGAATGATTTAATCACTAAGGATATTTATACAATGGAAAGGGAAAGACGACGTTTTGAATGTTACCCCCGTCTGTGACCAAATATTGGCATTCAAACTTCATTCGAAAGTAGTTGCTTTTTAAGGGGAGTGTGTGCATCAGTGTTTGTGTTTGGGGGGCACTTGTGCAGTGTTTGTAGCATCAATTAGGCAGAAGATCATAATTACTGCATATTTTATTTAGTAATTTGTTAAAAATATAGTAAAGAAATAAAATTTAGCATTCTTACATGGAAGTTTAAGATATCTGCGTTAGGTCCTGTACTTTCCTTATCAGATTATCTTTCTCAAAAAAAGCTTGCATTCAGTCTTTCAAATATAGGACAACACAACAATAATGTGAATCTGAATATCATAAACATTTGGCAATTGCCTCCTACCCCCATCCTCTGCCCAGCCCCTGATATTAAACAGCCAGGTAGCAGGGGTGAGTAGTAGGCTAAAGTTATCATCCTTCGGTGGCAGCAGAAGTCGTGTTGGTGGTAGCCGGGCATGGTGGCGGGCGCCTATAGTCCCAGCTGCTGGGGAGGCTGAGGCAGGAGAATGGCGTGAACCCGGGAGGCGGAGTTTGCAGTGAGCTGAGATCGCGCCACTGCACTGCAGCCTGGCCGACAGAGCGAGGCTCCGTCTCAAACAAAAAAAAAAAAAAAAAAAAAATCGTGGTGGTGGTAGTGGTGAGCCTCGGGAAATGTAGACAGGAGTGTGGGGCTCTGTGAGGAAACTTCAACTACCAGGTAATCCCGTTCCTCAAAAGCAGCAGAGTAGAAATTAGAGACATTTGTTCCCAGTGTTCTCCAAGTAGCCTCCTGACCCATCCTCTTTGGTTCAGGCTGGTGAAATTGACCCTTCTTTGTCCCCCAACAATCATATCCCTGGAATTCTTGTTTCTTTAAAGTTCTCTTGATATTTAAGTTGTAACAGGAAAATGACACCAGGGTGCCAGGCTGTAGCTAGACCAGATGGACTTGGATCAGTCTCATATTTCATTAACTTTGCAAGAATGGAATCCTATATTTTACCTGTGTGTGTGTGTGTGTGTGTGTGTGTGTGTGTGTGTGTGTGTGTGTGTGTGTTTTGACTCTACTCATAGCCTTATGGCAAGGTTTTGCTGGATCAACCACCATCATTTTGTCTAAACATGAAAATGTAAGTAACAATAAATATTGACAATATAGCTTATTTTCTGTTGCATTATGTGGTCTACTACTCCTAAGAAGCATCTTCATAGTAAGTCAAAAATTAAGCCCTGTATAGTGCAATGTTCCTATTGCTATATGATCAGATACTAAAATAGGCAATTGCTGTCTTCCCTCTTACATCTTCATGTAATAGAATAATTTTTCTAATTTCAACTTTCAGGTAGTACAAACGATGCTGATTTGCATTCACTCATCATGTTTAAGACTCTTCAGATCAATACTGAACTAATATGGAACCAGTGCACATCAGAGCCAGAATCACAACTGCATTTATTATCCTAATTAATTTTGCTATCCCAATAGAGATAATTTTTAATTATTTTATTCAAATGAGAGGACAATTATAATTCACAATTGTAAACACTCATATTGTAATAATAAACACCGGGGCTGCCACTATTTACAGAACTCATTTAGTTGAATCTAAACAGCTAAATGTTTTGAAAAAAACTGCTTACCCATAGGCGATTTTCCTTCAGCCATCAAAATAAGACTGTGTTTTTCTGTTTATACATGGGGCCTACAAATCTACTGTTCCATTTTGTCTTTTTCATGAGAAGTGGGGAAGGAGAGAGGAAATGGATTCATCCTTAGGGCAAGCAGAATTCACCATTTCTCATTTTGGTGTTTTTGTTAAAACAGGATACTAATTAGGAGAACAGAGAAAATTAACAGTTGAGCAATTCTTTAGAGATTTTGAATAAATACAGACAAACGGAACTTTCATTCCGAAACAAAGTAGGACTTTTATAGTTCTATTTTCAGTATTGCCTTTTTATAAGAACACAGGAGTCCTGCAGCTCTAGAATTTGCCAGCTGCCTTTCCAAATTGCTTTAAGGTAGGAAAGAACAGTGTTTAGTGGCAAACTCTAGACTTGGCTTGCTGTCAGAATTTAATACAGAAAACCTATTTAAATTATTGACAAAAATGTCCAAGAGTCTTAATATACTTTTTCTCATTCTTAGGGCATAGATAATTGTGGAGATCACATGTGGTTATCCTAGTAATTCTGTTACCTATCTTATGAGAGCAATGGAAAACTCTGAAAATTTAACTTTAAAAATGTTTTTAAATTTTATATTCACTTTTTAATTTACTCACAATGAACTTCACTCTTTTGGATGCACAAGTTTAAGAATTTTAACAAATAAATGGAATCATGTGACCACTACCACCATCAAGATACAGAGAAGACCAATTGTCTGAAATTAATTTTCCATGCTTGCCCTGCTTAACCCTTCCTCCCACCTCAACCTCTGTCAACAATGATCTGTCTGTTCTCCATCCATATAGTTTTGCCTTGTTCAGAGGGTCAAATAAAGGAAATCGTACTATCCATAGCTTTTTGAGCCTGGCTTTTTTCACTGAATATATTTCAGATTTATCTATGATGTTGTATGTATTAATAAGTTGTTCCTTTTTATTGCTGTTGTGCTACAGTTTGTCTTTCCATTCATTAGGGTTGTTCTCAGTTTTTTTTTTTCCACAGGTGAAAAAAAGTTTTAAGGCAGTCATAGTCAAAAGACACAGTTGACAAGGAAACTTGTTACCTCTGGCACACAATAATTTTAACATAACAATTATGATTATTACTCACAATGTACGCTGTTATATCAGAATTACATGAATTTCCCATAATTTTGGAACACCTACCAATAACATATTTATACAAATACAGCCCAAAGAAAACCAAAAATATTTCATATTTGACAATGCTTTCTATATAATTTTTATACCAAATAAGCCAAATTATGTCATTTTTGGACTTTAGGAAACTAATGTCTTAAAGGATTAATTAGGTTAGACAGACATAATTTATAACTTGATTTTGGAAAGTTTGTCAAATATAAAAGGTTTAAAACATTTGATATTACAAAATCAGATTACAAGTCATTGTAAAATCATTTATTTAACCAAAATGATAATTCAAGGATTTCACAAAAAAGCAAAAACCTTCATTCATTGAAAGAGAAGACTTAATTCTCTAAACAAGAAGCCCTAATAAAGACAGCATGAAGCCAATTGCATTTGTTTTTGAAAATTTTGTAAACAATCTATAAAATTTAATCTTGATTATAAAACTTCCATAAGCCTTTTCTAACCTTTATAACCTTTATTAAGGGGTTGGTTAATGCTTCAAGAAAACCTTGTTAATCTGACACAGGGGTCCATGTATTGGTTTTGCATCAGCGTGCCTTCGACATTAGTAATTCATTTGTAGAGAAACTGAACTTACTTTATCTTTCAAAATCGTCCCTTACAATCTTATGCTCCCACCTCTTTTGCAATTGTCCCTGGATCTTGAGGAGTTGCATAGCTTTAATTTCTGGCGCTGTGTCTCAGGAATGTAGTTTGTTTTGATTGGCATCCTCTATGGGGCCTGAAGATGAGGCTTTAATTGCTGCCAGTGTTTAAGATTTAAAAGGACTTGGTGTCCTTTGTAGACCCAGGAATTAAAGCCCTCTAACTCAATTGTTCTCAGTTTTGAGTGATTGTGAATAAATCACTATAAGCTCTTGCATACAAGTTTTGGTGTGACCACAGTTTTCATTTTTCTTGGATAAATACCTAGAAATGGGATCACTGTGCTATATAGTAATGTATTTTTAACTGTACAGAAAATTGACGAACTGGTTTTTAAAATGAATGTGCCATTTTTCATTCCCACATGTAATGTGTGAATATTCCAGTTCTGCATTTGCACCAATATTTGGTATTGTTGATGTTTTTTTAAAAAATGTTGCTTTTTAGACGATATATAGTCGTATCTTGTTTTAATTTACGTTTCTCTGATGAATAGTGATGTTGAGGTTTTTTCCATGTGCTTATTTGCCATCTGTCTGTCTTTTTTGATGGAAGTATTTGTTCAAATATTTTGCTCATTTTTGGTATTTTTTTGTTATTGAGTTTGGAAGGCTCTTACATTCTGGATAAGTCATTTGTCAGGTGATTTACAAATATCTTCTCCCAGTCCATGGCTTATCTTTTCGTTCTCTTAACAGTATCCTTTACAGAGCAAAAGTTGTGGTTTTAATGAAGTTCAATTTAACAATTTTTGTCTTTTATGAATCATGATTTGAGTGTCATATTGAAAAACGTTGCCTAATTCAAGATCACAAATATTTCTCCTACATTTTCTTCCAGAAGTTTTATAGTTTTGGGTTTTAACTTTAGGTCTGTGATACATTTTAAGTTTTGTATATGAGTTGAAGTACTTTTCTGCGTATAGGGACCAATTGTTCTGGCACCATTTTTTGAAAAGGCTATTATTTTCCCATTGATCTGTCTTTGTACCTTTATCAAAATTAAGTTGTCCATGTTTGTGTGGGTGAAAAATTTCTGGATTATGCTGCTACATGGAGCAATGTGCCTATTACTTCGCCAATACCACGCTGATTTTGCAGTAATGTTTGAAGTTAATTAATATGTGTTATCCAACTTTGTTCTTCTGCAAAATTGTTCTGGCTATTTTAGTTATCTGCCTTTCTATATATTTTTGAATTAGCTTGTCATTTGCTACATACAATTACCTGGTATTTTGACTGGGATTATGCTAAATCTATAAATAAATTTGATGACTGTTTTAATATTAAGAGTATCAAATCTTCCAATTCATGAACATGGTGTGTCTCTATATTTGAGTTTTTTATTTCTCTTATCAGTTGTATAGTTTTCAACATATATGAGTCTAATTTGTTAGGTTTATATATGCACGTTTTGTGGGGTTTTGATGCTATTATGCATTATATTGCTCTAAAATTTTAATTTCCAGTTCATGGCTAGTAGAAGCAGAGTTGAATTTTCTATATTGAACCTTGTATCCTGTGACCTTTTAGAATTTATATATTGATTTTAGGACATCTTTCTACATAGCCAATTGCATTAGTTTGTTAGGGTTGCCATAAAAAAAATACCACAGATGGAGTGGCTTACAAAAAAAGAAATTCATTTTCTCATGATTCTAGAGGAAAAGAAGTTCAACATCAAGGTATTGGCAGAATTGGTTTCTTCTAAGGCCTCTCTGGCTTGTAGATGGCCGTTTTCTTGAATCTTCACATGATGTTTCCGCAGTGTGTATCTATGTACTAATCTCCTTTTTTCCTAAGAATACCAGTTATATTGGATTAGGGCCTAATCTAATGACCTCATTTAATTACCTCTTTAAATACCTTATTTCCAAAGCAGTCACATTCTCATATTCTGAGAGACTGGGGATTAAGACTTCATATAAATTCTGAAGGAGACACAATTTAGCCCATGACAACAATCATGTCATCTCTGAACAGCAACAGTTTTACTTATTCCTTTTTTATACACATTATTTTATTATTTTTTCTTATTGCAGTGGCTAAGATTTACAATATGATGCTAAACCTGAGTGGTGAGGACATTCTTGCGTCATTCCTAATCTTATGGTCAAACATTATCTTACATCATTAAGAATGACATGAGCTTTAGGATTTAACAAATTTTCTTTGTGCATTTCTTTGTAGTTGTCTTTTATCATGGATGTGTGTTGAATTTTGCCACACATTTTTTTTTCTCATCTGTTGGGATGATTAGATATTTTTTCTTTGAAATAATGATTTATAGCTAATTATATTATTTATTTTTTAATATTAAGCCCGTCTTGTATTCCCAGGCTAAACCTCATTTGTTTGTGGTATACTGTCCTCTTTATGTGTTGCCTACTTCAGTTTTCTATTATTATTTTTTAAAGAATTAGGCCTGTTTTCATGAGAAATATAGTTCTCTTTTCTTCCTAAGATATTTGGTAGAATTAGCCCGTGAAACTGTCTGACTCTCATGTTTTTTTGTTGGAAGGTTTTCAACAATGAATTACATTTTTAAAAACAGATATAGGACTACTTTATCCTTGAGTGAGTTATTTTTTTTTGTACTTGTGTATTTCCAGGAACTTGTATATTTTTTGAGTTGTCAAATTTGTTGATATAAAGTCTTTTTGCAGTATTTTCTTAGTATACTTTTTAATGATTATAGAGTCTATAGTGATGTCTACTTTTTCTTTTTTTTTTTTCTTTTTGAGACCGAGTCTCATTCTGTCCCGCAGGCTGGAGTACAGTGGCATGATCTCTGCTCACTGCAAACTGCGTCTCTTGGGTTCAAGCGAATCTCCTGCCTCAGCCTCCCGAATAGCTGAGATTACTGGTGTGTGCCACCATGTCTGGCTAATTTTTTTGTTTTTTTAGAAGAGGTGGGGTTTCACCCTGTTGGTCACGCTGATCTTGAACTCCTGACCTCAAATGATTTGCCCACCTTGGCCTCCCAAAGTGCTGGGATTACAGGCGTGAGCCACCATACCCTGACATCCCTTTTCTTTATTGATATTTGTAATTTGTGTCTTCCTTCCTTTTTTGTATTGGTTGGTTTGACTAGAGGTCTGTCAATTTTATTTTTTCAATAAACTAGTTGTAGGTATCATTAATTTTTTTCTCTATGTTTCCAGTTTCATTATTTTTATTTTATTTCCTTCCTTCTGCTTGCTTTGGGTTTAACTTGTTCTTTTTCCTGTTTATTTTATTTATTTTTTAAATTATACTTTAAGTTCTAGGGTACATGTGCACAATGTGCAGGTTTGTTTTATAGGTATATATGTGCCATGTTGGTGTGCTGCACCCATCAACTCATCATTTACATTAGGTATTTTTCCTAATGTTATCCCTCCCCCAGCTCCCCACCCCCCGACAAGCCTCGGTGTGTTCCCCACCCTGTGTCCAAGTGTTCTTGTTGTTCAGTTCCCACCTATGAGTGAGAACATGCGGTTTTTGGTTTTCTGTCCTTGTGTTAGTTTGCTGAGAATGATGGTTTCCAGTTTCATCCGTGTCCCTGCAAAGGACATGAATTCATCCTTTTTTATGGTTGCATAATATTCCACAGTGTATATGTGCCACATTTTCTTAATCCAGTCTATCACTGATGGACATTTGAGTTGGTTGTAAATCTTTGCTATTGTGAATAGTGCCGCAATAAACATATGTGTGCATGTGTCTTTATAATAGAATGATTTATAATTCTTTGGGTATATACCCAGTACTGGGATCGCAGGGTCAAATGGTATTTCTAGTTCTAGATCTTTGAGGAATCGCCACACTGTCTTTCACAATGGTTGAACTAACTTATACTCCCACCAACAGTGTAAAAGCATTCCCATTTCTCCACATCCTCTCCAGCACCTGTTGTTTCCTGACTTTTTAATGATTGCCATTCTAACTGGTGTGAGATGGTATCTCATTGTGGTTTTGATTTGCATTTCTCTGAGGACCAGCAATGAGCATTTTTTCATGTGTCTGTTGGTTGCATAAATGTCTTCTTTTGAGAAGTGTCTCTTCATATCCTTTGCTCACTTTTTGATGGTTTTTTTTTCTTGTAAATTTATTTAAGTTCTTTATAGATGCTAGATATTAGCCATTTGTCAGATGGGTACATTGCAAAAATTTTCTCTTATTGTGTAGGTTGCCTGTTCACTCTGATGGTAGTTTCTTTTGCTGTGCAGAAGCTCTTTAGTTTTATTAGATCCTATTTGTCAATTTTGGCTTTTGTTGCCATTGCTTTTGGTGTTTTAGACATGAAGCCCTTGCCCATGCCTATGTCCTGAATGGTATTGCCTAGGTTTTCTTCTAGGGTTTTTATGCTTTTAGGTCTAACATATAAGTCTTTAATCCATCTTGAATTAATTTTTGTATAAAGTGTAAGGAAAGGATGCAGTTTCAGCTTTCTACATATGGCTAGCCAGTTTTCACAGCACCATTTATTAAATAGAGAATCCTTTCCCTCATTTCTTGTTTTTGTCAGGTTTGTCAAAGATCAGATGGTTGTAGATGTGTGGTATTATTTCTGAGGCCTCTGTTCTGTTCCATTGGTCTATATATCTGTTTTGGTACAAGTACTATGCTGTTTTCGTTACTGTAGCCTTGTAGTATAGTTTGAAGTCAGGTAGCGTGATGCCTCCAGCTTTGTTCTTTCTGCTTAGGATTGTCTTGGCAATGCAGACTTTTTTGTGGGTCCATATGAACTTTAAAGTAGTTTTATCCAATTCTGTGAAGGAAGTTGTTAGTAGCTTGATGGGGATGGCATTGAATCTATAAATTACCTTGGGAAGTATGGCCATTTTCACAATATTAATTCTTCCTATCCATGAGCATGGAATATTCTTCCATTTGTTTGTGTCCTCTTTTATTTCATTGAGCAGTGGTTTGTAGTTCTCCTTGAAGAGGTCCTTCACATCCCTTGTAAGTTGGATTCCTAGGTATTTTATTCTCTTTGTAGCAATTGTGAATGGGAGTTCACTCATGATTTGGCTGTCTGTTTGTCTGTTATTGGTGTATAGGAATGCTTGTGATTTTTTCACATTGATTTTGTATCTTGAGACTTTGCTGAAGTTGCTTTCCAGCTGAAAGAGATTTTGGGCTGAGATGATGGGGTTTTTTAAATATACAATCATATCATCTGCAAACAGGGACAATTTGACTTCCTCTTTTCCTAATTGAATACCGTTTCTTT
Source organism: Nomascus leucogenys (assembly GCF_006542625.1). Lineage (NCBI taxonomy): Eukaryota > Metazoa > Chordata > Mammalia > Primates > Hylobatidae > Nomascus > Nomascus leucogenys. The sequence continues at coordinate 98,773,615 of NC_044381.1, forward strand.
CTTTCTCCTGCCTGATTGCCCTGGCCAGAATTTCCAACACTATGTTGAATAGGAGTGGTGACAGAGGGCATTGTTGTCTTTTGCTGGTTTTCAAAGGGAATGCTTCCAGTTTTTGCCCATTCAGTATGATATATGCTGTGGGTCTGTCATAAATACCTCTTACTATTTTGACAAACGTTCCATCAATACCTAGTTTATTGAGAGTTGTTAGCATGAAGTGCTGTTAACTTTTGTCAAAGGCCTTTTCTGCGTCTATTGAGATAATCGTGGTTTTTATCATTGGTTCTGTTTATGTGATGGATTATGTTTACTGATTTGCATATGTTGAACCAGCCTTGCATCCCAGGGATGAAGCCCACTTGATTATGGTCCATAAGCTTTTTGATTTGCTGCTGGATTCAGTTTGCCAGTATTTTATTGAGGATTTTTGCATCGATGTTCATCAGGGATATTGGTCTAAAATTCTCTTTTTTTGTTGTGTCTCTGCCCAGCTTTGGTATCAGGATGATGCTGGCCTCATAAAATGAGTTAGGGAGGATTCCCTCTTTTTCTATTGATAGTAGTAGTTTCAGAAGGAATGGTACCAGCTCCTCTTTGTACCACTGGTAGAGTTAGGCTGTGAATCCATCTGGTCTGGACTTTTTTTGGTTGGTAGGCTGTTAATTAATGCCTCAATTTCAGAGCGTGTTATTCGTCTATTCAGAGATTCAACTTCTTCCTGGTTTAGTCTTGGGAGGGTTTTATTCATTCAGGAATTTATCCATTTCTTCTTGATTTTTTAGTTTTTTTGCACAGAGGTGTTGATAGTATTCTCTGATGGTAGTTTGTATTTCTGTGGGATCAGTAGTGATAACCCCTTTATCATTTTTTATTGTGTCTATTTGATTCTTCTCTCTTTTATTCTTTATTAGTCTTGCCAGTGATCTATCAATTTTGTTGATCTTTTCAAAAAACCAGCTCCTGGATTCTTTTTGAAGGGGTTTTGTGTCTTTATCTCCTTGAGTTCTGCTCTGATCTTAGTTATTTCTTGCCTTCTGCTAGCTTTTGAATGTGTTTGCTCTTGCTTCTCTAGTTCTTTTAATTGTGCTGTTAGGGTGTCCATTTTAGATCTTTCCTGCTTTCTCTTGTGGACATTTAGTGCTATAAATTTCCCTCTACACACTGCTTTGAATGTGTCCCAGAGATTCTGGTACATTGTGTCTTTGTTCTCATTGGTTTCAAAGAACATCTTTAATTCTGCCTTCATTTTGTTATGTACCCAGTAGTCATTCAGGAGCGGGTTGTTCAGTTTCCATGTAGTTGTGTGGTTTTGAGTGAGTTTCTTAATCCTGAGTTCTAGGTTGATTGCACTGTGGTCTGAGAGACAGTTTGTTGTGATTTCTGTTCTTTTACATTTGCTGAGGAGTGCTTTACTTCCAATTATTTGGTCGATTTTAGAATAAGTGCAATGCAGTGTTGAGAATAATGTATATTCTGTTGATTTGGGGTGGAGAGTTCTGTAGATGTCTCTTAGGTCCACTTGGTGCAGAGCTGAGTTCAAGTCCTGGATATCCTTGTTAACCTTCTGTTAACTGGCTTGTAGAGTTTCTGCCGAGAAATCCACTGTTAGTCTGATGGGCTTCCCTTTGTGGGTAACCCAACCTTCCTCTGGCTGCCCTTAACATTTTTTCCTTCATTTCAACCTTGGTGAATTTGACAATTATGTGTGTTTTGGTTGCTCTTCTCGAGCAGTATCTTTGTGGCGTTCTCTGTATTTCCTGAATTTGAATGTTGGCCTGTCTTGCTAGTTTGGGGAAGTTCTCCTGGATAATATCCTGAAGAGTGTTTTCTAACTTGGTTCCATTCTCCCTGTCACTTTCAGGTACACCAGTCAAACGTAGATTTGGTCTTTTCACATAGTCCAATATTTCTTGGAGGCAATGTTTGTTTCTTTCTACTCTTTTTTCTCTGAACTTGTCTTCTCGCTTTTTTTTCATTAATTTGATCTTCAATCACTGCTACCTTTTCTTCCTCTTGATCAAATCAGCTCTTGAAGCTTGTGCATGCATCACGAAGTTCTCGTGCCATGGTTTTCAGCTCCATCAGGTCATTTAATACTTCTCTACACTGTTTATTCTAATTAGCCATTCCTGTAACCTTTTTTCAAGGTTTTTAGCTTCCTTGTGATGGGTTAGAACATGCTCCTTTGGCTCGGAGAAGTTTGTTATTACTCACCTTCTGAAGCCTACTTCTGTCAGCTCGTCAAAGTCATTCTCCATCCAGCTTTGTTCCATAGCTGGCGAGGAACTGCGATCCTTTGGAGGAGAAGAGGCACTCTGGTTTTTAGAATTTTCAAGTTCTCTGCTCTGGTTTCTCCCCATCTTTGTGGTTTTTATCTACCTTTGGTCTTTTATGTTAGTGACCTACAGATGGGATTTTGATGCAGATGTACTTTTGTTGATGTTGATGCTATTCCTTTCTGTGTGTTAGTTTTCCTTCTAACAGTCAGGTCTCTCGGCTGCAAGTCTGTTGGAGTTTGCTAGAGGTCCACTCCAGAAGCTGTTTGCCTGGGTATCACCAGCGTAGATCACAGAACAGCAAATATTGCTGCCTGATCCTTCTTCTGGAAACTTTGTCCTAGAGGGGCACCCACCGACAGAGGTGTCTGTTGGACCCTAATGGGAGGCGTCTCCCAGTTAGCCTACATGGGGGTCTGGCACCCGCTTAAGAAGGCAGTCTGTTTGTTCTCAGTGCTCAAATGCCATGCTATGATAGCCACTGCTCTATTCAAAGCTGTCAGACAGGGACGTTTAACTCTGCAGAAGTTTCTGCTGCGTTTTGTTCAGCTATGCTGTGCCCACAGATGTGGATTCTATAGAGGCAGTAGGCCTTGCTGAGCTGCGGTGGGCTCTACCCAGTTCAAGCTTCCCGGCAGCTTTGTTTACCTACTCAAGCCTCAGCAATGGCAGACACCCCTGCCCCACCCAGGTTGCAGCCTCGCAGGTGGATCTCAGACTACTGTGCTAGCAGTGAGCAAAGCTCCATGGGCATGGGACCCACCAAGCCAGGCATGGTGGAGTATCTCCTGGTCTGCCAGTTGCTAAGACCATGGGAGAAGCACAGTATTTGCGTAGAGGTGTCCCAATACAGTATGTCACGGCTTCCCTTGGCTAGGAAAGGGAAATCCCCTGACCTCTTGCGCTTCCCAGGTGAGGTGATGCCACATCCTGCTTTGTCTCGCCCTAAGTGGGCTGCACCCACTGTCCAACCAGTCCCAATGAGATGAACCAGGTACCTCGGTTGGAAATATAGAAACCTTCTTCTGCGTCAGTCACACTGGGAGCTCCAGACTGGAGCTGTTCCTATTTGGCCATCTTGGAACGGAAATGGTATTTAGGTGGTTTTTATTGAATGTAATTATCAATATGATTGGATTTAGATATATCGTTTAAATATGTTTTTTTGTTTGTCCACTTAGATTTTTCTCTGTTCCATTTTCCTGCCTTCTTTTGGATTGTTTAAATTTTTTTACTATACCATTTTCATATAGATATATATACACACATGTATATATATGTATATGTGTGTATGTCTATGTGTGCATATATGTACATGTGTATATATGTACATATGTGTATATGTATGTGTATATATATGTATACATATGTGTATATATGTGTGTATATATTTGTGTGTGCATCTGTATATATGTGTATTTATGTATATATGTGTATATATGTGTGTGTGAATATATATGTATACTTGCTTTTTGGATATACTACTTTATGTTTATAAGTTGTGCTAGGGCATAAGATATATACAAGTAATGTTTCATAGTCTGTATAGAGTTAATATTTTACCACTTAAATAAAATGTAGAAGCCTTGCAAGCATACAATAGGCCCCTTTACCTTTCCTCCTATGTGTTAGAGTAGTCATACGTATTATATCTACATACATTGAAAATCCCAGAAAATGTTATGTTTTGTTTTCATGAATTTTTTATTGTAGTAATATTTTGAATGTTGCATTCTGTATTTCTTAGTCCTCCAGATAATCCTGACTTTTTTTCCTTTTAAATTTTTGTAGGCAGTCAATCTGCAACCATCATTTCAGACCATCAGTTTTATTCCACCTTCTGTGGGTAGGGTTTCCAATGTCAATTCGGTTTTCAAAGGCTTCACTTGGCTATTTTCACTAAGTTTTGTGCATGTGCCTCTCAGGGCTTATTTGGGCAAATGGAATGTGTATTATACTGTAGTTCGCTTTTCATAACCTTTGCTATGTTAATTTGGGTTTGTGTTGTGCATGCACCAGGTGAGCCTGGAACTTGTTCTAAATCATAGACAGAATTAGAAAATTCCCATCTACAACTCTGGGAATTTGGAATTCCCATCTCCAACTCTGAGAAATCCCTCCCACACTCCTTGGCTTCTAAGATTCCCTTTCCGTGGTTCTGTTGCTAGAAAGACAAGACTTCTCTTTGGGATTTTTGCTGCCTGTGCCTATTGCATAGTTCCACAAAAGGGGCCACTCTCAGGTCAAAGCTAGGAGAGAAAAGATGGTGTATTAGTTTGCAAGGGTTATAGCAAAGTACTATAAAGTGAGTAGCTTAAACAATAAAAATGTATTGTCTCACAGTTCTAGAAGCTAGGAATCCGAGATCAAGTATTGGCTATTCTCCTTTGATGGCAGTGGGGAAAGATTTGTTCCAGGCCCCTCTTCTAGCTTCTGGTAGCTCCTTGATTGTGGCAGCATAACTTTGATCTTCACATAGTGTTCTTTCAGTGACCATGTCTGCTTCTGTGTACAAATTTTCTCTTTTTATAAGGAGACCAATCATATTGGATTAGGGACCACCCTAATCACCTTGTTTTAATTTGATTACCTCTGTAGTAAAGGCCTGATCTCCAAATAACGTCACATGATGAGGTGGCACAGGGAGTTAGGACCCCAACATATTTTCCTGGGGATATAGTTCAACCCAAAGCCTATATGGGAGTGAAGGGAGACAGGATGCTCAACACTACACTAGTCACCTCTTTAAGTTTTAACTACTTTTTTCAATCTACCTACTATTATTTGCTTTTCAGAATTCTCGTGTAGTTGCCTCATATATTTTGACTGCAGATTTTATTTGTAATCAGTGGGAGAGAGAGGCTGTAGTGGGTTTACTTTATCTTGGTCAACACTGGAAAATGTAGTTTTTAAAAATAAGTAAAATCCTTTAGTTTTAGGGTCATAGTAGGACTTCTGAGGTTCGGGTAGGTGTGTTGGCTGGAATGAGGATCAGAGTTGAAATGAGGAATAGGCTGAGAAAGTCTATTAGAAGGGAAATTTTGAGTGCAATATGCAGGACAGTAGCCTGGGGTAGAGGTGAAGTTTATTTCAGTCTTGAAACATTTATGACTCAGAACTACTTAGTTTCATACTCTAATTCTCTTTCAATTGTACCATTCTCAATTGATTGCTTAGGGGTAAAAATTTGTTAGTGGGATTAGGACTAGAAAAATCTAAGTTGAATATTATTTCAAATGGTTGCTAGTTATAATAAAGCCCAGTTCTATTTATCATATATTCATTTTTTGCTTTCTGGGATTACAAAGATATATTGGATATAGTTCCTGAGATTAAGGAGTCTCAGTCTAGTCAGGGAGTCAGAAATGTGGATAAATGTTGTATTGATATGCTAAATGTACTGACAGAGAGAAATAAAATGGTACACAGGAAGAAGGGGGAAGGTAGGAGAAGAGTAATACCTACACTAAGATTTGAAGGAAATGATCTCACTATGTGGGGAAAATACTGGATGGTGCAGAAGGGCTGTGAGGCAAAAACAGTCTCTGCCATGCGAGCAGAGCTACAGTGAAAATGGGCTTATGAGTTTGAAACGTTCTCTGGTGTACATTTCTTTAAAATATTGTTTATTGAAAAGTATTATGTATTGGTGCCCTAAGACTTTATGCTATTTGACAATAGACAGAGATGACCAGCAGCCTAAAGGGAAAACTCTTAGTTGGAGGAAATGTATTTTAGGCAAAACATTTGCTACTCTTTTTGAAACTCTTTTAAGGATTGATCTGAGAAATATCACACAGGATACAAATATAGAAAGATCTCAGGAGAATGAACTTTTATCTCCACAGGCATATTTTTATTTCTTTGGTTCATTACGTTCAATAGTCCAGAATGGCTCATTCACAGTTTGGTCTACTCATAATCAGTCAGGGAAGAGGAATTAATTTATAATGCCACCCAAAGTCAGGTTGTATCCTCAAGTCTTTTACTGGAAATCTTACTTTGTTTTGAAGTTAATTGGGAATAGTGTTGGATGAGGCAGTGAAGAAAGAATTAATTTCAGTTTCTATGAAAGCTGGTACTCAGGACTTATGCAAACCATACGGGGCAAAATCTATCCAGCTTGCTCTTGCCAATTATCAGCTGATATAACCGTGGTGATAGCTATAAAGTAAACCCTGTTTGGTACTACTTTGCTTGGTATATTTTAGAGCCTTTAATAATCTAGTATTTCTTTAATAATTCTAATATTTTTGAGTATGAGATATAGCATTGTTTAACAAATATTTTTTACCACCCTAAAGTCTGCTTTGCTTCTTTTGTAGTTTATCCGTTGTCTCTCAAAACTAGATGTTTTTATTTTTTGCAAAGTGAATTTCCAAAAATACTGCCTCAGTTCAAAAAGAATAGAACACTGAAGAATGTCACCTTTAACTCCTTATTGTATTACCATTGATTTTTCCTGTTTGTGGTGAGGAATATTTATTCTAGTCAAAATCTAGGACCTTAAATTGCCATTTGGATATTGAATCGATTGTCTACTTTAGTCCTTAGCTCTAAAGAATATCTTGAACTACTTTTTACTACATAGCTCTAAGAGCCAGAGAAAATGAACACACTCAAGAATTATAGGGATATAAATATAGTCTCTCATAAGTTATTCCTTTTTGAAAGTAAAATAAATTGAGAACTATAAACTTCTTGTTAGCAGATGTGAACTGAGAGACTCTGCTAATTTGTTGTACTGCCAAACTCATAACTATATATATCAAGACTGACAATATTTGCAAGGACGTTTGTTACTTAGACTTTCTCAGCAGGAATTAAAATTCACCTATATAGTAAATTACTCCCTCTTTGACTGATAAAATAATTTATTCTATAATAGATGTTTATCAAACCTAGCTAGATCATAAATTACAGATTTTGATCAAAGTGTCAAATTGCTCTGTGTTGATAACCTAAGTGGCCATTAATAGTGACAGTGCTATGAAGCTATTTAATATAGAAACTTTAACATACTGAGAGGTAAATCTCGTATTTATCAACATTACTTAAATGAATTCCTAGTGACCTTGCTTATGTGCTCAAAAATTCCAAGTCTACGTTTTTTTCAGTTACTTTGATAACTCTTTTGAAATTGTCATGCTTATGTTACATATTTCTAAATTTTAAATGCTGGAGTTATAAAAGGAGCACTGATTCTGAAAGTGTATTTATCAGCTATAATAGAACTAAAAGATGACAGATAGTAGGGTAAAGAATGCAAAATCTTTCCTAGAATTAAGTAGTGTTCATGACATAGGGAAAAACCCAGTCATAATCGAGACAATAATTAAGACATAGTGGAAGAAAACTTTTCTCAGCCCAAACAACAAAAATCGAATAAAACAAATTTGACTTACATAGTGGAACTGCTTATTAAATTTTAGGCAAAATCTAGGTTATTTATACTTAGTAGTATAATAGCAAAATATTTAAATTACAAAACCATAGAGACAATTTTTCTATCATAAAAAAACTATGGGCCAAGAAACAAGAATCTGATTGGCTTCAGACTTCTCTGTAACAGCATACTCAATCACTCAAGGGCTATAAAAGTAAAATATCTAAGTAAAATAAATCCTCATTAATGTTGTTGATAGGTTCTTGAAAACTGCAACTTTAGGCAAAACGACATTAACAAAAGCAGTTTTACCTTAGGCAAATTGATATAAACAAGAGTTAAGTTCCTGTAGCATATTTCTAGTCACAAAAAATCACCACACTTCTAAATAAAGACCCAACAGATTTCTAAATGAAATAGTGCAATAAATGTTAGCTATATACATTTAAGAAAGATCAATAAAAACGAGTGAGATAATTACCCATTTTTTGGTGAATCAGTGAGTGACAGTGGTCATAGTTGTGGTGGATTAAATCAAGGAATAAATGTTTGCAAAGTGAGATGGTAAGGGGCACCTGGCTCCTCTCAGTTCAAATAATAACAGACGTGTAGGGCTCACTGAGTGCTTTTGTACTGCTTTGTTTATTGTCGTGCATTTATATTATTATCAGAAACTTTATGAATTTTTATTTTACAATAATTTATATTCATTCATTTATTTTCCAACCTACTTATTCCAATTCAGGGTTGCAGGTGACTGGAGCCCATCCTGGTAGCTCAGGGTGAGAGGGGGGAACTAACCCTGGACAGGATGCCATCCTATTGCAGGACTACTCACACACACACACACACACACACACACACACACACACACACACTCACTCACCCACTCCGTCACACTGGGACAATTTAGACGCACCAGTTCACCTAATGTGCACAGTTTTGGGATGTGGGAGGCAACCGAGGTACCTGGGGAAAACCCACACAGACATGTGGAGAACGTGCAGACTCCACACAGATGATGGCCCTGGCCAGGAATCTATTTTTTTCTCATCAACATTATAAGGAAACGGCATTGAACAAAACATTATTTGAGGGTCTGCTGTATTTATCTTAGAAATATTTTTTGAATAAGCTTTTCAGTCAAGTGAGAGAGAACTCAAAATTAAGAATCAAGGTGAGAGAAATATGACTAAAAGGGCTGTGCTCTACTGGACATATTCACTAATAGCCAAGTGGCCAGTTGCCTGATGATGAGTATCTCAGGAGACAGGTACCACAGAATTTGAGTAGTTCTATTACTTTTGGGTTGTCTGATAGTGTTGAAATATTACTACAAGGCTTGAGTTGTATCATCAAGAATTAAATGTCCAACCCTACAGCTCCAGTCCCCAAGGAGCTGAGATGGCCAGCTGACTTCTAGTAGCAAATCAAACCAGCAACAACTTCCAAACTGAGCTGTGATCAATGCCTCAGTCTCATCACAAGATCTATTGGGTATTGACCTGAGTTTGATCTGTTAAAATCACCATGTTTGAATATTCTCAGAGATATGTATTATGAAATTATATCACTTTGAAGTGTTTGTCTATAGACTCCACCTCTACAATATGTGGACAGTGTGGCAGATATTGGGGTATGCTGCACACACACATGCACACACACACAGCAAACTCCAGATGTGACATGTGCTGGGCAAAAACACTACTAGATCTCCTAAACTTCTCTCTTGAGAAATGTAGGCATGGTCTAAATGGCTGATGAGCAATGTCTCCATGGCCACTTCTTTGCTTGTAAACTACTTTAATTTAAATAATCAAATAGACACATGAACTAGGTAAAATTAAAGAACTAAGGTAGAAGACAATTGTTTTTGAAATTATTTTGGAAGTCAAGCTAAAAGACATTATAATGGGGACACTAGAAGGATTACAGTACAGTTTGACCACTTTGTGAGTATCCCCAGTGGAAACAGTAAACTAATTTTCTCCCCCAGGATGCCTTTTGTTCAAATCCAAAGTTTAGATCTTCCTAACCTGTCATATGTAAGACTCACTCTAATGCTCCTACACATGGTTCAAAGTAAATGACTTAAAAAAAAAAAGAATGATGTAAGTATGCCATTGGTTATAGCTGGAGGAGGCAATCTAGCAGTAGTTACAAAAAGGCAATAGTTCTTACATTTCAGTAGAAAAGAAAAATCACTTGGGGTGCTGGTTGAATTTGTATATTTCCTCAGAGATTTCAATTCAGAAGGGTTGGAGTACAGGTATATGAATTTGCATTTTAGTAAGCACCCTAGTTAATTCTTCCACAAAACATATTTTAAAGAACACCAGCAGATGGTAATATCTCCATGCTGTAGTTTCTCTATTTGTAAAATTAGAAGGATAATTACCTTAAATTTTGTAAAATTAGGACAATCCGATAATTACCTTGAAAGGTAATGGTGATGATTAAATGAAGCTACTTCTGAGAGTCTGGCCGAGAATCTGGCATGTTGTAAATACTCAATATATGTTGTTTTAATACTCACAATGGGGCAATACTTAAAGCTGTAATTTTACATACAGTTATAAAGCAGATATATGGCACAATCAGTTATGTAAATGTATTTCTTGAAAAAGACTAGAAAAATAATTAGTAACATGTTAGTAGTGTCATTAGCCTTTTTGATCTATTTTCACAACTTCTCTCTGTATTGTGAATATAAGACAATAAACAGATATTTACTTCCATATTTTCCATTTTATAAGCTTTAAACAAGGCACATAATAACTACACTATATTCTATATTCTTTATGTTATAGATCTCTACCACTTTATGTGTTATTTTCATGATCTTAAGTAGCTGTTATTAAGGTTGATTACTGTATTAATAAGTGGCAAAGAACATTTCTGAGTCTTGCAGATGTTGAATATATTTTATTTTCAGCTATAAACTTTAAGGAGAGCAAGGGTGCAGAGTAGGAAATACTTTGAAGACAATGTAATCTATGAATTCTTTATAAATTTTTATTTTGAAAAGTGAAAAAACCACCCTTACCATTTAGAAAAGATTAATTCACGAGAAGCTTTACACAAAAGGAGCTTATTGCCCATGGTGGAAGTGTGTGTTGTATTATCTGTACGGCTTGTGTCACCTGCTACCATGAGAGATGAAGGTAGTTGGAAGGGGGTGAGCAGTAAATTATCCAAGACTTTGAAAGTAATAAAAGAAACCATGGCCTGAAAAAAAGACATTCTATACATAATTCACAGATGTATTGTAATCGTTTTCAAAGCACTGAAACAGACCAAATGTGTGGAGAAATTATTTCTGATTGCATACTGAAATTTTAAAGGCACTCAGATGTCTGAGGTTTGTGTTCCATATAGAAACTCACTTTGAATGCTAGGTTTGGGAATTGGATAGAAAAAGGAAGAGATTCACATTTTGAATAAGCCTGAGAAGCAGAAAGGCAGGAGAAACTTACAAGAAGGCAAAAACTCTAAAGAGATTAAAGTGAGACTTGGCCTGGATAGCAAAGCGAAATAAAAAAAAAAATGTGGGAACAAAAAGGGCTCAAAAATAGTCATTGCAATGTGGATAAAGGTTAAATGATTCTTGCCTAAAACTAAAAGAATACTGTGACTTAGTGTAGTGAAGCAAGAGGCAGGCATAGATACTTGGTGGGAAAAAAATCATACAGGGCTGGGCACAGTGGCTCACGTGTGTAATCCCCGCACTTTGGGAGGCTGAGGCGGGTGGATCACCTGAGATCAGGAGTTCGAGACCAGCCTGGCTAGCATGGTGAAAGCCTCTTTCTACTAAAAATACAAAAAGTTAGCCTGGCGTGGTGGCATGTGCCTGTAATTCCAGCTACTCGGGAGGCTGAGGCAGGAGAATCGCTTGAACCTGGGAGGCGGAGGTTGCAGTGAGCCGAGATGTTGCCATTGCACTCCAGCTTGGGCAACAAGAGCGAAACTCCATCTCAAAAAAAAAAAAAAAATCATACAGATGACTTTCGTTCTATTTTCTATTCTAATTTGTTCACTAGAAACCTTGGGACTCATATTCCCTGCCTTTTCTGTAAAATGTGGACAATGAGGTGCTGGTTGAATTTGTATATGTCACATAGTGTTCTGTATGAGTACATGTGAGTAAGGCTTTCACATTAGTTTCTGTAATTTGTTTCTTGCTTGTGTCAGAAAACAAAGGTAATCTTCTAAATTTGATGATAGCGGTGGTGGTAGGCTCTTATAAAAAAATGAGTGCACTGCAGTTTCAAATATTCTACCGTCTCTTCCCGATAGAACCCTAGAAAAAAAGAGTTGAAATGGAATTTAGAAGTTATTTCCTCATTCCCTGAAGTTTTTCCATATCACTTCAAAAGATGGCCACCTGACCTTGGCTTGAATTAAGATATACTGTGTGTATGTCATCAACTGTGATTTTACTGTTATATTAATCCTGTTAAAAAAAGAAAGGTTAATTGAGTATAAAGTGATTTTAGAGAATTTAATCTTTCAGAATTTTGCAGTGGAGAATATCAATATCACACTTATAAAATGTAATTTGTAAAACCTATTTTCTCCCATCAAAGGTTGGATATCTTTTCATTGCTCCCAACTCTGTGTTACTGAGTAAAGATAGCCAGTAGCAACTCTGACATCTGGTTCTTTTCATCTCTACAGTTACAACTCCAGGTTTGCCCCACTGTGATCCCTCTGTCACATTGCTGCCAGAATAATTTTTCTTTAAACTGTTCATAAATGTCTCCTGCTAAGTCATTCAATGACTCTTCATTAGCTTCAATATAAAAGTTCAAACTCTGCAGCATGGCATGTGATATGTCTTATAACAATGAATGTTTCTGTATCAGTTGACCATCGTGGCAAGAATGCTGCATAACACAAACCTGCAACTTAGTGCCTTAAAACAATGAGCATTTTTTCTTTATGAGTCTATAGGTCAGTTGGGAAGTTTTGCTGATCTCACCTAGGCTCTGCTGGCCTCACCTTGGCCCTCTGATACCTCTGTGGTCAGCTGGCAGTTGTCAGTTGGCTGGCTCTTAGCTGTGGTGGTGGAGTGACTAGGCCACGAGTCTCCTTATCTAGCAGCTGGGACATGTCCTGTGGCTGTTGATCCTGGCTCCACGAGAGGGATTGGAAGTGTGCAAGCCTCTTGAGACCTAGGCTTGGTTCTGACACACTGTTACTTGTGCTGGATTCCACCGGCCAAAGTAAGAAGGTCAGCCCAGATGCAGGAGTAGTAGGGAAATAGGCTTTTTATAGGAGGAACTACAAAGCCACAAAGCAAAAGGTGAGGATACAGGGAAAGGTGACAACTGGGGAGTTTCTGCTGCCAATCAACGATTCTTTCCTACCTCTTCATCTCCCATTCTCATTAAGCCCCAACTTATTTGTTATGCATAGTAATAGTGAATTCTGTGTAGTTCTCTAAATGCTTCCTTTAATTTTTGCATCTGCTGTTCACTTTGCCTATAACTGTCTTCTGGACTTAACTACTTCTATACTCCTTCAATAAAAACGTAATAATAACCACAATAATGATAGCTAAAGTATTAAGTACTTACTATATATTGGTCACCATTCTAAGTTCTTTATATGTAGTAACACATCTCATTCCCATTCTGAAATAAGTACTATTATTTTCTGGATTTTACTGAGGCACAGTGAGGGTCTGTAACTAATTTTTTTGAAGTCAGGATTTGAACCAAGAAAGTCTGAGACCATCAGTCATTCTCACAGCCATTGCTAACAGCTGATGTTGATTGACTGTGCCCTCCTGTGGGAAACCTTCCTTTGCCCTCCTGACAAGCTTAGGCACTGCTTTTGCTGTTTTGCATATTCCTCTGTGACGAACACTAGCTGGTTCTTGCCACATTGCACAGTCCTTTGTGGCTTACTTCATTGTCCTTGCTTGTGGATGGCGATTCTGGAGGACAGAGGTTGTATCCTTTATTTCTGGGTTTCTAGCACCTAGCAGTGTCTGGCATGGAGTCTGGCTTTGGCTCGTATTTCTGGAATGAATGAATCAGGGCTTTTTCAACCTTGGCACTATTGACATTTCTGATCTAATAGTTCTTTTTCGTGGAGGCTGTCCTGTGTATTGTAGAATGTTTACCAGTATTTCTGACCTCTACTCAATAGACGCCTGTATTATCCTCATTGTAACAACCAAATATGTTTCTAGTCTTTACCAGATATCCCCTGGGGGCACATTTACCCCCAATTCAGGTCACTGAAATAAATGAAGGATGCAGAACAATTTTTATAGTTGTCTGAGTAGTAAAATAACCTGGGAGAACTTTTTAAATCCCTACCTCCTCAGACAAATTAATCAGGATTTCTGGACATGGGGCCCAGGCCTCAGTATTTTCTGCAGCTCTGCAAATAATTCCAATGTACAGCCATATTTGAGAACCCCTGGCCCAGAAACTTAAACTTTTGAAAATTCTTACTAGTTCCACACATGTGAAGCCTTCCCTTAGAGTCCCACTGTATGTGAAATCTCTTTCCTATTATTAACTTTTTTGAAGTCAGGGACTACATCTTATATTTCTTTGCATTTTCCTAGGAGGCTAGCACAGTGCTTTATATAGTTGGCATTTCTTTTTAACCTTTCAGGCGAGATTGAATTTGTATTAGATAAAAAAACAAATCAAAGTTAACCATCCCCACAGCCAAGAAAAGAGGGGGCAAAGAACTGTCTGCAAGGCATTTTCATTGGCAGTTATTTGACTAGTAGTGCTTACTCAAGTTTCTGAGTTTATATTCACTGAACTAATGGGATGCACTGTGTCTTTGTGCCAACATGCTGTTTGCATGGCACATGGTATAATAAGATTGCTGTTGCCTGCTTTTACGTTGCTTAGTGCTCCAAATGTTTTTTTTTTTAGATTGAAAGGGACCCATGTTACAGATGATACTTTGAAGGCAGCTGTGAAATTTTTTTTTGCATCTCAAATGGACCCTCGAATAGAAGTCTGTGGATGGGTTATGTTATACTTCTCTGTGCCCTATCATAATTCCAACCCATTTCACTTTGCTAAAAATACTTTCATTTTCAAACAGCTTCCTAATTGTATTTATTGTTAAGTTTGTTGTTTTATAAACTGAACAATAACATTCTGGGAATTGAGGCTTTATACTTATTTCTTTATATGGTGGGATATTGATTAGTACCAAATTACAAAACAGCTTCCAAGTAAACCATACTCTGTAAAGCATACAATTCCTGGAGAAAATTTATAATCATAAGATTTTATTACAATGACTCAATGATTACCACTCTTAAAAGGAACATAAAATAAGTAAAGTATAATACATTGAAATCAGTCTTTTGTACAAACAAAGCAGTGTAGTTGCAAATGTTGACCATCTATAACATTATGTAAAGGCAACAGATTAAATCACTCACGTATTATTAGCATTACTTCATTCTCAAATACTGCTTAGTTGTGGCTTAATTAAAAATCTCCACTGTTTATTGGATCAAATCTCACCCTAAAAAGATGAAAATATTTTGCTATTGCCTAGATATAATAAAACTGATGTTTTAATATTGATCATTGTGTCTCAAAATGAAGAGTTAGACGTCCCATGACATTCTGTCTTGCTTATGTTAAGGCATCTTGGACTTTTATATTGTGATGAATTGTGTTTCTGACTCTATATAACTCAATGATAAGAGGGCCCTGGCTATATGTCTTAGTCCGTTGGGGCTGCTGTAACAGGATGTCATAGACTGGGTGGCTTATAAACAAAAAACATTTATTTCTTATACCTCTGGAGGCTGGGAAGTCTAAGATCAAGGTGCTTGCAGATTTGTTGTGTGGTGAAGGCTCATTCCTCATAGATGGTGCCTTCTAGCTGTGTCCTTATATGGTGGAAAGGGTGAGGCAGCTCTTTGGGGCCTCTTTGATAAGATTTCTAATACCATTCGTGAGATCTCTACTCTCATGACTTAATTACCTTCGGAAAGACCCCACTTTTTAATATCAGCATCTTGGGGGCTAGGATTTCAACATATGAATTCTGGGGAGACACAAAAATTCGGACTGTAGTGCTATATAAATTTAAAAATTCATGTTTTCAGCAGGAAGACTGGTCATTAGTGAGCCTTCTTTTATTGCTGTAAATACTGTGTCATAATTAGACTACATAAATATAGATTTCCATTCAATAGTAACTATTCTGTTCTTCTTGTTTATGTTTGATAATGCTATTTTCTTGGGAAATGTACTATTCTATGTCCTCAATTTTCATTGAAATATAAGAAATTATTTAACAGGAAGGCATAGCTTCTCTTTAATATTATTAAAGATAGATACATGCTAGTAAGTCAGATCTTACTTTTGTCATCGTAGTGTTCCAGTTATAGGCAGTGTGGCTCCTCAGTCTAATAAAGAACACTTTAAAGCTAATGAAAAGGTGAATAGCATGATGAGAAAGATACCATTGTTTGCTGAGGGAACAGTAGAGTACCATATCTGAATCTGATACAGCTCTGGAGAATGGCTAAAAATTGGTTGGTGTCCATAAATTAACCTGTCTCAGAAAGGTGACTTAATCAATGGATAGATGGCTGGTTCCCAACCTTTTGATGCCCATTGGGTAGTCACTTCTGAAATACTTTTAGCACTGAGTTAGAAATACCTATCAATTTCAAGAGAAAATCTTGTCTTGTATTTGAACAAAATACTCTCTTACCTTAGAGCTGGTATATATTTGTCTAATTGCAAGGCAAGTCAAGGTCTAAAACAATTGCTATCCACCAAAATATATAAATAGAAAGAACTGCCCAACTCTTAAATGGTCAGCACCACTTTTGTCATGTCATTTTGACTACCTTTGACAACTTCTGTCCGCATAGCACAAATTGGGCCAGGGTGAGCTGTAGAGAACATGCCTTCACCACATCTCACTTTAGCAAATATTTTGAAACTCTGTATATCGAAAAAGTTATTTACATGGACAGTGATTATTTTAAATAGAAGCATTTTAGAGCAGGCTAGTTTTTTAATACTTTCAGTAAGACTTCAGGATAAATAATCCTGTAAATCTTATATACAAGAAAACAACAGTAGATTAACTATTTCCAAAATTTTCATTACCCATAACCCGTCTTCTTAAGCTTTAACAAAGATGCTAATAATTTATTTAGAATTTTATTAACAAAATGACAGAAATAGTTAGAAATGTTCACAGAAACATCCAGATTTCTACTTTAGTTCTGTGATGGAAGAGAGCATTACTAGTACTCTTGCACGTGCACAAATTGCCTTCATTCTTGGCTTGCCTACCCATCACCTTTCCATTGTTTAACGATCACTGAATAATTGGGCAGGTCTAGATTTGCTTTTTCAGTGTGGACTTGCCTTCAAATTGATTTTAAATTGCTCTGAAAGATCTGGTAAAATTTTGAAGATGTCAAGATTTAGATTAAGATGAGGTATAATTTAGCTTCAAATTCGTTGCCTAACAGAACAAATGAATAGGGTAATAAAAAACAAATGGGGTATAGCAAGAATTCTGAGTTTTTCAGCCACCTTGACAGAGTGCTGAAAGACTTTGCATTTTCTCAGTGCAACTGGCTGCTACAAGAAGGAAGAAGGCGTCAAGAAACAAGACATTTTCCAAGCCTCATACTTTTAGGCAATATAGAGATAACCCAGTCAAAATAATTTTTAGTTTATGATGTAAATAAAAAACACTCAACAGAATTCTTCCATATTGCATCATTTTTGTTGCCTCCAAATATCAAATAATATCTTCCCAAGGAGATCCCTTTCTTTTTCAAAAGATGCTTTTCCTATTGTAGACATACACAGAAGAGAAACAAAATTGATTGTTTGAGTTGTCTGATATACCCATAGAAGAATACATTTTTCTTCAGATAGTCATTTTAAGCTGTATTTTTATTTACCAATTTTCCAAGATTTAATTACCCTGTGCAATGGACTGAATTGTGTTCCCCCAACCCCAAATTCATGTGTTGAAACTCTAACCACCAATGTGACTACTGTATTTAAAGGTGGGCTTTTAAGTAACTGAGGTTAAATGAGACAATAAGGTAGGGGTCCTGACTTGCTAGGATTCGTGATTTATATAAGATATATAGAGACACTGCAAAAAGTCGACCATCTGCAAGCCAGTAGAGAGCCCTTGACAGAAACCAACAATGCTGCCACCCTAATCTTGGAGTTCCCAGTCTCTACAGCTGTGAGAAAATATATTTCTGTTGTTTAAGGCACCTAGTCTATGACATTTTGTTACAGCAGCCCAAGCAGACTAGGACAGCCCATTAATGGTTATAAAAGTCTTTCTTTTTAAACATTCCCTTCCCTCTGTTGACTTACTGTTTGTAGTACTTTCTTACCACAACTCTCTGAGGAGGGGACAGGGCAGGACTATCATATGATAGGTCATTTCTCTAATTGTGAGTATCTTGGCTGTGTCTGGATGAAATAATTCATTCTACCACTGCTAACTATTAAATGCTTAATCTTCACCAGGCATCATGCTAGGTCATATATATCTGTTCTAATCCTTACAAAGATCTCTGCAAAGTAGGTATTGATACACCTTTTCTTTTTTCAAACAGAAAAACAACTGAACTTCAGAAAGTTTATATAATTTGTCCAATACGTACAGCTGTTAGGTGGAAAACTGGGTCTGACTAGCTCTAAAGCCCCTGCTTTTCTCCGTATGGCCTGTTGTGTTGTTGAGTATAATCAGAGATATCTGTACCAGGAGATTTACTCAGTGGAATTCAATTGGACCATGAAGAGGGGCAGCATGGCAAAGAGGCTTTGGAGTCCAATAACTGGGTTTCTATCACAGAACCTTACTTGACCTCTCTGAGCTGCAATTTCCTAGTCTTTAAAGTGGAGATATAACATCTAACTTTACAGGATTGTTGTAAAAATTAAAGGGGGTAAATGTTTGTAGCACTTGAAACAGACTTGGCATCCAATAGTCTTTTTTGTTTCTTTCTCTTTCTCCTCCCAATAATTGTTTAACCAAATTTCTTGATTATTGGCCTATGTACCGGGCACTTTTCTAAATGTGGGGAGCATCAGTATGAATAAAACTATGCCTTGAAGAAACAGCCTCTTAGAGAAGTGAGATGTGAACATTTATAATGTAATCTAGAAAGCACATGGAGTTTTATGTGAGACCAGAGAGTATACATATGACCAAGTGTGATCGGGGCAGGGCTTGTTCCTAAATTAGGTAATGTCCGAGCTGAATCTTAAAGAATTAATACTCCTAAGAATGAATCAGGGATAGGAAGATGAGAAGGGAACACTAGGCAGAGGGGAGAATGAGAGCAACCACATGAGAGTGGTAAAACAGCATTTAGTGTTACTGGGTCACAGAATAAAAGGAGGAGATCACACTGGAAAGAAAGGCAAGAGTCATATGTAGTGCAGCCTCACACCTGTCTGTAAGAGCATAAATATATTTATGTTGGAAATGGGGAGCCTTAGCAGGATTTGGTTTTAAGCACATGAGTCTCTCTGGCAGACCTTATGTGTAGGGTGGATTTGAAGAAAATAAGATGAGTCAGGGAGTTAGTATTGCAGGTGGGAGGGTATGGGGGTTGAGCAGGGACAGTAGGAGTAGGAGATGGGAGGAGAAGATGGCCTTGATAAGTTTAATAAAATTAAATTAAATTTATTGGATTTAGGTGGAAGTAGAGAAAAAGAGCTAAGGTTGACTGCTTGGTTACTAATATGGGTAAATTGGAAGGATGGTGGGACCACCAGATGAGAGAGAATGATGACTATGAGGGCAGTGCTGATGTGTCACCTATGTACCCTCTCAAGCATACCCGTGGCAGGGAATGTAGTGACTGACAGCCTCAACTATGGTGCCTTTGGATCTACCATGGCAAGGGATCCCTGAGCTGCTATGAGCAATGCCTGATCACTATGGTAGCCCCAGAGTCGGGCCATTCCTGCCTGGTGTGGGATTCTTCCATGGGCAGTTTCGCTCAAAGATGTCCCATTGTTGTGGCTAGGACTCTGAGAACTGCAGTGCAGTATCAGGCTGTTTCTACCCAACCCTGCCTCTACCCTCTCATTTCACAGGCATCACATCCACATTGTGGTCTGAAGGGTCTCATTGGTATCCAGCTCCCTTCCGCTTTGTCCTTCACAGGTGTTTCTCCCTCCAGATCTCTTGCACCTCTAATCTCAATGTGGCTTCTACTTCTTGGAGGACCCAAACTGACATAAGTAGCATTTGGACATGGGTATGATGAAACACAAGATCAGTTACAGAAATGCTAAGTTTGGTATGACTGAGAGACATTTGGCTGGAAATATCCTGTGGATAGTTGGATAAAGAAATTAGAAAATCAGAGATCAAAAAGTGCTTGACGTACAGATTTGGGAATTTTTAGCATGCAGTGGGTAATCAAAACTATGAGTGTGGATAGATTCACTCAGGGAATAGGAATAAAGTGAAAATAGCAGAAATTTTATATTTGTATGCTATGGTCTGAATGTTTATGGGCCTCCAAAATTTATATGTTGAAATCCTAACCCTCAAGCCGATGGTATTAGGAGGTGGGGCTTTTGGGAATGGGGTTAGTGAACTTATAAAAGAGACCCTGGAAGGATGCTTGTCCCTTCCACTATGTGAGGGCACAGGAAGAAGTTGGCAGTCTGAAACCTGGAAGAGGGCTCTCGCCAGAACCTGGCCATTTTGGCACGCCAATCTTAGACTTCTAGCTTCCAGAACTGTGAGAAATACC
Source organism: Nomascus leucogenys (assembly GCF_006542625.1). NCBI lineage: Eukaryota > Metazoa > Chordata > Mammalia > Primates > Hylobatidae > Nomascus > Nomascus leucogenys. Next base: position 98,794,049 of record NC_044381.1, read on the forward strand.
TTTCCATTGTTTATAAGCCACTCAGTCTATGGTGAGTTGTTACAGCAGCCAGCATTACTGGCATTCTGCAAGACGCACATCCGGATCAGCTTGTCTTTTGCCTTGGCCTCATGTTCTTGGCATATTTTATAGCGTGACTGAAGGGTGGCTAAGGATGTACCTGTAGGGGGGTGGGGTAGAAACATACAGTATCATTATGTATGAACTTGGGCAACTTGCTTTTAAAATGATTTCTGGCAGGTTTTAAAGCAAAAATAAGCAGGAGGCCATTAGTCTGAGTTCCTGTATAACAAGCCACAACCTAACTTAGTATGTAAACCTCTGAAACCTAATTTAGGAGTATATTTAGTAACCAACAGCTGAGTTTCAGCCAATCACAAACAGCTATGCTTCAGCCAATCACAGGCAGCCAACTGATCAGCTCATTCTCAAATTAGGCAGATGCCTAGCTGTGGCCTATTGAGTACTTTCTCTGCTTTGCTTCCATGTGCAGCCTATACCAACTTGTTGCTCATTCTGCTGGGTAGAGCTCCCTGAACCTCTTATGGTTCTGATTGCTGCCTGACTCATGAATCATTCTTTGACCAAATAAACTGTCAAATTTACCTAAAATTTTTCCTTTACCACAGAGAATAAATAAACTAGCATTAACATTTCCACAATATTCTTAACATGGTGGCTGCTTTCTAAGTGGATGAGATTTGGGCATAGCAGAATACTTAGTCCCCAATAAGATATTTTATATTTTTATGCCCCTAGCATCAAATATTCAAATTTTATATATATATTTGACAGAAGAAACATACATATGAATTCCAGAGGTTTATTTCTTGCAATTTTTGTATTAGGTTAACTGATTTCATTGTAATATATTCAGTTTGTACACAGCTGGCACCAATCTCAATTTTGTTTACATGTATCTGCTGTCATTTCAGGTCATAGACTGTGTTCCACACAAGTCTTACATGAAAGTCACACCATGCACAATCCCCTCAAATGCAGTGCGTCCAAACTTGCCACATTTTATGAGCTCCTCCATATAATCAATTTCACGAAACATTGATAGATTCATTGTTTCTCATTATGACTTCTGGCAATAGTTGAAATACAAGGTAAGCACTCATTTCACAATGTTATATTGAGAAGACTAGTTAATACAGAAAACTATACCACATCTATGCTAAGTACCAACTGGGAAGTCAATGAAGGATTTGAGCAAAAGTTTACCCGATTAGAGTGAGCTGGATGAATTGGAGGAAGTAAAATACATAGAATTATTGAGGTGACAATCAGCTGAAATGATGAAGAGACTGAAGCTTTCAACAATGTTATAGGAAGGCAATTTGAAAACAAGTCACAGGGAAACAACTGACATTTCACAATCAGAAATGGTGTGCCACAGGAAGCCTCAGGCACAAATATAGTTTCACAAAGAATATATTTTGTGCATACTGGCAAAAACATATGGCTCTAGATTGTAATGTATATATGTACATAAGTAATGGTCATAATAAATAGTGTTTCTGAAGCTGACAAATAGTAATTCTAAACATCTCTAGGCTAAAATTTACTATCATCGAAGTTTGGAAATTTTGACCTATGCTGATAGTTACGTTTTAATCATAATTGTTCATTAAACTAATGGCTACACATCTTAGGTGTCTGTTAATATACGAGAACGTTGTCAACATGAGAGATTGCTTTTGTATTTACTTCCCATTTGACTGCTTCTCTCCCCTTTCCTGTTTTCTCTTAATTGTTAGGTTCTTAAATACTGCCCTGATGGAATAATATTAATCAATGGAAATAAACAGAACTTCACTTTAAGAAATGTTAGCAAATGTATAATCTAATAATTTGCTCACTATTGATGGTCATTAGATAATCAACCTTCCATGACATACTCTAAGTATATAATTATTTTAAAATTATCTAAATGTTCACCCATTTTTAGAATCTTCTTTATGAGAATGAGGCTCCGTGTTTCCTAATTAGATCACCTTCTTTCAACTTAGATTAGTTTAATCGTCTCTTCGTCCCAAATCACTTTTCAGTAAATTAAACTAATGGAAAAAAACCTAGAGAATTGAAAAGAATGTGAATTTAGGCATGAGAAGTAAAAGGATTAAACACACATCTGTTCCTCCTGGTCTTTTAAAACATTTTCTGTAGTTGTAACAGTAACTTTGGCATAAGAAACTGTTGAAGCTGTGTGAAACCACTGAGAGAGTATGGAAAGTGGGATGACATTTAAGTTCTGTGAAATCTAGCTGTGACTTTGGGCTTACAGTTTTAAGTATCTATTTCCACACATACACACACACACACACAAAGAATATTAGCTAAGGTGTGTAGGTATCTCCCTTGCAACCTGAGAGAATCTATGATATTAGAAATTGAGGGTCTTTTGCAGATATGTGGAGTTATTTAGTCCTTTAAAAATATGTGTGCAATAGAATCCTTTCTATTTCATCTTCATCTCTATCCCAGGGAAAATAAATACATCTTTGTTTGAAATTATCTCTATTGTATGCCCAGTTCTGGAAATGTAAATTGAAGACAAGTTCTTTGGATATCGATAATGCAGCTATAATTTCTGAGAGGTAATGTAGTGGTTTAGCTTATTTGACACGTGCTGTGCTGAAGTAATCTTGTTGAAGAAGCTTTATTCTTGTATCTCATGCCTGTAAGCTGGGCATTTTTCACTTAATGGACAACATATCTTGTTAAGTTCTACAGCCAGGTGTCATTTATCTTCTTCATGGACAACTGGAATATAGAATAAATCTAGATACTAGTATTTTCTACCAATACAAACTCATTGAAAATGATCTAGAAAAGAGATTCTTATCAACTCTGTTGGGAAAAGCTGAGTGTTGGGAGAAGCCGAGGCAGGGCTTGCATGTCTGACATAATGTAAAAGAGTCCTGGAACATGTCTGGGGTCCAGGGTCTAAAACCCCTTGCGGCCTTTGGAGCACCAAGCTCTGTGCTAAAGGGTGGAAGAATACCCTGACGCACCATAATCTGACCCCAGGGCATAAAACCCCTCATGGCTTGTATAGAATCCAGGGCTCATGGCTCTGGAATGTGTCTACACTTGCTGACTCCTTGTTCCTTGCTCTCCCAGGATCCATTGTATCTTTAGTTAAAAGAACCTGCTCTCCATTATCTCAAGTGGCAGAGCAAATGCTAAACCATCACAGCTGTAAATCATGTGCTTAATGCAGCGTGCCCTTTAGACCTCCACATTCTCACCACCTGTTTCTTTGTTGGATTACCAGTAAATAGCGTGGGCTCTCAGAGCTCAGGGCCTTCGTAGCCTCCATGATCGCGATGGCTCCCTGAGGTGAGGTCCCACTTTTCTCTCTCAAACTGTCTTTTACTCAATCCTTTGGTTCTGCTGGACTTTGTCACCCCCGCGACCTGGTGTTGGGTCTGAGCACCCCAACAAACTCTCCTTAAAATTATATAAAACATTGCGGTATGTGTATATACATGTGTTTTAAAAGAGAGGACCCATAGCCTTCCTCTGATATTTAAATGGAGTTTGTGACTATCTCAGATGTTTAGAATCATTAGTATAGAATACAAGAAATATTATGAGCAAGGATTAAAACAGTAGAGTGAAATTTGTCTATTTCTTTCGTGGATAATATTAATCATAAATTTCAAGGTTTAATCTGAATTTTGTTTTACTCTAAACACCTGTAACATTTAATGACATGTTATAATTTTATGACATAAAGTTCCAGTATCAATGATATTCAAAGGTTGCCGTGTAAGGAATACTCATTTTACACATTCAAGTTCAATAAGTAGCATTAGTTCATTTAAATTCTCTGGGGAAAAAAATCAGCCACAGAAAATTACTCCATTGAATTTCCTGTAAGAAAAAACATAAATTATTTCATCAGAATGATTCTAAAAACTTCTGAAATTTTATATGTGAATAAAATATTGACTTAGTTTTTAATTACCCAAAACTGCATAGGGTTTTTTTTTTGTGCTAGCAGTTTCTGGAATATTGTCTTAATATAACATGATGGTTAAAAGTTGAGTCTTTGGAATCATTTAATCTATTTTTAAATCCCAGCTTCAGTACTTACTGACTGTGTAACACCTAGCTAAATAACGTATATTCTCTTTCCACAATGAATGAGGCAATGTACAAAAACAGCTTTGCTTAGTGCCTAGTAAATGTAAATGCTTCATAAATAGTAGCGGTAGTAGTAGCATTCATTCTTAGGGAGAGCACAAAGAAACTTAATGTATACAATAAGATATTAGTGAGGGAAATTAGGAAGGAGTTCTGAGGAGGTAGAGTCACCTAGGAATATAACTCATACTTTAATCCATTGCATTAGCAGACACTGCCCCAAGAATCACTCCCTGTACAGAGGTAATTATATCAAAATAGGTCTCTATGTTTGAGCTAAGACTATGAAATACAGCTAGTGTACAAAACCCTGAACATAACATAATTGATAATCCACAAAGGCACAAATTTTGTGAGATAATGCAAAGTTGTCAATGCTATGCAACTACTGTTGTATTGATTGTATTGTGTGTAAATGATTTTCTGTATTTTGTACATGAGAAAATTTTAGCTATGTCTTTCTGCAGGTACACCAGGGAGCAGTTGTTATATTTATGTGCTATATTATTTTTATGTTTGGTTGTGAGTGGTGAAAAAGCCTTGTTTTAAATGTAATTACAATTTGATAATGCCTTAAAAAGTGGTATTTTTTTCTTACTCTTCTTTTCCCCATTTCTGTATGTCCGGTTATAGAGAGGTCTCTATTGAGTGTTTTGGACCCATCTAGTTTTTCTTCTAGGGAGTTAATATTAATTAGAGCTAATGTTTATTTAGTGCTTTCTATGGGTAGGCACTAAGAGCTCTATCAATTTTATTTTGCTTAATCCTCACAATAACCCTGAAAGGTAAGAACTACCATTATCTCTATATCATAGATGAAGAAATTGGATCTTAGGGTAATTCTTCTGCTTAAGCTAGCACAGATAATGAGTGGTAAAGCCACAATTCAAACCTCTTTGTGCTCCCAGAGCCCATATGCTACTACACGGTATTAGCCTGCATGTCAGAAGGGAAAGCAAGATGAGCCATTGAGCGTAGAACTTGTTACCAATAAAAACTACCTGCACCTGTGTGCCCTGGAGCCACTTCTAAGATGTTTTTGCCAAAAGTAAAAGACTACTGTCTGATGCTCATGTTCATAATGTGCCATGTACTTTCTCTCCAAACTCTTGAATGCATATCACATCAATTTTTCCCCAAACACAGAAGAAATAGGATTTATTCATTTATTTCACCTTGGTTGCATGTCTATAGAACCAAGGCAGTGTTTTAAGCACTTGTAATTTGTTTAATCCCTGAACAAAACAGAAAACAAAGAAAACAGACTCTGCCTTTTTGGAGTAGTTTTGTGGATTTCAATGTAAAGGAAATTGACAGCATCTAAGAAAAAGGGAGAGTGTCTAACAAGCAACTGGGCAATCATGTAGTAGGTTTTAATCAGCATTCATTTCTTAAATGTTAGGATCGCTGAAGACAAATATGCCTGGAGTAGAATTTTTTTTTTGGTTTTTATAGATGAGACTATCATCATTCTTTCTCATCTTTGTTTTCCTATTAAATAGGGCTACCAAAAGAGAAAGGCGTGTATTCCTCTGTCTTAGGATATTTAGTCTTTTCCCATAGTTGGATATGTTATATATTTTTTGGTGGCAGAAATGAGAGAGATCAATAATCAATACTGTTGGTTGGAAAATGTCAAGTAAAACTTCCATCCATCCGGATACCGTTCTTTGTTCATGCATGGATGCTACATGCCACTAGATCTTGAAAGCTAATAAGAAGGCAAACTAGGGATCTTTCGATCCAGGATGACATGGGGGAAGGGAAGATTACTGTTATTATTTTTAACAAATCTCTTGATTATGTTTCTGCTATTTGTCATAGTATTTGAGTTTTGTGGTGTTGACACTGTAGAACTAAAACATGAAGAGGATTGTGAAACCTTATAATGGGAGAACTTCTTCCCCCAATATAATGTCGAAATGTACAGCTTTTGTAAGTGATTGGAGTCCTCCATGACCTTACATAGGAATGTACAAGTACGTACTAATACAATCTCTTAAATATGAGCAAACTAGAATGGTTCTGTCTTTTCTGTGTTCTCTAGCACTCCCAAAGGTTCCTTCCTTAAAGGGAAGTCTTGTTACAGTGACATATTGAAGGGCAATAATCTTCATGAGCGTTGGAAAGAGCAAAATAGGTAGCTTGAATAACAGTATTTTTTGAAGATTCTTCAAGATTTACTCAAGATTTTTTTTTTCTTAAGAGTTCCAATCTGGAGTGACTCCTGATTATACACTTAAACCTTTGAAGAACTTCCTATGTGTTTATAAAATGATTCATTCTGCTTTGTTGGGCTCTTAAATGCCTGTGCCCCAAACACAGTAGAAGCCCATGACTATGTCCAGTATTACTAGGAACATGGAGGAGTGAGTCATTTTTCCACCTCTGTTGAATGAAACCTCTTTGTTCTGATGAGACTGTGTGATCTAGGGTTTTAAATTCAAAGCATATTAACTGGAAAATATAGAAGCTAAGAAAAAAATGCAGAAAAGCGATCTCTGAGGCACTGGGAAAAGCTAAGAGTCTTAAGCTGGAAAACGATAGAGTTTTGTAATAAATATGATAAACAATATAAGCCGGTGGGTTTATGTTCCAGTGAAATCTTGACTAAATGTGTGTTATTTTCTAAAATACTCTTACTGTTTAAATAAATGCATTCTTAAACTGCTTAATAATTTAAACATTTAGAACTTAGTACTTATCAGGTAGAATACTGTGCACCTTACATAAATTAACCGATTAACTGACTTAACACTTATAACATTCCCAGGAGTTAGCTGCTATTACTGTTCTCAGTTTACGGATGAAGAAGTTGAGGGACAGAGATGTAAGGTAACTTGGTCATTGTCATGTACACAAGGAGTAGTGGCTCCAGAATTTGAATCCAGGTAGTCTTTCTCCGGAACTCATACTCCTAACCACTACATATCTCTCAGTAGGTTATCTATTTTTGTTCACATATTAGGCAATTTATTAATAGCCTACATCAATATGTATACTGTTTTAAGTGCTATTTTATCACATTTAGAGAGCTATTTTCAACTGGGCACGGTGGCTCACGTCTGCAATTATAGCACTTTGGGAGGCCGAGGTGGGCCGATCACGAGGTCAAGAGATTGAGACCAACCTGGCCAACATGATGAAACCCCATCTCTACTAAAAATACAAAAATTAGCCAGGCATGGTGGCGCACACCTGTAGTCCCAGCTACTTGGGAGGCTGAGGAAGGAGAATCGCTTGAACCTGGGAGGCGGAGGTTACAGTGTGCCAAGACTGCACCCCTGCACTCCAGCCTGGCAACAGTGTGAGACTCCATCTCAACAACAACAACAACAACAACAAAGCTATTTTCTATTCTTTGGTGAAGTAGTTCAAGCAAAAGCTGGTCGGTTAATTATTTGTATTCGGGATTGGAGCGGTAGGTAAAGGAATTAGGAAATAGCTGTACTGTTTAGCTGGAAACCGACAACCCAATTTTGTTGTTATAAAAGTTGACTACTTTCTATGCTATAAATTATTTCAGAAAATAGTTTGAGTTATTTATGGATTATTATTTTGGAAAATAGTCTACTTTAACAGAAAGTGTATAGTGGTTAAGCTTGGAAACTTTAGAACACTTTCTTTTAATGGGGTAAGGGAGAAGGAAAATTTTTTTTGTTTTTGAAATGGAGTCTCACTCTGTTGCACAGGCTGGAGTGCACTGGGACGATCTTGGCTCACTGCAACCTCTGCCTTCTGGGTTCAAGTGATTCCCCTGCCTCAGCCTCCTGAGTAGCTGGGATTACAGGCACCTGCCACCACACTGGGCTAATTTTTGTATTTTTAATAGAGACAGGTTTTACCATGTTGGCCAGGCTAGTCTCAAACTCCTGACCTCAAGTGATCCACCTGCGTAGGCCTCCCAAAATGTTGGGATTATAGGCGTGTGCCACCACACCTGGCCGGGAGAAGGAAAATTTTGATTAGTTCTTGGTCAGAACATGGTACTTAGAAAGGATATGGAGGAAACAGTGGAGGTATTGGTCCACTCAGCTATACATTGAAGACCTGCCAGGATGCCCTAGATTCAAGTCTTATCACTTGCTAGATATTTGGTAATGTGCAAAGGAGAGAGAGAGAACTTGCCTTGTAGAACCTTGTTAGTCCAAGTGTGGCCCAGCAGTACTGACATCAGTAGGGAGCTCATTAGAAATGCAGAATCTCAGTCCCCACCTAGACCTATTAAATCAGAACCTGCATTTTGACAAGATCCCCAGAGGATTCATTTGCCTATTAAAGTTTGATAAACATTGTAATGGAAGGAAGTGTAAACCAAAGATAAAATTCTAAGGTTCCCCTAACCATCTGAATGGACCCCTTCTCTCTGCCAAGGGCATTCCAGAGTTAACCTGAAAAACTAGTTCAGGCCATTATGGAAGAGGGGGTCAGACCTGCCTCATTGTACCCTTCAGCATTAATATCAACACAGACCTTAAGTCTGATAAGAAACACTTACAGTCTGTTCTCACCCAGACATTCCTTTCTATTGATAATAACTCTTTCAACTAATTGCCAATCAGAAAAATTTTAAATCTACCTATGACCTGGAAGCCCCCACTTCTAGTTGTCTCACCCTTCCAGATCAAACTGGTGTAAATCTTACATGTGTTACTTGATGTTTTATGTCTCCCTAAAATGTATAAAAGCAAGCTATACCTCAACCACCTTGGAAACATGCTGCCAGGAACTTCTGAGGCTGTGTGCCAGGTGTGTCCTTAACTTTTACAAAATGAACTTTCTAAATTAATTGAGACCTGTCTCAGATACTTTTGGATTCACAGGAGGATACACTTTTTAGGTTTCTGTTCTGTTTTGACGGACAAGAAATGACCTCAAGTACCCTAAAACTTAAAGTATAATATTAATTTAAAAAAAAAAGAATCTTTGGCATAAATCTCATCTCTTAAAGAGCCTTCTATCTAGCTGAGTGATTTTATTTTCATGCAAAAGTTCTCTTTTTCTTTTGCAAATAATAGTGATACCTGAGATGATAGCAGTAATACCTAAGATTGACTGAGTATATACCATGTGCCAGCCATTGCCCTAAGTGTTTTATGATTGTTATCTCATTTAATCTTCATAGTTAACCAATTTAACTGATATTTTTGCTTATCTCCAGCTTGCAGATGAGGAAACAGAGGTATAAACGATTAAATAACTTACCCAAGATCATACTGCTAGCAGAATCCAAACCCAAATTTGACTCTTAGACTCAAGTGGCATTATTTGCAGACTGAACTGTTTCTCAGCTATTAAGACCTACCCTACTGTTCCTGTAGTGACTTAATTTCTTATCTGATCTTCCCATTAAATAGGAAAATGTAGAGAGATACCGTATGGACCCTAATACATTTAGAATTCTTCAAAGCTTCTAAGCAATATCAGAATGCTTATCATCAAACTCTTCAAAAAATGTCTCATTTGCAAGCAACTGGCATATTTGTGGATACAGACTGTATTGTAGAACATATTTCAAAAAAGAAAAAACAGTGGGGATTTACAACACCGTATATTAGGACACATTTTTTTTTTCAGCATTGGAAGGTGCTACTTTTTAATTTCTTTTATATAATTTGGACCTCTGACCTACAGCAGTACTATTGTGGTATGCTAATGGAGGCTTCTGAGGGGAGTAGGCTAAGACCTCAACAGGTAACAGAAGAATCATTTCAAATGAAACATATTATACCTCCTGCTAGCAGGTCTCACCTGTTAACCTCAGAGTATGAGGCTGTTGAATCTTTGAAGGTAAGGCCTCCTAGGGGATGCCACCTAATTCATCTCAGGGAGACTAAGATGGAAAATGTTTCCCAAATGGCTCTCTGTATGTTCTTTGACCTGAAGCTTCAGCCCTGGATGAGTGAGTGTTTTCCAAATTGTTCTTTTGGTTCAGTAAAAGATGTTTCTAATGCTCTTCAAATAATAGAACTTTTTGTTATTATTGTTCAAGTCAAGGCAAGGGCAACAATTCTTTAGCAGCTGTATTCCTTTTCTTATTTTATTGCAATTCTCCTTTATATATTCAGTGTTTCATCATATGCTTTTTACTCGTAAGGTTGTAACTCAATTAAAGCCTTCAAGCATTTTAGCCTTGTGCGTTAAAGACTATCATCAATAAATTCAAATGGGGCTAACCTTGGAGTGACATCTTCATTTCTGTGGTAATACACAGTCTGCAAATCTTCATATCATTGGTCACAGCTTGATCATACTCTCATAGGTAAAGACCTTGGAACTTTAAATAAGTTACTTTTTCATCTTTAGCCATTTGGATTCATTTATTTATAAATGCTTATTTCAGTTATTTCACTGAGCTCAAGCTGTTGATTGATGTTTCGTGTGACCATTTTCCTTTTCAAAACACAGGAATATAGCTGGGACATAACTTTCCAATAGCCTTTTAATGTGAAAACCTATTTTGTGTATGGTTCTTTCTGTAATCACTTGTGCATGACTGAGCTTAAATGGTTTGCAGACCTTGCTGATGGATTACAGAACAAGCAATGAACTTGCAATTTTTTCTTAAGAGATTAGATGATTTTGCACTGTGGTGAATTGTGCATTTTGCCCCTCATTTCACTCTTGCTTAGGTGCTGTTTGGTGATTAATTTTATGAGCTATGATGAGAAATCCCCTAGATGAGCTGCACAAGGGAGATGGTGCCTTCTGATAAAAATGACATTCTTGTCCAGTAGAGATAGGCTTGGGTTAGAAGATGATGATCTGTTTGTATGCATTTCCAAAAGGAAGGCTGAAGAACTCAGTTAAGGAATAAATAGTTCAAGGCCCTTTTACCCTTTACTACTTGGAGGCCCATGGAACCATATAGAGAACCCCAGGTTGCCATTGATGCTCACTAGCCAACCTATGGCCAACTCTCAGCTTGCAACATTTGTTTCACCAACTTGTTATATTGTAGCATTTTGTTTTATGTTTGTTGACTGATATAGTGGGGCAGAAATACTGCTAGAAGTTTGTCTAGCACAGTAATTGATCAGGTAATTAATAAAATTTATTTGATTTTCTTCCAAAGAGCCACCTAGTCTTTGAATTCAACAGTGTTTTTAGCTTTAAAAATGTGTTAGAAAAAGGGTAATAAAAGGAAACAGAGACTATCACTATAATAAGTGATAAGCAGAATTAGCTTTTTAATTTTTTTTTTTAGTGGAGATAATGTATTCACAGGTTTCAGAGTATGGCTACTTGCTGTGAAAGCTGAGGCAAGTCACAAGATTTTGCAAAGCCCTTGCAAAATGGAGATAATGATGCACCCACCTTTTAAGCTTGTGGAACTTGTGAGATTTGAATGAAATGATCCATGTATATTGCTAAACATAGTACGTAGTAAGTTTTCTAGAAATGTTGGTGTCTTCATCTGTTTTTTGTTGCTATTACAGAATACCAATACAGAATACCACAGACTAGGTAATTTATAAACAACAGAAGTTTATTTGCTTCACGGTTCTGGGAACTGGGAAGTCCAAGAATATGACATCAGCACCTGGTGACAGCCTTCATGCTATGTCATCCCATGGGGGAAGGCAGAAGGGCAAGAGAAGGTGAGAGCAAGAGAGAATAAGGAAGCTGAACTAACTTTGATAGTAACCTACTACCATGATAACAACAGTAATTAATTCATGAGAGCAGAACCCTCATGACCTAATCACCTATTATTAGGCCCCACCTCCTAACACTGTTGCAGTGGGAATTAAATTTCCAACACATGAACTTTGGGGGACACATTCAAATCATAGAAGTTGGTTACTATTATATATCTTTGAAGCCATGCCAAGCATACTCTGTTTAGACTTTTTTCCCAGTTTATAAGTGAAGAAACAGACATGTAAAAAAGTTAAGCAAAATTTGCAGAGTCACAGCTAATGGGCTCAGGCTGTCTCATATCAAAACTGCAACTATAATTCTGTGTTTAATGCTGAACATAATTTTAAGTGTTTTTTCTCCATAATTTTATCAGGAAACTGAAAATCAGAGATTTTATGTAATACACAAAAGAACGCCAGGTTACTAAGTCACAAAGCTGGGATTTGAATGTTATTCTGCCTGGATTCCAGATGTTCCTTGCTCATCACCCTGCTCTCTGAACATCACATGGGATTATAGTATTTGAGGAAAGGGCTTATACATCTAGCAACATTTTTCCATTAATTTCCTATTCTTTATATTCACTATATTCTCTATATATTTTATTCTCTATATTCTCTAAATATTTCACTGATGGTTGAAAGGAACAAACTTTAACATACAGAGGAAAAAATACTATTAAGATACTACTTCAAAATTACCAGAATAGCTACAACTGGAAAGACTGGCAACACCAAGTGCTGGCAAGGATTTGGAGTAACCAAAACTCTAATACTCTTTCGGTGAGAGTGGAAATGGTACAACCGCTTTGGAAAAGGTCTGACCATTTCTTTTTAAAAGTAAACACACACCTCTACTATGACCTGGCAATTTCACTTCTAGGTGTTTACCCAAGGGAAATGAAAACTTATGTCCACAAAAAGACTTTGCATAAATGTTTATAGCAGTCCTGTTTACAATGTCCAAAAACTGGAAAAAATACAGACGTTTATCAATCAAGAAAATAGATAAACTGATGTATAGTTATATGGTAGATTACTACTTAGCAATAAAAAGGAACAAGCTACTGCAATGAACCTCAAAAACATTATGCTAAGTGAAAGAATCACACAAGGGAGTACATACTGTTTGAGTACATTATGATAATTATGGTCTAGGACAAGCAACATTAATCTGTGGTAGTGCTTCCCTCCCTAAACACAGTGACCTGCTCCTTATGGGCGGTAATGAGAGACCTGCACATGTTTAAGGAAACACTATGGCTCATGTAATTCTCAGACAACTGTGGAGGTCTCTTAAATGAAACTACCCTTAGTTACTTTAGACAGCTTTGTGGAGGAACAACTGACATTATTTATGTCCCTACTGTGGGTAGTTTTACCTGCAACATGAGTTATCCACTTAAAAAAAACTGATAATAAATTTGTCTCTGAGATTAGCTAAAGTGATCAATAACATCTTCGTTCTGTAAGCCATTCAAGCCAGCTTGAACTCACTGGCCTGGGTTATTTTGTTATCTGTATTCATTAAATATTCCAGTGATGGTTGAAAGAAACATAAGATGATTGAAAGAAACACGAGATGTTTTGGATGATAAAGTTTACTTGGCTTCTTCCTTGTGGGCCAAGGCAGAGTTTGTGCAATCACTAATACATCCTGCTGTATATGAACGAATGCCTTGAGGCAAGCAGAAAGGTCAATACAGAGACCTAAGGAGAAAGCCATCTGGTGGTTTATCAGACTTGTTCAGCTGACTGCGTCTGGGACCCTGAGCAGGGCATGGTTGAGATAATACTGCTTACAGTTCTATTGATAGTACCTATAATTAAATGCTGTATTAGACAAATTGAATGGATTACGTCCCAACACGAATTAGTCACTGAGAGAATGGTGTATGCATGGTACAATTCACGAGATGCCAAGGCGGTGTAGAAACGAGGAGTGGAGATTGTTGTGAGACAATTCTCCATGTGTCTCTTGCTTTTCTGCATGTATTAAGAGTGATGCTGTTTGTTCGGAAAGTTCCTTTGTTACAGATGTTTCTTTGTTCAAGATCATCTTTTCAAGGATGTAAGCAGGCATGGTCACTGCCCATTATAAAAGATTGCGTTTCCCCATGGAACCAGGATGAATATTGACACTAGTTGTTGCAAGAGGGAAGAACTAAGGCTGATTGATTGGCAAGGAAGTCATCCTACACAAAGGAGAGTCAGCAACAACTGATTTTGTCTTTGAATCCACTTTCTGGCAGTAGGCCTGTAATCACCTTCCCATTTTTTTCTCTGTTTACTGAAAAAAATACATTGGGGAAATATTTGTTATCCATAGACCATACCATTTGATTAACATGTTTACTACCACTTCTCATAGACTTTTCTCACATTTTGTTAAATGTCCTCATCTTTCCTCTTGCAGAAACCCACATATTTTCCAGCACTCCATCCTCACTGTCAAAACCGTCAAGAACGTAAAGGGTCTGAGATTGTACCTTACTTGCAAGGCAACAGGTTAACCTGGCATAGTTTCATGTCTGCTGGTAGAAGCTATGAGACTCCTGAGTCAGAGGTAAAGAACTGCTTATATTGTTTATTTCTCACAGTAATAGCAGTAACCAGAATATGAGCCCGTTTTCCAGTTTTCATAGAGGGCTGGATGGTGCCTCAATAATTCAGTAGGTTGCGTTTTAGGAGAGAAACCCTGAAGTTAAGGTGCCTGAATCTCTATAATGGGCAGAGTTAGCATGTTTGCCCTTTGCTCCAGAGGGAGATGCTTTCTGTCTTCCAAGGCTGTTCACAATACACATATCCTAAAAAATATAGTCCAGAGAAACCTCGTCTCTACTAAATATACAAAAAAATTAGCCGGGCGTGGTGGCGGGCACCTGTAGTCCCAGATACTTGGGAGGCTGAGGCAGGAGAATGGCGTGAACCCAGGGGGCAGAGCTTGCAGTGAGCAGAGATCCCGCCATTGCACTCCAGCCTGGGGGACAGAGCGAGATTCCGTCTCAAAAAAAAAAAAAACATATATATATATATAGTCCAGAATAAAGAGTAGTTAGTACGTAGCTCACAATCATATGTGTGGAAATGTGAGACACCCATGGAGAATTGTCTCCATGGATGTCTCATCCTATACATGGCTTCACATTCCGTGACCTGCTCACAGGAGTGCCCTTCATTTTCATTTTTGTTTTACCTTCCTCCTCCTCATCACTCTCTGCTTGATCTTGCCCTCATCTAGAAGTGCTCTTCCTATAAAATCTTCAAACTCTAAAATGTCAAACTCTGACCCAAATATTGTACCTTTCTTTCTTCCTCACGGAGACTAAGCAATCTTTGAAATTAAGTCTGACTTGAACCTCAAACCCCTTATTTTCCTGGCCTATCTTTCCTTCCTGGCTTCACTCCCTTACCTGTCAGGCTAAGGCCCAGCTACTTTCTCTGCACCAGTGTCGATGCCTTTGCCCCTATTCCTTGTGTTATACTTGTTTGACACTCGCAACTCTGGGTTATGTACTATTTGTTTTCTTTCTGTTGGCAAAATGTGGAGAATATCGAATGACCTTGTTGATGAAAACATTAAAAATGATGATTTCCAATTTTAATAGCTTCAGGCCATCTCCCTAGTTCAGACTTCTTACTTGTAAAATATTTTGGAGAGGTGGCAAGCACCACAGCAGTGAAAACTGAAATAGGCCTCAGATAATGGTCACAATAAAATGTTTATTATAATGCTAGCAGTAAATATAAGAGGCACTTTTCTGTCTAACATCTACCTGGGTAATGGGCCAAAAGCATTTTAAGTTTACAAAGTGAAAACAATACTTTCTCAAAGCTAGATTAAAACAGAACCTAAAATTACATGCTCGATGGATCTATATTGTGGTTATCTTTACTGAATCTCAGTTCAAGTTCAGGGATGTAACTTTGCAAGGTGACTTATAACTGTTCCTGTTTTTCATTTTGTTATTTTCCATTAGAAAGTTAAACATATTAGTAAGTGTCAAAAGCTTTTGCCATGAAGGTAGGTGAAGAAAATATGAGAGTGAATACTCTGATGATGGTTTTAGTTTATGACGCATTTCAAGCTGTGCCTTTTCAACAGTTAAATACTTCAGCATTTTTAGTGGGATGAACCATCACGTATTTGAAAACCTTAAGCACTTTTGTTTCAAAGAGAAGAGTCAAGTTTAATGTCAATTGGTGAAAGCATAGAGTATGATGGGTTTTAGGAAGGAAACCTGGAATTGTACAATGTATAAGCATTTTGACATTCTTACTTTATGATCCCTTCCTCAGGGCAGTTCTTATTCAAAATCAAATTTGTGCTGACACTATCAGGCTTGTGATATTTATATTCATGATAATAAATTAGGAAAAAATTAAAAGGTAATAGATACTGTTTCAAATGAGGGCAAAAACGAGAGGAAATCATCAATTGGCAGGAACATGAGGAAGTCTGTATTATTAATGCATAAGAATGAAACGAAAAATGGGCATATTAGGGAGGTTTCTTTTTTTTTTGTAAGTTTTATTGTAATTTAGAAAGTTCAGTTGTTTTTATTTTTCACAAAAGCAATGTCAAAAATGGTAGATCTTAGTCTTGGAAACAAAAGCCTATTTAACTTGCTGAGAATCTGACACAGGTCCTACACTATTATCAATATGATGATAGAGCTTAAAATAATTCCATAGTGGGGAGAGTTTTAGACTTGATTTCTATTTCTGGCTCCTCTATTAATTTAGACTAGCTGCTTAATCTCTTTAGGTCTTTTAAATGAGTGTATTAGATAATCTTTAAACTCACTTCTAGTTTAAAATTCTTTTGTATTCCTCTATTTCCTATTTCCTCCCTTTTTAGAAACAAAGTCCTTGCAGAATTTTTTGGAAGCAATTCTTTTGTCTTCACCCTGGCATATCTCGTCTCTCTCTCTCTCTTTCTCTCTCTCCCTCTCGGTCTCTCTCTCTCATCAGATAAAGCATAGGTCTGCATTTTTGGGGCTATTATGTATCTGGGTGGTAGTCATCTTCTTTATGCTTTTGAAATAATGTCTATGCTGTGTTTGTGCTCGGTTTCTTTTGATAAAGATAAAAACAGATTGCAGGATGCTGTGATCATCTCAGTGACAGTCCCTCGGGTATTTATTTTTTAAAACAGCAATTTATTTTAGAAAAGCTCAATGATTTAATGTACATTAATTCACTGATGTTCACATGGGCCTAAGGAGTGGGAAGGGCTGGTATTTTACCATTATGTGCTCTTACAGGCACAGAGGAGCCCCTGAAATGCAGTGGAATGAATATAATCTGACTAAAAGGTATCTCAAATTTTAACGCCATCTGCTACGGGGAAAGAACACCCAGTGCATGCCTTCACACAGCACTTAGCGCACTGCATTGCAATTACTTATTTATGGGTCTTTTTTACCCACTAGACTGTGAACTTTTCAAGGACACTGCGTAACATATAATGAGCCCCGCGTTGTTATTTCCTGAAATGACATGGAACTTACTCAGTGTAACAGGTTCATTATTGCATCTGGCCCATTTTTGCAGCAGTTTTGCCACATTCTAGGTGTTTGCCAGGTATAGATTTTGGAGATCCCCTTCTGCAAATCCCTAAATTTCAAAGCCTAGGAATATTTGCACAAATAATCAACTTTGTATGTAATCACATTTCTGTATATCTTGCTTTACATTGGCCATTTTTAAAAGTTTGATTAAATAAAGCTTTCTCTCTTACTTGATGCCTATTTTGCCCCAAAGTCACAAAATCTTACCACATTATGGAAGTGACTACCAGTAGGAAAAAAAATGTCAAGTTGAGATGTGGATTATATACATCAAATTTTTAAATTCCTATGATGATGGTGATGATAATGGTTGTATTTGGAAATGTGTGCTGTTTCCTTTTTGCCAGGCACTCATGTGTTTTATATGTATTTATTTACTTCTCAAAATAATAAGTAGGTAGGTAGGTGTCATTCTCATAATGAATTGAGAAATCGAGATTTAACAGCTTTGTCTAAAATCAACTGCTATAGTTAGAGAGAGCAGGCCTCACATCTGTATTTTTCTTTTAGAGTCTATACCTTTAACTTTCTCTTGGACAGAAATTAATTTCAATATTTCGCTTTAAACCATTTGCAAGGAAATCAAAATTTTAACAGACATCTGAAGATTTATTGCTGAATCCTTTCATGGAATCCCTAATAAGTAAGCCAAAGTCTAGTTGTAGATTGTCATTTCTCAAGAGGTACCACCAATAACTTATTGTAGATTTTTTCATATTTGAAATTTAAATGTATGCAATTTTGATGATTTGCATGTATATTAATAAGTTATTCATATGTAATTCTTTATCTTTTGGTTGAGGAAAGAATTAGAATTCCATGTGCTTTGATGGAGTATGTGGAAAGAAGTTAATCGCATAGTAAATATTTGTGTTTGGTTGTTGGGCTTTTGATTCTTCTTCCTTTCGGTAAGAACTCTGATTGGATTTTAGGGAACCACTCCTGCCCCATTGTCAGCCCTGGAAGTTTCAGTGAAGCAGCTCAGCATTCCCTTCTTCCACAGGCAGAACATGAACCTAAGATTATTCCAATTAGCCGTTTCTTTTCCCCTGGTTATAGTTATTGGTTCAGAGATAGGCACTGCAACACTGACTAGTTGTCTTCACAGCTAAACTAAACATTTAAGCTCACTTCCATACATCTTCCTTGATACCACTATACAAGGAAGGTCATAGGAGAGAAAACACAGCTTTCCAGTAGAATGGAATTAGACATTATTTCTTGCAAGAGTCCTTGCAGCAGTCCAGCTTAGCAATAAAGCCTAAGGTACAAGAAAACATAATCTGCATTGTACAGGTGAGGAAATCATCATCTCCAATAACCAGTATCATCTGTAACAAATCTTTAGGCTTAACTTCAAGGGTGTCTGTGACAAACGTCATTAGGAAGAGTCACTGAACTCAAGGAAGTCCAAACCATGGCAGCCCCATCAGTTGTTTAGTTGATTTATAGTTCCTCGAAGTCCAGATGCAATTTACTAATCAAGGGTCCTATTTTATGGTAAGCAATATTATCTAGTGATATCCTGAGCCTTGACTCTTATCAGATGGCCAGAGGAGCAGAGCTAAATGGTTGAACAAAGGTCAGATTCTCATGCAGCAGGGGAAATGGTTCTGTTAACCCTTTATCTATAGATACTAAATTCTAAGACTTTAAAAGCATGTTATCAGGGAAGCAGATTCTTTTTTTTGCCACTAGATTTTAAGCTTGAAAGGAGATATTAAAGTGAACTGCTATGGCCACATTATTACCATGAATGGAGAGGCTGTGTGAGAATGGACCTAATCCAGAGGAAGCAGAACTCGGCAAGATGGAAAGAGATACCTGGGACATGGTGGTTTCAATAAGCCAGGACTAAAACATTTTTATACAAGGATCTTTCAGTCATTTGAGTCAATTATTTCACTTTTGGCTTAAGCCCCTGTGTTTTAGATGAATAGAACTGGGTCCTGACACATTGGTATAAAGGGGACAATCAATAAATTTTTGTTAAATGCATAAATGAACATTATTGATTATTTCTGTTTTGATAGGCAAAATGAGGACAGATTCTTAAAAAACAAAAAATGACATCTGCAAAAACACTTACGCTTAATGATTGACAAATATAACCCCATTGTATCTAGTCATTCAGGTTTAGCAGTAAAAAAATAAATAAAATTGAATAAAAATCGCAGGAGCTAGAAAAATAGTGACATTTTGTGAGTTGAATGTTGACATTAGAGCTTGGTATCATTTGATTAGATTGATTCATTCGTTATGTTGTTCAACAATTAGTTGCTGAATAATTTTTATGTGCAGAAGACAAAAGCGTTTTGTCTTTCAGAAAGTAGTAATGACCAGGTTAAACTAATGTAACAGGACACACATCTGAGAAGAGGGAAACCTGGTGGTTGGTGTTGACTTGTGAAAGATTAAGTGGGGGCATAGCTGTGTGCTCTTAATCTCTTCACAAGTTGTGGAGAGATTGTATATGCACACAAACATTTGTGTTTATATTTGTGAGACATATATACACACACACACATACATACACAAACCTATATTGGCATATATATGAATAAAAGATTTGTTATGAGGACCTGGCTTATATGTTTATGGAGGCTGAAGAGCTTGAGAAGTCTGCTGTCTGCAAACTGAAGACCCAGAAAAGCTGGTGGTATAATTAAGTCCAAGTCCTAAGGCCTGAGAACCAGGGCAGCCCAATGGTGCAAATCCCTGTCCAAAAGCAGGATAAGATAAAATGAGATGTCCCAGCTCACTCAGGGAGATAAATTTTAAAAAAGCAAATTCTTTCTTCCTTCGCTCTTTGTTCTGTTCAGGCCCTCAGTGGATTGGGTGATATCCACTCATACTGGGGGGGATAATCTACTGAGTTCACTGATTCAAATGCTAATCTCATCCTGAAACACCCTCACAAACACACTTTGAAAGAACATTTAATTTGGGCACCCTGTGGCTCAGAGAGGTTGACACATAAAATGAACCATCAGAGGTCATGTATGTAAAGCTCCTGGCATCAGGGCTGCTGTGCTGCCCAAATCCAGGGGTGGCTTTCACACTGTGTCTCTGTGTCTGAACCCTGTTGTCAGCGGCTCTTCCTAGGACTGCCCTTGTTCCCTCATGATCCACACTAATGAGTGCTACAGCTGTTATTTTGAGCAGGCACAATCGTGGAACAGAATCAGAAAGCAATTTTACTTTTGTCTTCCTTCGTTAATATTCATTCGGTGGGAATGTTTATTTTCCTCCAACAGTTCAAAAATTCAGTAAGATGCTCTACTTTTCTGGTTATTCGTAGGTAATACAAATGGCACTGCTCCAGAAGTTAAATTGCCTAACCCCATAGGATTGTCAAACTTCACACTTGATTTAAAGTGAAAACATCTGTCTCTGAGCTGAAATTTCTGTGGGCTGTCTGCATGCAGTTAGGGAGTGTATTGACAGCTGCTTCTTCCTTTCTATACCTCACGTGTTCTTCTCTCCATGCCTGCTAACCATGATTTCCAACTCTCCTGGCATTAGAGCTGGGTGGAGGGTGTAGTGAAGATATCAGAGAGGGCAGGAAAGTTTTTTCCTTCACTGGTACTGCAAACACTGCCCTCATTTTCTCTGAGCTTGGTGGATGTGTGTGAGTGACTATTGTGGGACTCATTTGCAGTGTTTTTAAAATTTTTTTAAGAGATTCTTCAGTCTCTGGAGACCCCTTATTCTAGAGTATCCTTGACAAAGGAAGATGTTCTTTTATTACATCTTATCTCATGTACCTGCTTCCTTGTCTCCTGAGAATTCAATCATTCATATCTAGTTTCTGCTGAGGACCTGTCAGCCCACTCTCTTGGACAAGACCTAAAATGACTCCACTTTAGTGCTCTCTTGCACGTGGCTCCCAGAAAACCCTCTAGAATTCTTTGTTCTGATACGTTCTAGGAGGGCAGGATAATCATGAAATTGCTATCTCACCTTTGCTCTGCGATAAAGTGGCTGGCTAGTTTCTGCTCTTAGATTTCTCAACTTTGAATCAGATAATTCAGTCTCTCCCCGACTCTGAAACAGCAGTTATTAGGTTTTCTGAGTAGTGCTATTGAAGCTTTTTCACTAGATTTGAGGTAAGGAATGACACACCTTCCCTCCCTTTTTGGGAAGATTGGGGTCCACAGCATCCTTGGCTGGACACGGTGGTTCAGGTCTATAATCCCAGCACTTTGGGAGGCTGAGGCAGGCGGATCACCTGAGGTCAAGAGTTTGAGACCAGCCTGGCCAACATGGTGAAACCCTGCCCCTACTAAAAATACAAAAATTAGCCAGCTGTGGTGGTGCCCACCTATAGTCCCAGCTACTCAGGAAACTGAGGCAGGAGAATTGCTTGAACCTGGGAGATGGAGGTTGCAGTGAGCCGAGATCACGCCATTGTACTCCAGCCTGGGTAACAGAGCGAGACTCATTTCAAAAAAAAAAAGAAAGAAAAGCCCAAACAATTTTTTTTTTTCAAAAACTGTTTTCACTCTTGATGTTTTATATATATCCTTAATGTAAGTGTAAGGGTCTAACTGGTTTTCAAATACTACTGTTGCAGGACTTTTCCTTAGTTCTGCTAAAGATGGGAATCCTGTCTGTCCCATGACTATGAAAATTTAGGCTCACAGATGGTTTAGAGGGTAAGTAAAGCAGGGTTTTATTGGGTGAAAAGGGCAAAAAGGGGGAAACAGGGATCCTATGCAAGGCCAGAGTCCCTGCTAGAGCATTTCCCACCCGCTGTTTGAATCCCAGGTTCCACACAGGGAGAGGAGGGGCCAGGCTCACTCCCCACTGCAAAGGTCGTGAACTTCCCAAGGCTCCACCTCAGTGGGCAGTCTGGCTGGAGTTTCTTCAGGGACCCCCTCCCACCTTTTTTTTTGTTAAATAACTTTGAGATTTTCTGATACTTTAAAAAATCAACATATGACAAAATGAACCTATTTTATTACAGTTCAATGAGTTTTGACAAATGGATACACACATGAACTCCATTATAGTCAATATATATTTTCATCAATCTAAGAAATTCCCTCATGCCCCCGTGAGGTTAATTCACCACCCCATCCCTAGCCCTAGACAACCATTGATCTACTTTCTGTCACGATAGATTAGCCTTTTCTGAAATTTCTTACAATTGGAAACATACAATATGTACTCTTTTATATATACCTTCTTTTGCTAACTATAATATTTTTGAGATTCAACCATGTTGTTTTGTGTATCAACAATTCACCTCCTCCCTTTTTGCTGAATAGTATTACATTGCATGGTTATAGCACAATTTGTCAGTTCATTTACTGTTTACGGCTATGCAGATTTTTTCTAGTTTTTGGCTATTACAGCTTAAGTTGTTATGGCACAGTCTGGTGATGTATTGGTTCTCTCCATGGGACATATTCTACTTTATGTTTGTTTCAGGCTTTTATTTTTGTTTAAAACTTTACAATTTTTACATTATTGCGGAAGATAAACTGGAGCCTAAGATTCATCTTCTAAATGACTTGTTTTGCTTACTCATGTATTATCAGGTTCCATGTCCTATTGCAGTCCAGATAATTATATATATATTTGTCACCTTTGGGATATTGGGCAATTGGTTGTGAAAGGGACCTTTTGAACCACATAGGGAGGCCCTGGGATGTGTAGCTGTTGTTATGGGTAGCTTTTGAGCTAGCCCTTCACATGCCCACAGAACAATTAGTTGATAAAGATGAACACCACCACTCACATGCATTCCAGATCATTCTCCTGGGTGTCTCCAGTCTGCTCCTGTGTCTGCCTGGCCATACACTCTGTGCTCTGATTCTTGTTGTTAATCACATTCCTGCTATTCTACAGTTACTAGTATTGGTTGTCATGGGCTTAGATTCTTAGTTTTTCTTCAAGGATTTGGCTCTAAAAGGCCTTATGTATAGCCACCTCACGTAGGTTACTTCTCCTTGACCCAGTCCGGATTCTAAATCTTATGTGGTTCCTAAAAAGGTGGGTGTTTAGATAGAAGCACTTAAAGTCATGTCATATAAGAAAATATGGAAGGAACTGGACATTCTTAGCATAATGGAGAGAATACTAAAAAATCTTCAAATATTTGAAGGCCTGATGAGAAGGAATAAGCTGATTATTTTTCTTGGGTGGGGAAGGTTCCAAGATATATAACTGATCATTGGGTAGAAGATTTGGAAATAGCATTTTTGCCCTGGTAGTCAGAATCAGCTAAAAATTGAATGGGCTGTGGTTGAGAAGTAATCAACTGATGTCATTGCAGGTGTTTTAAGGTTATATAATTGGGACTAGTAGCCAGCTGGGTTAAATAAGATTTAAAGTTCCTTCTATTCCTGAGATTTTATGAATCTCTGATACATAGTTTTTGAATGTTTTCTTATGGAAAATTGCTCGGACATATTGCTGGCTAATATAATTTTCTTTGTGTAGTTCTCAACTCCTAGGAAAGAAATGATAGAACACTGACAGAATTTAAGAGAGCCAATAAAGTAAAGAGTTAGTGTATGAGTTGGGAAGGTTACAAAACAAGCAAATAAATCTTAGAATTAAAAGTGACTATGAGTAGATGATTTCTCATCTTAGGATTGTAAGATGGGCAGGTGAAAAGGACAAATAAACAAACCTTAGAATAAAAATGTTGCCATAAGCAGATTTCTCACCTTAGAGCTGTGGAACACACGGGTTCCTGGAATACTATTAATGTAATCTGCTGGTGTTCACCTAAGGAGATCAAGTGGGTATCTATTTCTCCTAATTTTTCTTTTATTTTGGTAAACCAAAGTCATTCTTTTCATTAGAACGCAGAGTGGAATTTCTATAATTAGGTGTTTCATAAAGTTCTAATAGCAACAATGAAAAGAAATTCCATGTTTTTACCAAGTAAGCTCCAGGCTAATCAGATTCCAGGGAAATGCTGTAGTAACATTGACTTGGCAATCAAGTGCAGTCACTGAATTGTTTAAGTAGATGAAAAACAGCTTGTTTTCTTTGCCTTTTTGTAGTATTCCCACGTCAATTTTTTTTAAGCTTCATTAACAGATTTTACACTGTTAGAGTTACTTAACACAGTCAGTATACAAGTGCTTATTTAACAGCCCAATGCAGTTTAGCAATATACTTAAAAACACTTTCCAGGATACATGTTGTACTTTATTAGTTTAAAAAATACATATACTTTTATGATTACAAGTGATATCTATTTTCTAGTTAAGCAAATTGTACTTTTTTTTTTTCTTGAGGCAGAGTCTTGCTCTGTCACCAGGCGGGAGTGCAGTGGCACGATCTCAGCTCACTGCAACCTGCATCTCCCAGGTTCAAGTGACTCTCCTGCATCAGCCTCCTTAGTAGCTGGGACTGTGGGCATGCACCACGATGCCTGGCTAAATTTTGTATTTTTAGTAGAGATGGGGTTGCACCATGTTGGCCAGGATGGTCTCAAACTCCTGACTTCTCAAGTGATCCACCCGCCTTGGCCTCCCAAAGTGCTGGGATTACAGGTGTGAGCCACCATCCCAGGCCACAAATAGCATTTTCTGTTCTAAATACTGCTTTGTGAGTATTTCATTTTTACTTCCTCCTTTTGTTTTAAAGAATAGTTTCTTCCTAATCAGCTGAGTTTGGAATTTCATAGTTTGTATGTACCGCAGCACAATTTTGTAAGCATGGCTAATTGATAAAATTAGTGATTGAGTTTTCTATTTCTGATATTTTACAAGAGGGTGCATTTTATTAGCAGAATATCCTCAAGCATGGTACATAAAGAACCCTGCTGTGAATGATCCATTAGAGAGTCAAGTGATAGTTAAGAGATCAACCTTTGGACAAAAGCATCAAATTTTGGTGCCCCCTAGACTTCATCAAAGGTGGAAAGACACTCTGGAGAAGGACATTGGGACAGTGAGATTTTTTTCAGTAGAGAAAGGTAAGACATTAGTTATCTTGAGCACTGCAGACAAGCCAGAAGTTAGGATGAGAGCTGTTCCCAGGACTTTTAACCAATAGTGTTTTTGGTTAAAGAGTACCATGGGGGCCGGGCGTGGTGGCTCACGCCTATGATCCCAGCACTTTGGGAGGCCGAGGCGGGTGGATCACGAGGTCAGGAGATCGAGACCATCCTGGCTAACACGGTGAAACCCCATCTCTAATAAAAATACAAAAAATTAGCCGGGCATGGTGGCGGGTGCCTGTAGTCCCAACTACTTGGGAGGCTGAGGCAGGAGAATGGTGTGAACACGGGAGGCAGAGGTTGCAGTGAGCCGAGATTGTGCCACTGCACTCCAGCCTGGGTGACAGAGCGAGACTCTGTCTCAAAAAAAAAAAAGAGTACCACGGATGGCACTGTGTGTTCACAGTAAACCATGGAAAACATTAATTGCAGACGATCATAATGAAAATTTGGTGAGGTTTATATTGTCAGTTTAAAAAATATATTAAATAATTTTTAAAAAGCTAGTCAGAAATAAGGATAAGGACTTCTACTAGTTTAAAGTTGTTTTTGTTTCCAGTTTTACTCACTTTTTCCATAATACCCATGGTAACTAAATTATAAATGCCACTCAATTGGTGAAAGTCTACTCTATAGTGTTAGAGGTTCCTGTGGGCTGGGGCTGTGTCTCATTTTCCTTTCTAATCCCTAGCAGGAGGGAGAGCAGGAGGAAGAAGGGAGCTTGTATGTGCAGGCTTTACAAGTGGTGACTGGAAAGCTGCTGTTGTGGTGGATTGGATCTGGATATGGGAGAAAGCCCGCGGTGGGGATCAGGTTGATGTGTGCCTGCTGGAGGCCTAGGTGGAGGTGGCTTTGACTGAGGTGAAATCACCCAAGGAAAATAAGTCAGTGACCTAACTTAGGATGTGTCTTCATTCATTATAATTTTGAATTTTACTACGGGAAGAATTATATATGACATATTTTGTTATTCCTAATGTGTAGCACATAGCTCTTGAGTACTGCATATAGCCAAGTATATCTTTCTTGAATTCTTAGATAATTCTTCCATCCAATAGGAAAATGCTTGAAGAATGTTCATTTTAGAGATAGAGTTGGGTTGGGCTTTTGCTATGCTTGTTTTAGGTTTTATGTGTATTGTAGTATAGTAGTGGTAGTTGTAATAGTAGTAGAAGACATATGAAACAAAATAAAAAAGGAAGGAGAAAGAAAAGGATTGGTTATGTGTCTCACAAAAATATTTTCTCCTAATTTTAAGATTGATAAGTACATAAACATACTCTAGTTCAAAAGATAGAATTTAGGGTTTTGTTCATTGTTTAGTTCAAAAGTCTATATTTTAAAGGAAATTATCTGATTTCTTATTCTCTAATACCTCTGAAGCACTTATTCTTTGTTGAATAGAATGCCTGTTGAATCTTTTCACTGAATATTAATCCTTCTTAAAATTGGAATTGACTTTTGATTAAGAGTCATCTAACTGGAATACCTAAGAAGTCATAACTTTGATGGGCTTTAAATATAGCCAAACTTTCTCTGAGAAATGTATTACATTTCCTATGATGAGACATTATTTCAGGAATAACTTAATGAACCTTAAATTAGATATTTTTAATCATCGTTTATGTAGGACAAGATTTGTGTCTTAACTTATCTGAGGGTGTCTACAAAATCACTGGAGATAAAAGCCCTTTTCAGTTTGACAGGTTGTTTAGGGATTCTGTCAATGCAAAGAATTTCACCAGAATTGATTTCTTTATGCATAAAGAACTGTAATTTAATACCAAAAAGTCATAGAAAAAACCAGATATCCACATAGCTTTCTCTCACCCAACGATAGAACATTTGTAAAAGGTAAATGATGTAAGAAAAGCATGCACTTCTTTGATAAACATTTCCATCAATATGAGGTTAGTTGGATAACTAATTACCAATATCAAAAACAATTACAACATCAAAAACATTATGGTCTTACACATTGCATTTCTTACAGTAGGTACTAAGAGTGGCTCAGATGGCTATGTGCTAAAATCACATCCAAGCCTATGGCAGAAGTGATATTTTAACTTGGGTTATTGTCAGCTGTGAGGCAATCCTCATAGCTCCTCCTACACTCTCCTTTCTTTTCAACTTTCTGCCAGATTTAGAATTAATTTTGCATTGTGGGGTGAAAGAACATAAAACCATAGTGCTCAGAGAATGCCAACCGAAACCTTGATAGATCTTGACCTGTTTTTCCCCTCATAGAGAAAAGGCCATATAGAGTGCTTACAGATAATTGGTTTAAAATAATCCTAACTTATTTTTAGTTTTAGGTGAGAATCCCTGAGTATTTTATCAGACTTGACTTGGGGCTAACATAGGCGGGAAGTAATAGGAGAGTGGGCCAAAAGCTGATTCACAGGGAATGCTAGAAAGAATGCCTTTAGCTCTTACAGCTAATGGATCTCAAGGGAGAAGATAAAGTTTTTGAGAGAAGCAGCAGTTTTTGTTATTTAGCGTTGATGGAGCATGGGCATTCTAATTTGCATATTGAATACCAAGTACTGAAGGATGGAAGAGATGTGGCACAGCACAGTAAGAGGAGACTTCTGTCATTCTTACATTAGTGTGTGCTTTCAACTAGCTTTGTCACCATGGGAAAGTGCAAAGTCTCTGAACCTCCAGTTCCTTGTCTGCTAAGTGAGGGCTAGTCTATATTAAAAGTTTTAATGTCTCTGGGGCACTTTAGAAATCTGTGTGGATGTTTTCAACTGTCAAAATGATTGGGGAAACTCAACTCACATTTATAGGGTGGAAACAGAAATGCCTAATGTCTTAAAATGGGTCCTGCACAACCACAAATTGTCCTTTATCTGACATGACATTTGACTATCCCAGTGAACATTTATATAGGCAAAACAAAACCTGTTTGAGATTTTCTGAGCATAGGACCTAACTCCTTTCATATATCCAACAAAGTATTTTCTGTATCACATTAAGAAATCAGGTACAAAATTTAACAGATGCTATATTTTACAGGAGTCCATATGTGTATCTTGGGAGAAAATTTTAATTTGTTTTTTTTGGGGACTCTGAAAGAGTTGTTCGCCATCTAGGAAATGATATTCCAACAGCGTACTCCTCATGGAATTTGAATAGCTAATACTCTTGTGCAGTCTGCATTTGTAGCAGTGGCAGTTATCGTAATTTATGCAGAGCTTAAGTCTGACTACTTTGTTATATTTCCCAGTATAGTTGTACACAAGCATTTACACTTTTGAATACATATTATTTTACTTAAAGTTAATTTGTCATTATCCTTTTTATTACATTATGGAATTATACACACCTATTTGATATTGTGTGCAGGTTGGTTGTACTATCTTTGAATTTAAATTTTGGGATAATAAAGGAGTCATTACTAATATTTGATATAAAAATAAGTATTTAGTCTGATTGGGTTGAGAACCACTGAATTTAGATGTCTTCAAAATTGCTTCTATTGTCAGCAAACTGTCTCTCTAAATAATATGACTATAGCACATGCTTTTTAACCAGTAAGTATCTAAATTTATTTGTCCTATTGTAGTGGGAAAGGCTAACTTCCAGGAAAAGATCAAAAGGATGATGATGAAATGGCCTGGAATATGGTGTAATTAGAAAACAGAAGAGAGGAGGTTAACATCTCTTTTTCTTATATCTAATGAATTTTGAAACTGCTATGATGTGCCTGCTACTTGTTACTAATCCCAATTTAAGATAAAGTATTATATGATTACTGAATGTATAGTTAAGAAAAAATAGTTACTTTTTACAAGAGTTTACATTTCTTGAGCACATTTCCTGTCACTGAATTGACACACAAATTTATAAATTCATAACAAGTTCATAAACTTCTAAATGAATTACTTTTTTCCTAATTTAAAAAATTGTGTTAATATACAAATAACATAAAATTTATCATATTAACCATTTTAAAGTATACAGTTTAGTGGTATTAAATACATTTAAATTGTTGAGCAACCATCACTACCATCTGTGTCTATAATAATGCTTTTCATTTTTTAAAACTGAAATGCTACACCTATTAAACAATAACTAATTTCTCCTTGCCCCACCCCCTGGCAACCACTGTCCCATTATCTATGATTTTGACTACTCTACTTCTTATCAGTATAATCATATAATATTTGTCATTTTGTGAGTGGCTTATTTGACTTATCATAATGTCCTTAAGATTCATCCATTTTGTAGCTTATGTCAGAATTTCCTTCCATTTAGTGGCCAAATAATATTCCATTGTGTGTTTATATTTACATAGTAGGGCTTCTGACTAGAAGATATATATGATTTTTAAATAAACACCCAAGAGGACTGACATTACATTTTGCATGTCTCCTAGGGATAGTTTTGCAAGGTACAAATGATGTTAAAATAGCAGTTCAGTCATGAGCATAAACATTCACTGTTCTCTTTGAGTTATCATCATGGATATTGTAGTGAGTAAAATGTTGCCTTCTGCCTGTTATCTGTTGATATCAGGAACCGTGGCTTTGCCAGTGATTTTTCTCTTGGCCTTATATTCCATACCTTTTTCAACCTTCAGTGTAATCCAGTAACAAAATACAAAGATGCTTAGAGAGGTGGGACAGGGCAAGGACAGAGTGGCAGAAAGGGTGGGTTGTGCACCAAATAACTGTATACTCTTGGGTCTCTAATTTTTAGGTCTAAAATAATGCATTAGATAGCATGATGTCTTAGTTTTCTTCTGGCTCTAAATTTCTTTGGTTTGTAGATAAGCCAAAATTATATTATCAGCTATAGGCTTTGAATAATATTATGTGCTACATTTACCATATCCAGACTGTCAGGCCTAATATCTACCTGTTTTTGAAAGATTTCATTAATGATTTTTTCCATAGGTAATAAGTTAAAGTGATTTCGGATTGAGGAAGGTGACAAGGATGGATTGGGAGACTGCTGATCTCTGGAAGGGCCTCAGGTCATGCAAGAGACAGAAAAATCTAAAAGCCAATGTGAAATAGGCAAATGCCCAGCAGAGAAGAGAACCTAAAGTCTTAGATATTTTCGTGTGTCCAGATCTCCTGGAGCCAAGTGACATTGAAGTCTTTTCTCTTGGCCAATTAGATTGAAGACACTGGCTGCACTACTCAGTATTAGGACACCTCTTGTCAGTTGCTTTGCCTGTCTTTGCTTCTGTTCTGATAAGGGTTAACCTGCAGGCCTAGAGAGTCCACAGCAAGCTGGTGTACTAGTCCTTGGCTCAGCATTTTCTCTTGTAGTCCTTACACCTGGTCCAAGATTTCGTAAATAGTCCCTTTACTAAGCTCTCCTCAAATCGCTCTATTTGAGTATGTCATCTGTTCCTGCTGGTACCATTATTGGACAAAGTGAGATGAAAAAAGGATGACTGTTACTCAGAGAGGCCGGTTCCTCTACTGAGACATTGATTTGCATTAAGAATCATGCTATGGGAAGGAGTTAGTGCTATTACCAGGTATAGTAGACTGATTAATAGACCCCAAAGATGTCTGGGTACTAATCCCCAGAACCTGTGAATCTTACCTTACATGGTAAAAAAGGACTTTGTGGAATTGATTAACAGTCTTGCCAAGAAAAGATTCTCCTGGATTAGCCAGAGAGGCCGAATGCAAGCTCAAGAGTTTGATAAGGGGAAGGCTGGAGGGTGAGAGTTTGAGAAGGAGATGGAACAATGGGTGCAGAGGACAGAGCAATGCCATTGCTGGAAGGGGCCATGAGCCAAGTCGTGCAGGCAGCCTCTAGAAGCTGGAAGAGGGAAGGCAATGAAATGTCCCTTAGAGCCTGTAGGAGGAATGCCAGTAACTTGGTTTTAGAACTGACCTCCAGAACTGTAGATAATAAATCTGTGTTGTTTAAAACCACTACTTTCAGGTAATTTGTTACAGCAGCAATAGAAAACAAACACACCTGAGAATGGGATTAACAATTAGTTTTCAATTTTCAATGAATTTATTGATTTACATTAAATAACATTTTGATCATATACAAAAATAGTGGAGTATAATGAGTTTTCTTCTGTTGATTTAAAAACATCTCCTAAGACTCAGCTTCTTCTCACTTGCGGTGGGTATTCATCATTATTTCTGACTTCTCAGCATCTGAAACCCCTGGCTATGTTTTGAGGAATTTAGTATCTGATGAGTTCTTGACTGGGGCAGAGACCAGTAGCAAAGCTGAAGGCTGAAATTCCTAGTAACTTGCCTTCAAAACATTCCTTGCTGCTGGGCTACAGACTAAAGACCTAGACATTGCCAAGTAGATGTACTATGCCATTCTTCAGAATCAGTGATAGAAGCAAAGGGATGGTGGTTGCAAATGAAGTTCCCAGCCCTGAAGTGGCAGCGGAGGTAACTGTAGCAAGATTGAGTTTCTCAGAGATAGTAGCAGCAATTTACTCCATATTCCAGTTCTGCTGTGTGGTTTGGGATTTTGTTTACTAGTTGTGTAGCTTCAAGCCTAATTTTCTTTTTCTTTTTTTTTTTTTTTTTGAAACAGTCTGACTCTGTCGCCCAGGCTGGAGTGCAGTGGCGTGATCTTGGCTCATT
This sequence comes from Nomascus leucogenys, assembly GCF_006542625.1. Classification (NCBI taxonomy): domain Eukaryota; kingdom Metazoa; phylum Chordata; class Mammalia; order Primates; family Hylobatidae; genus Nomascus; species Nomascus leucogenys. The sequence continues at coordinate 98,825,979 of NC_044381.1, forward strand.
GCAACTTCTGCCTCCCAGTTTCAAGCAGTTCTCCTGCCTCAGCCTCCTGAGTAGCTGAGATTACAGGCATGTGCCACCACGCCTGGCTAATTTTTGTATTTGTAGTAGAGACGGGGTTTCACCATGTTGGCCAGGCTGGTCTCGAACTCCTGACCTCGTGATCTGCCCTCCTCGGCCTCCCAAAGTGCTGGGATTACAGGCGTGTGTCACTGTGCCGGCCTTCAAGCCTCATTTTAAATGATTTTAACAAATTATCTTTGTTCTTAACCTAGCTGGAATTGTTTTATGTTGCTTGAAACTAAGAACCCTGATTAACTCATGATAATTCAACTTAAAATTTTTTGACTTTTTGATGGTTTTATTGAGACATAACCCTAGCATAAGTCCAGGAACACCTGTACACACTTTCCATTCTGCCATCTTTTGTGTTGGCATTGACCTCAGGCAAGCTTCGCTCCTGACCTCCTGATAGCTGCAGTTGTTGCAGGAATTAGAGGCAGACATAACAGCCAGAGGGAGAAGAAATCACCTATATATGTTTCACTCTTAGGAATGGAGGCCCCTTTACCTCAAATCTCCTAGCCGGTCTTCCCTTACCCCTATGGGCTAGAATAACATCTCATGGCAGTACGTAATCATTAATCACTGGCCAGGAGAAAGAGACTAGAATTTTTATGTTAGATCTTTAAGAACCTTTTGCATGCCTTTATGGTACAGGGTGAATACCTGAATAAAGTCAGAGCTTTGCTTAAAAAGAAGGGTGAGAAAGTATATTGTTTAATGAATCAACACTGCTGGCCACAAATAAAATTTCTGTGAAAAGTAAATAAGACAATGTGTGAAAAGCTTTTCACACTGCACCTGGCACACTTGAAGTGTTCAAAACTTGCAATATTTCTAGCAGAATCCCTTGGGAAACCTTGTAGAATACATATAACTCAGACTTCATTCCAGTGCTACTGAAACAAAATATTTAGATGCAGTGCCTAGTCATTCATATTTTAAAAACTTCCTCAAGAGATTCTTAGTATATCCCCGGTTAGGAATCAACAAAGAGGAACAACTGTAGCATTTTAAGTAAGAGGGAATAGTGTTCCCAGTGGGGCAGTTCCTTAGAGCAGAGTGAGAGATCTATTTATTAAATATGGCATTATATTATAGCGGGCTGATGACAAAGGGAAACTAGAAAAAGTGCCTCTATTATATCTTAAGAATGGGAGTTTCAGAGATACTTGACCTGAGTTGTTTTATCAAGGGGACCTTCCACCTAGGTGAAGTTTCCTATTGCTTCTTTTCGGTAGGTCATGAGTTAATGTTAAATTGTTGGCAAGTTAAAGACTACGCAGTAAAAGCTATCTGTCGTGATAAAGAGCTGTTGAAACCTGAGGAAATAAAGGCTTGAATTGCCCTAGGGCAACGCTGGTTGCCACTACTCTGTCAAAGGTGAATTTGTTTTTCTAGTTCTTCTGAGTCAGTCAGCTCAGTGGTTTTTAACTTAACTGGCACCTTTTTAATTGGCTAACATTATTGTTCAGGGTTTCACCTGGAGGTCTAGCGCAGGGGACTGGTATGGGGCATAACAGCACCAACTGGAAAAAATCCACTTAACCTGTTTGGTTTTGGCATGGATAACCCTGTGCTTCCTGCTGATCAGGAATAAATAAGTAAAAGTTAAAGTCATGATAAAATTTCTCACATATTTAGTGAAAAACACAATAGAAGAAAATTGATACAATGAAAAAGGCAATCAGATAAAAGAATACCATGTTTGAAGATAACATGCCCATGTAGAGAGCAGAAGTGTTTGTTTACACAGGGGTTTTGGAGTATTCAGGGCATACATCAGGTTTTTGGTTAGTGGCTGGTGAGTTAAAAGCTAATAGGAAATGAAGAAATGGATAAAGAAAGTCTAAGCCTTTCTAAGAAGACAAATAAGGAGATTCTTTGAGAAAGGTTTTGTTTTGTTTTGTTTTAAAAATGTGAAATACTTAAGGACGTTTAAAGGCTTCTGACAAGGATTTATTAGAGAGGTACAGGTGGCAGATAGAGGATATCACAGGAATTATTTACAATATATATTCTTACTCTGGTGTGAATGTACGTTGCCCACAAATTCATATGTGGAAATGTTAACCCCCAAGGTGATGGTATTTTAAAAGGGGTCTTTTCGAGATGATTATGTTGCAAGAGTGAAGCCTCTTGAATGAGATTAGTGCCCTTATGAAAGAGACCCCAGTGAGACCTCTTCTCTGTCCTTCCACCTGGGGGGGAACACAGCTCCAAAGTGCCATCTATGAGCCAGAATGCAGATTCTCATAAGACACCAAATCTGATGGTGCCCTGATCTTGAACTCCTCAGTCTCCAGAATTATGAGAAAGAAATTTCTGTTGTTTATAAGCCACCCAGTCTATGGTATTTTGTTATAGCAACCTGAATGGACTAAAATAGTTCTGAGAAAAGTTGGAGGAGCAAGGATGTAGAGTATGTTTGGAGGGATGTGTGTTAGCTAGGAGAGCAGAACTTTTCTTTTCAAATCACTATGTATGAATGCTCTTAAGATACTCTTTTTGGCTTTCAGCTTGCATGTTATTGGTGTATAGAAATGCTACTGATTTTTGTACACTGATTTTGTATCCTGAAACTTACTGAAGCCATTTATTAGTTTTAGGAGTGTTGTGGCTGCCAGCATCTTTAGAGTTTTCTAGGTATGGAATCATATAGTAGGTTAAGAGAGATAGTTTGACTTTGACTTTTCTTATTTGAATGCCTTTCATTTCTTTCTTTTACGTGATTGCTCTGGTTAAGACTTGCAGATGTTCTGTTGTATGATGGGAAGCTGAGAGAGTTTATATGACAGTGTGTATTTTCTCTGTGAGGCAGCGTGAGAGATCATTTGCTGAGACTACTAAAGAGATCATTTGCTGAGAGAGATCATTTGCTGAGATTAAAGTGAGAGGAAAACTTGAGATTTGATGGCACTAAGGATGATGGGTAAAATGATACCTAAAGAGATGTAGTCAGATTTAAAGACAGTATTGAGTGCTCAGGTGAGTTGGTGACCACAAATTAATAGTGACTTCATTCTACCCCACAATCTGTTTCGTGGTTTCCTCCAGCAGTATTGAGGGCAGGCAAGCACGAGATGCCTGTTTGAATTCATATGGTTTTGGATTTTTACTAGATATGTTTGGGAAAAGAATAAAAGGTCAAGAGAGTTGAGAGTATTGAAAATGATGAAACACAAACAGGATAAGGAAAGGAATAAAAAATAGGAGTAGGCAGAATGACAGGAAGAAAAAGTGCTAATGTGATTTAAGGGGAAAGATAGCTAAGGAAAGAGAGAAATATAGAAAACTTCAGAGAAATGCTTGAATCCATAATTTTGCAGATGATAGCCAGATTCATGGTGGACTTATGGGAATGAGAGGCACAACACCTCTCACTGTGCCTGTCAAGAAACCAAGCAGTCATGGTGTTGTGCCTTAAAGTCTCTGAGGATAATATCAGAATTGGCATGGAAGGAGGATAGCTGGAGAGAACCTAATTGGAAACTTTTCGGTAAATGAGGGGAAAAGCCCAGGGCATGAGTAGAAGACAGCAATAAGGAGGGCTATAGCATGTTATAGTAAATAACAACAACAAAAAGACTTGGAGTAACAGGAATTTTAATAAAAGGTAGGAGTGTTAATAGTCTAGAAGAGGAAACAAAGAACATGGATGATTCTGAATCTCTGCTGGATCCCACGGTGCAGGGATGTGTGGGACCAACGGCCTCTCCTCGATGGCACTATAGGGACAATACTTCACAGAGAGCTAGGTTCCAGTGCAAATGAGGAACATGGAATGTTCCTCTTTTCTCCCCCTCTATATGCTGTCTCTGGGACATCACTTACACTCCCATTGTAGCAGGACAAGCCGCAGACAAAACCTCTCAGACACCGAGTTGTAGAAGGAAGGGCTTTATTCAGCTGGGAGCATCGGCAAGCTACTGCCTTAAAATCCGAGCTCCCCAAGTGCACAATTTCTGTCCCTTTTAAGGGCTCACAACACTAAAGATTTCACGTGAAAAGGTCATGATTGATTTGAGCAAGCAGAGGGTACATGACAGGGGCTGCATGCACTGGTGGTCAGAGAGAAACAGAACGGGGCGGGGAGTTTCACAGTGTTCTTCTATACAATGTCTGGAATCTATGAATAACATCGGTTTCTAAGTTTTGAGTTGATTTTTAACTACTGGGTTTAGGCCAGGCAGGCCCAGGCCTGGTTTTGGGACTGCCACCGGGCTGCCTGTCTTTGGTTTTACTTCCTCATCGTTTTTTCTTAAAACAGGTACTGTGTATAAAACAATATAAAATAATATGAGAGGGTCTTTCTCTTCCTGCACCATGGTTTCCATTATAATGTAAATGATGACGTTATCAGTCCCTCCTCTCTCACTGGTCAAAGGTTCAATCCATGTGCTACTGAATCCCCCCACTTCAGGTGGTACACGTGGTCACCGAGTGAGTTCTGAGGGATCAGCAGGGCAGCCCCAGTGTGGGAGGTGAGAGATATGCAAGGTTTAAAGTTGTGACTGCATGAAGTTAGTCAGAAGCCGCCAAGAGCTGGTTAATATTGTGGCAGCTGAAACAAGAGCAGGGTGAGGCTGAGAGCACCTGAAATGATGCAGAAGAGGGTCTAACATGTTGGGTAACATCTACTTATCCCACAGAGATCAGATCAAATATCACTTTCTCCAGGAAGTCATCCGTGATGCTAAAACAATGAGATCCCTCCAGTATACACTCATGGTCTCCTACACTTTCCTGTAGTAAAAGTCATCATATTTTGCTGTTGTAACTTGTAGCATAGGTGATTTGTCTTTCCCATGAAATGTGTCAATTCTGAGGGCAGGTTTATGGTCATCTATCACCATGAGGTTCCCCTACCTTTGCCCTACAGTGCTTCACACAGCTCTGCCTGATATAATGTAGGTTCTCAATAAATATGTGTAGAATGAATAGATGAAATTTTGAATTAGTAAAACATAAAATCATGTGTTATTCTTCCAGAGCAAACCTCTTTAGCAGAGGTACTTTCAGAATATAAACTGATTACTAAAGGTTAGTTTGCCTTGTTAAGGCTTTCACGGGCTGTCAGACTGTAACCTGAAATAATGATTCGGGTGGAACATGCATTCTGACCAGTGAGGCTCTGCATCCCTTAGGTTCACTTGTTTTGCAAATTAGATTTGTCAGGTTGGAAGTTCAAATGAAAGCTCTTTTTTTCACTGCTGCTCTTTGGCACATTCTAATGAGAGCCATAGCTCCTGAGTTGTTGCTTCCACATTCACGTCTAATAGGAAAGAAACTGAAAGCTGAAAGGAAACGTTGGGGCTCCAGAACAGCAGGTCCATCAGGCAGCATGCTTAGCCCCGTTCTTAAGCTGTGTCTTCAATGAGCTAGGCTCTGACTACTGCATTATGCCCAGCAAGAAAAGCTAGGTAAAGGAGATGTCACAAAGGGAAGCAGCATCAGCATTCATTCTGAACCCTTTCTGTGCCATCTTCAGTCAACTTATGTCACAGGGAAGTCATGCTGCTTGCTAATGATATTCCCACCTGGGGACCCCATTGTTGAGTGATGTCCTTGATGCCAATTCACACATTCCAGCTAATTCCAACCCTATTACATATTCAGTATTTTTCTTGGAACCAATTAAGCTATTGGGAGAAACAAAATAGAACTCTCTTTTCCCAAGAAATCATTCAACCAGAATTTTTAAGACAAAGAATTGGAAACTGGGTATACTATCAAGATCCCTAAAATACATGTAGAGTGATTCAAATCTGAAATTGCATGAAGTGATTCACTTATCCTGGAGAGAACTGATGTATGAAGAAGACACTTGTTTAGATTGGTAGCCTTCATTTGTCCACCAAGAGTATCAATTTCTTTTTATTATTTAAATATTTTGAACCCTAAACCAACAAAAACAATTTCAAAAATTCAAAGTAATAAAAGTTACGAATACTAACATGACAGAAAACTGGAAGATTGCAAATTGGGAGTCGCTTACTGCCTTATGGATGAAAAGAGAAGAAACAAAAGTAATCATAGAAAGTGCAGACTACTGGACTTGAAATAAAGAGAGTTTTGTAAACAAATACTAAGTTATTAAGTGAGAAAAGCTTTTTACTGGATCAACAGGACTGTGAAATCTAACTACAAAATACTGAACAGACATGTCTTCCCAGACACTGCCATTTAACAGATGCTCAGTAAATATTATTGACCTGCATATTGGCCTGATGATCTTGTTTATGAAAAACAGCCTGTGAAGGAAATTCCCAGGTAATAAATTTCAGTTGCTAACAAGTCTTTTATCTTGAATAGTCTTTATAAGATCTTAATCAAGACAGCATTGATAGCTTCCTGTTCAAGATGTTCTCCCTGACTATAAATGAGAGTGTTAAAAGATAATAAGTCCCCATTTTAAAATTGGTTGTCACAGTCAAAAATCTCACCCTTGAGATTTTTAAGGGAAAAATCCCTTTTATTCTTCACATGAAAAAAATATAATGTATTTTTAAAACTAAGATACTTATTACACAGTAAAGGTTTGGGATTCAGGGGCAGGTCATTGGCTTAGAGCCTCAGAACTGAGTGTAAAGGAGAACTCTGGCATTCTCCATCTACGAAGATTTGAGGAGTTTACAACATGTTACGTGTTGAGCTACAGTTTTCTTCTCTACGCAAGAGATACAATGCTAAATTCATTGCAAATATATTATCCCATGTAAAGTACCTATTCTGGCCTCTGTTTAGCACATAGTTAGTATTTAATAATAACAATGTTTAACTGTTAATGGTTATGATCGGTGATTATGATTTCTTGATGGGAAAAAAAGTGCCACAATATTCTCTCCTCTGTCATTAACTCTATGTGGCATTTGCTAATTATAATGCTCTCATTTCCTTTGCACTAAGCAGGTGGCAGGCATGGTTCTGTGTGCTTCGTGCACATGATCTAATGTGATCTTCACAGCACCCTCATGATTTTACCACTCTGCACATTGCTTTGTGGATGAGAGAGCTGAGGCATAGAGAGGTAGTAAGACTTGCTCAAGGTCACAGGGCAAGTACATAGCAGAACTTAGTCTGAATCCAGAGAATTATTTGCCTAGGATCTTATATTTGCTTTTTCTTAAGATTTTTTTTTTTTTAAACTTCAGTGTGTGAGAACCACTTGAAAAACCTGATTCAAATGTGGATTCCTGGGCTGTTACCTTGGAAATCCTGTTTTGGTAGGTCTAGGTCTGGGGTCTAATGCATTTTTAACAAGTTCCCTTGGTAGTTTTTGAAATAGAGGTTATGTAAAAGCTGAGTTAGAGTATGAAAATAATTATGTCTAATTATCTGTTCATTCACTTATTAATTCACTTAGTATTATGGAGGTTCTACTAAGAGATATGCATACAAGGTGCAAAAGTTAGAATACCCTTGGTGTTTATATTCTATCTTGGTGTCTTTGGGCCTGTAATCTCCACAGAGAGAGAAAATAGTTACCGTAAGCCAGCAATATTCTATTAGGACCCAGAGCACTATAGTAATATTAGTTGTAGCCACCTGATTCATATGTTTTCTTGTTCCACATCTGAAGGATTTTTTAAAAACATGAAGACAACCAGAAGCTATGTTAAGAAAGACTTTACAAACTGGATTCTGATGACTCACATCCAATTTTTTCTTCTCAAGATTCTGTTCAGAGAATAATTTGTTACGTTGAGAATAATTTAAGTCAGACCACTCATTCAGGTCTGGTTCAGAGAATGGTCTGTTGTGTTCAGATCTTGATCTCCCTCCTTACATTGTTCAAAGGCTGCAGTTTCACAGTTCTTGTTTTACATCTGCCTGTACAGGGATACTGTGTTTACTAGGGATTGCCTTTAAATAACAATGACCATGATTCCTTGCATTCTTAGGATCCTGCTACCAAATGTCGCTTTAGGAGTGGCCTCTCTTCCTCTCCCTGCCTCTGCTTCTGAGCTGAGTACCTAAAGTATTGTGCTGGGTAACCTACCTACTCCACTCTTCTGGGATGACTGGAAGGGTAAGGTCTACCTCATTCTAAGATTCCATGGACATCTTGCTACTCCTTGGGTTATTTAATAAACACCCTCATGCCTGAAGAGGGAGCTTAAAGCTCAACAGGTATGGGATATATCACTACCGTAAAATCTAACATTTTTAAAAACACGTTTTTTCCATTAGCAGGGAAAAATATAAGTGCAAATATATAGATTTAAAATAACTTGCCATTTCCGGAAACCTTTGTCTCTGTTCCAAAAGGGGCATTAAATTGCCCTAAATTTTACTTTCTGTTTTCCTGCAGTAGAGAACTGTCATTGAGATTCATTGGTCTCTGAATGAATTCATACATTTATTTATTTTACGTTTCCCCAGTGTACCCTCTAGAATGTTCTGCACACCAAAGACATTCACAAATTTTATTGACCTACTGACTGACTTTTTAAAACATGACACAGGTTGACAGATGTTTTACCAGCCATCTAAGGATGGCATACCACTGCTAGAAATTATTAACTTGCAGAAATCAATAGTTGGAATGTGCCATAAGCACTTACTTTCAAGCACAGGTTTTATAGAAAGGCATTTCATCAATTTACTTCAGATGGAGGAACAATTTACTTTTCATTATTTTATAAACATGAACTCTATAGTTTTTACTGCCATATATTTATCACTTCAAAACACGATTTATGTACTGCTGACACAACATTAGCCACATGCCCCAGCACTTAGTGCTCTAAAGCACACACACACACACAAATTGAGACAGACTGGTTAGACCTTTTGATCTTTTCTTCAAAATTCTTCATTGTGAAGAATGAGAGCAAGATTGAAAGAATGAAGACAGGTGAATTCTCCTTAATTTTTCTTAAGGAATAACAAGTTTCCTATAAAGTGTAGTCTTGGAAAATAAGTTACTCTAGATAATATTTTTAAATTAATGATGAAAGAAATGGTTAGTGAGCATCTAGCATTGGAGGCAATAATTCCTAGGGCTGGTATGTGTTTACTGAGAAAAAACATGAAAGGAATCAACTTTCCTTCTCTGATGGAGTTATTAGATGATTAGATCAGAGGAGTGCACCAAATACTGTATTTGGGCAAAAGCAAGGCATTGACCAAATATTTCAAGATAGCTTCAGGTTAAGATGGTAGCTGATTAGCTAAGTGTTAGTGATATTAGGTGAGTGAGTGAAAAACAATACCTAGAGATAATTAGTACATCAGTGTCGTTCGGCAGTTTCCATAAAGGTATACCTTAGGACTCTGTCCTTAATGTTATTTTGTTTATTTTATTTATTTATTTATTTTGAGATGGAGTCTCACTCTGTCACCCAGGCTGGAGTTCAGTGGCACGATCTTGGCTCACTGCAACCTCTGCCTCCTGGGTTCAAGTGATTCTCCTGACTCAGCCTCCTGAGTAGCCAGGGTTACAGGTGCCTGCCAGCATGTCTGGCTAATTTTTTGTATTTTTAGTAGAGACGGGGTTTCACTAAGTTGGCCTGGCTGGTCTCGAACCCCTGACCTTGTGATCCCAAAGTTCTGGGGTTACAGGCCTCCCAAAGTGTTGGGATTACAGGCATGAGCCACTATACCTGGCCATTTTGTTTATTTTCTAATGACTGACAAAGGCAACGTGGTATAATATAGTTGCCATGATTAGAGTGCTGGTCTCAGACTATTTGGGGTCAAATCCTGCTCCCACCACTTATTAGAGTATGACTTTGGGCAAGGTACTGAATCTGTCTCAGTTTCCTCATCTTTAAAATGGCTATAGTAAATAAATATATCTACCTAATACAATTAGTGGGATAAATCAGGTAAAGCAGTTAACAAAGCACTAGTATGTGGTAAGTGCTCAAAAATGTAGCTATAATTGCTGTCTACTTGGATATGGGTATAAAATTCCAAGTCATGAAACTTGTGAATAGACTAAGATAGAAGAAAAAGAATAGCTATTAAATGACCAGTGGAGCATGGCCACACTTACACTCCTTCCTTTTCTTTAAACCCCAGCATCTGTGCTGTTCAAAGATAGGGTGATATCTGACAAAGTGAAATATCATCAAGAATGCATTTAGGGCCCTGAATACATATCTCAACACTCAAGTGACCAACTACTGTATACAGGATATATAAAAATGATATGTGAGAAAGATTGAGTTTTAATTGCCAGAAAGCAATATGAGTTAAAAGTGTGATGTAGACACAAACAGGCACTTAATACAACCCTAGGCTGCATTAACAAAAATGTTTGGCTACCTAAGGTGGAAAATCAAAATATTTCCTAGTTATATTAATCTTGAAGTGTTTTGTTTTATGCTGAACACCACAATTTAAGTGACACAGATAATCTGACTTATGCCCAAAGAATAGTGGCTGAAATGGCAAAAAAAATTAAAAAAATATATCGCAAAAGGAATATTTGAAATTGTAAGATGTTGAAGTTGGGGAAAAGGAGACATTGGAAACAAATTAACTTGAGGGCTTAGACTGACTTTTTAAAAATGTTAATTTATGCTATGACATTAAAAAAAACCACAATGCATACACTTCAGGATTAAGTATTCCGTAGCACATTGTTGAACCTCTACACAAAAAATATGCATCACCTGTATGATGCCATCATAGCATCGCTTTTCTCAGTCTCTACAATACCCACTTGGGCTTCTTTTCCTTAACACATCCATATAACTTAAAAGTGTATGTTATTACTGATTTTCTTGGCCAGATATTTCTGCATCCCTCCTCTCTTAACCCCCACTCATATACATCAGAACAATTTTTTATTATAGTTCATCTCAAATTAAGGAAAACATAGAGTAGCCCTTGTTGAGGTAATGAGTTACGTGTTAACTATGTTCAAGTTCAGACTAAATGACAACTTTGACATTGCAGAGGAGATTTAAAATTCAAGGTTAACCTGGGTTATTGGGTCAAATCACCTGTCCCTTCTAATCATTTCATTCTAAAATGTGCATGAATTATGGTCAGAGTATCTCTTCTATTGCCTATTCTAACCCTGATATTTCACACCTTATGCTGGGGATGGTTTGAAGGTAGCGAGGGAAGAAATGCATATTTTTGGCTAAATGTTATTCTCATTTTAAATGAGCAGTAAATGTGAGAATTTGTTTAATTAGTGGCCAACTTTTCAAATTCTTAGAGCAAATTTTGCAAATCATGAATTTTCCTTCCTGACTGAGGGGTCTAACAATAATTGTGTTAATGTGTAATACTTTACATTAATTTGGCACATTAACTTTTATACCTATATTTTCACGTACATTATCTTATTCACAAATTCTCCCAGCTGACTTCTTAGGCAGATAATGAAACTGAGACTCAGTGAGGTTAAATGGTTGCCTGACATTTCATGGCTGGCAAGGGGCAGAATAAGGACTAAACCCTCATTTTTCTCACCCTGACTTTAATATGTCATGTACTTCAGATTCAGAAATTTTTCTGTATTTGAAGTGACATGGCGGTGTTTGCCTGAGGCAGTGGATGTCACTGCTTGGGCTGTGGAGGTTGTGAGTTTAGCTAGACCAGGTAGGCTGTGTACACAATCCAGTCAGACATGCGAGGGTTGCCAGGCTCTCTACGGATGAGGTCTTGATAGCTTATATCTAAGCAACATTCCAAAAAGGCCCAGCATGAGTGAGTTCAAAAGGGTCAACAGTGGACATGGGGATTGCAATGAAGTATTGTATCTGGCATATCTGATGCCAGCTCTGAGATCTAACCACAGGGACCATTATTCAGAGGCATATCCTGGAATATTGTGTGGCATATTGCCTGTTAAAGGCAGTGCAGGTGGGATGGGAACTGAAGAGAAAAGGCCAGAGAGAGGAACCAGTGTTAAAACTTACCAAAATTGAGCCTCTTCGCTCAGAAATGAATCCCCAAGAATGTGACAAGTGAGAGCTATGTGACATCAGTAGTAGGCTTGAGAGAATGCAGGGTCAGGGTGTTAGATGAGCCATTAGAGGTGAAAAATAACATCAATTGATAAATTTGATTTTTAGATATTATAGATGTTGCTAGATTTTACATAGTTTAAAAATATTACAACTTATTAATATTAAATAATTAAATATTTGGCCTTTAAAAAATCCAAGTTAAAGGTTAAATAGGGAGGGGGTGGAACAAGATGGTGAAATAGAGGCTTCACTAATCATCTCCCCTGCCAAGACACCAATTTAACAACTATCCACACACACAAAAAAACACCTTCATAAGAACCAAAAATCAGGTGAATACTCACAGTACCTGGTTTTGACTTCATATCACTGAAAGAGGCATTGAATAGAGAGGAAAGATAGTCTTGAATCACTGACACTACCACTACTCTTTGCCCTACAAGCGGAGGTGTGGTGTAGAGAATGTTTCTGTGTTCTGAGGAGAGGGAGAGCACAGTAATTGTGAGGCATTGAACTCAGTGTTGCCCTGTTTTAATGGAAAGCAAAACTATACCAAAACCATTTGACATCCACCCAAAGAAGGATCATTTAAACCAGCCCTAGCCAGAGAGGAATCGCTGATCCCAGTGGTCAAAAGTTGAGTTTCCACAAGCCTCACCACCGTGAGCTAAAGTGCTATGGGATGCTAAATAAACTTGAACGGGATTCTAGGCCACAAGGACTGCAACTCCTAGGTGAGTCCTGCTGCTGAGCTGGGCCCACAGTCAGTGGACTAGGGGAGCATGTGACCTGCTGAGACACCAGCTGGGTTGGCAAAGGGAGTTCTCACATCCCCCTGTAACTCCAGGCTGCAAAACTTTCAACTCCAAAAGAGACCTCTTCCCTTTGCTTGAGGAGAAGAGAGGGAAGAGTGTAGAAGACTTTGTCTTGCATCTTAGATACGAGCTCAGCCACAGAGGATAGGGCACCAGAAAGAGTCATGAGGCCCCTTTTCAGTCGCTAGCTCCTGGATAACATTTCTAGGCACACCCTCAGCCAGAAGGGAGCCCACTGCCCTGAAGAGAAGCACCCAGTCGTGGCAGCATTCATGACCTGCTAACTGAAGAGGCCCTGGGCACTGAATAACCAGAGCAATACACAGGTGCTACACTGAGGGCCTTGGACAAGACTCTTGAAACTTTATAGCTTCAGGTGAGACTCAGTACATTCTCAGCTGTGGTTGCTACAGGTAAGACTCTTTCCACCTGAGAAAAGTGGAGGGAAGAATAAAGGGGACTCTGTCTTACATTTTAGGTACCAGCACAGCCATAGAGGGGTAGAGCCCCAAGCTGGCTCTTGGGGTTCCTGATTCCAAGACTTGGCTCTTGCATGGCATTTCTGGACCTACCCTGGGCCAGAGGGAAGTCCACTTCCCTGAAGGATGAGTTCCAGGCCGGGTAGCAATCACCACAAGCTGACTGACATACACAAATCAATCAATGTGCTACATCATATCAACAGAATGAAGGACAAAAACCATATGATTATTTCAATTGATGTTGAAAAAGCATTAGATAAAATTCACCATCCCTTCATGATAAAAGCTCTCAAATTAATGAATATAGTAGAAACCTACCTCAACATAATAAAAGCTGGATACAACAGGCCCACAGCTAGTATCATACCAAATGGTAAAAAAATCCAAATGCCTTTCATCTAAGATTTGGAACATGACAAAGATGACCACTTTTACCACTCTTACTCAACACAGTACTGGAAGTCATAGCTAAAGCAATTAGACAAGAGAAAGAAATAAAGGGAATTCAAATTGTAAAGGAAAGAGTTAAATTGTCCATGTTTGCAGATAATATATTCTTATATTCAGAAGAACCTAAAGGCTCCACACAAAAAAAATCCTGTTAGAACTGATAAACTAATTAACTAAAGTTACAGGGTACAAAATCAACCTACAAAAAAGTCAGTAGCCTTTCTGTATGCTAACAGCAAACAATCTGAAAAAGAAAAAAAAAGAACTTTAAAAGAGTTCTATTTACAATAGCTTAAAAAATTAAGTACCTAGAAATTAACCAAAGAAGTGAAAGATTTCTATAATGAAAACATTAAACCGCTGTTGAAAGAACTAGAAGAGGACATCAAAAGATGGAAAGATATTCTATGTTCATGGATTTGAAAAATTGTTATTGTCAAAATATTTATACTACCCAAAGCAATCTACAGATTCAATGCAATCCCTATCAAAATACAAATGATACTCTTCACAGAAATATAAAAAAGAATTCTGAAATTTATGTGGTATCACAAGAGACCCAGAGTAGCCAAAGCTATCCTGAGGAAGGAGAATAAAAGTGGAGGAATCACATTACTTGACTTCAAATTATACTACAGAGCTATAGTAACCCAAACAGCGTGGTGCTGGCATAAAAACAGACACTTGGACCAATAGAAGAGAATAGAGACCCAGAAACAAACCCAAACATGTACAGTGAACTCATTTTCAAATGATAGTACTTTAGAGCCCTAAAGTATTGAGAAACTGGGATTGAAATTTGCTCAATACTTTGAGGCTCTAAAGGACTGATAAAGCTAGACAGTTAATTCCTTTATGCAAGTTTTTTGAGGAATTTTGGATTGGATTTTTCAAAGCCTCTATTACTTGCCCCCCTACTCTGAGGTAGAAAACCAAGCCCAAAAAACATTCCTCACTAAATTTTCCAGCAAAATCTATAAAATCAATTGAATTGTTTTATTTTCAAGGTCCACCAATTTGCTAAGGTCCTTGGCCTGACAGAGGGTAACACCCCTGGGAATCAGTAAGTCAGATACTAGTTCTGTTTTCCTGGGAGGGCTTTGTTGGCATTGATTCCACATATAAGGCTTGTCATACATATTTACAAGAGGCTTAGTCTCAAATATGACACTCCAGGAATGGTCTTGACAGCACAATTGATTTATCCAATGACATCCTTTTAAAAAAGAGAACAAATTATTATTGAATGTATGCAAATAACTATAGCAACAACAAATCAAAGAGAATTAATAAAAGTATTTCTTTATAAATTTTCAAAGGTAAGTGAAATCAGATATTAAAAATGTTTTATTTCAGTTTAAAATAGTATAGTTGAGGGTTTAAAGTAGATTAAGAAGAATGACAAAGGTCACACATCTTACAAATAGAGAGTTAAAAATAATACCAACACTATTTCAAACTAACATTCATAATTAAATCCTCCTTATTAGTTTATTTTGTCCTATGTAATTCGTCTTTATTTCACTGGGTCTTGTATCAGCTGTTTTCTTTCAGAAACACACCTGTTTCCAGATTTAAAATGTGCTGGAAATCCTGACTGTATCCACTGGTGTGGTCTGAAAGTAATTCAAGAGATGTCAGCATAGAAGCTCATAATTAGGACTGTTCTTTCAATTAGCAATATTTAGAATACCTGGTAGAGTATTTGCCATAAAGTTCTGAGAATACTCTGTATGTTGAATACACAAATTCTAGCTTGTAGCAGGCCCTTCAGGCAAGCATGTGGGGAAAAAAAAATTATGTATAGTTGACAAAGACTGAATGATTGTAGTTAATTTATTACAATAACTAATAATAGAACTGAGGAGTTAATTTATTACAGTAACCAATAATAGAACTGAGGAGATATAATTCTCTATTGAGGTATAGTAAATAATTGTGTTATAAGGGTTTCATCAATTTCCATGAGGATATGAATATGTTATTTATAATTTTTAATTTTTGTGGGTGCAGAGTAGGTATATTTATTTATGGAGTACATGAGATATTTTCATGCAGGCATACAAGGCAGAGTAATCACCTCATGTAAAATGGGATATCCATCCCCTCAGGCGTTTGTCCTTTGTGTTATTAACAATCTAATTATACTCTTATTTATTTTTAAATGTACAATTAAATTATTGACTATTGTCACTCTGTTATGCTATCAAATACTTTATACTCTTATTTATTTTTAAATGTACAATTAAATTATTGACTATTGTCACTCTGTTATGCTATCAAATACTATGTCTTATTTCTAACGATTTTTTTGGTACCCATTAATCGTCCCTACTTCCCTGTCATCCCCTCACTACTCTTTCCACCCTCTGGTAACCATCCTTCTACTGTCTGTCTCCATTTCAATTGTTTTTATTTTCAGGTCCCAAAAATAAGTGAGAACTTGTGATGCTTGTCTTTCTCTGCCTGGCTTATTTCATTTAACATAATGACCTCTAGTTCCATCCATGATGTGGCAAATTACAGAGTCTCATTCTTTTTTATGATTGAATAGTACTAAATTGTGTATAAGTACCGTATTTTCACTATCCATTTATCTGTTGATAGACACCATGATGGTTAATACTGAGTGTCAACTTGATTGGATTGAAGGATGCAACTATACATAATTTCTTTTTTCTCTCATGTTTACCTGAAGGGCCTGCTACCTCCTGGGTGTGTCTGTGAGGTTGTTGCCAAGGGAGATTAACATTTGAGTCAGTGGGTGGGTGAAGGCAGACCCACCCTTAATCTGGTGAGCACAATCTAATCAACTGCCAGTGAATATAAAACAGGCAGAAAAACGTGAAAAGGTGAGCCTGGCCTAGCCTTGCAGCCTACGTCTTTCTCCTGTGCTGGACGCTTCCTGCCCCCAAACATCGAGCTCCAAGTTCTTCAGTTTTGATACTTGGACTGGCTCTCCTTGCTCCTCAAGCTTGCATACAGCATATTTTGGGACCTTGTAATCATGTAAATTAATATTTAATAAACTCCCATATATATCCTGTTAGTTCTGTCCCTCTAGGGAACCCTGACTAATAAAGATTTTCGTACTAGGAGTGGTTCTAGAGGAACAGAATATTAAGGATCGAGTTCTTTGTTTGGTTTTGGGCTTTCTGGAGTTGGCTGCTTAATATGATTAGATCCCAAAATGCTAAGGATTCTAGTTCTAATAGTGTGGAGAACATTGATAGTCCTTGGTGTGAACTGTTTAGAGAATTATGCAAAATAAATGCACTTGACATTGCTCATGCACTGCTTGTGGGAAGCAATGAGTTTAGTGACTCTGTACATAATACCTTTGACCATATGTGGAGAACCAAGGAACAATATGAAGCTGGTTGGTTGCTCCTAAGTTCAGTGGACAAAGTGATGAAAGAAAATTATGAACTTAGCGATTCTGTCTCCTTGCTTCAGAAGCAGATACCGAGCCTCAAATCTGTGAAGATTGCCCTGAGTGGGAGTCTTATCTCCTATAGAGAAAGAGCTGAAATTGTGGAAAAACAGACACAAGCTCTTATCATGTGAGTGGCTGACTTGCAACAAAAGGTGCATGCACAGCCTCACCAGGTGTCTATTGTTAAAGTGAGGACATTGTTTGGAAAAGAATGGTACTCTGCAAGTTGGAATGGGGACATATGGCAGGATACTCTTGCAGCTGGGGACACTGAGTTTGTAAACTCTATGAACCTTTTTTTGCCAGAAGGAACAGCTTCCCCATCCCCACTAGGGGCAACATTCCGTCCCTGACCGATGTTGCCATCAGCCTTTCCACCCTTGTCTGAGGAGATAAACCCTGTGCTGCCTGAGGCAACAGTGATGGCCTCCCCTGAGGCAGTTGCCAGGCAAGATAATGTTGATTCCCCTCAGGAGCCACCTGCAACACTCCTGTTTGCTTCTAGACCTATAACTAGACTAAAGTCCCAGTGGGCCCCTAGAGGTGAGGTTGAGAGTAGGACCCATGAGGAGGTGCACTAGACTTGAACTGCTTGAGTTCTCTAATTTATATAAACAGAAGTCTGGAGAACAGGCATGGGAATGGATATTAAGGATATGGGACAATGGTAGAAGAACATAGAGTTGGATCAAGCTGAATTTATTGATCTTGGCCAACTAAGTAGGGACTCTGCATTTAATGTTGCAGCTCAGGGAGTTAAAAAAAAAAAAAAGGCAGTTTGCTTGTTTAGCTGAAATATGGATTAAAAGATGGCCCACTGTGAGTGAGCTGGAAATGCCTGATCTCCCTTGGTTTAATGTAGAGGAAGTGATCCAAACGCTTAGGGAGATTAGAATAGTGGAGTGGATTAGTCACTTTAGACGCACTTACTCCAGCTGGGAGGGTCCAGAAGATACACCCTTGACTTATGCCTTGCAAAATAGATTTCTGAGGGCAGCACCTGCATCTTTGAAGAGCCCTGTAATTGCTCTTCTCTGTATGTTGGATCTAAGGTGGGAACCGAAGTCACTCAACTACAAAATTTAAATACAGTGGGAATAATTGGACCTCAAGGTGGCAGGGGCCAAGTGGAGGCACTCAACTGTCAAAGGCAAGGTGGGCATAGCCACCATAATGGACAGCAGAGACAAAGGAACAATCAGAATAGTCTGACTCATGTAGAGCTCTGGCATTGGCTAATTAATCACATTGTTCCTAGAGGTGAAATTGATAGGAAGCCTACTGCATTCTTACTTAATTTATATAAGGAGAAAACTTCTAGGTCGAATGGACAAAAGACTAATTTGAATTATAAAAACAGAGAATCATGGCCTCTCAATCAGTTGCCAGACTTGAGCCAGTTTATAGACCCAGAACCCTCTGAATGAAGAGGAGGCCGGTTCCCCTTGAGGAAGTGCCCCACTATATCACTGACAATTTATGCAATGAATCTTTGTCCCATCCTTCCCCAAGGATACCGGGTAGAGTAACTGTGCATTGGAGAAAGGGAAATGATCAGACCTGTCAGGGACTACTGGATACTGGCTCTGAGCTGATGTCGATTCCAGGGGACCCACAATGTCATTAGTCCTCTAGTTAAAGTAGGGGCTTATGGAGGTCAGGTAATTGATGGACTTTTATTTCAGGTCTGACCTACAGTGGGTCCAGTGTGTCCTTGGAGTCATCCTGTGTTCATTTCCTCAGTGTTAGAATGCATAACTGGCATAGATATACTTAGCAGCTGGCAGAACCCCTACATTGGCTCCCTGACTGGTTGAGTGAAGGATATGGTGGGAAAGGCAAAGTGGAAACCATTAGAGCTGCCTCTACCTAGAAAAATGTAAATAAAAAACAATGTCGCATCCCTGGAGGGATTGCAGCGATTAGTGCCACCATCAGGGACTTGAAAGACGCAGGGGTGGTGATTCCCACCACACCCCCATTCAAGTCTCCCAATTTGCCTGTGTAGGAGATAGATGGGTCTTGGAGAATGACAGTGGATTATTGTAAACTTAATCAAGTGGTGACTCCAGTTGCAGCTGCTGCACCAGATGTGGTTTCATTGCTTGAGCAAATTAGCACATCTTCTGGTACCTGGCATACAGCCACTGATTTGTCAAATGCCTTTTTCTCCATTCCTGTCCATAAGGCCCACCAGAAGAAATTTGCCTTTAGCTGGCAGGGCCATCAATATACCTTTACTTTCCTACCTTAGGGGTATATTAACTCTCCGGCTTTCTGTCATAATCTAATTCAGAGAGACCTTGATCATTTTTCATTTCCATAAGATATCACCCTGTTTCATTACATTGATGACATTATGCTTATTGGATCCAGTGAGCAAGAGGTAGCAAACACGCTGGACATATTGGTGAGACATTTGTGTGCCAGAGGATTGGAACTAAGACTAAAATTCGGGGACTTTCTACCTCAGTAAAATTTCTAGGGGTCCAGTGGTTTGGGGCATGTTGAGATATTCCTTCTAAGGTGAAAGATAGGTTGCTGCATTTGGCCTCTCCTATTACGAAGAAAGAGGCACAATGCCTAATGGGCCTATTTGGGTTTTGGAGACAACACATTTCCTCATTTAGGTGTTTTACTCTGGCCTATTTATCAAGTGACCTGAAAGGCTGCCAGTTTTGAGTGGGGTCCAGAACAGGAGAAGGCTCTGCAACAGGTCCAGGCTACTGTGCAAGTTGCTCTGCCACTTGGGCCATATGACCCAGCAGATCCAATGGTGCTTGGGGTAACAGTGGCAGATAGAGATGCTGTTTGGAGCCTCTGGCAGGCCCCCAGAGGTGAATCACAGCAAAGGCCTCTAGGATTTTGGAGCAAGGCCCTGCCATCTTCTGCAGGTAAGTACTGTCCTTTTGAGAGAAGCTCTTGGCCTGTTGCTGGGCTTTGGTGGAAACTGAGCGTTTGACTATGGATCATCAAGTCACCATGTGACCTGAACTACCTATCATGAACTGGGTGCTTTCTGACCCATCTAGCCGTAAGGTGGGTTGTGCACAGCAGCATTCCATCATCAAATGGAAGTGATACATATGTGATTGGGCTTGAGTAGGTCCTGAAGGCATAAGTAAGTTACATGACGAAGTGGCTCAAATGCCCATGGTCTCCACTCCTACAACCCTGCCTTCTCTCCCACACCCTGCACCCATAGCCTCATGGGAAGTTCCCTGTGATAAGTTGTCAGAGGAAGAGAAGACTAGGGCCTGGTTCGCAGATGGTTCTGCACAATACGCAGGCACCATCCGAAAGTAGAGAGTTGTTTTCTCTAGGACATCCCTGAAGGATAGCAGTGAAGGGAAACAAACCTTCCCAGTGGGCAGAACTTTGAGCAGTGCACCTGGTTGTGCACTTTGCATGAAAGGAGAAATGGCCAGATGTGTGATTATGTATTGATTCATGGGCTGTAGCCAGTGGCTTGGCTGGATGGTCAGGGACTTGGAAGAAGCGTGATTGGAAAATTGGCGAAAAAGAAATTTGGGGAGGAGGTATGTGGATGGACCTGTCTGAGTGGTCAAAACGTTGAAGATATTTGTATCACACGTGAGTGCTCACCAACAGGTGACCTCAGCATAGGACGATTTTAATAATCGAGTGGATAGGATTACCTGTTCTGTGGACACTGCTCAGCCTCTTTACCTAGCCACCCCTGTCATCGCCCAATGGGCCCATGAACAAAGTGGCCATGGTGGCAGGGATGGAGGTTATCCATTGGCCCAGCAACATGAACTTCCACTCACAAAGGCTGACCTGGCTACGGAAACTGCTGAGTGCTCAATTTGCCTGCAGTAGAGATCAACACTGAGTCCTCGATATGACACCATTCCTAGGGGTGGTCAGCCAGCTACCTGGTGGCAGATTGATTATATTGGACCTCTTCTATCATGGAAAGGGTAGAGGTTTGTCCTCACTGTAATAGACACTTACTCCAGATATTGGTTTTCCTCTCCCGAATGCAGTGCTTCTGCCAGACTACCATTCATGGATTCACGGAATGTATTATCCACCCTCATGGTATTCCACACAGCATTGCTTCTTACCAAGGCACTCACTTTACGTCTGAAGAAGTGAAGCAGTGGGCTCATGCTCATTGAATCCACTGGTCTTACCATATTCCCCATCATCCTGAAGAAGCTGGATTGATAGAACTGTGGAATGGCCTTTTGAAGTCAAAATTACAATGCCAACTGGGTGATGGTACTTTGCAGGGCTGGGACAAAGTTCTCCAGAAGGCTGGGTATGCTTTGAATCAGCACTCAATATATGGTACTATTTCTCCCATAGCCAGGACACCTCCAAGAATCAAGGGGTGGAAGTGACACCATTCACCATCACCCCTAGTGATCCAGTAGCAACATTTTTGCTTGCTGTTCCCATGACCTTACGTTCTGCTGGCCTAGAGGTCTTAGTTCTAAAGGGAAGAACACTGCCACCAGGAGACACAACAATGATTCCATTAAACTGGATGTTAAGATTGCCACCTGGACACTTTGGGCTCCTTCTACCTTTAAGTCAACAGGCTAAGAAGGGAGTTACAGTGTTGGCTGTGGTGATTGACCCAGACTATCAAGATGAAATCAGTCTACTCTTCCATAATGGAGGTAAGGAATAGCCTACACGGAATACAGGAGATCCACTAGGGCATTTCTTAGTATTAAGGTCAATGGGAAACTACAACAGCCCAATCGAGGCAGGATTACAAATGACCCAGACACCTCAGGAATGGAGGTTTGGGTCACTCCACCAGGAAACAAACCATTGAGTCCTACTGAGTTGCTTGCTGAAGGCAAAGGGAATACAGAATGGGTAGTAGAAGAAAGTCACCAATACCAGCTACGGCCATGTGACCAGCTGCAGAAATAAGAACTGTAATTGTCATGAGTATTTCCTCCTCCTTTTGTTAAAAACATGTTTGTGTATATATACACTTGTACTAATAAAATATCTTCATTTTATTTCCTTTTCCTTTATCACAGATTTATTGACTTCATATCAGCATTTAAGTATTGTTAACTTTAGGTAATAGTATTTGGATTGAGGATTGGTGCGTTTCTGGTTGTATGAAAGATAGTTCTATTATGTTAGGTGTAATTACGACCTTATTACTGTCTTTATTTGAAGATTATGATTTCAGGAGATGTGTGCGGATTCAAGTTGACAAGGGGTGGACTTGTGATGGTTAATGTTAAGTGTCAACTTGATTGGATTGAAGGATGCAAAGTATCGATCCTGGATGTATCTGTGAGGGTGCTGCCAAAAGAGATTAACATTTGAGACAGTGGGCTGGGGAAGGCAGACCCACCTTTAATCTGGTGGGCACAATCTAATCAGCTACCAGTGAATGTAAAGCAGGTAGAAAAACGTGAAAAGCTGAGACTGGCATCGTCTTCCAGCCTACATCTTTCTCCTGTGCTGGATGATTCCTGCCTTCAAACATCAGACTCCAAGTTCTTCAGTTTTGAGACTTAGACTGGCTGTCCTTGCTTCTCAAGCTTGCAGACATCCTATTGTGGGAGCTTGTAATCAAGTAAATTAATACTTAATAAACTATATCTGTCTGTCTGTCTGTCTGTCTGCCTGCCTGCCTGCCTACCTAGTAGTTCTGTCCCTCTGGGAATGCTAACTATACTGACACTTAGGTTGCTTCCAAATCTTGACTATTATGAAGAGTGTTACAACAAACATGGGGGTGCAGATATGTCTTTGATATACTGATTTGGTTTCTTTTGGATATATACGCAGCAGTGGGATTGCTGGATCATATGGTAGCTCTGTTTTTAGTTTTTTGAGGACCCTCCAAACCATTCTCCGTAGTGGTTGTACTAATTTACATTCCCTCCAACATCATACAAGTTTTCCCTTTTCTCTACATCCTCACCAGCATTTATTTGTCAACCCTTTGGATATAAGCCATTTTGGTTGGGGTAAGATGATACCTCATTGTAGTTTTGATTTGTATTTCTCTGATCAATTATGTTTAACACCTTTTCAAATGACTGTTTGCTATTTGTATGTTTTCTTTTGAGAAATGTCTATTTAAATCTTTTGCCCATTTTTTGATTGTTATTATTTTTTAAATAGAGTTGCTTGAACTGCTTATATATTCTGGTTATGAATCCCTTGTCAGATGGGTAGATTGCAACTATTTTCTCTCATTCTGTGGATTGTCTCTTCACTTTGTTGATTGTTTCCTCTGCTGTGCCAAAGCTTTTTTAACTTGATGTGCTCTCATTTGTCCATTTTTGCTTTGGTTGCCTATACTTTTGGGGTATTACTCAATAAATGTTTTCCCAGACTGATGTTTTGGAGTTTCCCCGAAGTCTTCTTGTAGTAGTTTCACAGCTTGAGGTCTTAGATTTAAGTTTTTAATCCATTTTGATTTGATTTTTGTGTATGGTGCGAGAGGTCTAGTTTTATTCTGCCTATAAATATCCAGTTTTCCCAGTACCATTTATTAAAGAGACTGTCTTTTTCCCAGTGTATGTTCTTGGCACCTTTGCAGAAAATGAGTTCACTGTAGGTATGTGGATTTGTTTCTGGGTTCTCTATTCTGTTTCATTGGTCTATGTGGAACACAAATGTCATTGGTATTTTGATAGTGATTGCACTGAATCCGTAGATTGCTTTGGGTAGTATGCATATTTTGACAGTAATAATTCTTTGAATGCATGAACTTGGAATATCTCCAATTTTTGGTGCCCTCTTCAAGTTCTTTCATCAGTGTTTTAAAGTTATAGGAGTCTTTCACTTCTTTGGTTAAGCTAATTTCTAGGTACTTAATTTTTTTTTAGATATTGGAAATAGGATTACTTTTAAAGTTTTCTTTTCAGATTGTACGCTGTTGTCAGAAATGCTACTGACTTTCTGTATGTTGATTTTGTGTCCTGCATATTTACTGAATTAGTTTATCAGTTCTAACAGTTTTTTTGTGTGGAGTCACACCTTACAGTGGCAAAAACATGTTCATTAATAAGACAGAAACATATATCCACGCTACAGAATATAATAAGTAAACTTATATAAACTTAGTGTTTTAGTATTCTATCTTATGTAGAAATGATCTGGATATCCAAGTGCTACTTATTAACTTAATTAAATATTAGTCATAAGTTTTTGATTAGGATTATGGAAGTTAGGTTTTAACTGTCATATTACAAGGTATAATTACTATTGATATAAACATTTTGTCATTATGGTTCCATTTATCAAACACAAATTTGTATTTTTTTATTAACTTAAACATTACATAGGAGTAATCTTAACTTATCTGATCAGTTAATAAGAATAATAAGTTAATCTAAACCTTATGAAAACAAATGTAAATTTTATTTTACCGTGTACAATAAGTCAGAGAAAAGACAGGTTATTTTCCCTTAAGCCAAAATTAATAAACCCATCTGATTTGTCCAGATGTTCACTTATGTGAATGTGGACTTTGAAATAGAAAAACTGAGTGGGCAAATCTTTCTTTTTTTGAATAATGTGCTTTACAATCTAATTTATTAATACCTCTCCAAGGTAAAAGCTTATCTCATTTATGGGCACATAGAGGCAAATAGCTTTTGATCTATGATGTCAACTACAGGTCTGAAGTTCATCAGTCCGTATTTCAGAGTTGTTCTCCTTGCCAGTGGTCACTAAATATTTTCTTAATTGATTTGCACTCATGAACTGAGCAGTAGATAAACAAAAACATCTAACCACCATATTCTGTCATCTTTCCGTTGAAAGAATAGAATTTCTATTATGAACTTGACAGAGGTCACCAAATTCTCAGTCTATGCTGTCACCATTGCAGAAAAATTAACATCCTTTTGCAAATCAGAAACAACAAAAAAACCCACAATAAGTTCAAGATCAGATGACAAACTAGAGTCAGTAACTTTAATATTCTACTGGTTCTTGGTATTCAGTCCTAGAGCCAGGAAAATGCATGCCTGGCTAAGACAATGTTAGAAAAGAGTTTGAACAATGTGGTTTAATGAACACCTTAGGCATCTTGAAGCAGCTCAGTGGGTCCTCCAAAACTGCCAGAGGATAATTTTCGAAAAAGTAAAATCATGACTTTCATACAAATATAAAATGAACATGTGCAAAATTTTTAATCAATTCATTAATTAACGAGGGAATTAGATGTTAAAGCTGGATATCCAGTCCTATTCTTGACGACTTTTTCATTCACTTATTTTCTCTTTCTCACTTTTTAATTATTCATTTGGTCATTTGTTTCAAATTTAGTTTACAAGTCATATTATATTTAACCATCACTGGAAAATATGATCAAGTTTTCCTGTGTGTGCCTGGAAAAATCACAATTTTCTAAACTTTTTGAGAAATGGACCATTTTCTGCTTGCTTCTTCAAGCTGGGGTATCAGAGGTCTCTATCCTTCAGTTATTATGGATATGGTGTGTGTGTAGAAGTCATTAACTGTTGGTTGCAGTGTTGACCATTATTCAGATAGTATGACTCTTAGTTTATTTAACTTCTTAAACAATTTTTAATTTTCTCTTATGATTCATTTTCTATAAATTGATTCTATAAATGTCACAGGGACACCAAAAAGACCAACATAATAAAGTATAAAACTACTTTGTTTTTTTGGCAAGTATTTTTTATATAAATATGAATTTATAAGCAATATAAAAAAGTAATTTTCTTTGGCCAGCTTCAGTGTTCAAAGGGAACATTTGAAGATCTGTTAGCTGCATAGTTTTAATTCTAGACTCTAAGGGTTCCTTGACAACAAATGTGTGTGTGTGTGTGTGTCTGTGTTTGTGTGTGTATGTGTGTACATAAATGTGTTGGGGATAATGTTTGAGCTATTTTTACACTTCAAAAACAGGCTGTATACTTAAAATGGTTTATTCACCAGAGATAAAGTTACATGGGCTATTAAATATAATATTTTGATAAGACTAAATATATCAAAACTTTGGTTTCATAGGAAAATATGACAAAATATTCTTGAGTGTCAAAAGCTTTTAAAATGTGAATTAGTTGACGTCAAGAATCTTCAAAGGCAAACACAGGGCAAATTCTATTTTCTTTCTATCATGAAAATTAATAGCACACATAGTCTCTGTGCAGCATAAAGGAAGCTACTAGGTGATCCTTACTTTGAAGGATTGAAAATATACAGAACTAGTGAGTAGTAAGTTGGTGATAGAGTTACATCCATCGTTGCTGGGAGCTCTAGCATTTGTAATATTCCCACACTGAAAGGTCCACCGATGAGCTGTCAATCAGTGGTTGAGTCTATATACCTCCTAAGACCATCACCTGACAATGAAATCTGACTAGTGTCAGGCATGACCAAGGCTTCCTTACCTAGCTTATCCTCTGTTCCTTTTTTGACAGCTCCAGAATGAGGCTTATTTCCTGCATTTAATGGATTTGTCATAAACCTTAATTGAATCTTCCAGATAAAGGAAATTTAGGACCACTTCAATAGTCTAGCTTGCAGGTGTGCTGGATTCCTCAAGACCTGAATATCAATCTGGGCACTCAGAAGATAGGCTGGGATAATTGCAAATCATCCTTATCAGGTCCAAAGTATAAGTCCTTTTCTGGTCTTTCTAAAGGTTCAGACTTATAATTTTAGGAAGTAGAATGTATTTCAGGAAAAGAATTTGTGCTTGGAGGATCACATTCCCACAAAAGAATATCAGATAACATTTAATAATCAAATTTACTGTGAGGACACATATACTCCTTAGGCAAAAGTGTTATGTAACTACAATATAATTACTTTTTGAAATGGCAACCAATCAATTTTAGTTTACTCTTAGTATAAGATTAGAATAAAGAGATGCATACTCGTGATTTTTTAGAATCATGTAGAACTTTGAAATTGAGCAAGATATTTGGGATATCACTTGCTGTTAAAACATATATCCTGCTCAAGTGTCTGATGACATCTTTTTATGAGCTGATAGAAGAGGATTTTTGATTCCTATATTAGGATCTAAAATTGCATATCAAAGAGTACCTGCATCTAAAAACCAAATATGGTCTATTATTTCTTTCCCATGGTCAATATTTTTTCTATTGAGTAAGAAGAAAAGTGGAAAACATCAGAGCTTTATAAATTGAGCTATTTCTATAAAGTGCTTGTTTAGTCAGTCTTAGAAATCTAGAGTATAATCAAATCAGTTTTCTTTTCGACAGTTGTTTCTGAAGTCATATTACGCAAACCAAGTTTTCTGGGAAATTGGAAAATATTATAGAGCAATGCTAGCTTTCTAACAGAACAAAGATGATTGATGTGGAAAATTAATACCCAAGGATAGAAGGATATTTTGCTCTTAGTTATGACTTTCTGAATAGGCAATTTCATTAAAGCCCTCTGCTTCAAATAAAACAGTTGTGTAAAACATTAAGTTTTGAGAACAACTTCCTTCAATGTTTTAAAAAAATCCATATATCGAAGTTTCAGGATTTTTATATTGTTTTAAAATTAGACTCTTTGCTTTATAATTGAGGTATCTCATTTCTGTTTTTTATTCATCTTGACTGCTTGGTTTTCACTTTTTATAATTCTCCTGTTCCCTAGGAGATATTATAGTTATTTTAATAAACAAAAATATTTAGAAGTTTAATAAAAGTATGAATTAATAAGATTTGTTTCTCTGCTTAAAAACCAGACTTGACTTTTTTTTTTTGCAAAAATCATCTTATTAGTCTCCAGGATAATTTAAGGAAGTGGTATTGTAATTATCTGTTCTTGTAATTGTTTCTCTTCCTAGACTGGGACCTTCTTAAGGGCAGATAACATGTTTTAAAATCTATATATCCCAGCAGGAGCATGGTTTCTGGTCTGTAGAAAATGCTTAATAAGTGTTTATTGACCAGCTACCTAAAGAAATCAATGATGATGAGGCTAGATTATTTATTGTTAGGAGATTCTTAGAACTACTTGTAGTTATTATAGCTTTAGAAATTAGGCTGGGCAACATAACCATAGTAGAATAAACTCAGAAAAAAAATGACTTATCTCTAATTTTTAGGTCCTGAAGTGTGGAGGAAATTTCTAAATAGAATAAATTCTGACACATTTCTAAATTCAAATGGCTGGAAAACTGTTGGTAACAATGACATAATTAATCTTGAGCAGTAATATTAAAAACTGAGGTAAGCTTTAATATACTTTTAGAATTATTTG
This sequence comes from Nomascus leucogenys, assembly GCF_006542625.1. Classification (NCBI taxonomy): domain Eukaryota; kingdom Metazoa; phylum Chordata; class Mammalia; order Primates; family Hylobatidae; genus Nomascus; species Nomascus leucogenys. The sequence continues at coordinate 98,854,372 of NC_044381.1, forward strand.
GTCACAGAAATATGACCTATAATGATTATTGTCATGTGCTAAATCAGTAAGGGAGATTTGGGTAACAGTAATAGATAACTGATTCAAAAAGTTTAAACAAGAAAACCTCTTCCTTCTCATGATTGGAAGTCTGAAGGCATGATGGATCTCAGACATCAATAATGTCATCAGGACCCTGTTTCCTTTCATGTTTCCATTCTGGTATCCTCAACATTGACTTCATCTTAAAGTTGATTTCTCTTACGATCACAAGATGCCTGCTATAGTTCCATACATTAATTACAGGCATGATAATATTCAAAAGAAGAACTTTGGGAGGCTGAGGCGGGTGAATCACGAGGTCAGGAGATGGAGACCAGACTGGGTAACACAGTGAAACCCCGTCTCTACTAAAAATACAAAAAAAATTAGCTGGGTGTGTTGGTGGGCGCCTGTAGTCCCAGCTACTCAGGAGGCTGAGGCAGGAGAATGGCATGAACCCGGGAGGTGGAGCTTGCAGTGAGCTGAGATTGCACCACTGCACTCCAACTGGGGTGACAGAGCGAGACTCCATCTCAAAAAAAAAAAAAAAAAAAAAAAGGAATGCAGAGGAATGCATCTTTCCCTTGGTTTCTGTTTTCCAAAGCTAGGAAAAATTTCACAGAATTGCTACAAAATACTTCCTCTCATGTTCCATTGGCCAACTGAACCTCATGCTTATTCCTAAAGCAATCATTAGCAATGGCAATGGGGTTATCTTGATTGGCTTGCTTCAGTGGTTCTCAACCCTGGATGCAATTTAGCATCATGGGGAGAGTTAAAAAATATCAGTGCTTGGGCCACACTAGAATAATTGAATCAGAATCTTTTGACATGTCCTAGGAAACCCCCGGGTGATTATATTATAATACATGATAAGGGTTGAGAACTAGGAACCTTAATGTACATCTGAAGTGAACTGGGGATCATGATTGCTGCAGTTATCTCTATACACCGAGGCTTTTGATTTCCCTCCAGGGCTGTGAACCGAAATGCAGAAATTGCTGCTTAGCATTCATTCATTGGCATTCAGTCTTTCACCTAGCTTCTCTTATGTATATGAGTATATATTTATAAGACAGCTGACCAGGGTTAGAATCTGTGAACTGTGAAGATGATTGGATTGAGCAAGAATTATATCCAGGTCTTAGCAAAGAATGATAAATTGAACTAATCAGTCAAGAATGTCCCCAAAAGACTTCCTAAAAATGTATGTTCTTTTCTCTTTCTGGAATGTTTTATAGAAGTATTTAGGCCAAACCTTCAGATAATCTCATTAGTTCCTCTTATCAGTCACGCACTCCCTAATAGCAGGGATAAGTACCTTACATGGACTTAGGTGTCAGAAACACCTGGGTAGGCTGATGCTACTTATATAGGTTCTCTAGGCCTCATTTTATTTATCTATAACATTGGTATAGTAACTTCTATAGCAGAGAGTTATTTTAAAAATTAAATTAGTTTATGAAGAAGAAGTACTGGGGCACAGTAAGAGTTCAGAAAATGAGCTGATGATAATGAATGGACCTGCATTTAATAGATGATTACTAACTCATCACTAATAGAAACCCAAATAACATATTTATGTATTATTTCTGTGTCTTGATATTTCTTGCCAGGACCCTTTCCTCTGTTATGTACGTCTTTACTTTTTCTCTTGAGGTACTTTCATTTAACTATATTATCTATATCTATATAAATATTAAAATCTTAGTTATGAAATTATCCTTCTCCTAAATTTTATTCACAAAATTTACTGTTCACAAATTTAATTTGTATACTTGTCTTTCCTTTACTCTGGTTCTTGATGGGACTTGAGTGGGCAATTTTTTAAATTTTTATTTTGGCTTCTCATTGATTATGCTTATAGCACACATCCATTTTATCCTTTAAAAAATTTCTTTATTACCTTTTGCCTGAATCAAATATTTTCAGGTTGTCTTGAATGTCTGTTTTCAGAATATATTTTAAAAGTTCCCAATGCTAAAAAATACTGGCTGCGTTTTTATCAACACAAAAATAATGGATGTGACATTTGAAAAATCTGCAAAACACAGGAATGTCATTTCCGGAGGACTCTTTTTTTCAAAACAAAAACAAACAACAAAAAAACTACTCTCCAACAATTTCTGTTCTCTGGAAATGCTGAACTCCTTCCACTCCGGTGAGCCTTCTGTGCTCTCTTGCTTCTGGATCTCCCTGGGCTGTGTCCTCTTTCTTGACTGATTACCCCCTTTTCACCTAATTACCTTCTGCTCTTTCTCACCCTAGCTTCTGCTTCCGAGTCTAAACAGCTTTTCCCAACAACTCACTTCTGGTCCCATTTGCTAATTTCTATGCCACTTCCTATTATTGTAGCATGGTTAGACCACACAAAATTATTTAGCTGTCCCCTTCTCTGAACTGTGGTGCACTTAAAAGGCATCATTATAGCCCAGTATGTAGCATAGTGCTGGACATATTTCCACATTACATGAAAACTCTGTTTTTTTTCTCATGATACACACATGACAAAGGCCAGTAGAATTAAGGGTAGATGATCACAGATCTTCAGCATATTTTGTTTGCTTATGGATTTATTTTTCTTAAAATCCTCAAAACAGCAAGTATCCATCTGCTTTTATTAAACAATTTTTCCATGTCACTGATACAAAATTTACTCTTTGCTTTCTTTTAAGTACAACTGGTATGTTTCCTTTCATTGTTTCAGGAGGTAATCTTTTTTTTTTCCCCCTCCCAGCTGGTGGAGTTGTATTTCTTACTTTTTCAGCACTTTATTTTAAATCCTAGCCTGTCTTTGGGAGATTTGTCTTGTGTTTCCCTCCTGAATGATTTCTTCTGAGCCTGTTGCTATGAGGTGCAGTAATTTGATTTTGAGGTTTCAAGGACAGAGTTTCAATTCTAGGCATTGGTTTTAGCAGCATGACCTTAGAGTGCTTTAGTCATTCTTTAATGCCAAGTCTTGTCTCTGTTCTATTTTTGCTGAAGGCATATAGATTTTACAAACATATTGGGCCTTTGAACACAATCATCCCAGCCGGAATTCTCTGGGATGTACTTAAGATGTGTTCATTTTGGATTAATACAATAGGATTTTCTTTGACTTAAAAATATATTTTCCTGTCACAATTATACTTTCATTTTCTTTAAACTATATTGCTAACTTATTATTATTGATTTTTTCCATCTATGTATTTGAATATATTTTTAAAGTTTATCTGGTTTCTTCTTTAATAGGACGTTGCATACTCAAAATAATACTGTGATTATTGCCTTCTAAAATCTCAGAAGAGTTGAGAAAATGTGGCTAGCAAGAGTAAATCATTATTTAACCTACAGTATTTGGATGACAGACTATTATAATTGATAAGTGAAGAAAATGTATTTGAGGATATTAATTTTTAGTAAAGTACTTGGTATAGGAAGGGTCTCATGAAAGTTTCTTAACCAAATTAATTAAATGGATTTGGCTAGAAACATCACACATTAGACTAAAAATTGTTCCAAGTATCACAAACTAGATAACGATGATATTGCATGTTAGATAAAGCAGGTAGCTTAGATTGCAGTTAGTAAAAAAGCTCAGCTTTGAATTTTGTATAATTTTGTTATGAATGTCATGGAACTGAAAGCAATTGATAAAAATTTCAGTTTCCATGTAGCTAACAGAAAATATCACTAAAATCTTGAAATTTCATGGAGTTACTGTGGACACTTGTAAATATGATCATAGAACAACAAGGCAAGAGCTAATTTGAAAAAAAATGGAATTGAAATGGAGAGGATAAAATTTCATTTATGACCATAAATGATAATTTAAAGAAAAGTGAATAGTTTTAATGTTCCAGGTTTCTTCTTTTATGCTTGATATTCTGCCTTGAGAGTCTAACTGAGAATCTTGGTCCTGTGTCCCTCTCTCTTCTCTCCTCTCAGAGAAGCCATCTACTCAGCGGGCTTCAGAGGATACATCTGAGTTGATGACTTCCTCTGAGGTCTGTAGTGCTAGACCACGAGTTTGATCCTGTGTCTCCATCCATCAACAGGGTATTTTCTCTTTTAGTATTGTCTTCATATGAAACACAAAACTCTAAAAGCCTTTAAAAATGGCCTTATATGTCTCACTCCAGGTTTCACCTCCAGGTTTCACTAAACTTGCTCATTTCTGTAAAGTGTGCTGTAAGACCAAAATCTTAAGCTTATTTCTTATTTCTTTCTCCATTATTCTTCATGTTCAATGAATTCATCTAATGGGGCCTGTTACTTCTTCCACGGTGTGTTTTTCTCATGGGAAACATCCTTAGTTTTCTGGCAAACTGAGATTACCTTGGGTGTAAATCTCTGTAAATAGTTTTCTAGCAGTTTCAGTGACCCTAGATTATCATTGACCCCTTTGATCTTTTTTAAACTTTTGAGGTTGATATTATCCAGATCTTCCAGAATATGTGGTGAGCATCTTTGTTTCAGTCTAGTTATTTGTAACAATTTATGTTTCCTCTAATCCTATTGAAATGACCAAAAGTCATATGTGCACATGCATATGAGTGTATTAAAATTGCTGTCTGTGCTATAATAGAAGTGATTCTGAGAAATATATGGAAAGTATAATGAAACCTTGAGTAATTTGTGAAAAGTATAGTGAAGGTAAGCGTGGACTGAGGTAAAGGAAAATACCATAAAAAGTAAATGTCTAGGTTTCCAGAAGAGTGCAGTGAACCACTGATGTCAGACCAGCGAAGACTGGGAGCGAGGCGTTGATGAAGCAGGCAGCAAATGAAAGACCTGAGGGCTTCCCCAGAGCCCAGCTCATGGTGGTGGGGTTGGTGGACATTCATCCTGAAGCTTCCTCTGGTAGTGAAGTGGAAAGGCAAGCCTGGGGCCATGGTCATGGGCCAGTAATAAGGTGAATAAAGCAGCTAGTGAGAGGAGGTTCTCCTTCAGCTACCTTCAATCTGCTATAACAAACATCAGGCTTTCCTTTTCAGTTTATCAACTGTAACTGGGACAGCATGGCCCCATTGAACTGCAAGAGAGGGTAGAAAAACATATCACCTTTTCAGCCTCTAGTGATAGTGAGAAAGGGAACGTGTGTTAAACAACTGGCAATGTTTGTCTTTATAGAAGTCCAGACTAGAGTAGTAACAGTGAAGGACATTGAAAAATTTGTCCAAGAACTGTCTCCTATAAAAGTGCTCATCTCAGGAAGATTTAGAAGATTAGCGTTCTCCCTAATACACGTTTTAAGAACATGAGATAGTTCCAATGTTTAAGTCTTCTAAAATATATAGAATTAATGGGGAATCTTCAGTTTATTATATGAAGCCTAATCGAGAGCAGAAAAATAGAAAACTACATATGAATATAGTTTAGGATGAGATAAAAATTTAAAAATAAAATATTAAGAAATAGAAATTAGCTGTATATTAAAGAAAATACTATAATGAGATCAAGTGGAGTTCAGTATAGTGTTATGTGATTCAGTGTTATATTTCTACAAAAATTTTCTACAAAAATTTGGATGTGCAAACTGAAAGGTAGATTTGAATAAATGTGAGGAATTTTAAAATGCCTAGAATAAACTTAATAAACCTTCTGACATGGTTTTAAATATTCCCTTATGTGGCAGTACTTTAGGAAAAGCAAATGTTTGCTGAGCATTTTCTTTGTGCTGGAAACTTCATAGGCACAATATCATCTAATCCTCTTAAAAATTCTCAAGATAGGCATTATTCTGTCTCCTTTTTTTTACAGATGAGGAAAGTGAAGCTTAGAGAGGTTAATTAGCCTTACCTTAAGTAACCTTTGTCAGGTCTTAAATTTGATCTTGTCCTTTTTAGAAGCTGCTAAATAAGCTTATTAATGTTTCCTGGGTGCTAGTGGAAGATTTGAGACTCTAGGGTCAGAGACCAAAGACCTTATTACATATGGCACGTGAGCATCAATGTATTTGTACTGGTTCCCCTTCAGCTGCAGGCCCCCGGGAGCAATGCAATGGGTTCAGATGTCTGATCTGCCCTCAAGTAGGTTTGTATTGCAACTGAGGAATACAGAGACTGGGGAATCTACCACTTTTGTAGCAAGAGTAAGCAAGCCTGTTCTTTGTCAGAGCTGTGGAAAAGAAGACATTACTTCATCTCTTAAAGTTACCGGCTGCATAACAACTCTGAGTAATGGATTGGGTAAAAGAGTAGTCAGGGCCTTGCAATCTTGGCATTATAAGAGATGTGAAAAAAGCTAGAGGTCTGACTACATTGTCTTAATAACCTTCACCTCTAAATTTACTTACCTCAAGTTTTAGCAATCTTAATTCTTTGACAAGTATCTCATGCTTGTGATAAAAGTGATTTTTGTTTGATAAATTGATTCTTTTGAAATAAAAAAGTTAACAAAGTCTTACTTTTCCTGGATTTATATTCTAATACTTGTATATATTGACTTGTAAAATCAGGAGACGTTTAAAATATTTAGAAAAAGAATTTTGAGATTTCCTTGGTATTTTTAGACCATTAGTCTAAAAGGGACATTTAGGCTTTATTGATGATAATACTGCTCATTTCAAAGAAAACAAAACATTTTGAAGAAGAAGTATAAAATGAATTTAAAATCAGTACAGAATTTATACTTTGTACAGTTTGGATGTGCAAACTCCAAACCAATGGCTATATCGTAGTATTTAAGTGGGCATGTGACATGGTTTAGATTTAGCATAATTAACCTTTCAGACAGAGAATATATCTGTGTCATTAAGTAATATATTCATGACACCTTTCCTAATTTCAGGTCCAACAAGCCCTTTAGACACAAAGGCTTTCTATTTTGTCCAAATCAATTTCTGCAGCTTTTAATATTTATTTTTTTAAACCGTCCTCTTCCTTTTAAAAGAAAGTGTCAAGCCAACAACTTGGAGAACAGGTATTGCCAAGGGGAAAAAAAGCTGTAGTTTTTGGAAAACTAGACAAAATAGAATTTAGAGCTAAGATTGGCTAATTGGAAGGGTTCACAGAAACTAGAGTGTTTTGAAAAATATTTTTCTCAGCGTTGTGTGAGAAGCAGCAATTTCTGTCCTGCTGTTGTACTTAGAGCCTGTCGTATGACTTATTTCTTGTTTTCAAATAAGCCACTTTGCTGAGGCAGGAGTTTGCTTATCATTTCTATTCTGTGACTAACATTAGTCCTTTACCTAATTTTCACTTTCTAGTTGCTGGCTCTGGATGGCTCGGGTAACAACTCTAATGTAATTTCTGGGTTGCTATTTGCATGTAATAGGTGTTAAATTAAATGTGCAATTGGTCGACTGGAGATAAAAGTATCATTGAGCTTTTGGCAAGAAAGCTTGAAGCATATATTACATTCCAATGGGAGAACCATTAGCTTTAATAACTGAATATGAATTGTTGGCATTTATTATCCTTGTCAGTATGCTAATGCTCATTAGATTTTTAATGAGAGGATGGCAATAAAAACATGGCATAGAGTTAAAAATGGATACTAATTAGGGTATTAAAATGTCCTTGTTTATGTAGTTGTGAAGAGGAAAGTTGGTAATTGAAGAAATACTTCGATAATAGAAACATTTCCTCACTTCACTCCTTTTCTCTCCTACCTCTGTTATTAAACTATTATATAAATAGACAAATAGAAAAAAAGGCAACAATATAACCACTTAAGGGAAATCTTTCAGACAAGTCCCTTGTGATAGTCAGGTATTTTTATGATGCCAGACAAAGACAGATTTTAGCTATGGATGAACAGAACTATAATAAAGCACTGTGTAATTTTATAAGTGAGAAAACATAGATTATTGCTGCTTCTAAAGAGGCTTTATGGCATAAATTTAGAGTAGTTAAATAATAATAAATAACAAAATTGCTGGGATTTAAAAATTCTGTCTTCACCACTCACTGGCCATGTTACTAAAACTCTGAACTTAAACTTTCTTATCAGTAAAATGAGAATGAAAAGTAAATGCAATACTCCATATAAACCTCAGCATATTCCCTAGCACACAGTCGGTAAACACAAAGTTATCTGTTATTATTTCTAATCAAGTAAACTAGGAATGCGGCATGTTTAAAAACACAGCTTCAATCTAAATCTTTAACTGCTTTTGGCAAGTCTGTTCATTGTGGTTATTTTGTTAAAGGCTTTAGAGCCCAAACACCAACATTTCATTCATGTCTCTTCAGCATTCCTTTAAATAAATTAAACTCAATGACCTTTATCAAGTGCCATTCCTTAGGGCTTGTGCCAGGTGTATGGATACACATATGAATGAGAAATAGCCTCTGAATTTAAAGAGACAATATTACACTATTAGCAAGTTTAGTAATTTGGATTTTGTTCAGCTTTTACTGAAATCTTTGGGGATTTGTTTGTTTAAATAAAACGTGTCTAATTTCTCAGAGTTCCTAATGCCAAGCTATAAAATAAATACGTAAATATATGTAAATTATATACTCTTACATTTCCTAGAAATGACCCAGTATCATATCTCTTTGCCCTTATGGCACATTTCAAGACGACAAATGTACAAATAAAATTAACATGTTTTTATTGTTCACGTAGAATGAAGAATGGGGGAATTTTGAATGCTTACATAGCTATTCCTTGGTGAACACCTTTAGCCTAAGCTAAATTTCAGCTGTGGTAAATGTGCAGGTTGGTAACAGATCTCCCAGCTGCTCACTAGTATCAGTTTCTCAATCCCAGAACCAAAAGCCAGACAAACCTAGGATTAAATCTGGTTCTTTTATTTACTCACAGTAGGACATTGGACATATTACCTAAATTGGGATGAACTTTGGTTTCTGCATCTGTAAAATGGGGATAATGATAGCCCACAAAGTATACAAAAATTACTATGTGCCAAGACTGTACTTAGCACAGTACAAGACTATTTAGAAGAATATTTACTTAGCACAGTACAGTCCTGGCACATAATACTTTATATACATAGTCTTATCAAACTCCTACACCCACTGTACTTAGCATAGTCCTGGCACATAATAAGTGCTGTGAAAATTCATTTTTTTTAAATTAAATTATTCCCTTTTTGGTCTTTTTTAATGTGACAAGAAAAGTTTCAGTGATAGAAGGGTCCTTCTCAGATCCAATTTGTCTTTAATTCCTCACCCTTAAGACCAATTTAGAGGACCTCAAAGTAAATGGCATAATAGTATGAGGCAAAAAATATTTATTGAAAATGCAACATTGAACAATTCTTTTAATCTAACCCACAATTTACACTACGTGATTTTTAAGGTGTATAGGAATATTAAAAAATTATATTTGAAATCTGGAGGGACAAACATAAGATATCTCCATGGATGCATATGGTGCTAGGTCAAAGGATGAGAGCATTTCAGTGAATCCTAGCACTGCTCTGTTTATTACAGAAAAGGAATGATCATATGAGACACTCAGGTGTTTCTTTCAAATGCACCAATAACTGTTGAAAGTGTGAATCTAGTGTATAACCAGGATTGGCTGCTTTAAAATCTAAGTCAATCCTTTTTGAAATCTAAGTCAATCCTTTCCCCTTCATCTATAGAGCCTCTCCCTGCATTCTAGTCTGATCAGCTATGTGCTATAGCCCTTCTCCACTAATCCTTAGCCCATGTAACCATGAAAAGTCTTCAGTGTTTTGAGATACTTCCTGGAAGCCTTAGCTAATATATTCCTCTTATCACTCTTGGTAGAACTCCTTATAAGTTGTCACTTATACCTGGCATATGCCCCTATTTTTGTAATAACAATATTAGTAATAAGTACTAATGTATTACAGCCTTACTATGTGCCAGGAACTGCATTCAGGATTTCAAATATATTTTCTCATTTTATCCCCACAAGGATTCTTTGGTAGCAAGTTGAAGTTACTGCTAGAGTGACCCATTCTGGATAGTTATAATCTTGTCAAAGGCACTGGAGGGTGTAGAAAGAAACCTTGAGCCAAATCTAGTTTTTCAGGTGCAGAAAGATACTTGTGGGCATTCAGCTTATCGAAATACAAATAAGGTACAGTCCCTGGCCATGAAGGAAGAGAATCAGATAAATAAGTAACTGTTAGGTTGAGACATGAAAATTTCCATTTTTGTAGAACAAATTGGTCACATGCAAAGAATTTCATTTTTTTCACTTCATATTATATAATGTAATAATTAAGGATGCAAAAGTATCCATGTTTGCTTTAAGAACTTAAAAATGAAAATAAGAATAAGAGAAATACTTCTATAGTTCATAATGCAATTGTTTATTTTACAAGTGTATATAAATTTAGCCCCAGCAATTATTTATTCAGTATTATGAGAAATATTTATTGTAAGGGAAAAATACCAAGCTCTGAAATCACAGTGGTTAGATTATATGAAGGTAGAAAATAAAAGAAGGTTGATCTATGTTAAGTGTTTCTATTATAAAAAATATACAGATTGAAATTTTTATTTGTTTTTCACATTTGTTCCTAATAGGGTACATATGAATTTTACTGACTCCCCAGAGGAATAGACATTTTCTTTTTTTTTTTTTCCCGAGATGTAGTCTCACTGTGTCACCCATACTGGAGTGCAGTGGTACGATCTTAGCTCACTGCAACCTCTGTTTCCCAGTTCAAGTGATTCTCCTGCCTCAGCCTCCTGAGTAGCTTTGGTTACCTGGGCCCTCCACCCCACCTAGCTAAAAACAGACATTTTCAAAGACTATTTTTAACATTTTTTTTTAATTTAAGAGGAGTCATAGCCATAAGACCTTCTGATCTTCCATGGATGAAAAAATAGGTTAAGCATTCAGAATAAAATGTTGTGACTAATGTATTTATGAACATATTTTTTCACATATAATTGGTCCTTTAGCTTTATTAAAGATACTTCAGGTAAGGATGATATTTCAATATGACAGTAGTAAGAAGTGAAATGAATTGCTTTTTCTAGTACAGTTAAAACAAAACTTGACCAGGGTGATAGCAGAATGTCTGTAGAGAATACTGAATGTCAGTTAAACTACAAGAGACAAATAGGATGTCCAGAGATTAAAATGTATAAAAGTAATAATATTATAAGTCTTTCAAATTGGATCAGTATTAAAGATACCTCATCAAGTAGATGAGACTATGATTCTAAGGCTAAAAGCCGTTATCCCTGTGTTTGATGTTACATCTCTTGTGCCCAGCATAGGTTTTTTCATAAAATGTGGCAGTAGCTGTTGCATGAATAAAGTAACTAATGAAATATATCAGAGTATAGACTTCTAAGTCTAATGATTGATCTTATTTAAAATTAGAAAATCTTTGCAGGCATGAAGGCATTTGTTATATTTGCAGAAACAAGTCAGTGAAGATGAAAATTCATGTTACAGAGAGGAACAAAAAAGGAACAGGAGCCTAAGATTAAACGCTTAATTTTGTTCATTCAATTGCACACCAATAAATGTAAGATTTATGTTAAAGACTACATTTGATTAGATGATTAAAAAGTTGATAAACAGATCTTTAATCTCTTGTGTTTCATTGAATGAACTAAGTAAGTAACGTTTGTGAGGGTAATAGGCAACTTTTCAGATTTTAACCAAATTTTAGCAGTTTGGGCTGCTATAACCAAGTAGCCTAGACTGGGTGTCTCATAAACAACAGAAATGTATTTCTTACAGTTTTGGATACTGAAAGTCTGAGATTAGGGTGTCAACATGGCGGCCTTCTGGTGAGGACCCTGTTCTGGGTTGCAGACTGCTTATTTCTCATTGCTTCCTCACAGGGCAGGATGACAGTGAGAGCTCTTTAGAATCCCTTTTACAAGGGCACTAATCCCACTCATGATCTAATTACCTCTCAAAGGATCCACCTTTGGGCGTTAGAATTTTAACATATAAATGTGAGGGGGGACACAGACATTCAGTCCTTAACAGATTACACTGATCTGCAGAGAAATGCAGAGGTAGAGGCTCAATGAAATGAAAGTGAAAAGAACCTGGCTTTACTTCATCTTTCTTTTGATTAACTTGTGATCTTGAGCCAGTGACTTAAAGCCTAAAGTCTCACAGCTGGCTACTCACTCACCTTAATCCAAACAGTACAAAGACAAATATATAATTTTACATATTAACTTTACCATAATTAGGTACACGTAAAGGAAATGAAATTCAAAGTTGGTTAAGAAAGTGCCTAAGAAGGTAGCACATTTCCAGGTGTACCTTGTCCCAAATTTGGTGACCAAATAATCTTCTATCCCACAAGTCCTCAGCCACCATGTACTCTGGCAACTCAGCAACAGACCTATTGAGAGAAGACAACAAGCACGGAGGGGAAGAGGTTTATCCTAACCCAGCTTTGGTATCCCAGGAGTTGTCATGAGTTGGAATTATGAGGTTAAGTTTGGTGATTTGAAAAGGAGACTTGGCTTTGAACCAGTTTGTTGTCAATACCATGATTGCAGAGAATTCTAGCCATTTGTCAAAGATATGGAAATCATGGACCAGTACCTAGAGTAAGGGAGGCTGGCAAAATCCAGGTAGGAGGTCAGGGAACTATGTGGATTGAGTATGTTGACCTGCCCCATTGATGTTGGGGTTGGTCATATTACTTGCTTTGACCAATGAAATGTTAGCAGATATGACACAAGCAGGGGCTTTAGAAGTTTCCACCCTATTTTGTGCTCTAGAGACCCTTATAAGACCCTCAGGTAGATCATGTATGTAATGCAGATCTGAGTCTAGCCCACAACCTAGGGCAAAGGCTAACTGACCTGAAGAACAGCTCTCCAGTTGGCCAAGCCCAGCTCTTTTCATTGGAATCACTATTGATCCTCAGACACATGAGCGTGGGAATACATACCTGTGGTTTTAAGCCATTGAGTTTTGGATGGCCATTTTAAGGAGTGTGCTGTTGCAGTAGGTGACTGATATAATTACCAAAGTGGGTGTGTATGTAATTTCCTCTCAACCTTTAACATTATCCCTGAGTATTATTAATTCTTATTAGTAGGAATTTTCCCAGTAATAATTTTTCATTGTTACCTGCCTAGCCAGTGGCTTTATTACTGAAGGTTCTCAGTCCCAGCTCACCTGACAGAAATACCAGGGGACAAGGTAATACCTGTGTTAGACGGTTTTTGTGTTGCTTTTATAGCAATACTGCGGGCAGGTGCGGTGGCTCACGCCTGTAATCCCAACATTTTGGGAGGCCGAGGCGGGCAGATCACTTGAGGTCAGAAGTTTGAGACCAGCCTGGCCAACGTGGTAAAACCCCATCTCTACTGAAAATACAAAAAATTAGCCAGGCATGGTGGTGCACACCTATAGTCTTAGCTGCTCGGGAGACTGAAGCGGGAAAATTGCTTGAAGCCGGGAGGCAGAGGTTGCAGTGAGTCGAGATGGAACTACTGCACTCTAGCCTAGGTGACAGAGCGTGACTCCACTTCAAAATGAAACAAAAGAAATACGTGAGACGAGATGGGTAATTTTTAAGAAAAGAGGATTGACTCATGGTTCTGCAGGCTGTCCAGGAAGCATAGCACCAGCATCTACTTCTGGCTCCCCAGGAAACTTATCATCATGGCGGAAGGTGAAGGGGGAGCAGGTTTCTCACATGGCGGAAGGTAGAGCAAGAGAAGGTGAGGGGAAGGTGCCACACACTTTGAAATGACCGTTCTCCTGAGAACTCACTATTGCGAGGACAGCACCAAGCCATGCAGGATCTGCCCCCATAATCTACCCACCCAGCTCCGCACCAGGCCCCACCTCCAGCATTGAGGGATTACATTTCAACATGAGATTTGGGCAAGGACAAATATCCAAACTATATCACTACATTTTAGCAAAGTCCTCTGAGTATTTCTAAAAGATTTCATGAAAACATAAGTGCACTTATCTACTCCATATTTCCTAAGTGTGATCAGCTAATTTATTCGCTTTTTAGAGAAAAGGGCCAATTAGCCCTATGTTTTAGTATATGCGTCAAGTAACGTTGTTTTCTTCAAGAATATCCGCCCATCTTTCTTCCAAATAATTTACACTCAGAAGATTATTGTCTCATGTTTATGTCCTTATAAAAAGGAATTATTAGTTTGGTGCAAAAGTCATTGCGATTTTTGCCATCACTTTTAATTGGTAAATATATTCTGTAGGAAAAGGGAGGTAATCGGAACTATTCAGCATAATCTGAAAAATCCTTCTAATCTGTTGACTTCTGGTACATATCTGAATTTAAAAAGTGTTTTATATGTAGATGTGTTCTTGTTTGCTTGTTTTAGCAGAATTGATTCTGAACTGGAAAATTTGTAAAATATGAATAATTTCTGTGTGAAGGTGAATTTTAAATTGACTTGGACATTTGATTCCTGTAAATTATCTACTCACACTGGAATTTTAAAATTTTAACTTTAAGGTATTTAACTGTACTAGTTTTGGAATATTAATACAGTGATCTTTTTCTGATTTCCAGTGTTTACCATGACTAAGGTGCATTAAATACATAATTGTATTTAATCCTTAATCAAACTGTAACTGAAGTTTGTATAACTTTTCTAAAGAAAAACATACATTTTAACTAATTTTTGTAATCAACCTCTTCTCTTTTCACTACTAAGAAAATATAATTTAATCATTAAGACAAAACATGAAATATTCCATAAAAATAATAATGGTAATAACAAATAATAAAACATTTGCCAAGAGCTTACTATGAATCCTTCTAAGAGTTTTATAGGTATTAATTCAATTATCCCTCACAGTGCCCTTTAAGATAAGACCTGCTATTAGCCCCTATCATTTTTTATTTTTTGAGACGAAGTCTTGCTGTGTTGCCCAGGCTGGAGTGCAGTGGTGTGATCTTGACTCACTGCAACCTCCAACTCCTGGGTTCAAGCGATTCTCTTGCCTCAGCCTCCCGAGTAGCTGGGACTACAGGCGCATGCCACCATGCCCGGCTATTTTTTTTGTATTTTTAGTAGAGACGGAGTTTTACCATGTTAGCCAGGATAGTCTCGATCTCCTGACCTCATGATCTGCCAGCCTCGGCCTCTCAGAGTGCTGGCATTACAGGTGTTAGCCACCGTGCTCAGCCAGCCCTATTTTATAGGTAAGAGGAATAAGGTATAGAGAGTTTAACTCACTTTCCAGTGTCATACAGAACGTACGTGATCAAAGCAAGATTCCAACCTAGGCAATCAGGCTTTAGAACCAGCATTCTTAAAATTTATATTGGTCAGTTACTAATGTTATGACTTTAATGAATGAGCTAGTTAGGATGCTTATTGGTCATAATTTCCCTTTTGAACCACCAAAGCTACTAAAATTCACATTCAGTAACTGGCAAAGATCATCTTATCCATACAGTAAAAAATTAGAATATTGGCAGGTGATAATGATTCTATACTCAGAGGTTGGAAACTCAAATCTTAAGACGCCTGACTTTTGAGATAATTATTTTTCCAGAACCCTTTGGGTGGGAATGATCAGCAAAATGGCAAATATTCAAATTTGAATATTTTAGATAAAGTACTTTAAAATTTGGCACTTTTCTATGTTTTAAGATTTTATGTCAAGCAACTGAAATCTTAAACCTGAGGAATGGTAGCTAAAGGAACTTGATCAACTTTCGACATCAAAATTAGGAAGAAAAAACTGCCTATAAGCAATAACCATTAATAATCATGTAATTTTGTAACAACATGGACATAAATGTTGTTTGCGTACTTGGTTGACCAATCAAACATTTTTTTTTCTGCAATGGAACATTAATACATTTCTAATTTCCTAGCCTCACAATGTCAATTACCAGGGGGGCTATTTAACCTAAGCTCCTCCATCTTTATGATTGGCTATAGAATCTATGGAAATAGATTTATTTTATCAAGTGTGCTTAATGATGTTTTTGAAGGGAATGTCTTAATTTGTGAAGTTCTTTCTTGGGAAGACAGAGCTTGGCACTTTTTGAAACATATTCTGTGTTATGTAAATACCTAAATTTGACTCGAAATGATGGAACTTATTCGTTTCTTCTTCAGAGCTCTAAAATTCTGTGGCGAAAAATAATCAGAAAAGTATAGACAGATCTTCATCTGAAATAAAACTGAGCATTTTGAACAAGGCAGAATTCTATCAGGGGTTAAACACAGGTACAATGAATCTTTCTCAGAATATTAGATACCTAAATTTTTTAAATTCTTTTTTCTGTTTTTTACATTCATTTTTTAGGATCCAATGGGAAGGTACCTAAAATTAATTTAGAGGAAAGCAAATTACAAAACTAGATGCTTAAGGGCAATAAGGAACCATTTTTTAAAGGTCAGCAAGTGAATAGAGTGTTGAATAATAATATACATCTCATTATCTTATAGGATGACCAATTAATCTCAGCTTCCTTGGGTTAGAAACAAGGGCTTTCCCAGGATGTGGAACTTTTCAGTAGATGTTATAATACATAGTAGCCCTGAGAATCTCTAAAAAGCCATGTGTTACATTTTTTCTTCTCTGTTGACTGTATGAAATAAAGAGCATTTTTTTTTAAATGTGGCCTTTTTTTGTATGCAGGACACATTAAATAATCAGGGTATTATTATTATAGTTCTTTTTAAAATCTTTTAAAATTATACTTTAAGTTCTAGGGTACATGTGCACAATGTGCAGGTTTGTTTCATATGTATACATATGCCATGTTGGTGTGCTGTACCCGTTAACTCGTCATTTACGTTAGGTATATCTCCTAATGCTATCCCTCCCCACTCCCCCAACCCCATGACAGTCCCCGGTGTGTGATGTCCCCCTTCCTGTGTCCAAGTGTTCTCATTGTTCAATTCCCACCTATGAGTGAGAACATGCGGTGTTTGGTTTTTTGTCCTTGCGATAGTTTGCTCAGAGTGGTGGTTTCCAGCTTCATCCATGTCTCTACAAAGGACCTGAACTCATTCTTTTTTATGGCTGCATAGTATTCCATGGTGTATATGTGCCACATTTTCTTAATCCAGTCTATCATTGTTGGACATTTGGGTTGGTTCCAAGTCTTTGCTATTGTGAGTAGTGCTGCAATAAACATACATGTGCATGTGTCTTTATAGCAGCATGATTTATAATCCTTTGGGTATCTACCCAGTAATGGGATGGCTGGGTCAAATGGTATTTCTAGTTCTAGATCCTTGAGGAGTCGCCACACTGTCTTCCACCATGGTTGAACTAGTTTACAGTCCCACCAACAGTGTAAAAGTGTTCCTATTTCTCCACATCCTCTCCAGCACCTGTTGTTTCCTGACTTTTTAATGATGGCCATTCTAACTGGTGTGAGATGGTATCTCATTGTGGTTTTGATTTGGATTTCTCTGATGGCCAGTGATGATGAGCATTTTTTCATGTGTCTGTTGGCTGCATAAATGTCTTCTTTTGAGAAGTGTCCGTTCATATCCTTCACCCACTTTTTGATGGGATTTTTGTTTTTTTCTTGTAAATTTGTTTGAGTTCTTTGTAGATTCTGGATATTAGCCCTTTGCCAGATAAGTAGATTGCAAAAATTTTCTCCCATTATGTAGGTTGCCTGTTTACTCTGATGGTAGTTTCTTTTGCTGTGCAGAAGCTCTTTAGTTTAATTGGATCCCATTTGTCTATTTTGGCTTTTGTTGCCATTGCTTTTGGTGTTTTAGACATAAAGTCCTTGGCCCATGCCTATGTCTTGAATGGTATTGCCTAGGTTTTCTTCTAGGGTTTTTATGGTTTTAGGTCTAACATGTAAGTCTTTAATCCATGTTGAGTTAATTTTTGTATAAGGTGTAAGGAAGGGATTCAGTTTCAGCTTTTCAACATATGGCTAGCCAGTTTTCCCAGCACCATTTATTAAATAGGAAATTCTTTCTCCATTTCTTGTTTTTGTCAGGTTTGTCAAAGATCAGATGGTTGTAGTTATGTGGTATTATTTCTGAGGGCTCTGTTCTGCTCCATTGATCTATATCTCTGTTTTGGCACCAGTACCATGCTGCTTTGGTTACTGTAGCCTTGTAGTATAGTTTGAAGTCAGGTAGCGTGATGCCTCCAGCTTTATTCTTTTTGCTTAGGAATGCCTTGGCAATGTGGGCTCTTTTTTGGTTCTATATGAACTTTAAAGTAGTTTTTTCCAATTCTGTGAAGAAAGTCATTGGTAGCTTGATGGGGATGGCATTGAATCTATAAATTACCTTGGGCAGTATTGCCATTTCCACGATATTGATTCTTCCAGTCCATGAGCATGGAATGTTCTTCCATTTGTTTGTGTTCTCTTTTATTTCGTTGAGCAGTGGTTTGTAGTTCTCCTTGAAGAGGTCCTTCACATCCATTGTAAGTTGGATTCCTAGGTATTTTATTCTCTTTGAAGCAATTGCGAATGAGAGTTCATTCATGATTTGGCTCTCTGTTTGTCTGTTATTGGTGTATAAGAATGCTTGTGATTTTTGCACATTGATTTTGTATCCTGAGACTTTGCTGAAGTTGCTTATCAGCTTAAGGTGATTTTGGACTGAGACGATGGGGTTTTCTAGATATACAATCATGTCATCTGCAAACAGGGACAATTTGACTTCCTCTTTTCCTAATTGAATTCCCTTTATTTGTTTCTCCTGCCTGATTGGCCTTGCCAGAACTTCCAATGTATGTTGAATAGGAGTGGTGAGAGAGGGCATCCCTGTCTTGTGCCAGTTTTGAAAGGGAATGCTTCTAGTTTTTGCCCATTCAGTATGATATTGACTGTGGGTTTGTCATAAATAGCTCTTACTATTTTGAGATACGTCCCATCAATACCGAATTTATTGAGAGTTTTTAGCATGAAGGGCTGTTGAATTTTGTCAAAGGCCTTTTCTGCATCTATATTATAGTTCCTAATAATAAGGGTAACAGAGTTCCTACCTTCAAGATGCTTATAACTTAGATTAGTTGAAAATGTTAAAAATGATACCGCAATAAAGCAAATGAAGATATATAGTCTATAAAACTCCATTAATACTGAATATAAAATTGTACGCTTTGGGCTACTGATGTTTTTTAATAATAATATTCACCTTGGCAGTTTTTCTGTTGACCACTGTGGAGTAGCGAAGTAGATCATAACCACTGGATGTCTTGTCTTTCCCCTTAGTTACCTCATAGTCTCAGTGAATTCATTTCATTTACTTGCTATTTTCCAGATCCAGTTTAAGTTTAATGATTCTCTAGCTGTTTCGTTTTGTCTTGTTTTGTTTTAATGGAGTTTTATTCTGCAACAGACATTCTGGTAGCTTTTCTGCTAATTCATTTTTAGAGTTTTCTCCACCTGAGCATGATAAATGTTATGATAAAGGAAATAATTAGATACAGTTACTAATAAAGTGTTGAGCTTGGAAAAAAACTGACATGCAAACACACTAGCAGATGTACACACCGCCTTCAGGGTGGATCATGTGAAAGGCTTTCAGCTGGACACGATGGCATGGGATGCCCGTGGAGGCTGAAACAAAACCCACTCCTCTAAGGCTGCTGTTTTGTTTGCTTGCTTGTTCTCCAAGCACACACTGTGCTCTGATTGCTGCTTTTATTTATTGCTTTTCAGTATGTTTTTCACGTGAAGATTGTATCGTAGAACATAAATCCCAGTGCAGGGTATACCTGTCGTCATTTCACTAATGTATTTGTCTTTTGGCTTTATAAGGTGAGGGTAAATTTAATCACATTTGCGACCCCCAGAAAGAGAGTTAGACATTTTCCTCTACCACATGTATTCTCTGGTGATAAACACTTTTATCTCAACTGAAGTATATTATTTTCTTTCTTTCCTTCATAAATAGTTTACAATGTTTTCAGAAAATTCTGGGGAACTTCCTCCAGATCTCCACTATGGCTTTCAGAAATCTGGCATAATGAGAAATATGTATTTGGTCCTTGTTTCCAGTTCGTAACATAGATGTCCTAAGACCCTTATGATAGGGGTGATAGGAATGTCTGTTTTTTTTTTCTAATATTTGGTCTTTGTCCCTCGTTCCTGACACAGAGCTCCTAAGTCCCTTGGAATTTCCTAGGTTATAGGAGCATCTTTTGTTCTAATGAGGTAACTCTTGGTGGGACCATCAATAGCTTCAGGATAGGGGCTGGTCAAAGAGGGGTAGGGCTGAAAGTTCCAGGCTTCAAAGTTATAATTCAGCTATAAAGCCTAGAACTTTCAGCCGTATCCCTCTCTAACTTCTTGGAGGAGAGTGAAGCTGGAGATTGTGTTAATAACCGATCCTGACTACATGATGACACCTCCATAAAATCCTCTAAATGATGGGATTCAGAGTGCTCCCATGTTTGTGAATGTGTTCATGTGCTGGGAGGGTGATGTACCCTAACTCCACAGGACAGAAGCTAATACACTGGAGACCCTTTTGGACCTCGTCCTATGTACCTCTTCATCTGGTTATTCATTTGTATTCTTTGTAATAAACCAGTAAATGTAAGTAAAGTCCCTTCCTGAGTTCTGTGAACCATTCTAGAAAATTAGTGAACTTCAGGGGGTGGAGCTTGTGTGAACCCCATAGGTATAGGCAGTTGTTCAGACATGCAGAAGGTCCAGGATTTTTGAGAGGCCTGGGATTTTTGACTGACAAGAGCAGTCTTGCAGGACTGAACCCTTAAGCTATAGGGTCTGTGCTAATTCCAGGTAGCTAATGCCAAATTGAACTGAATTGTTGAACAGCCAGTTGGTATCCAGAGAATATAAGAATTGGTTGTTGGTATTGGAAAATACCTCAGAATAAGGAAATTAAATGATTCAATTCCTTCTGTATATTGAGTATTGTCCCCTGGGCAATTTAGAGATATACAAATATATTACAGCTATGCTAAAACTATGCCTTTTAAAAGCAACGAAAGATTAGATGGTAATTATGCTGACAAAGATAATCTGGATGATGAGAATAATAGCCATGATCTGAATACTAACTAAATGTTATTTGTTGATCAAATTGCTTTATATATATGATTTCATTGAACTGTAAGAGTAATCTCAGAGATAGCTACCATAATCTTTTCCACTTCACAAATGAGGAATCTGAGTCTTGCCAAGATTAAATAACTCTTCTTAGGGTCACACATTCAGTGTGGACCTGCACAGGGACTCAAGTGGAGAGAAAGGAGCCTCTACCACCATTTCCCAAAAGAGACATGGATATGGAGGAGCAGCTTCCACTTAGCAATGCTGTTGTGAAGCAGAGCCCCCAGGTTGCATATAAGTCCAGAAGGTGAAACAAGGTTCACTAAAGTGTAAATAATGACGATAGAATAAGTCCTCCAGAAAGCATAATGGAAGGTTTTGAGAGGAAGATGATCAGTGAGAGGCTCAGTTAATGTGGTAGAGAGGGGGCCCCAAAGTATTCTGTGGATGTGGATACTTGAGGGAGCTGCTGTGTGTTCAGTAAGGGTATCCAGAGTCAGAGCAAGATGTGTTTGGCTAACCATGAGTTTTCCAAGAGAAGCGTGTGATGGAAACGAATAGAGACGCTGTAACACTTTCTGAGGTTAGCTTTAGCCTGATATTTGCTGCTGGACCTTAAGTTCTAAGGTAGTTGTGAAAAGCCTTATATTTACTGCTAATACTGGCTGGAGGAGGCCCTAGGGATCAGGATCTGGGCCTCTCGGGGCGGAGGACCGTGGCTTGAATTTTGTAAATCTTCCTTGCAGGGTGTGTCTCTGGTAGTGGTGTGTCCTTACAAGGATGCATGATCCTTGTTGTACAACCCACTTGTTGGGGGTTATACATTCTAGGAATGAAGAGTTATCTTTGTATTGGATAAGTCAAAAGCAAAGGTAAGTAAGATCTTTCACCATTGAAGCAAGGGAGGAGGGGTTGGGGAAACAAAGAAATAATTTTGATTTACCACCGCAGTGTCATCAATTTTACATATACTACTTATTTTAATCTTAAAACAATGGGTGATTTTTATATTATTATTTTTATTTTACAGATAAGAATAAATCTCGGAGTTTGGATAGATTTAAAAACCATCCCAAGGTCATATAATAGTTGTAGGTAGATCGGGGATTAAAATCCAGCTCAACTGATACAAAAACTTGGCTTTTTACATAGCATATGGCAAGACATTTTTAGTAGTTGGAAGTCTATTGCCTGAATCTGCTGAAATGCAAACATTAAACATATGTTAATTTTTAAATCTTGTCTAGACCTTTTGCCAAGACATATAAGCAACTTCTGCGACCTATGACTTTTTCATTTCTCTGAATTTTGTCTCAGTACTTTAGGAAATCCAGGATTGTACATTTATAGGCAGCTTTCATTCAGGATTTTTCATTATCTTCACTTACAATTCTGATAGACGTTGGGAAGGGACTTAAATGGGATTGAAATGAAAGTTCCATTACATTGGGGGAAGATCTTGACTTTTCTTTACTCAGAGATTTGTTGGGAAACAGCCTTCCTCATCTCACATTCCTCAGTGTTACCCAACACAAGTCATCAACACAGCCTCACTGGGCTAAGGTCAAGTCTCCTAATTAGAAGCAATAAACAAGAAGGAAGATTTCAGTCTCAAATATTATCTCAGAGGACTGGGGGAGCTTTCTAAACCTCTAATCACTGCTATAATAATTTCCCCATGGACCCAGTGTAGTACTTCACACACCACATTATACATCTGTTTCATCAAGTACCCAAAGCAGGAGCACTGTTTTCATCCCCATACATTTCTGTTATGTTTACAGGTATCTAATAAGTGCTTGCTGAAATGCACAATCAGAACTCAAAAGATGAGTAGTTTGCCAGAGAAGTTAGAATGGTTCCCCTGGAGCCTATTTTATTAAGCTGGCGCTTTACTCCTATGGAAGGTGAAAAGTTCCTAACCAGGGATGTTGGGCAGGAAAAGCACTTGGCCAAGAGCGTTATAGATGACATTTTAAGATTCCTTTCTCAACACAGGTTGCTAGTTGAAGGGATCTAGGTGCTTGTTCCACGGTTGCTGTTCTTTGGAAATTTCCACAAAGCCCTTGATATATAACTGCTCAGTTCTTTGTTTGCCACATAACCAGGGAACATGTGATAATCTGTAAGATCATTTATATCTCAGTGATTCTTTGACTTTTATGAAGTACCATGTGAACAATGAATATATTTATTTGAATAAGTGCAGTGTTTCTTAGAAAGGAGTACGTCTTAATAACCCAAACCTAAATAACTTAAATCATAAAGAACAAATGGAAAAAATAAGAGCATCAGAAATCTATTACTTAAGTGTTAATGTCTAACAATATTTTTTAAAAACTTCATTTCAATGATTGCATTTTGCTTTGAAATTATTACAACCCTTCACAGCATATAATCACTTATGCCTGTTGCATTCTCATGAAAATAAGTGGTAATTTTCCTTTTGAGAGAGTCTTCCGTAAAGAGAAGTCTTTAGAAATAAACCAGTCATTCAGATGCATAATAAAGAGACTATCATTCTGTGTCCTGACAGACAATGAACCAGAGAGAAAAAAGAATAAAAAATAGAGGAGGGGAAATGAGAATTAAATGTAGTATTCTTCAGTATGATCTTTATTTTTTATCCCTATCTGTCTGAAATAGCCTTCTTCACCCTGGTCCTCAGCCGTAGCTTAGACTGTAGAATTCGATTACCTGGCCTTGAATTCTGACTTTACCACTTATTGAGTAGTCTCAAAAGTTAGTTACCTCTCAGTATGTCAGTTCCCTTGGCCAAAAAAGGTTATAACAGACTTATCTCATAGAGTTGTTGTGAGGATTCAATTTTAAAACACACAAAAGGTGATTAGAGGAGTGCTTGGCACGTAATAGGCATTCAATAAATGTTGTCTATTGTAATTATTACAGTCATTGTTGTTAACTTATGGCTGGAGTTAGTTGGAGATCCAGAGCAATTCTATCTCATACTCAGACATGTTTTTAAAAATAAAACTGCTCAGAGTTGTTTTGTACTGAATGGAAGTCCCACCAAGTCCTGCTAATTCTGTTTAAATGTCTTCCGCATCCACTGTGCACTTTTTATCTCTATTGTTAATATACTTGGTTCAAACATTCATCATCGTGTATGCTTTGGAATTAGTCTCCTAACTGAACTTGAAAATCTTTATTTCTCACGTTGTCATCAAATATCTCTTTCTGACTTACAAAACTGAAACCTGTTTGAAGCCCACTCTAGCACATAGTAAGTATTCAACAAAAATTATTTTTCTTCCTAATATTTCTCTCCTAGTGATGTAGCAGATTGCTTGTAAATAAGCAAGCTCTCCCACACTGGTGACATTCAGGTAGCTGCTGAATAAAATGTGTTAGGGATTCCATAGCAGGGATTTTCCTGTAGTGTTGTGATTGGACTGGAACAACTAAGTTGCTTTCCAGCTCTTGGCATTCTCTAATTCTATGGCGTGGACATAGGCTGAGTTTAAGAAAATTATCACTTTGAAAAATTCACAATATTTTGACGTTTTTTTTTCAGTCCCATTTGGATGTCCTCTTAGTTCTAAAAATCTGTATAAATCCTATTAAGTGACTGGGTGCGGCGGCTCATGTGTGTAATCCCAGAACTTTGGGAAGCTGAGGAGGGCAGATCATGAGGTCAGGAGTTTGAGACCAGCCTGGCCAACATGGTCAGGTGAAACCCCGCCTCTACTAAAAATACAAAAATTAGCTGGGCATGGTGGTGGGCGCCTATACTCCTAGCTACTTGGGAGGCTGAGGCAAGAGAATCGAAACTGGAAGGTGGAGGTTGCAGTGAGCCGAGATCAGGTCACTGAACTCCAGTGAAACTGCGTCTAAGAAAAAAAAAAAATACTACTAAGTGTGAGATTTAAAAAAATAGATTTTAATGCCTATAGAAAATTGTTCATTATATTATGTATACAGTTTTATACCTGATTGATTAGGAGAATCTTTATGATAATGTTTTTTCCTCCAAAGAGTTTTTTCCTCTGTTTCTTTTGAACATGCTAAAGAGAAACAGACAAAAGGGAACATTGTTTAATACTGGTGTTTTGATTATTTTGATGTTATAAATAAATAACTAAAGCAAATGATATTTGCAAATATTGTTTTTTATTATTTAAATATCAAATGATATTTGCAAATATTAAATTTTTTATTATTTAAATGTGCTGTCAAATATTATGTAAGAAAGGTGAAATAAACCAAATAACAAATAAACACATTGTGGCACTGGCCGGAACCTGCTGTGATGATGAATTATGGATTCTCATTGTCTATGTATATAATGATCTCACCATAACTCCAGCTGAGGAGGTTAGAAATGAACTTAGAATTCTGGCATGAAGTGATCACTTTCTAATAATTTTCTCTGTAACTAAAGGTTTTGGAATAGATTTGAAGAGAGCCATCTTATGTTGAATTTCATTTCATAGCAACTAGTTTTATGGCACATTCTCATAATAGTGAATTTTCAGTTTTTGTATTTGAATTATTATGGTGATAATCAAGCTGCTGCCTTGCTTGTGCTTGTATCTGCACCTGCACAATTCTTTGATATGCATACTTTTTATTGTATGATTAAGGGATTTTTGCCATATTGCCCAGCCTGGTATTGCAATAAGACACATTTCTCCACAAAGTAGGCTGAGTCACACCCTGAGAATAAAGTCCTCATAGAGCTGCTGTTTACTTAGGAGAGGGGCTTGTCCCCGAGACCAGAAAATTAGGAATGGGAGGACATTTATTGGGCATTAGTGTTAGAATCCTTCTTGGACCATATAGGCATCACAGTGACTGAAAGGCTGCTAGGTCCTAGAGATATTCGCTGTGTGAGGCCTCCTGGGATTTGTGAAGAACGATTTATGGTGTGAAGCTAGTGTCTTTGAACTGACCCTTTGAAACTAAGATATTGAGATTCTCTTTTCTCTGTGTCAGGAGTATGGAATAGGCCAGGTTTTAAGGACCAGTTAGGGAAAAACAATTAAGCAACAATGAAAACAATTTACATTTGTCTAAGTTGAATTGTTTTATCTCTTTGACCCATTTTTACTTTCTTTTTCCCTTTCTGCTTCAGCATCTGTTAGAGGCAGAATTGTGCCACCCTCCCCAAATTCCTGTGTCAAAGCTTTTACCCCTAGTACCTCAGAGTGTGACTGTATTTGGAGTCTTTAAAGTGATGGTTAAGGTAAAATAGGCTATTAAGATGGGCCCTATTCTAATCTGATTGGTGTTCTTATAAGAAGAGGAAATTTGGAAACATGAAGAGATACCAGGGATGTGTGTGCACAGAAAAAACATAGGAGGTGACCATCTGTTAGCCAAGGGGAGAGGCCTCAGGAGAAACCGGAGCTTTTGACACCTTAACCTCTTAGACTTCTTCGGAACTTTGAAAAATAAAATTTTCTTGTTTAAGCCACCAAGTCTGTGGTACTTTGTTATCATAGCCTGAGCAGATGAATATAGCATCTAACAAAGCACCCCTTTGGAGTACCAGCTGGGTGTGTCAGTGCTGAAGGGAACCAAACAACCCAGGACACAGAAATCAATGAGAGGATACCAAGAGGTAGATAAAATTTGTGACCTCTGTGTCTTGTTCCTTTTGCTCAGTAGGCATGGGAGTTCTTTTTTATTTTTTAAGAAAGAAGACAACTCCCCTCGAATTACCAGTTGTAAGCTGAACGATGAAGAAACTTGGAAGATTAAAGTGAATTATATTAACCAATGATTTTCATTTCATGTAGTTTTAAATACAGTTGTTTAAAATCTATGTGAGATTTTTTTTTTAAATTGCTTTTGAATCCTGGGAGAATGAGTTCTTACAAACTGTCATAATTCTGAGACATCAGCTCTTCCTTCGTCAGATATTTGTAGAAGCCAGGAGCTGAAACAAAGCAATGGTTCAGGCAACCACAGAGACTTGCATGGATGATCATATAAACTAGAAACCTATTCCCCGTGGCTGAAGCGATTTGGTATATCACACTGTTTAAATATCATATTCTCGGAATTTAGGGAGAATCTAAAACAAAAAGAGCTGTGGTTTTATTTTGTAATCATAGAAGTATTACGCGAGACAATTGTAAACCACTTACAGTTAGAAGGTGGTATTACAGTGCTTTTATTGTATTTCCTATATTTATTTATGACTTTTCAGTATTCTAATATAATTTTCCTTGAGCTTCTGAGTTATTAGATCCTCTATATTATTATGACTATAGATTGAATTATCAAGTAATAAAAAGTGTAAAACATTTCTGATTTCATGTAAACCTTGATTTTCAAGTTTCCAATCAAGAAAAAAAAATGAAGAAAACTTTCATGTTGTTTCTAATGTGTTTTTTCTCCCCCCTTCAAATCAGAAGAGGGCCTGTAAATTCTAGAGGGAACTATTTTTTATGCCTCAGGGAAAAAGTCTGTTATTGACGTAGACTGGCTAAATCTTAGGGGTTAATGTTGGTATTTCTATCCTAACTGTTCTACTCTATCCTAACTGTTCTACTCTATTAATTTTCTATTAATAAAAATTTTCACAAATTTAGTAGCTTAAAACAACACAAATTTATTTATTCTCTTACAGTTCTAGGGGCCAAAATTCTAAAACTAGTATAACTGGGCTAAAATGAAGGTGTTGGCTGGCCTGCGTTCCTTCTAGAGGCTCTGGGGAAAAATGTGTTTCCCTGGCTTTTCAAGCTCCTAGAGGCTGCCTACATACCTTGACTTGCAAATCCTTCCTCTATATTTAAAGCCAGCTGTGTAGCATCTTCAAATCTCTCTCTCGGACTTCTCCTTCTGTCCTTACGTCTCATTCTCCAACTGACTCTCCTGACTCCCTCCTATAAGGACCCTTATGATTATATTGGACCAATGGATAATCCAGGGTAATCTTCCATCTCAGAATCCCTTACTTACTCACATATGTGAAGTTTCTTTTGCCATTTAAGGTAACATATTTACAGGTTCTGAGTATTAGGACATGGACATCTTTGGGGGACCGTTATTCTGCCTATCATACCCATACAACCCGAAGCCCTTCTGCTTGTGAAATGGATCTATCAGGGCTCACATGCAGTGGATTAATTGATTATCTCGGGAATTTTAATAGTCAGACTTACAGAGTACATGTATGCAATCGTGGTCAGATTTAATGGGTATACCGGATTTAATAGAGAACTGCTGTTGATGTGAAAACAGCCTGATGGATGCAAGTTGTCAGAGGATATAGAGGCCCACAACCCATTATCTGTAACTTAGGACCAGCTGGGTTTCAGATTTTTAAAAGGTAATGTGGTTCAGAACTATATATTACATAATATTCCCAGTGGGCTCTGTAGCTAGATTAATTACTATTTCTGCAGTAAAATATGAATATTCCTATGTCTTGTTAAGATAAAAAGCACCATAGATAGCCTTATATCAGTTCATGTCAGGTTTTTGCTGCCTCTTGACTTGCAAAAAATGTGCAATTTTTAGAAGCCTTTTGATTTTGTAATTGTCGTATCATTGCGTAGGGAAGACCAAGAGCCAGAAAACACACAGTGGACACATGCACATGTGCAGATACCGCTACCAACAACTTTAATATACTTGTATGTTTAGTCAAAGTCGGACTGAAATTTGTGCCTGAAAATGAGCTAGAGAAAAGGTAGGGTCATACATAATAAGAACTTTACTAAGTATTCTGTCATAAACCTCTTTTCTCACTTGAACATAAGGAGCTGTTCTTGTATAGTTAGAGAAAACAGCTATAGATGATTGAACTACTAGAAATTTTTCTTGGTACAGACCCCTTAGTTCTTCTAACATTTACCTGGTAGGAACACTACATGAGGGAAAAGAGTATTTTTCTCTAGACTGATGGAAACTAGCTCTTCTAAATGTTGTTAGAACTCTCGGAGAACTAAGGGAGATCCATCAGTATGATTTTTTTTTTTTTTTTGATGGGAAGGGGGTACCCATCACCTCAAACATTTATCCTTTATGTTACAAGCAATGCAATTGTGTTTTATCTATGTGAGTATAATTATTTTAATTTTTAGCTCCCAGGAATAAGTGAGAACATGCAAAGTTTGTCTTTCTGTGCCTGGCTTATTTTGCTTAACATAATAACCTCCAGTTCCATCCATATTGTTGCAAATGACAGGAACTCATTCTTTTTTTTTATTTATTACTGGCTAGTACTCCATTGTGTATATGTAACAGATTTGCATTATCCATTCATCTGCTGAACACTTAGGTTGCTCCCAAATCCTGATTATTGTGAGTAAAAAAGTGCTGCAATAAACATGGTAGTGCAGATACGTCTTGCATATATTAATTTCTTTTCTTTTGGATATATACCTATGAGTGGGATTGCTGGATCATATGGTGGCTCGATTTTTAGGTTTTTGAGAAACTTCCAAGGTGTTCTTCATAGTGGTTGCACTAATATACATTCTCACCAAAAGTGTATGAAGGTTCTATTTTCTCCACATCCTCACCAGCATTTGTTATTGTCTCTTTTGGATATAAGGCATTTTAACTGGGGTGAGATGGTATCTCATTGTAGTCTTAACTTTGCATTTCTCTGATGATCAATTATTTTGAGTATCTTCTCATATACCTGTTTGCCATTTGTATGTCTTCTTTTGAGAAATTATCCAAATCTTTCGCTCATTTTTAACCAGATTATTAGATTTTTTTTCCTGTAGAGTTGCTTTACTTACATATTCTAGTTATTAATCCTTTGTCACATAGGTAGTTTGCAAACATTTTCTCTCATTCTGTGGGTTGTCTCTTCACTCTGTTTGTTGTTTGCTTTTCTGTGCAGAAGCTTTTAAACTTGTGACCTCATATATGCATTTTTGCTTTGATTGCCTGTGCTTGTGGGGTATTACTGAAGACATTTTTGCCCTGTCCAATGTCCTGGAAATTTTCCCCTCTGTTTTCTTTTAGTGGTTTCATAGTTCAAAGTCTTAGATTTAAGTCTTAAATCGATTTTGATTTGATTTTTGTATATGCAAGAGATAGGAGTCTAGTTTCATTTTTCTGCACATGGATATCCAGTTTTCCCAGCACCATTTACTGAATGGACTCTACTTTCCCCACTGTATGTTCTTCGCAACTTAGTCAAAAAAGAGTTCACTGTAGATGTATTGATTTGTCTCTAGGCTCTTTATTCTGTTCCGCTGATCTATATCTCTTTTTATGCCAATACCACAGTGTTTCGCTTACTATAACTCTGTGGCATAACTTAATGTCAGGTAGTGTGATTCCTCTAATTTTATTCTTTTTGCTTAGGATAGCGTTGGCTGTTCTGGGTCTTTTGTGGTTTAGTATAAATTTTAGGATTTTTTTTTCTATTTCCGTGAAGAATGCCATTGGTATTTTGATAGGATCACATCAAATTTATAGATTTCGTTGGGTAATATGGATATTTTAACAATATTCGTTCTTCTAATCCATGAAAATGAAATATTTTTCCCTTTTGTGTGTGTCTTGTTTGATTTCTTACATCAGTGTTTTATAGTTTTTTTTGTAGAGATCTTTCATTTCTTAGCATAATAATTCCTACATATTTAATATCATTCTTAGGTCTAAGTGGAATTTCTTGATTTATTTTTCAGATTGTTTGTTGTTGGCATATGGAAATACTACTGATTTTTCTGTGTTGATTTCATACCCTGCAACTTTACTAAATTCGTTTATCAGTTCTAATAGTTTTTTTCTGGTGGCGACTTTGGGTTTTTCTAAATATAAGATTATATCATATGTAAACAAGGATAATTAGACTTTTTCCTTTCTAATTTGGATGCCCTTTGTTTCTTTCTCTTGTCTGATTGTTCCAGCTGGAAGTTCTAGTACTATGTTGAATAACACTGATGAAAAGGGGTATCGTTGTCATGTTCTTAATCTTAGAGAAAAGGCTTTCAGTTTTTTCCCCAGTTCAGTATGATGTTAGCTATGGGTTTGTTATAGATGGCTTTTATTATGTTGAGGTATGTTCCTTCTATACCCAGTTTTTTGAGGGTTTTTATTATGAAGGTATGTTGAATTTTATCAGATGCTTTTCCAGGATCAATAAAATGATCATATGATTTTTGTTCTTTATTCTGTTGAATATCACATTAGTTGTATCACATTAGTTGATTTACATATGCTGAACCGTCCTTACAACCCTGGGATAAACCCCACTTGGTCATGGTAAATGATCTTTTAAATGTATTGTTAATTTCATTGGCTAGTAGTTTGTTGAGAATATTTGCATCAATATTCAGTGACATTAGCATGTAGTTTCCTTTTATTGATATGTCTTTGTTTGGTTTTGATATCAGGGTAAGACTGGCCTTGTAGAATGAGTTTGAAAGTATTCCTTCCTCCTTATTTTTTGGAATGGTTTGAGTAGAATTAGTAATGGTCCTTTTTTAAATGTTTTGTAGAATTCAGCAGTGAAGCCATTGGGTCCCAGACTTTTATTTGCTGGGAGACTTTTTATTACAGCTTTGATCTCATTACTTGTTATTCATGTGTTCAGGTTTTGAATTTTTTCAGGGTTCAATTTTGTTAGGCTGTATGTGTCTAGGAATTATTTATTTCTTCTATATTTTCCACTTTATTGGCATGTAGTTATAGTAGTCTCTAATGAAACTTTGAATTTCTGTGGTATCAGCTGTAATATCTCTCTTTTGATCTCTGCTTGTACATATTTGTGTCTTATCCTTTTTTTTCTTAGTTTGGCTAAAAGTTTGTTAATATTTTCAATCTTTTTGAAAAAACAACTTTGTTTCATTGATCTTCTGTTTTTTTTTCATTTCAATTGCATTTATTTCTCCTCTGATCTTTATTATTTATTTTCCTCTATTGTTTTTGAGTTTGGTTTACTCTTGCTATTCTAGTTCTTTTTTTTTTTTTTTTTTTTTTTTTTTTTTTGAGACGGAGTCTCGCTCTGTTGCCCAGGCTGGAGTGCAGTGGTGCAATCTCGGCTCACTGCAAGCTCCGCCTCCGGGGTTCACGCCATTCTCCTGCCTCAGCCTCTCCGAGTAGCTGGGACTACAGGCGCCCGCCACCACACCCGGCTAATTTTTTGTATTTTTAGTAGAGACGGAGTTTCACTGTGGTCTCGATCTCCTGACCTCGTGATCCGCCCGCCTCGGCCTCCCAAAGTGCTGGGATTACAAGCGTGAGCCACCGCGCCCGGCCTGCTATTCTAGTTCTTTAAGATGCATCATTAGGTTATTTGAAGTTTTCTTCTTTTTTGATATAGGCACTTACAGCTATAAAATTCCCTCTTAGTTTTGCTTTTGCTGTGTCCCATAGGTGTGGGTATGTTGTGTTTCTTTTATCATTTGTTTCAAGAAATTTTTTAACATCTTTCTTAATTGATCCTTTGACCCACACTTTCAAGTTTATTTAGAGCCTCAGAATGCTTTATCCCATGGTGGTGAGGCTTGCAAGAACTGAAGTTCTTATTGCCGGGATGAGTGATTCCCCTCTGGCTAGGGCCAGTTTAAATATTCCCTCTGTGGGCATGAGTCAGCTGAGTTCAGCCCCATTTTGCTTTCTGCTGTGACAGGTCAGCACTGAGTTCAATTGTCTCACAATCACTGTGCTCTCCTTCCCCTAAGCAGACAGACTGTCTTCGTGTGTCACATGGTCACTATCGGGATGGGAGAGGGGTGGCATCAACAATTCAAGACTGTCTTTTCTACCCTCTTCTTTGCCTCTTTCAGAGCTATGAAGTTAAATCCAGGTGCTGTGAGTGCCCATCTGATTTTTGGCTCTTATGAATATTCTATTTTTTGTGTGGGTACTTGTTAAATTGTTGTCCTTGCCCAGGGTTGGAAGGACAATTGGTGGAGCCTTCTCTTCAGCCATCTTGCTCTGCCCCTCCATCATCATGTTTAAGGGAGTTGCTGAAAAAGTCCTACTGTGGGGAAGCACAGTGGGTTCCCTGAGATGATGTAACCATGAGCAAAGGGAAAAATTGGACCCATGGGGTAGTCCTAACTCTGAGTCTGGAATTAGGATTAAGGAGAGTAGGTGGTTTTAAGTGTGTGTAGTGACATGTGTTAAAAAGCTGTCCTGAGCCCTCAAAATGTTGCCTTGAACCTAGGAAATGGCTGCGTGTGTGAATTCAAAGAAGGTGCGTAAGTCTTCTGAGGTATGGAGCACTCTCAAGTGAGCTCACAATTGAAAAAAAATCCCTAAATATGGGAAGGCTATGTTATGCAGCAGTAACAAAGAGCCCCCATGTTTTACAGTGATAACACAATTTTTCTCCCTTGTTTTTCCTACATGTCTATCCATTCCGTGATGTTCCTGGTCATCTTGGCAGGAAGAGAAAGAACTCTAAGGGCACTGCACTGCCAAATGAATGCTTTTTCCTAGCACTGATACACATCACTCTCATTCCATCTCATTGACCAAAACTACTCATGTGGTGCCTTCACACCACAAAAGAGGCAGGAAATACAATCCTGTCATGTCGCCAGTGGCACAGAACCTGAAATATTTGACAAATAACACTAATATCTATAACCTTCTTCTTTAAAGGACTGCTATATCTAGAAATGTTCTAGGAATCAGTAAGAATAGAAGACCCAGGCTCAATCTCTGGGACTCAGATATTTCAGTTAGTTTTACCAAGAGTGGTGCTGTTGCTCTACAAGCCCCACATCTCTGGGATAAAGCTCAATTCTTGCTGCCTCTCCCTAGATTTCATTTCATATGTGGTTCAGTTTCATGTCCCATTTCTGCATCATAGCCAGCAGTCCAGAAACAGAAACTTATTCTGATCCCTGCCCCGGGGTAGCTTCATAAAGAGTGGCAGAGTCCAAAAATCAAAAGAGTTTTTAACCCACGGGTCAAAGTTTTGAAGGGGTCTTTTCTATTGACTAGAGCAAGTGGAGCCTGATTGCCTTTATTTATGGGGTAGAATGTTTTGTTGAGTAATCACATTTCAGACATAAACCCGCACAAAGCTTCTGCTTAGCAGGCATTCCTCTTCAATACATCCTCATGGGGTGCCATCTCTCCCCATCATCCCCACCTCATTCTTTTCCACCCTCTCCCCCTAACACTTGCACATTCTCCAGTAAGTATATAGTACACACAAATCCCTGGAAGCATAAAAGGGAGGGAGTTGGAACTTATATGTACATGAGTGCTTGAGCCTTGCACTGAGAGATATGAATGGGGCTCCTTTTTTGCACCTCAGACTGTAAAATTAAACAATCAGCAGTTCAGGCAAATGTTCTCTTTTTAAATTCATGAATAAACATTAATATTTACTAAACTGCTTTGGGGGGATTAGAATTGTCCGTATTTTGTTCTCCCTTTTGATTGCTGAATATGGATGCCCTAGAATTGGCTTGTAACAAGCAATAGCAAAATATAAAGGATTGTTGCCTGCAAATGTATTAACTTGAAACAGTCTACTGCACATGCAAGGAAATATTATATATTTGATCTGTGCAGTGTGCCAAGTTTATTTAACTGTAAGAATCTATGGTAGTTGGAGTCAAATGTTAAGTGGTTAAATAAAGTATGCATTACTTGCTCACTATCTCCAATTGGTACTGATTAATGCACTGCTGCCGAATATTTTACTCTTATAGATGTTCACAAAATATCTTCTATTCTGTTATCTCTGTGCTTACATTATCATCATTGGCAGGTGAGAAATTCTTCTCTTTCCACAGTGTGATTGTGTAAAGTGCTTCGTCTCACTCTGCTAAGACAAATGATGACTTTTTAGAGATGATTGCTGAAAATGCCACGTTACCCTACTTGCTGTTTCCC
Organism: Nomascus leucogenys; assembly: GCF_006542625.1. Taxonomy (NCBI): domain Eukaryota; kingdom Metazoa; phylum Chordata; class Mammalia; order Primates; family Hylobatidae; genus Nomascus; species Nomascus leucogenys. The sequence continues at coordinate 98,889,071 of NC_044381.1, forward strand.
ATGATATTCGCATTAAGTAGGATGAATAAATAACTTACTTTTCAGTTGCTCATTCCTCTTGCAACTAGTCATATGGCATGTCACATTTTCTATTTGCCAAATTCTGTTTTGCAAATATATTTGCAATCCAATACGTATTTAATATCAGAGCAGGAATATAAACGGCCAGGTACTCAGGAGACTTAGAGTTGAGTTACAGTTTGTTACTAAATATTTTTAATCTTGGTGTCAGCAAACCTCCATGAACCCTGTATTTATGTATAAAAATCAGTATCTTAAATAATTCTTAGGGTTACTTTACTTTGGAAAGGATGATTCAGAATGTTCATTACCGATAAAAAATATTAGGAGGTTGAGGTTACTGTAATTATTTTGAATCTGACTTTTAGTCATTCACAATTTTCATTTTGTTAACATAGTTTAGATTAATATCTTATTTATATAATTTTATATACATTTACATTTATAATTTAAATATGTGATAGCATACTATGTAATATATAATTAATATGTAATTTATGTGTATTTATGATTTTGTTTTTGTTCATATTTTATTTTATTTTTTTTGAGACAGAGTCTTGCTCTTTGCCAGGCTGGAGTGCAATGGCTTGCTCTTGGCTCACTGCAACCCTCTGCTTCCTGAGTTCAAGCAATTCTCTCAGCCTCCCAAGTAGCTGGGACTACAGGCATATGCACCATGCCTGGCTAATTTATTTGCTTTTTTTTTTTTTTTTTTTTTTTTTTTTTTAGTAGAGTCAGGATCTCACTGTGTTAGCCAGGATGGTCTGTATCTCCTGACTTCGTGATCCAGACACCTCAGCTTCCCAAAGTGCTGGGATTACAGGCATGAGCCAGTGTGCCCGCCCCATATTTTATATATAAACATATACTTTTTCCTCCCCATTACATACGCTACTATATAAGAATCTGAATTGATAATTTACTGAATTAATAAAAAGGATAAACGGAAGAGAGGTATAATCATATACTGCAGATTTTTTAAAGAATTTAACCATATTTCTAGAAGGGTACTTAATTGATTTCCCACAAATTATTAGCTCTTTAACATAGAAGCTTAGAGGAAGGAGAAGTGCCTAAGAAAATTTAATTCTGAAGTGTTGGGATTCATTCCCCAGTAAGATCTAACCAGATTTGAAGGAGAGGCTGAACATTTATGGCTTTCTTTTCCATTACTTAAAGGATTATTACATAGAAGAATAAGTGTTTTGTGTGGCTCTAGAGGCTAAAATGAGGTCAATTACTGCTTATTTCTTCCTTTGTTTAATAAATAATTACTGAGTGCCTTCTCTGTGCAATATGCTGTGGATTCAGGTCAGCACTCTGCTTTCTTAAGTGCCTCCTGGACTGGAAAGTTACGGAAAGGTAATTTTTGTTGCAATATGAGGAAGAATCATGACGTTTGCAGCCAAATAGGGCAGTGAGCTCCCCATCACTGACACTGTTTTGGGAGAGAATGGATGAAAATTTGCTAAGAATATTATAGGAGGGAATGCTTGCCTCATGGAAGAGGAGGTGCTAGTTTATCAGTGAGTCATCTGATCTGATTCTGTGAAGAATACAAATGAATATAGGTGGTTTGATGTGATTGAGTTATAATTTAGAGAATGCTTTTCCAGTGAATACTTAGATAAGCATTTGTTGGCCTAAGGTGAGATAAAGATACCTTCCTTTTTATGAAGCAACCCTAAAAACTACCACAGTTGACCTGTGAAAAAACATAAATGCAATCTCAGTTGTTGAAATGCCACCAGTTGGCCTACTTGGCCTTTAGTTTATTCCCGTATCTAACCAGGTTAACTAAGTTACTTTGCTTGCTTTGACCATTTGTTTCCATTTATTATCTTTGCAACTTCTATGCAGCTCCGTGAACATAGGACACTATGTTAATAGTTCTATCTGACTATGAATAATACAACCATTTCTTCTTTAGGATCTGGCCTTGACGTGACCTTCAGGAGTGGTCTTAGCAAAAGTTCATTTTGTTTATCCACATTCTTCTGTTCTCTCCTCTCCCCCTCCTTTTTCTAGTATGAGCTAGGGGAATGTTTCTCCATCAAGTTAGATAGAACTAGGAATGCCTCTCTTTGTGTGTGTGTGTGTGTGTGTGTGTTTTCTACGAAATATATTTCTGTATTTCAGATATATCTGTATCCCAAATGCTTAAAACATCTAAATTCCCCTAAGAGTTTAAGGTTTTTTGAAAAAGAAAATTTTAGAAAAACTGTTAAGGAGTTTTTCAGTTCTCCATTCCTCCCTTGACATCAAGAGTGAGGGAGTAGACAACCAATATCATACAGAATGGGCAAAAGCTGGAAGTATTCCCCTTGAAAACTGGCACAAGACAGAGATGCCCTCTCACCGCTCCTATTCAACATAGTATTGGAAGTTCTGGCCAGGGCAATCAGGCAAGAGGAAGAAACAAACAGTATTCAAATGGGAAAAGAAGAAGTTAAATTGTCTTCATTTGTAGATGGCATGATCTTATATCTAGAAAACCCCATTGTCTCAGCCCCAAAGCTTTTTAAGCTGATAAGCAATTTCAGCAAAGTCTCAGGATACAAAATCAATGTGCAAATTTCACAAGCATTCCAATACACCAAGGAGAGACAAGCACAGAGCGAAATCATGAATGAACTCCCATTCACAATTGCTACAAAAAGAATAAAATACCTAGGAATACAGCCAACAAGGGAAGTGAAGGACCTCTTCAAGGAGAACTACAAACCACTGCTCAAGGAAATCAGAGAGGACACAAACAAATGGAAAAACATTCCGTGCTCATAGATAGGAAGAATCAATATTGTGAAAATGGCCATACTACCTAAAGTAATATACAGATTCAGTGCTATTCCCATCAAACTACCATTGACACTCTTCATGGAATTAGAAAAAAACTTTATTTCATATGCAATCAAAGAAGACCCTGTATACTGAAGACCATCCCAAGTGAAAAGAACAAAGCTGTTATCAGACTTCAAACTATACTACAAGGCTACAATAACCAAAGCAGCATGGTACTGGTACAATAACAGACACATAGACCAACAGAGATAACTCAGAAAGAAGACTACACATCTACAACCATCTGATGTTCAACAAACCTGACAAAAGCAATAGGGACAGGATTCCCTTTTTAATAGTCTTGCTGGGAAAACTGGCTAGCTATATGAAAAAACTGAAACTGAATCCCTTCCTTTCACCTTTTACAAAAATTAACATGATGGATTAAAGTCTTAAATGTAAAGCCCAAAACTATAAAAACCCTAAAAGAAAATCTAGGCAATACCATTAAAGACATAGGCATGGACAAAGATTCCATGACAAAATGCCAAAAGCAATTGCAACAAAAGCAAAAATTGACAAATAGGATCTAATTAAAGAGCTTCTGCACAGCAAAAGAAACTGTCATCAGAACAAAGAGGCAACCTACAGAGTGGAAGAAAATTTTTGGAAGCTATTCATCTGATAAAGGCCTAATATCCAGAATCTGCAAAGAACTTAAACAAATTTCCAAGAAAAAACAACCCCATTAAAAAGTGGGCGATGGACATGAACAGACACTTCTCAAAAGAAGACGTTCATGCAGCCAACAAACTTGAAAAAAAGCTCAGCATCACTGATGATTAGAGAAATGCAAATCAAAACCACAATGAGATACCATCTCATGACAGTCAGAATGGTGATTATGAAAAAGTCGAGAAACAACAGATGCTGGTGAGGTTGCAGAGAAATAGGAACACTTTTACACTGTTGGTGGGAATGTAAATTAGTGCAACCATGTGGAAGTTGCTGTGCCAATTCCTTAAAAATCTAGAACGAGAAATACTATTTGACCCAGCAATCACATTACTAGCCATATACCCAAAAGTATATAAATCATTCTATTACAAAGATACATGGACACGTATGTTCATTGCAGCACTACTTACAATAGCAAAAACATTGAGTCAACCCAAATGCCCATCAGTTAGAGACTGGATACATATACACCATGGAATATATACATATGCACCATGAAATACTAGGCAGCCATAAAAAATAATGAGATCATGTCCTTTGCAGGGTCATGAATGGAGGTGAAAGCCATTATCTTCAGCAAATGATTGCAGGAACAGAAAACCAAACACTGCTTGTTCTCACTTATAAGTAGGAGCCGCACAATGAGAACAGATAGACACAGGGAGGGAAACAATACACACTGGGGCCTGTTGGGGGAAGGGGTGGAAGGAGGGAGAGCGTTAGGAAAAATAGCTAATATGTGCTGAGCTTAATACCTAGGTAGTGGGTTGATAGGTACAGCAAACCACCATGTCACATGTTTATCTATGTGACAGACCTGGACAACCTTCACACGTATCCTGGAACTTAAAAAAATGAGATGAAACTAAAAACAGACAGAAAACAGGAGAGAATAGGGCAAGGAATGCAGTGGGGGAAAAAATAGCTTTGATTGATTATCAAAAATTTTAACTTTATTCTTGCTAGCTTGATATGTAGTGGCATTAATGTGCATCTCATTCAGAATTGTATTTTGCTACATATTCAACAATTCCAGGTCTTTTATTTACTTAGAATTCTGCTAATAATTGTGGGAGGAGTTGCAAAGGATAGAGGGCTGTACTACTGTCAAATTTAGACATTAGGGGGAAATGTTTTTTTTTTCTTCTTTTTAAACTTTTTATTATTATTATTATTATTATAGTTTAGGTTTCAGGGTACATGTGCACAATGTGCAGGTTTGTTACATATGTATCCATGTGCCATGTTGTTTTGCTGCACCCATTAACTCGTCATTTAGCATTAGGTATATCTCCTAATGCTGTCCCTCCCCCCTCCCCCCACCCCACAACAGTCCCCAGAGTGTGATGTTCCCCTTCCTATGTCCATGAGTTCTCATTGTTCAATTCCCACCTATGAGTGAGAACATGCGGTGTTTGGTTTTTTTGTCGTTGTGATAGTTTACTGAGAATGATGTTTTCCAGTTTCATCCATGTCCCTACAAAGGACATGAACTCATCATTTTTTATGGCTGCATAGTATTCCATGGTGTATCTGTGCCACATTTTCTTAATCCAATCTATCGTTGTTGGACATTTGGGTTGGTTCCAACTCTTTGCTATTGTGAATAGTGCCGCAATAAACATACGTGTGCATGTGTCTTTATAGCAGCATGATTTATAGTCCTTTGGGTATATACCCAGTAATGGGATGGCTGGGTCAAATGGTATTTCTAGTTCTAGATCCCTGAGGAATCGCCACACTGACTTCCACAATGGTTGAACTAGTTTACAGTCCCACCAACAGTGTAGAAGTGTTCCTATTTCTGCACATCATTGGGGGAAATGTTTACACAGAAGAAAATTTAAGTAGGAGAAATATGAATTTTAAAAATTATAAATTGAATAAGACATGCTGTTCCTGATATTTTCTAATGGGAGAGAGTGGTCTATATAGTTTGACATCTACCTTCTTTCTTCATTTTAGACTTACTGTATAAAAGGCTTAATTGGATTTCACCAAGCACTAGAAAATTGGTAGACAGTTTGTTAATAAGGACTATTTGGAGATATCAGTGTGAACTTCAAGTAAAATTATGAAGTAGTAATTTAGCTAGAATCACTTGGCATGAGGGCCCACACAAGATTGAATGGAGGAGGAAGAAACTGGGCATAGATAGGAATAAGTTGCAGACAATATGTGTGAGGCGATGATGAAGGATGGACTTGGGGTGGAGACCAAGAGGAAAGAGAAAAACCGTGAGGGATAATCATCAGAACCAATGTTTTACAGAATTTATTGTGTTGTAGATGCTGCCCTAAATACTTCTCTCACACTCACTTATGGAATCCTCACAGCAGATCTGTAAGAAAGGTACTCTTGTCCTCATTTTATAGATGAAGAAATTGAGACACGTACTCACCGAAGTCACACAGGTCAAAGCAGTGGAGACAGGATTTGAACTTATGTTCTTGTCAACTTCTTCTCGAGAAATTCCAGGGTAAATAAAAGAACCCAGAACATATTAGATCTAGGTGGTAAAGAAGTAGATATCAAGGCTCACTCCCTCATCTTAATCCTGGATGACTAAAAGAACTGTTGAAATAATGACATAAAGAAATGAAATGGAAGGGAGGCTGTTTTATTATTAGGTTATTTGACAGATTTATGTAATGTATATATATTTTAGTTGTTTTGTACATAGATTTCAGAAAGACCCCAGAGTTTAGGGATTTTTTTCTTCCCATAACAACCCCTCCCAATTTCCTGAAATATACAGTTGCTAGTATCTTCTGGAAAAAGACAAGTTTTCCTGTAATCCAGGGGGTATTTTAGAAAATGAAGCCTACGTTTCTTGTCCTAGTGTCTTTGTGTTTATTGGTGGCATTTAATTTTGTCATTCTCAAACAATGATTCTTTGGCTCCTCTTCTAACCATCTTGTTGCTGGGATATTAATTTGAAAATGAAGTCCGGGCACGGTGGCTCATGCCTGTAATCCCAGCACTTTGGGAGGCCGAGGCGGGCAGATCACGAGGTCAGGAGATCAAGACCATCCTGGCTAACACAGTGAAACCCTGTCTCTACTAAAAATACAAAAAATTAGCCGGGCGAGGTGGCGGGCGCCTGTAGTCCCAGCTACTCGGGAGGCTGAGGCAGGAGAATGGCGTGAACTCCAGCCTGGGCGACAGCGAGACTCTGTCTCAAAAAAAAAAAAAAAAAAAAAAAAAAAAAAAAAAAAAAAAAGAAAATGAATTATCTTTTATAAAATTTGCAAGAATTAATTGTCAGGGAATACTCCACTTATGTGTGTCAAGGCTATGAGTTTTAAGGTGAATTTGTTTTGGCTCTGTCCTTAGATTCTATTTTGTTGCTATCATTTTGCTGAACTTTAGATAATTGACAGCAGTATTTGCAGTTTACTATAATGGCACTCTAAAAATAGCAGAATTTCAAGTTACTTTAATGAAAAAGATGCATTGAGTGCCTGAAATTGGATATTTTGATATGTAGGATACTAGGTATGTGTGCAGTGAGATCCACTTATAGTAGAATTTCCTTTGCTAAAATGACCCATTTTTGCTGCACTCCTTAAATCAATACCACTTTGAAATGTCATCTAGGTGGGCACAAGCCATTTTTAAAAGTGCATTATTCAGTGTGTCTTTAATTGCCTAATAGTGATACAAAAAATACACAGTGATTCATTAGTATTGACAAAAGAGCTGTCTTGCAATACTCCAGGAGGCCGAAGATCACAATTAGAAGTGCTTTAATAAATGTGAATGTTTGAACTGAGTGCAAAGATGCTTTTGATACCTTATCTTTCACAGGATTGGGTTTTGTAGATTTAACAAGGAATCTTTTTTTTTAACACTAAAGTTATAAGTCAGCAAGTTTGGTAAAAAGGTTGTGATAGTCTAAGCACAGTGAAGGCGGAGACAATGTTTGACCTGTGAATTCCTGTGTTTCTAGGGCTTAGCTACTGTGACTACCAGAGAGTCAAGGGTTCAATAATAGTTGAATGAATTACAATGCAGATAAGCTTGGAGAAGACTTATGATTTAATAGGGAATAATAAATGAGCCAAAGGCAGACAGCAAGGTTTTTATAAATAGCACAACCTCATTCATTAAATTGTGAATTTTCTTAATGTATGAATTTTCTTAAGTTATGCTACACAGAATGTCAGGTTTTAAGAAATCACGCTTTTTGCCACATGGTGGCATCATTGTAGTTATGATGATGTTTTAACTCCAACTGAAGGAATGAATTTGTTTTTGACACATACCATTAAATACTCATCTTTTGATGAAATGTACATGAAGCATTATGCAATTGGCCTATAAAGGTATAATAAAACATTACATATGCATTTTTTTCTGCGAAAATTTAAGAATAACTTCTCCAGCCAAGTGCGGTGGCCCACGCCTGTAATCCCAGCACTTTGGGAGGCTGAGGCAGGCAGATCACTAGGTCAGGAGTTGGAGTCCAGCCTGTCCAACACAGTGAAACCCCCATCTCTACTAAAAATACCAAAAAATTAGCTGGGCGTGGTGGTGGGCCCCTGTAATCCCAGCTACTTGGGAGGCTGAGGCAAGGAGAAATGCTTGAACCTGGGAGGTGGAGGTTGCAGTGAGCCAAGATCATGCCACTGCACTCTAGCCTGGGCAACAGTGCAAGACTCTGTCTCAATAAATAAATAAATAAATAAATAAATTCTTTATTCATAATGATTACTCCTTCTGTATACCATAAATCTTCTCCAATAAAGTGCTGATTAATAATGCAGTTATTCAAGTCAATTGAAAAAGTAAGTTGATATAATGTTCTTAAGTTTTAGGATTTTTAAAAAATTTCAGATTTTTAAATCTTTTCAGTGTTCCTCTTTAAAGCCAATGAAACTTAAACTTTATTTCTCATAACTATTAGAGATGGTGGTCTTCAGCTACTTCCTCTGAACCACTCTGGAATTCTCGTAATTTAGATGAGATTAGATACTTTCTTTTTGAACTGGCATTGTCTGCGTGACTCCTTCATATTTACTTTTGTCCATAGGCTTTGTGTTGTTTAGAGACTTGTGACTGATAGACCTAGCCTTATCATAGCAGAGGCTGGAAACTCAAAGTACCTCTGAGATTCCGCCTGTTGAATGACATTTTAGTATCACAGTCTACTCACATATGAAGCTAAGATAAGATAGAAAAGTTGATTTGAGCACCATTAGATTGCTCAACTTGCTCTTAATACCTCCCTACAGGATCTTAGATAAACACTGAGACTGTCTGATGTTACACCGTTGCTTAAATTTGGAAGACAAAAAGCTGGTTATTTTTATTAGTACCCCTTCTCTTTTACTTTTCTACTTTGAGCTCAAAGTTAATTAGGACATTGCCTTCCTGTTTCTTATTATTTTTACTTGAGTGTCTTTAAAAACCAGCATTAGAATAAATTAATGTAAAGGCTTGGTAAGGAGCTCTTCTGTGTTCCAGAGGCTAGTGGTATGGAATAATAGGGGAAAATCAGAGAGCTAGGTCTGAAATACCAATTTAGCAATAGGCAAGCACTGCTGGGAGATATTTGAAATAGTCCAACAGATGTAAGCCAACAGCTAATATTTGAAAATCTGTAGGCAAAAGTTTTGTTTTTTCTTTTTAGTATAAGGACTCTGATAAATGCTTCTGATTCTGTACTCAAGAGTGCTTTTTGGAATCTAAGTCTACCTCTGTAATGACATCTACCTTAACCATGTGTTGCACATACAATCTTTGAAAACTGATGAATCTTCTCAGATTTTTAGCTAATAAAATATCCATGGCACACCCACTTTCCTGAGGTACTGTGGGACTGTCTGTATAGAAAGGAAGTACTCTACCTATTTTGTGCTAAGCCAGCAGAAACATTAGAACCCAGTTAGCCAAGGTCATGTAATGCAATCAGGGTGATTCAGGCAAACTAGAAATCTCACCTTTTTTTAATCTTCTTTCTGTGTGCACTAAAAAAATATAGATGATTAAAAAAAGGATATTAAAGAAAGTAGTTGTCTTTGGTCAGTTCAATCAAGGGCAATCCTAAAACAGACCTAATGGAGGTAGTTCCCTCATCTAGGCATCGGACAGCTGTTTGCAGTTAGCTTATACAACTTTGATATTGCACTGTGCTTATAATTGAAGTTCATCTTCGTGAGATTTTAGCAGAACCTTGTCAAAGAGGTTGGTCATTAAAGGCAGGAAGCACAGCAACTTTACTAAATATAGTGGAAAGAAATGCAGTTTCTTTAGCAAGGTGTTAAGAAGGGAGCTTTTGAAATTTATCTTAATTTAGCCTAAGAAAGATGTGACCTTGCTCCTACATCTTGCTGTAGAGTTGCTTTTTGATGTACTTCTTTACATACTAAGGAAGATGACTGTGTTCCCTTAACTGAATTTGTGTTCTCTTACTTTCTCAGTAAATTCTATTTTAGTAGCTTTATAAATTGACCATAAAAACCTATGCTAGACTGAAATTCCAGGGACATAGGAGAAACATATTTTTTTATTAAAAAAGACATTTATTTATAAAAGATTCAAGGTCATTTAAGAGTTAATTATCTTATTAAATCTTTAAAAGTTTATTAAAGTTTATTGTTTTTTTTCTCAGAAAATAATCTTCTCCAACTTGCAGTAAAGAACACAGATCATTAGTTAGGTAAGCATGGAATATGGTGTAACAATCACAAACATCTGATTTTGGAAGCACTACAGAGCAGTAATGCCCCAAGAAGCATAGTAGTAGAGCAATCTGCCAGGAGGGTAGGGACTTTCATGGGGCAAGTACTTTGTGGTAGGCACAATTATTTAAGAATGCTTTTAAGAGGAAATTCTGAAAGTTGCTTAGTTAGGAACTGAAGATGATATGATGAAAAGAGGAAAGCGTGTCAACCCAGGTGGTTTCCCTTTCTTTAACTCTTTAAAAATCCCCTATAAACTTTTGTTTTTTTTTTCGCCACTGTCCTAGGGCATGAGACTAAGAAGAACATTGCCTCCCTATATACATTCCCCAAAGTTCTATGGCTTTCCTCAGTTCAGTCTCATTTCCTCTTTATAATCTTTTTCTCCTCCTCACCCTTTCCTGAGGTCCACATGTTGGACATACATACTGGCCAAAGTACGTAACCGAATGTTTCTGTGGTCTGTAGGAGCAGCGGTGACCACATGATATGTTAGAATAAAGCACAAGCGCTCCTTCCTGAGGCTCAGGTGTCTAGGCAGCTGATCACTGGCTGATCTTAGCTAGGTGTTTGCTATTCTTATTTCTCTTTCATTCACAAATTCCCCACCCGCACTCTATTTTTTTCTGAAATCTGACCCTTAGGGTTGTGGTTTTTACAAGTATACTCCAATTGATACTCTGTAAGTACATAACTATAAGTATACTCATAATAGGCACACAAGGGAGAAGGAGAAGGCAATGGAAAGATGGATGCAGACGCGACAGTGATATAGCCACAAGACAAGCCAAGGATTGCAGAAAGCCACCGGAAGTTGGAAAGAAGCAAGGAAGGATTCTCCCTTAGAGCTTTCAGAAGGAGTCCACTTTTACCTATATCTTGATTTTTGACTTTCGGCTGACAGAGTTGTAAGAGAATAAAATTCTGTTGTTTTAAGGCATCTAGTCTGTGAGAATTTGTTGTGGCAGCTGTAGGAAACTAGTATAGATTTTGGTACGGGGAAGTGGAGTGCTTGCAGTAACAAATGCCTAAAAACGTGGAGGTGGTTTCAGAAATGGATAATAGGTAGAGACTGGAAGAATTTTGAGGCCATGATAGAAAAAGCCAAATTATGGTGAGGGCTCAGAAGGAAGTGAGGAACATGCTAGAGAAAGCTTCTCTCATCTTTGAGAATACATATAGCGACATGAACAAAAATGTTTCTGATAAGAGCTCAGAAGGAAACGAGGATCATGTTATTGTAAACTGGAGGAAAGGTAATCCTTGTTAATCTAGTAGAAAAAACTTTGGCCAAATTGTGTCCTACAGTTGTATGGAAAACAGAACTTGTAGGTGATAGCCTTTGGATATTTAGCCAAGGAAATTTCCAAGCTGTGTATTAAAGGTGTGGCTTTGTTTCTTCATTTTGATTACAATAAAATGAAAAAGATAAATTGAGGAAGGAACCATTGAGGCAAAAAAAAAAGCACCTGTGATTTGGGAAATTTGCAATATATACAGATTGCAAAAGATGTTACTATTAGGAGAGCGTGCTCTGGAGAGAAGCCAAGGGTATGGCTGGACCACCTTTTGCTGAGATTAGATGTATGATTTATGGAATCACTCAACCATGTCAGCAGAAGCCAGGAATAGAGAGGAGGTTATCCAGGGAAATCTGTGGAGGACCTTATTCCCTAATGACACAAGACAAGTTGACATACTTAGGAAATCCATAAGGTTTGTGAAGATTTTATGTCTGCAGACACACTACCAGGCTGGACTGAAAGAGACAGAGGATAAAATGAAAGAAGGCAATTGGACTTCTGGGAGTCTAAAGGCAGGAAATGGGCTCCAAAAACTACTTGCCTAGAAACATTTGCTACCCTTCAAGAATAATGATTCCAGTGCCAGAGCCATGATCCCAGAGACAGAGACATAAGCCACAGGCCCAGAAGCCTACTAGGCCAGAGCAGCAGGCCCAATGAGTGGAGTCTAGAGTCACAGAGGATTATCCTTGGACCTTGAAACCTATTATTTCCCCTGCTGCACGTTAGACTTTCTAGGGATGGGTGACTTCTTTATTCCAATTTCTCTTCTTTGAAACGGGAATATCTATAACTGTTACCCTATTCCATTCTCACCATTTTATCTTAAGAGCAGATAACTTGTTTTATAGTTTCACAGCTCCACAGATAGAGAGGAATTTGGCTCCAGGATTATTCATACCTAGTTTTGTTACAGTACGTAGCTAGTCAGACATAAGCAGGTCAGGGGAGGCCTCCTCCACCCAACCCAGGAATGTTAGGCAACCATCAGGTGATGGTCAGGTGGTTGTTAACTGTCTCTCTAAAATAATAATTGGTCATAGCCAGTACAAGGGAAAGGAAGTCTTCCAATAAATAGAAACCCTGAAACTGCTGATTGGCAGCTTCCCAATAAGATCTCAGGAGTTGGGCATGGGGTCAAGCATGTGCATTAAATGGCAAAATAATGGAGTTTAACTGGTAGATGACCTTCTAGGAACATTTGGTAAGGGAAGAACACCACAGATGAGCATGTGTACAACTCCAGTAAACACACTGTACATGTGACCCTTCCCAAGTGCTGGCAGGACACTGCAGATGTGGACAGCCCACCCCAAGGAAAGAGTCAGTAGAGAAGGGACACAACCCCCAGGAAGCATGCTGGCATATAAACTCCAAGTCAAAGATCAAACAGTGCACTTGATCTCTCAAGCTGCCTGCTTGGCCATCTTCCCAGCATACTATTTATTTTTTGTCATTCCTGCTCTAAAGCTTTTTAATAAACTTTCACTCCTGCTCTAAAATTTGCCTCAGTCTTTCACTCTGCCTTATGCCCCTTGGTCAAATTGTTTCTTCTGAGGAGGCAAGAATTGAGGTTGCTGCAGACCCATATGGATTCACTGCTGCTAACAGTTTTACCCATACCTGATTTAGATGAAGAGATTTGGGACTTTTGAGCTCATGACATTCAGATAGGATTTTGTACTTATAGTTAATCGCTGTAATAGGCTGATATTTCAGAGGATGTTGGGATGGCCTGAATGTGTTTTGCACATTGGAAAAATATAAATATTTGAGGGCAGTAGGGTGGACTATAGTGGTTTGAATTCTGGCTCTCAAAAACATATGTACACATGTAAATCTCTGAAACCAATGAAAACTGCCTTATTTGGAGAAAAGATTTTTGCAGGTATAATTAAATAACCTTGAGACGTTGTCCCGGATTACCCAGGTGGGCCTTAAATTCAATGCCAAGGGTCTTTGTAAGAGAGAGAAGAGAGAAAGATAGACATGCAGGAGAAGGCAGTGTGGAGACGGGGCAGAGATTGGTGTCACGTGGCCATAAGCCAAGGAGGTCAAGGAATGCCAGCATCTGCCAGAAGCGGGAAGAGGCAAAGAAGGAGTCTCCCCTTGAGCTTCTGGAGGTGGTGTGGCCCTGCTGACACGCTAATTTTGGACTTTTGTCTCCAGAACTGTAAGAAAATAAATTTCTGTAGTTTTAAGACTCCACATTTGTGGTAATTTGTTATAGCAGCCCTATGAAACAAATAAGGAATATCATGTTCAAGCTATTTTCTTTAAGGCATTGAGACTTTCTTAGTTATGGTTGTAGTTTATTCCTCTATATTACAGTGACAATCAAGGTGATTCTGGGCCTCCCCTTCACATCAACATTTCGTAGTATTCCCAGAGTAGCTAATTCCCTGTAGAATTGTCAGAGGCAATAGAACCAGAGTGACTCCATTTTTAGTGAGGGCTAGGAAAATGAGGCTGAGACTTGCTGGGCTGCATTCTCAGAAAATCAGGCATTCCTAGCCTCTAGATGTTTACAGTTAAGGAAACAAATTAATAATGTTTACTAAAACAGACCCAGACTGGGGAGTGTCCAGATATCCCAATATCTGGAGAACAAAGGCATGCTTGATTTTGCTTTAAAGATAATAATATTAATTCTTGCAAAATATAGTTAATTAAGAAAATTAATCCTTTATCACAAATCCTTGTAGCTGACCACGTGTCCCTATATATACAAGCATTGTACCTAGGGTGGGTGTGTTCCTCCTCTTACTTTTGGGATCATCTTACTCTGCCTATGGAGTAGCTGTCCTTTCACCACTTGACTTTCTTCATAAACTTGCTTTTGCTTTGCACTGTGGACTCACCCTGAATTCTTTCTTGCATGAGATCCAAGAACCCTCTCTTGGGGTCTAGATCGGGACCCTTTCCTGAAACAGAATGACTAATTTCCTTCTGCCTCTCTATAAAATTCTCTTCTTCCCAGGCCGTTGGAGCATATCCTTGGTAGCTTCTAGTTCATTCACTTTTCTTTCTTTTCAAAAAGCACACCAAGTAAGTACAGCACCCACCCAACTCTTTATCCCCTTTCCCATCACCTGGTCACAAAGATCTCCTGCACTTCACTGCCCATTCCTTTCTGTAATGTACCTCTGCTTGAATTCAAATGCACATTTGCATTTTAATGGAAATATAATTGACTTCCAGTGAACATTTAAATAATTAAAACTACACATTTACATTAAAATCCAGTTCCTTTATAGCCTATTCCTCTGAACTTTTGGGGAAGATAGTTTGAACACAGATATGTCCAAATCCAGGTAGTGAGCTTTTAACCAATTAAGAGTACAATAATTCAAAAACTTCAAGACAAATACAATGTCTTATTACATGTATGAACATTTTAGATTAGGCAGATAGCCAGGCATAAGCAGGAGGGGTAGCCTTGAGAAAAGAAGTCTGGAAAGTCTCAGGCCTGAAGGACCACCCCAAATTTACGTATTAATAGCATCTCTAATGTTGGAGTGGGTGAGCAGGAAGGAGAGGAGGTACCTAGGCAGAAACACCCTGGAATGCCTCTGAAGATGTCACAATAATCATTCACTCTACAGTTAAAATGTCAGAATGTTGCTAGGTACATGATGATAACAGAGGAAAGAGAGCAAAAGGGGCCGTCCCAAGAGATACACAGGTGCAATAAGTAGAGATTTGACAGCTATACAACCTTTCTGGGGTGGTGGTAATGAGCAGTACCGCCAGTAATCAAGATTCATATTGATCACTGGCCTGTGCATGTGGATTAACCAATGGTAAAGGAGGGTCCCACAAGCCTGGGTGGGGACAAAGGCAGGGACCTAAGCCAGAAGTGGGAAAACTAGACAAAGGGAAAAGGTGGAAACTTGAGACCGAAGTGGGAACTTGAAGAGGAAGCCTGACATGATAAAACTCACAGTGCAGGACCCTTGGGGCTGTTTTCCTGCAAGAGCAGCCCACTCTTTTCTTGGTGTGTGCTTATTTTTTTCTGCAATAAGCTCTTTTTTTCCTGTTTTCTTGCAGTGAAGCTCTCTGTTATCTTTAAACCACCTCTTGACTGAAATCTTTCTCCCAAGTTGACAAGGACTGGGACTTCTGTGCTTCCTGGTAACAATCCCAGATTGTAACAGAGTGACATAACTTGGTAGCAAATGAACTGTGTTCAGTAGATGTATTTTAGTCCTTCATCATGTTAATCATTACTGATCAAAATAGATGTTTTTTTGAAGCAGCTCTCAAAAGGTTAAAAAGTACTCAACTTATGCACCTAAAACATACAATGACATAACTTGGTAGTAAATGAACTATGTTTAGCAGATGTATTTTTGACATACATCATGTGAATCGTTACTGCTCAAAATAGATGTCATTTGAAGCAGCTCTCAATTAAAAGGTTAAAAAGTACTCAACTTATGCTCCTAAAACATGAATAATGAGAAAAGAGCCAAAAAATTTGAATCATAAATGGGAAATGAAATGTTGTAATTATGGAGAAGCTTGGTTGAATAGTCAACACTTAGATAGGTACAAATGTGAGTTGTGCATAATTTGAAACTCTCCAAGGATCATTCTTGGCCTTGAATGACCTAAGCTTCCTTAAGAAGACAGTTTATGTTTTGTTTCATTCCAGTTCCAATATCAGCCCAATCCTGTGAGTAGCCAAATCTTAACCACTTCCCAATTTATCAGTCTCAACTTCAGAATAGTCTAGGAGGATGTAAGAAGGGGCTTCTTGGTGGTGGAGATCTGCAAGATTCAGGCTTCCTGTTCCTCCTGGGTTTGCTTTCTCAAACCTGCCCTAGCCTGATGATGCGGCATGGTGTGTGTGTGCTGGAGTGAGTTCCTGGAGATATTTACATATGTGTGGCCAATGGGTGAGAGGTGCTATTCACTGCCTGTTGGGTATTGATGAACTTGATGTGAAACTGGTCGTTGGTTCCCTGAGTGACTGGGGTTTGTGTTCTGACTGTTAGCTGCAGTATAATTATTAATCTCTTGAGGGCTCTGCTTGGCTTTGCTGTGCACAGTTCTGTAGTAAGCTTTCTTCCTAACAAAGGTGAAAGCTTTTGCTATTGGAGTCTTCATGAACTGTTGGGTATCCACACAACTCTTCACTGAAGAGAATCTCATACATCTTAGCGACACCTGCTCTCAGCTTTGCTTACTTTCACCTGCATGGTCCCCCTGTCCTGGCACTCAGCAAATAACTCAGCAAATCATAAAAAATGCCATCACATTCTACACAGTTGCAGAAAACTGTGCAAGTGCTTCTATTCTGCCCCTCACTGAAGGGGTGAGTTGAATGTGCCCTCTTCCTCCGTGGCGAAGGATCCTTTATTGAGGATTAGGAGTAGTTTACGCTCTGTACTGCTCCATGAAAAGACGGCTTCCCTTAGGCACTCTAGCTTCCTTATATAAAAGAATGGTAGTGTGTAGACTGTTACTTAGGATTTGATGGAATACTTTATTTTAGTAATCCCTGAGACAAGATGGTTAGCAACACAGTGAGAGTCTGACAGTTTTTTCCTAGTTGAAATGATTCCTTCAACAATCCTAGCACATTCGATTTAACTCTTGATCCAGTGGCGCTCTGTTAATAGCTGTAGGCCACAGCTGAACATTAGACTCATCTGGACATATTTAAAAGTTGTAACCCTTGGAATTCAACCCAAATCAATAAATCAGAATTTTGAGGGAGTATAATCGTAGCACCAGTATTTTTTTAACCAATAGGCTAGAAGGGAAGCTTAGTGAAGATGAATGAACATCCTGTCAGTTCATTGCAACCATATAATCCATAGGAGGAAAGTATTATACTGAAAACCCTAAACTGAAGAAGCTGATATAGTTGATAAAAGGATTTTAGTTCTTAATTTCAAGTCAGCCAAGACAAAGAGAAAAACAGGTGGTGCAGCTATAGTCTAATTAAAATATATATTAATAGTTGTTTAGAGTTAAAATATTTTCCCCAGATAGAAGGAATTGATTGTATGAGTATGCATTCAAAGGGATAATGGCTCATGTCTTAGATAACAACTTCATAATATAAAAATTGCCACATATTGCTATTGTTTTTGTTTATCATTCGTAAAAGCTGAGAAATATGACAACACGAAGGAAGAATTGGCAGTGTTGTGATGCCATTAACTTGATCTGATTTTCCTGTCAACACGTTGGTTTATAAATGCTAATGATACTGTATCATCATTGTTTGGGCAACTACATAAATGACCATGTTGGGAAATGCTATGCATAACCCAGATTGACTCAAGAAGTCCTGAGATTGGCATTCTTCCCTGATGGGGTTATGTCAAAAATCAGCATGATGTGTACATTAGTTGATGAGTTTGGGAACTGAAAAAATTAAGAGAATACCAACTCCATAATATAATAATTGTGCAACATTAGACAAGTCCTTATTTTCAAAAAGTAGTAATGATCTCTCTTTAAAGAGTTATTGCGAGGATCAAGTGAGAGGTACATACATGTGAAGATCCCAAAATAGGGCCAAGTACACAGTAGGCACTCTGTAAATATTGGTGGAGATTCTTGTTACTATTTAAACAGACCCATTGTGAAAGTGTTTCTAGAACTATATGGTGCTGAATATTATATTTTATAGATTTTGACACCAGGCCTTTCCAATGAAAGAGATATCAGAATATAGGATAATGAACTTAAAAATGAAATGCTTTTTAATCTTAATCTATTTGCGTTGCTGTTGGTTTTCTTTTTCTTAGATTATATAAGGAGCTTCACTTTCAATAAGAAGAGTGAACTCTGAGCCTCTTTCTCCACCCTCAACACTAAAGCAAAGGCAGGGTAAAAATATGTCAAAGATCTTTGTTTAATTTATAATAGAGATGGTCATTAGAGTATTAGGAATTCGATGTATTATACCACAATCTCTTTCATTATATGAGTTTCTTTGTAAAAAAGAAACATTAGTATCTGTTTATGGGTTTTTACTACCTTTTCAATCTACCAGCCCTGCCACAAACATCACAATATTGTAACTTGTGAAATATTGTTCTCTTGCAGCACAATTCATGCTTCTGAAGATTGTGCAGACAGCATCCTTTATCTATTATACTGCTGAGATAGCACATATGTGGTTAAATTTTGCAAGGCTCCACAGTGCTAATACTAATTCTGTTCATGTCTTGGCTGGGTTTTGTGTTCATGGGATGCAGAAGTGTTTTTTTCCCCATATTTTTCAAAAATAGGAATAAGCACAGCAGTTGTCAGTGTTTATTTTCATAAAAATATCCATATAAGCTTAGTTCACCCAGGTCCACAGCTGTCAATCAGCAGGAATCCGTCGTATTCTGTTTCTGTCTCTGTCCCTGTCTCTTTAAGATCACACATTTTTATTTGTACACACATTTGTACCTGAATTTCTATTGATAAAACTAGAAAAGTCAGTCGTCTTTATTCTTCTCAAGTACTGATAAGAGATTTAGAGGAAGAAATTATAAAACTGGTGAAATTTGATATTAAACACAAAAATATTAGCAAGAAATATGAAGATGAAAAGTATCTTAAAAATCTGTACATTGATATAACTTGTAGGAATAGCATGTAGCCCAGTACCCATATTATTAGACCATCTATACTGTGTGTTTCCCACCAACATAAGGTGAGCGTCTATGGGTGTAAATCTGATTTTCTAGGAAAAAAATTAACTTCCAGAGGAAATATCAATTTTACGTCTTGCTCTCTAAAACTTCACTGTATATAAAGTCATTTATAATTGTCATTGGGGAAGTCATCATAATTTGTTTTCTTGGTGCCTGTGGGTTGGCTAAGCCCCTTTTGCTTTTAGATTTTATATTCACTTTTTCCTGTTTCATCTGCAGAGTGAGCAAAAAGAACTTGTAAAAGACATAATATGAGTCATCCTTCAACAATAGATTTCTCCTGAGATGGTATTTCTAAGCGTAAATTGCCTTTTTTCTCTTCTGCTCAAAATAAGGACTGAGGGTTGTTTATTCTCTCTACTGCTTTGGCTATTGTGCCGGTAATCTCTCTCTCCTCCTCTCTTTATCTCTCTGTTAGTTTAGTGGATGGCAATTATGTATTGTTTCTCTAGGTGCCAATTGTAACTGCCATCTTGCTATCACAGTCGTAGGAGGCAATTGTGTATCCTTTTTTTGTTGAGAAGGGTATATATAATCAGTAATTCTATCTATTACAATGGCAAGCGGGTCATGTCTAGAACAGACTCTCATTTTCAAAATAAAATAATATATGTATTGGATGTCCAGCTGGTAAGTGAACTAGAAACTTAAGAAAGGGCAAAAATATCAGAAAATTAAACGATATATATATATATCTTAAAAATTTCTTTGCTTGTTTACCATAAAGAACAATATATGTAATTTAGGGTGATACTGTGTAGAAAGACAGATGTATATTTAAAGTATGATGAAAAAATATATAAAAAAAATTACAAAGCTATTTCTAGATAAGCAAACCTGATATATATTGATTTTGAAAAGGATTTTTAACATGGAAAATTGATCTTTTCACTTTTTATGGCTTGACAAATGTGGCATAATGAAAATTTTTCTTTTTTGTTTTTAAAAATATGCATCAACTTAACTCAGGTGTCTGTAATTTTGAGAGCAAAGTACCACAACAGGGGTGCCTCATAATATATTTCAGACTCGTTCTATATGTAGTCATTTGTTGGATACTAGAAATAAGGAATCCAGAATAGGAAATTATAAACATTCTGACTGATATGCTGAGCAAATCATTTAACTTCTCTCAGTCTGAGTTTCATAATTTTTACGGGGAAAAGAATATCTGCCTACTAAATCTATTGGGATAATTAAATGGCACCTGCACATAAAGCAGTTAGCACAGTTTTTAGAATCTAGTCAACACATGCTATCTCATAGCTGTAATAGTGATAATAGTGATGAAATGTGAGAGATGAAAAGGACTATTAAAATGATGACTCCCAATTCCTTTATTTTACAGGACAATCAGAGATGTAAGGAGACATACCCACGGTCATATAGTTGGACGGCAGGGCCAAAACAAATGCTAGCTAGCAATGCTCA
Source organism: Nomascus leucogenys (assembly GCF_006542625.1). NCBI lineage: Eukaryota > Metazoa > Chordata > Mammalia > Primates > Hylobatidae > Nomascus > Nomascus leucogenys. The sequence continues at coordinate 98,909,699 of NC_044381.1, forward strand.
CTCTCACTGAGATCACTACTCATGTTGTTTTGCTATCTCCTATTCTGCAGGATTTTCTGCAAGAAACTCAGAATTCTGTATTTTGTCATCATAGACAGGACTAGTATTTCGTGATTATCTTATAAATAGTAAGAACCATGGTTGCAACATTTTAGTTCATAAGCAGTAAGGAAACAAGCAAGAATTTCAAATAGTAGTCTCTGTTGCTCAATGTTCTTCCAGCGAATCTCTGGAATTTTATTCTGGATTGGGTTCAAGAACCTGCCATGGTCAATAGAAACTTTATAGGTTGGGAAATGGGTTCATTACCTTTGACACTGGGGAGCATCTCTTTAAGGAATTATAAACTAATATCAATTAAAGCAGGAACAATAATGATAGCTTACAATACCAACCACTTTATATATATTAGGACATTACAGGGATTATTTTAACTTACCCTTATATAAATCTTATGAGGTAATTAGTATAATCTTGATGTTACACATTAAGAAACTTAGACACAGAAAGCCAGATAGTTTGCAGGTTCAATCAAGATCTGACTGATTTCTCAGCCATAGTGACTCACACCTGCAATCCCAGCACTTTGGGAGTATGAGGTGGGAGCATTGCTTGAGGCCAGGAATTCAAGACCAGTCTCAGCAACATAGTAAGACCCCCCTTCTCTACATTAAAAAATAAAATTTTGTTTTGACAACTTGACTCTAATGAAAAAACAAAAAACAAAACCAAAAAGATCTGTCTGATTTCTTAGCCTGACAACTAGAGTACATTGCCTCTGATGTGATGCTAGTAAAATGTTTTACTTTTTATAAGGCACCTATACATTTTAAAATACAGTATAAATAGAGAAATATTTGTTTCCATTTTTAAAAGGAAAATAATTTTATTAACTCAATTATTTACTGCAACTTTGTATCATGATTTTGTCTCCATAGTCATTTAAGTTGAAACATGTCAGTATAGTAATATCAGTATTTTAAAGACAAGCTTTCATCTCTGTTTGATAGTTTTGGTTTGTCTGAATTATTTCATCATAGTTAATTTAGTTATAGAGGTCTCCTTGATAGTGCTGGATTCTCTCTATTAAATATTGATTGGTTTGATGCACAACTGGCTCTTTCCAAATTATATCCTACAAGAGTTCACAATGAAGAAATTTGTATTTAGGATCTATTATTTGGTTAGAATGTTTTCTACTCTATATAACAGAAAAGCCCCAACTAAAAAGAGGTTTAATCGTAAGAAATTTATTTTATCGTGTATGGTAGCGCTGCTCCAAGGTTAGTTAATTAGAGGATACAATGAAGTCGTCAGTGATCTGATTCTTTATATCCTGTCTCTCTGCCATTTTCATTATGGTGGGTTCCTTTCCTCATGGGTTACAAGATGGTTGTTACAGTCCTGAAGTCAGTCATGTGGAGATACAATAACATCCAGCAGAAGAAGTGGGACCATCTTTTCCTTGCCTCTTTTTATGACTACAGAAACTTCTAGCAAAAGACTTTGGTAGCTTTCCTTTTCTGTCTCATTGGCCAAAAATCACATCACATGCTCATGCCAAGGGGGACTGGAATTACTGTGACTGGCTAGATTAATCAGGCTCTGCTTCTGGGTCTAGGGCTGGGAGCAGTGTTTATGCAGAAGGAAAAAAAGGGCAATGGCTGCTGAATAGGTAATCGAGAGTGTCTGACACGTAGAAGGAGCTTGACAATAAGTGATAGTAAAACTAGGCAAAAAGAGAAAATGGAAGAAAACTCTGAAAACCATAAATAACATTAATGCTCATCTTTTTAATTTATCTGGAAGAAAAGGAGAAGAAATATAACTTAATTGTGCCATCTAAATGGTTTCTTCTTCTGGTAAATTGTCCTCCTGTTGTTGATGAAGACAATTACTCCATTTGTGTATTAGAGTCCTGCTAGCTTAATAGATCCCTAATGAAATTAGCAGAGAGTTTGTGTTTCATTATACAACTTTTCAACAAAAAATGTGCTTATTAGAGGTACCTATAAGTATCTTCATGCCGTGTACTTACATAGTTTATTTTATTGTTATTAAAGACCATTTTGGCTATGGTTCTTTATCAGAATTCATTCCTTTAAAGAATTGCCAAATAAACTGTAGCTTATGAGGTCTTTCTAGCATTTTCTAGCATTAATTTGACAGTTTCTTGAATTTTTGCTTTTTCGTTTTGATGGGGTCATCAAAATAGTTGTGAGAATTTGAATTTAGACTATTAGTGCTTTCAAAGCAGAGTAATTTGGAGAGTTGCTTGTTATTATGAACAATAAAACACAAAATTCTATGAAGTTTAAGACATTGAAGAAGAAGCATAGCCACAGGAGAGTGAAATATAAGCACCCTGGTGAATTCTGGAAGCATAGAGGTGAGATGAAGTGATTAGAAGGTTAACTAGTAGCTACATACTCAGTTAAGAGTTACAAAGACTATGGTCAGTGCAGTGGTTACCAGGATAAGAGGAAAACAGGTTGGGGCAGAGACTGGTAGAAGGCTAAGAAAGAAGTGATAGTATTTAATGCTGATAATGTGTCCCAGATGTGTCTTTGTCATTGAATTAGTACAAAAAAAAACGTAGATGGTTAACTTCTTTCTACATGTTTTTTCCTCTTCAGACTTTCTCCTCACTACTTGCTCATGTTACAGGACTTTTCTTAGATGTCACTTGAAAGCATTTCTTAATCTCATTTACCACGTACCATATTGCTATGATAAACCTTTGTTGGCTTGTCTGTATCCTGCCCTGGATGTTGGGCAGGAGAGGTGTCTTTTCCTTCTGTCTCCAGCATCTAGCTCAGTCCCACACAGGTAGTCTGCACTCAATAATGAGTGAATTCCCACTCCTACCCACAGGTTCTAATAGGAAGAAAATGACCCAAAATATGATATCTCCTTTATGTTAATCCTTCAATCATTTATTGTGAGATATTTTTGACCTACAAGTTACTTTTTGCCTTTTAAGGTAGATTGGTAGCATTGATAGCCACAGCTAATGGCTTCCTTTTAATCTTGCCCTCCACACTGTGACCTTGCAATCTCCTCCCATCAAGAGATAGAGACAGTTTCACTATCCTTGCATTTGGGCTGCCTTATTAACTTTCTTTAGCCAATAGAAGGGGGAAGAGAGCTGTTGTGCCTGTTTGGATCTTACATCTCAAAATACCTAGCTCTTCTGTTCTTTCTTAGAACCCTTCACCAGCTTGTGAAGAAGTCTGGACCAGTCTGAAGGAGCATGAAATACCACATATAGAGAGAACTCAGTTATTTCAACTGAAGCCATTCTAGAGCAGCCATGACTGGCCACATCCAAAACAGAGAACAGTGTGTGGTACATATAGAGAGAACCCAGTTATTTCAACTGAAGCCATTCTAGAGCAGCCATGACTGGCCACGTCCAAAGCAGAGAACAGTGTGTGGTACATTTATAATGTTTGATAAATATTAGATATTTTTGTTTTGGCTCTGTAGATCTCCACACCTAGGATCTCACTTCTTTGACCTGTATGATGACCATTTTTTTGGTCATGTGTATCCTTTTAATTCTTCTACTCTTGCCTCCTCCATGTGAACATTTATAGGACACTGTTGTCAGCCATCTAGTTTAGTCTACATATACATATTTTTTTGTCAGAAAAATATTTCTACCTTCATGATTTCAATTATGTGCAATGTGCAGATAATGCCATAATTTGTGTGTATATTTATAACACTTTATCTACATATTGAAAGTGTGCTCAACAACATTCAATCTTGGGTATCCTCTTAGTAGATCTAATTCAAAATAGATAACACTTCATATCCTATGTTTTTTTTTTTTGAAGATAATCATCCTGTATTAGTTTCTGGGGCTCTATTCTCCCTTTCCACTGAGAGGCAGCCATTCTTCTTTCATAAGTTTAAAATTTTTCCCCTACTAAAAAATCAATAAGAAGCTTTTATGCATTTGCATTGCCATCTTTCTGTTTGAGAGCGGTTTTTAACCTCCGTGTCCCTGTTTTCATTTCTTACACCTCTAATATATTCTTATGCACCACTGCAGTAATTCTACTAAATATCAGGGAGAGGAGAGGAAAAAGGGAGTGACATTCTTTGAAATTCCTACTGGGCTGAGAGACACTGGGCTACATGCTTTATACACCCAGAAATATGTTTTAGTAACAGGGGCAGTCATTGTTCTAGTTATTGTAAAATATACATAATTTCTGCCTGCACAGAGCTAATAATTTAGTAGATGAGGGACAGAGGGACAATGTGCACATAAATGAGCTAACCAAAAAGGCTCCAGTTAATAGACCAATTATGCAATATTGGTATCGGTACTTTTTCCAAACTCATCTTATACTGAGAGAAATGCTGGTCGCTATATTCTTAGAAAGTTGACTAATACACAGCCATCTTCAAAACGAGGAAATGAATTCCCCTTGGGTTGAAGACTGTGAAGCAGCCCATGTAGAGTAAAGCAGGTTTGGGGGTTCACAGTAATCTAAGGATGATGCCTCTGAAATCTGTTACGTGGGAACCAATACGTCCATGCCATGTGGTGAGACAGCAAAACCCAGGGCACACTCAGGAGAATTCTGCTGTGGAAAATGAACTCATAACCAGAAACCGTTAAATTAGGAATGAAGATCAATGCCAAAAGGTACAATATTTGTACCTTTCAGGCTATAATATATATAGCCTGGAAATAGAAAATTTGAGCCAAAGAAAAATATACTAAAAGTCTTTAAAATAAATATTTCTAAATAGTCTTGTTTTATGAGGTGATTCCTACCCTGATGCCAAAAATCATATCAAGATAGTTCCAGAAAATAAAAATACAAGCCTATTTCCTAAATAAAATAATAGTTAATTCCTAAATCAGATAATATCTAACCAAATTCAACAGAGTATTACACAAAGTATTAAGAGCAAGTACAGTTTTTCCCAGTATATAAAGAGTATATCAAAGTAACTTATCACTTAATTAAGTAAAGGTTAAAAAATGGTTGTCTCAACAGGTACAGATAAAGAATCTGATAAAGTTCAGTATCTGTTTATAAAATTCAATAAAAAAGTAGAGATTAGGAATAGAAATAAAACTTCATGTAGCTAACGCATGTAGGAAGAGATGCTTAAACTTATGGAATTGGAAAAATGCAAATAAAGTTGTTGGATATCACTTTATACTCATCTAATCAGCAAAAATTAGAAGATAGGATAGATCCCAAATGTTAGTCAGGACATGAAACTGCTGGAACCCTTGTGGAAATGTAGATCAGAGCAGCCATTCTGGAGGGCAATTCTGGAGTGCTTATGGAATTATATATCAATATTTCCTGTAACCCATTGACTCCTGGGCTTTTTTCTTTCCATACAAGCATTTTCATAAGAATATGTGAAAAAAAAATGGTTGCAGCTTGTTAGTGGTAGTGGGAGGCTTGAGGCAGCAAATAGATTGAACATAATGGAATAGTATGTAGCGCTTGAAAACAATGGCTAATGGACATAGACCAGCAGAGATTTAAAAAATATGTACCTGAACAAAAATAGCAGAAATGTAATGAAGTCTACATGCCAATAAAATGTATGTAAATTATGCATATCTGTCTAGGAAATAGCTCTCCATATTTAAAAAGACATAGATAGTTGAAGGATTATGTATCTAAAACATTAGAATGGTTGTCTGGGAATGGGGCAGGGAGTGAAGACGAACTTGGAGATGAAAAGGAACTAAAAAATAAAATAAGAGAAGGCCTCAGAAAAAGCAACAAATAAAATACAATGTAAATGGTGAGGATCCTTACAGATAAAAGGAAATAATAATAACTTCTAAGAAATAAGAGATTAAAAAAACAAGTAGAAGTTCTTAATATGAAGATGCCATTTGCCATTGAAAAGTACTATGAAAGAAAGAAATCATGCTGTCATGTAATAGAGCAGTGGCAATGTGGGGAAAGGACTCTACTCAGGTGAGTGGTGAAGAGGCTCTTTCTGAGCTGTGGAAGTTTAAAGCCAAGACCCCAAAGGACAAGAAACAGCCAAGCATATAAATACCCTTGAGAAAAGCCTCCCAGACATAGAACTTGGCCTGTTACAGGAATTGAAAGAAGGCCAGTGCAGCTGGTGTGTGGCAAACAGCAGGAGACAGGTCCAAGAGGAGATATAATCAGAGGCTAAGGCGTGTAAAGCCTTTAGATTTTATTCCAATTATAATGGGAAACCCTGCAGGGTATTAAGCAGATGTTAACAAGATTTGGTTTACATTTTTAATTTCTGAAAGTTTACTCTGCTGCTTTGGGTATAATGGATTAGCAGAGGGCAACAGAAGGAGCAATAAACTGATTAGGAGACATTCTGTGAGAAAAACAGTGCTGTTCTGGACTACAGTGGTGGCCATGGAGATGGGGAACAATAAACAAGATATAATTTTGAAATAGAATTAACAGGAATTACAGATAGACTGGTTGGGGAGGTGAGGGAGAGGGAAGAATAAAGGTTTTTTTCCCTCAGGTTCTTAGCTTACCATTCATTGAGAGAGTAGACGAGAAACATATTTTGAAGTAAAATCAAGAAGTCAATATCAGACTTCTTTTAATAATATTCTCATCTGCAAAGTAATAATATTCTCATCTGTAAGTCTGGCCTCTTGTGAGACACCCAAGTGAAGATATCAAGTAAGATACTGGATTACAAAGACTGGAACTCGAAGGATAGGTCTAAGCTGGAGATGTAAATTAGGGAGATGGTATCCTATGGACCATATGTAAGCCGTGGGAAAGGTGAGACCAGCAGATTGGGTGTGTAGAGGGAGAGAATGAGATTTGTGCAAGATCTTGAGGAACTCTGCCATGCAGATATTGGGGATGGGCAGAAGAGCTAGTAAGGAAGATTGAATAGCAGTGGCCAAAGTGGCAGGAGGAAAAACAGTCCCAAAGCTGAGGATGTGGTGTTTCTCAAGGAAAGGAACTGCTAATTCTGTCAAATGTCACTAAAACAGGATGAGGTCAGAAAGGCGGGTCCATTAATTTGGCAACAAGGAAGCCATGTGTGACCTTAAGAGGAATAATTCCATGTTGTGTAAGGGTCGGAGGCCAGAATGGATTCGGCTGTGGAGTTAACTTGAGAAGATGAAATTGAGACACCTGTAGACAACGCTTTGGAAAATGCTAGGAACTTATCCTAATTTCTTCACTCAAGGTAATGACGCTTTCATCTGGGGCGATAGGCAAAGGTAAGAGATGTTGGTTTAAAGATCCTGTTATTTAAGGACCTATAAAAATTGGTTCCAAACTCTAAGTAGTTTCTCTATTCCAGACGTATCCTTTCATGCACTCTCCTAGGATAGGCTGAATGGAGGCATTTAGTTTCCTCAGATAGGCTGATTACTAAGCTTCCCAGGGCCGGTTAATAAATAGTACCCCATAAAACAAATATTCTTAAAGTATTTGCTCAGCACTATTGGTGGTGGAGTCTGAACAACAAACATTCTTTTTATTTCCATTTTCACTCTAGCCAGATTATTTTTTTCTTTAGCGGGAATAGGACAAATCTATATGTTATTCAATGACCTGAGTTTCTAGCATCACATTAATGATTTATTGTGTTATAATTTAGTGTCTTTTGTAGACTGACCCCAGGACAGTTTACTAGCTGGCCTGTCATTTTAGTACAGCTTTCTTTACCTAGTTTCTTCACTCAAGGTAATAATATTCTCATCTGTAAATTCTCATCTTTCATGCTCCCTCAAGCCCTTTCCATTTAATTTCTTCCAGGTCTGAGTTTTCTTATCTGACCCAGAATATGTTAATGTCCTTTCCTTTGGACTTGTGATTGACTTTTTGTTTATAACATCTATTTAGCAATTCATTATGTTTGATGTCTACTTGCAGTTAAATCGTTAATGTGTATCTACCTAAATAAGTAAGTACTCATATATACAGTACCTAATAGTGTTTTTGATTGGCTCCTGAGAAATTTGTAGGCTGGTTTACATTTTGGCACTCTCTGTGATGCCTATTTCTACACATATATTTCCTTAGGAAGTAAACATAGTATGTACATCAGACGTTAAACAGGAAAGGACATTTTATATCATGCCTTCTTTCCCATTGCCCAATTATACATTAAAAAAATTCACACTCAATTTACCTATTTTCCTCTCATATCCAAAATGTATTCCAGTGATCTCTTAGTAAAAACAAATAACAAAAGTTTACTCTGTTTTTGGAAGTCTGGAGTCATGCAGACCTGCTTTAGAACTCCTGTCATTTGCAAGCTTTGCAATTGTTACTTAATCTCTCTGATTTCTGTTTCCTTCTGTCAAGGGGAAACAAAAATTGATTTCTTTGTTATGTTTTAATGAGATAATTGTGAAAAGCACCTAAATAAGTGTGATCATCATGAATTATTACCATAAAATAATAATAAAACTAAGCCAAAAATTATAGGTACCCAAGTTAAAATTAGACTCCTCTGGTCTCTCCAGGAACAACTGTATGACTTTGATATAATCTGGGTGATTTATATCAAAGGATCTATTTGACCTATTTTTCAACTTGGTTAGGAATTTTCTCTCATTTACAAACACAGTGCTTGTCACTACGTGTAGAAATTCAGTATGTTTCTGAATTTCAACTGATCACTTAGCCTTCATATATGTATGGGTAATCCTGATTTCAGCATCCCTCCCTCCTGCTCTACCCCTTTCAAAGATTATCTCTCAATAGGATAGTCAGCAAAAAACCTTGTTTCTATTATGTCCAGTTCTAAGTCAGTTCTGTGCTTTGCCTTTCCCTGATGTACTTTGATCTGACCTAGGCAAAAAAAGATGGATTTGTGCTGGATACTTCTCAGAATTCCTTTCCTCTCATGTTGCTGTTATCACATTTGGGTCTTAAAGAAATGAATGTGGGAAAGCCTCAGTTCTGTTTTATCATTGCTAATTCTAATTGACCGTTTTCCAAGTCTATATGGGTATTACAGGTTTTACTGAGGGAGTTGATCTAGTAGAGATTACTATGTAGGAGACACGAAAATAAACATTTAATCAAATGTTGAAATATCATGGTACTCATGAGCCATGGAAAGAGAATAAAAGGGTTAAATTTATTTCAGATTTCGTGGATGTACCTCAGATTCTTCTGTTTTCAGGACCATCTCTTCTGCTTTGTTTTTCAAAACTCTGCGTGGAGGTCTCCATGCCGCTGTAGCAAATCCCACCCCTCACATGACTGTCCTGCCACAGGATACATTCCTTGCTCCTATTATGGGACATGGACGTCTCCCAACAGACTGTGAGGCTGGGCTTTAGCCCTCTAAATCTAGTCCCTTGGAGGATGCTATTTAGTGAGGTATCCATATCCTTCTCCATTCTTTTTTTGGTGTCCAATGGGTTACTTACACACACACAAATGGCAAAACCAAAATCCATGTTTCAAATACAGACATTTTCTTTGCTGTGGTTGTAATCCTGCAGAACTACCCTTCGACAAGTGGGGGAAAATGTTTATGTCATTATGCTGAGCACATTTAAAGTGTCTTTGTCTTTCCGACTGTGTTTAGACTTCTCCTCAGTCTTTAAGGTGCATAAAAATCAAGAGTCGTTGCAGCATTGAACACTATAGAACTCCTGAAGGACAGCATCTCTTAATGATAAAACCTCCACAGTAACTTTGAGTACTTACGGATTTTTTTTCTTTAGTTATGTGTCACGTCACATCTTGGGTTACTGTTAATGAAAGAAGACTATATAAAGAACTATTAATTTTCACCAAAACAATCTGCAAGAACTGGGAAGGATATTTTAAAGGGAAATAATCAACTTAAAATTTTACCAAATATAGCTTGTAAAGATATTAAGGAAAATGATTAGGACTCATATGAATATGTCCCAATAAGCAAGAAAAAAGTTACTGTGATACAATGCCAGTTATCGCAGGAAATTCAAGAGTTCTGTTCTAGATACATAAAGAAAAAATACATTAATTTCACAGTTAATATATAAAAATCATCATCAACCTTTTGGTGACCATTTGGGCCTACCAACCTATTTATAATTTTTCTATTTACTTATCTGAACAAAATTTTGATGAAGTATACACATTGTTTTATAATATAATTATTTAATCCACATATATAACAAATCATGATTTTTATATATTATTACACATTTTTGAGGACTTGATCTTTAATGACTAGTATTCCATAAGTATGTGGTATGTTTTAGTCCATCTAATCAATCATCTATTTTTACACAATTAGAAAATTTTCAAAGACAGTTTTACTCTATAAAAGTACATGTTCTGTTTACTTCTAATAAAAATAGTTGACTTGTCATCCTTTGGGTCACTTCTTGTGAAATAAAAGTATTGTGATCTAAGAGTTTTAAATAATTTCCTTTTTAGTAACGAGGCTGCCATATGATTAAAAAATCTAAGTTCATAGCTAAATTCGTAGGTCTATAATAGACATTTGAAAGCAAACTATAGTTCTTAGGAAAATTTATTATTAAGAAAACAGCTTCAACTCATGGCAAGTTGTTTCTACTAGTAATTTACCCCTTTGATATACTGAAGGACTTAATATAATCATGAACGATTTTAAGAAAATTTTCATGTATATATGTAGAGAGTGAGGCACCTTTAAATATCGATAGAATGAGAAAAATGTTGCTTTGATTTCAGGAGTAGTAGAACTTCATATTTAATGTTTCTGTGTGATCCTTTTTCTCTTAAGTACCATATTGGCATTTCCAGCAGATGGCAGTGTTACACTAAGAAACCAAACACCACAGCTCAGGCATTCTTTAAGTAAATGTAGATTTTGGAAAGGAAGGGAAGAGGGAAAGGAAATATTTATCGAAATCTATTCATTGCTGGTTCTTTTGTATGTATGGTTATATTTAATGCTCACAGTGGCTCTTGTAGGTAGGTGTTAAGAATAAGTAAACTGAGGCTGAAAGAGTCTAAGACACTTAATATTCACAAAGCAAATCAGTGACAGACCCAGGATTGTAATCTAGATCTGGCTGATTCAAAGAGCCTGTGTAGCTGCTGTGTTTAAATTAATGGCACTACAGTGAAAATATTTGTTTATAGAAACAATTTCAAATGAATGAACTATGACAGTTTGACTGTACTTCCAAGTAAACAGAGTTACTTGGTGAACAGAGTTATCTTGGTAAACAGTTACCATAATTAGATTCAGAAATTTCATTCATTGGTGCATAGCCAAATATTAAGTACTGAATTAATGTACATGCATTCTGCAATTCTACTCTTATATATAACACCAAGAAAAACAAAAACATGCCAATATAAAACCCTTTACACTGATGTTCATAGCAGCATTATTCATAATACTTGAAAGTATAAACTCAAATATCCATCAACTGATGAAAACTAAAATGTAACATATCAATACAGTGGAATATTATTCAGCAATATGAAGAAATAAAATACTGACATATTCTGTAGCTTGGATAAACCTTGAAAATGTGATATGAAAGAAGCCAGTAAGGAAACGTGTAATTCTTTTGATATTGTAATGCTAAGAAAAGGCAACTCTGTACATCCAGAAAGAAGATTAGTGAATGCCTCGGCTTAGCAAGTAGGAGAAGGGAATGAGAGTAACTATTAATGGGTGCAGAATTTCTTTTTAGGGTAATGAAGATATTTTAAAATTAGATTTCATTAATGATTTATAGTTCTGTAAATATACTAAAACCCATGGAAGTGTACACTTTAAAAGGGTGAATTTTATGGTATATGGATTGCATTTCAATAAAACTGCTTATAAAAATGTATAAAACAAATGCAGTTTTTCTTTTCAAACTGAGATAAATTGGCCTTACCCTTTGGCGTACATATGAAGAATATATATCTACCTATATTAAGTACCTTCTTTGGGCCAACAACTTTGGTAACACCATCTCATTTAAGACATTATCCTTGTCATTTTATAGATAAGGAAATGTTATGTTAAAGATTACCTCACATAGAGTCTCACATCTAGCAAGTGCTAGATCCCAGGTGTGTGTTTTGCGAAGCTTATATGCCTTCCATCCTTCACTTTGTGGTTCAGTGAAAACATGCTTTATTAGAACCAAGTGCTAACTTGTTATACTTCGTGTCTGTTTTTGTGCTAGAAAGGGTAATATGGAGTTACTAACTATCCCAATTGTAGCTTTGATTATTGGCAAAAACAAGTTGAGAAAAATGTCAATTTTCTCTTCTCACAGCACTTTATTAATTGGTGATTTCAAAGCTGGCCAATCTGTGACATTCTTATTTGGTACATTAAACGGAGTTTGGTACTGTGTGGACAAATGCTTCTTATCTGTAAGCTAAAATTTGAATCCAGAATAAGGAAGATGATTATTGGTGGTGGGGGTGGATTTTCATTGGTATAAGGATAGGAGATTTTTCTTAAATTTGAATCAATAATGTAGGTCTTCACTTCCACAATCTTAGTTTTCAAGTATATATGTTAGTTTTGGAGTTGGTGTTGTTATGTTAAAGTTGACTTGTCTTTGAGAAAATTATATATTTATCTGTGTGGAGTTTATTGATCTTTTGCAATGATAAAAGGATAGACTATGGAATTAAGAGGCAAACTATCTTAATACATTGATGATGATTTTTTTTTTGTATAGAACATTTTAGGAAAAAAGTACTTATTCTTCCTGGGTCTCATTTTCCAGAATGAAGCACTGCATTAGCGAGTCCTGAAGATCCTTTCCAGCTCTTTGATTATATGACATTCTGACTAGCACAAAGAGGCACACCTGCAATCCTACTGAGAGTTCCATGGATCATTAATGATTATTCATGGTGTAGGAAGCAGAGGTAATGTAGACTCTGAAAGCTGATACTTCTCACTCTAGAAGTACACTCTTGTGTTACAGTGTTTTTGTACGTGAGAAATGCTACCTGCCAGCTCTTGAAAGTCTCTGAGCACAAGGGATTGACTCAGTGCCCTTTAAGTTAAAATACCTCCTGCAAACCCAGCACAGTGTACCTGCAGTGAGGGGTCTGTTATGGATGCTCATTTTTATGTCTTTTAAAGCTTATGCTATGCATATCCTGCTTAAGCTTTGTCTTTCTTTTTCCTTAAGTTTTGAAATGCTTTTTATTGTGTAGAAAAGTTAAAATTGTTTAAAACATTAAAAGTAAAAATGATGGAGAGTAAAATGTGACTTACATATTTTTTTCTATTTAAAATAGACAATGCATATATTTTTTGAATTCTATGAGCTAGGAGAGTCTAATGTAAGAAGACTCACTGCCAGCATATTCCAGTCTACTTTAGTGCTCTGACTTCAGCCACCTCCCAATAACTAGTTTAGATAACTTTTTGAGCATTTGTACTATGCTGTTTAATATAAGAAAAAGCAGTGGTGAATACGTAATTTTCTTTCAACTTTTATGTTCTGGGGTACTTGTGCAGGGTGTGCAGATTTGTTACATAGGTAAATGTGTGCTATGGTGATTTATTGCACAGATCGTCCCATCACCCAGGTATTAAGCCCAGCATCATTTTATTCTTCCTGATAGTGTCCCTCCCACCCCACAGGTGGCCAGTGTGTGTTGTTTCCCCCTACGTGTCCATGTGTTCTCATCAATCAGCTCCCACTTAAAAGTGAGAACATGTGGTGTTGGTTGTCTGTTCATGCATTTATTTGCTGAGGATAGCAGCTTCCAGCTCCATCCATGTCCCTGCAAAGGACATACTCTCATTCCTTCTTATGGCTGCATAGTATTTCATGGTGTATATGTACCACATTTTCTTTATCCAGTCTATCATTGATGGGCATTTAGGTTGATTCCATGACTTTGCTGTTGTAAATAGTACTGCAATAAACATACATGTGCATGCATCTTTTTAACAGAATGATTTGTATTCCTTTGGATATATACTCAGCAATAGGATTGCTGGGTCAAATGGCATTTCTGTCTCCAGGTCTTTGAGGAATTACCACACTGTCTTCCACAATAGTTGAACTAATTTACATTCTCACCAACAGTGTAAAAGCATTCCTTTTTCTCTACATTCTCACCAGCATCTGTTTCTTGACTTTCTTATAATTGACATTCTGACTGGCATGAGATGGTATCTCATTGTAGTTTCGATTTGCATTTCTCTAATGATCGGTGATGTAGAGCTTTATAAAATATGTTTATTGGCTGCATGTATGTTGTCTTTTGAGAAGTATCTGTCCATGTCCTTTGCCTACTTTTTAATGGGGTTGTTTGTTTTTTTCTTGTAAGTTTGTTGAAGTTCCGTATGGATTCTGCATATCAGACCTTCGTCAGATGGATAGATTAAAAAAATTTTCTCCTATTATGTAGGTTGACTGTTCACTCTGGTGATTATGTCCTTGCTGTGCAGAAGCTTTATAGTTTAATTAGATCCCATTTGTTAATTTTTGCTTTTGTTGCAATTGCTTTTGGCATTTTCATCATGAAATCTTTGCCCATATCTATGTCCTGAATGACATTGCCTCGATTTTCTTCTAGAGTTTTTATAGTTTTGGGCTTTACATTTAAGTCTTTAATTTATCTTGAGTTAATTTTTGTAAATGGTGTAAGGAAGGGTTCCAGTTTTAATTTTCTGTACATGACTTGCCAGTTCTTCTAGCAGCATTTATTAAATAGGGAATCCTGTCCCCATTGCTTGTATTTGTCAGGTTTGTCAAAGATCAGATGGCTGTAGATATGTGGTCTTATTTCTGGGTTCTCTGTTCTGTTCCATTGGTCTATGTGTCTGTTCTTATACTAGTACCATGCTGTTTTTGTTACTGTACCTTGTTGTATGGTTTGAAGTTGGGTAGCATGATGCCTCCAGCTTTGTTCCTTTTGCTTAGGATTACCTTGGCTAGTCAGCCTTTTTCTTTTTTTTTTTGGTTCCATATGTATTTTAAAGTATTTTTTTTTTCTATTTCTGTGAAGAATGTCAATGGTAGTTTAATGGAATAGCATTGAATCTATAAATTACTTTGGGCAGTATGGCCGTGTTCATGACATTGATTTTGCCTATCCATGAGCATGGAATGTTTCTCTATTTGTTTGTACCCTCTTTGATTTCTCTGAGCAGTAGTTTGTGGTTCTCCTTGAAGAGGTCATTCACTTCCCTCGTTAGTTGTATTCCTAGGTATTTTATTCTTTTTTTTAGCGATTGTGAATGGCAGTTCATTCATAATTTGTCTCTCTGTTTGCCTGTTGTTGGTGTATAGGAACGCTAGTGATTTCCACACAATGATTTTATATTCTGAGACTTTGCTGATGTTGCTTATCAGCTTAAAAAGCTCTTAGTCTGAGATTATGGGGTTTTCTAGATACAGGTTCATGTCATCTGCAAACAAAGATAATTTGACTTCCATTCTTCTTATATGAATATCCTTTATTTCTTCCTCTTGCCCGATTGCCCTGGCCAGGACTTCTAATATTATGCTGAATAAGAGCAGTGAGAGAGGGCATCCTTGTTTTATGCCAGTTTTCAGGGGAATGCTTCCAGTTTTGCCCTTTCAGTATGATATTGGCTGTGGGTTTGTCATATATGGCTCTTATTATTTTGAGATATGTTCCTTCAATATCTAGTTTATTGAGAGTTTTTAATATGAAAGGATGTTGAATTTTATCAAAGGCCTTTTTTTTGCATCTATTGAGATGATCAAGTGGTTTTTGTTCTGTTTATGTGGTGGATCATATTTATTGATTTGTGTATGTTGAAACAGCCTTGCATCTTGGGGATGAAGCCAACTTGATCATGGTGTAAGCTATTTGACGTGCTGCTAGATTCAGTTTGCCAGTATTTTATTGAGCATTTTTGCATTGATATTCATCAAGGCTATCGGCCTGAAGTTTTCTTTTTGTTTTTTTTTTTTTGTATCTCTGCCAGGTTTTGGTATCAGGATGATTCTGGCCTTACAAAATAAGTTAGGGAGGAGTCCTACCTCTTCAATTTTTCAGAATAGTTTGAGTAGAAGTGGTATAAAGTCTTCTTTGTACCCCAGTAGAATTCAGCTGTGAATCCATCTGGTCATGGGCTTCTTTTTTTTTGGCAGTAGGCTATTTATTACTGCCTCAATTTCAGAACGCATGACTGGTCTATTCAGGGCTTCAGTTTCTTCCTGGTTCAGTCTTGGGAGGGTGTATTTGTCTAGGAAATTGTTTTTTTTTTCTAGTTTATGTTAATAGAGGTGTTTATTGTGTTCTCTGATGGTCGTTTGTATTTCTGTGGAGTCAGTAGTGATATCCCCCTTATCATTTCTGATTGTGTTTATTTGATTCTTCTCTCTTTTCTTCTTTGTTAGTCTAGCTAGTGGTCTATTTGATTCATGTTTTCAAAAAACCAACTCCTGGATTCATTGATTTTTTGAAGGGTTTTCCATGTCTCTGTTTCCTTCAGCTCGGCTCTGATCTTAGTGATTTTTTGTCTTCTGCTAGCTTTGGGGTTTGTTTGCTCTTTGTTCTCTAGTTCTTTTTGTTGAGGTCTTAGGTTGTTAAGTTGAGATCTTTCTAACTTTTTCATGTGGGCATTTAGTGATATAGATTTCCCCCTTTACAGTACTTTAGCTGCATCCCAGAGATTCTGGTATGTTGTTCTCTTTTTTCTCATTAGTTTCAAAGAACTTCTTTCTTAATTTCATTATTTATCCAAGAGTCATTCAGGAGCAGGTTGTTCAATTTCCATGTAGTTGTGTGGTTTTGAAAGAAAAATTTCTCAATCTTGAGTTCTAATTTGTGCTGTGGCCTGAGAGACTGTTATACTTTCAGTTCTTTTGCATATGATGAGGAGTGTTTTACTTCCCATTATGTGATCAATTTTAGAGTAAATGTCATGTGGTGATAAAAAGAACGTATATTCTGTTGTTTTTGGCTGAAGAGTTCTGTAGATATCTCTCAGGTCCACTTGATCCAGAGCTGAGTTCACGTCTAATATTGTCAGTAGGGTGTTAAAGTCTCCCACTATTATTGTATGGGAGTCTAAATCTCTTCGTAGGTCTCTAAGAACTTGCTTTATGAATCTGAGTGTTCCTGTATTGTGTGCATATGTATTTAGGATAGTTAGCTCTTCTTGATGAATTGAACCCTTTACCACTGAGCTTTGTCACTTACTGTAAGATTCATGGCAAATCCAGGACACTTTAAATTGTTTTTTTAGTTTATGGGCTGTGTTTCTTTTAAAGATAATTTTTTTCCAAGTTCATTAGTGGCTGTAAATTAATGTTTCCTCTCATTAATTAAAAGAACCATAATCCAATAGCAATGACCAAAAGAGACAACGTTTTGAACTTTAGAACTCCTTAGAATACAAAAACCATTTTTCTCCCTATAATCACATGTTACAAGTTTTTATTATTTTTCTAGTATAAAAATAATTTATACTTTATGTTTAAATATGTTGGAAAATACAAAATATACATAGAGAAGAAGAGAAATAGTTCTTGCTAATACTTTTGCATTTTCCATTGTAACTATCATACTTTTGTACTATGTACATCTAGCTGATATTTGTAAAGAATTTTAGTTGAAAAACTAATTTGAGATAATTCTGGGGGAGTTGCATCAAAATGATTTAATATTCTCAGAGAAAAATGCTTAGAATTGATAAAATGTGTGATAGTTTCTGGTTCATCTGTGCTCTGGGTATTGTTTAGTTCGGGCTTCTGGGTTGCTTCCTTGGGAAAATTAGATGCAATTGATGGGTTGTGTCTTGCAAGATAGGCAAGTACCTTGGCCTTATTCTATGGGAAACAGGAAATATTACTTAAAAATGAGCAAAGAATAAATATAGGAAAGAATGTCTGCAAGGACAAAAGTTTTAGGCAAATCCTGAGACATTATCCTTTTAGTAACTTAGCAGGACTGTTTTTAATGGCTGAACTATGTGTCAGATACATCTTATAAACATTTTCAGACTACTGTGGCCTCACATATGCATCATCCTAAGCCTATTGCTCCATGTCCTCCACTGTTGAGGGGAACTGCCCTTTCTGAAACCATCTCATGAGACTTATTAACTGTCACAACAGCACGGGAAAAACTCGCCCCATGATTCAGTTACCTCCCAGTGGAACACAGGGATTACTGGAGCTATAATTCAAGATGAGATTTGGGTGGGCACACAGCCAAACCATATCAGTATCCAAGGGATCCTAGTGTCTGTTTTTTCCATGGTAAATTATAAAATTATAAGGCTATCAGAAATTATGCATAGAGAGTAAATTATTCTTAGTTTCCAGAAGGATATTTCAGGATGTCTGTTGGCACTTATAGAGGGCCATCTTATATCGTTTACTTAGGTTTGAATACTTAGTGATATAAACAACTCTTTTCCATGAAGCTTTTATACTGTCTGTGTTGGTGATGAGAAGCTTTCTCATGCGGCATTCATATCACATGTTAATTCATTCAACATTCAATGAATATTTATGGAGTGCCCAGCCTATTTAGAAATGGAATACATTAGGGCTGGCAGGCATCTCATGCCTGTAATCCCAGCACTTTGGGAGGCCAAGGCAGGTGGATTACCTGAGGCCAGAAGTTTGAGACCAGCCTAGCCATCATAGTGACACTCCCATCTCTACTAAAAATACAAAAATTAGCTGGGCATGGTGGCATGTGCCTGTAATCCCAGCTACTCAGGAGAATGAGGCATGAGAATTGCCTGATTATGGGAAGCTGAAGTTGCACTAAGCTGAGATCACACCACTGCATTCCAGTCTGGGCGACAGAGTGAGACTCTGTTTAAAAAAAAAAAAAAAAGTTTGTGTGTAGGGATACATTAGTGAACTAAAAAGGAGCTAACATTCAAGATAAATAATATATAATACATAAATGTTAAAAAGGTGATAAAATACTGTGGGAAAACTGAAATGGGATAAATAGGATCAGGAGTACAGCGAGGGGAAGAGGCTTAGGGCTTGGCATGTCGCTATATTAAATAGTGAAAGGGCCTTCATTGAGAAGGTGAGGTTGATCAAATATATCTTAAAGAAGTAAGGGAGTTAGCCAAGAGGATAGCTGGGGAAAGAGCATTTCAGGCAGAGGAAATTGTACAGCAAATTCTCAAGGTGGGAGCCTGTCCAGCGAGTGTCAGGATCTGGAGGAGACGGCTGTGGATGCTAGCAGAGTAAGCAAAGAAGAGTGAAGTAGGAATTGAGGCCAGGTAGACTATGTTGGACCTTGTCCAGCTCTTATTAGCAGTGAGAAGGAATCAGTTGCATGTTTTTTTTTTTTATTTTTATTTTTTACTTTTTTGTGAGACAGAGTCTCACTCTGTCACCCAGGCTGGAGTGCAGTGGCTCGATCTTGGCTCACTACAACCTCCGCCTCCCAGTTTCAAGCGAGTCTCCTGCCTCAGCCTCCTGAGTAGCTGGGACTACAAGGGTGTGCCACCATGCCAGGCTAATTTTTATAGTTTTAGTAGAAACGGAGTTTCACCATGTTGGCCAGGCTGGTCTTGAACTCCTAGCCTCAGGTGATCCACCCTCCTCTGCCTCCCAAAGTGCTGGGGTTACAGGTGTGAGTCACTGCATCCAGCCCAGTTGCAGATTTTGATCAAAGGAGTGACCTGATATGACTTGACTTTTAAAAGATGATTCTGGCTGCTGTGTTAATAATAGACTTTAGGGAATGCACAACAGTAGAAGTAGGAGACCCAAGCCAAGATGATGATTTAGCCTATCAGTGAATTGGTAAAAAATGGATGAATTCTGGATGTATTAAGAATGTATTAGGAATATCGAGTCTATAGTTTTTTCCTTGTGATAATGGAATCCTGTAGTTAGCTGTATGAAACATTTGTCAAAGGACCTTCTGAAAAAATATTTTGTAAGATATGTCAGTTTAATATTAATGTATTACAGTTGGATTCATCTACATTTTAAAGTTTCTGCTTATGTTGCAATTATTGCTGCATTTAAAACACTAGACCCTGCATCTGGTAGGTTTCATGGTATGTGCATAATAAATATAACTTGTGAGGTGACAAGAACTCTACCTGTACTTTTTGCAATGGTTCTGAATGAAATATGCTCTCAAGTTGCTTCTCCCACACACAAATTTTGGATGTCAAATCCCTGAATAGCCAAATACTAGACTGATATAATCCTCTGGATTATGCTTGTCTAGTTGGTATGCTTCGTTGGCATGTTATAAACTATAGTTACATTTTAATTTAATGCTTGTAAATTCTGAGACATGTAGTATTGTATTATTATTTGCCAAAGCCTTTGTGGGAGGCCATTATGAATACAAAATTTGATTCAGTTAAGAGGCACATTTGAGGACTTCATAAATATTAATCGAAATGCATGCTGTTCAAGAAAATTACAATTTTTGTGGTATGAGCAAACATTGCAGTTCTGCAACAATGTTGATTTTATTCATCAAATTTTTATCCTAAACAGATAGCTTTAGAATGCTCTTTTGTTTAGGTCAGATATGAGCATCATATTTAATTGCCCAATTATCTTTTAATGACATCTTTGCTACTGGAGGATGTTGTATTAGATAACGCAAGTAGGTATGATAAGCAAAACTTTAGCCAAATAATCTTTTCATTTGATTTTAGTAAAATAAACCGTAAAAATATAACTTTTGGCTAACATTCTAAATGTTCACGTGCCACCACATGAACTCAGTACACATGCACGTGCACACATACACACACATGTGCATGCACCCTCGAACCCACATAGAAACCTGTAATATTTAGACATATCATCAGCTGGTAGAATTAAGCTCAGGAAAGCTGTTACTTTTATAGCCATTGTATAATATGAGTTAGTTAATGATAAATAATAAAATAAATTGGTTTTCTGTAGTTTACTTCTGGCTTAAATATTGCATTTCACAGAAATATTATGGAAATTTGATTAAAGGCATGACAAATGCACCACTGTTTTAAGGTTAAAAAAAGTAGCAATTTAAGGAAAAGTGAATAGCCAGATTACATTCCTTTTTCTTTTTCAATCATGGTTTATAATATTATTATAAATGAACAAATTATTTCAGCTGTTGGCTTAGGTTATACTTACCAAGAGAGATATTACAATAGTATGATTGTCAAGAATTATATTGCACTTTTGAGTTGACTTTTTATTAACACCTGCATTTTGTTTGGTTGACAAAACTCTTTCAGAACAGAGTGGAAAACAGAGCTGTTTACAAGTTACCCTGAAGGTCTCCGCCCTGCCCCTAAGGGAGTGGCAGGCTTTTTCTCCTACATAGATGAGCGTTTTTTAACAAACACCTTGAGATACCTCTTTATATTGGGAAGCAAGAGCACTCCAGGGTATGGTTTTTGAAGGATACTGATGGCTGGACTGCACCACATCAGAAATAAGTGGTTATTTGAAGGTGGGAGTAAACCCAGGAGAGAAAAAGAGAGAGTCAGAAAAACAGTACCAAGCGTTGGACAGTAGAGAACTATTAAGAGTGGAAACCTAGGAGAGAGGGATGATGAAAGGATTGTCCATACTCAGTTTTTTGGTGTTTCTTATCAGGAGCTGTCGTCATCGGCATCTTGCTCCACACATACCTTCGGCAGTATCTGTCATATACACAAATTTCTTGATCAAATGGTGTTTGATGAATCAGAGAAAAAGCATTATAATATCTGAGATTGTGCTGAGCAGAGAGGAGGGAATAAATATTTTGGGTCAAACACAGGTAACAGTGAATTCAGCAGGAGAGGAAATCAGAATTAGAGGTAACACAACACAGGCAAAATTGGCAAATTTGGCAAAATTCTGCTTGAAGGGATTGCCTTTCCCCTAGACATGAGATAGAGGCTAGAGAAAATCGTAAAGCAGATGATAGCTTCAGCTCACATCTGGATTATACTTGCTTTTGGCTCTCCACACAAAAGGCATTTCTTTCATATTCAGAAAGCTTACCAGGAATTTTAAATGTAGAAGGCCTTGTTTTAACTGTGCTGGTGGAGGCAGCTTGGCATTCCTGGGCTCCTTGAAGTTCGAGAATATAGTAAAGAATCTCTGAGGTGTTCCAATTATTTAAAAAGTCTAACAAAAATCTAATATTTATTCATGATAAGGTGACATGAACTAACTCATCTGTCAAATAATCCCTCCATAATAGAATTATATCCACTCAGTTGATAATTCTGTAATGGTATCTCATGCTGATCAGAAGCTCTGATAAGCAGTTAAGCGTCTTTGATGGAAGAAAGGAGACAATTATTATTAAAAATTTCAGCTTCTGTTTCTGCTCCTTTCTCCTGCACTGAGATGAACTCTTTCATTCTGAAATTGTGTTCCTTGAGCAGCAGATGAGACTGCATAACTGCAGTGAACATGGAGGCCTATCTATTTCTAAAGCAAGTTCCCCTCAAAGACATCTACTTCAATGTGAAGTAAGTGGTCATGGCTCAGCTAGCTGTCTTGTAGCTGTAGACAGTAAAGCCCCGACAGAAGCATTTACAAATTTCTGGTGGTTGCTGCAGACACAGGACCCTTGGAGAGCTCTCACATCTCCTGGCATGGTTTGAAAAGGAAAGTGTGCGGCCAGGTGTAGTGGCTCACGCCTGTAATCCCAGCATTTTGGGAGGCTGAGGCGAGCTCACGGGATCAGGAGATCGAGACCATCCTGGCTAACACGGTGAAACTCTGTCTCTACTAAAAAATGCAAAAATTTAGCCAGGCGTGGTGGCGGGCACCTGTAGTCCCAGCTACACGGGAGGCTGAGGCAGGAGAATGTCGTGAACCGGGGAGGCGGAGCTTGCAGTGAGCTGAGATCGTGCCACTGCATTCCAGCCTGGGCGACAGAGCGAGGCTCTGTCTCAAAACAAAACAAAACAAACAAACAACAAAAAAGGAAAGTGTGCTTTCAGTAGGACCTGGAGTAGCCTGAGGTGTCTCCGGGTCTGTCATTGTTCAGTCACCAGCAAATAAGGCATGTAGCTGAAAGCCAGGATTGAGTCCATCCTGCAGCCCCCGGGAAAACTAGAGATCTTGCCAAACGTCCTGGAGACTTCTCCCTGGGGGAGTTTTGCATTGTATTAATATATTATCTTTGTATCAGCCCCTGTGCCTTTTAAATTAATTTTCATCATTAGAAATTGTAGCCCAGAATCTTCCCTCTTGATTTTTTTTTAAAATAAAAATTTTATCTAGCTACTTTAAACACCAAGAAAGAGCTAGAAGGAGTATGATAGGCCTAAGGAAGATATCTGGGTCTAATTTTCATCAACCAACTCTTATTGAACACCTACTATGTGCAGAAATGCGAGCAGGTGCACAGTGGTATTTCTTGAACTACTTTTATCCTCTAACATGTGACCCTCTTTAGAATAAACATGAGCTTTTTGTCCCCTTGTCTGACATAAAGTGTTCCCTGCAAGTGAAATGGATGAGGGGGTTTCCTTTTCTCCCTCGACATTTAGGGAATTAGACCTTGAAGGAAGAGGGGAGGCAAGTGTTGGATTACAGGATTTAGGGGAAGACATGGCCTGTGGCTGGAGCCAACAAGTGAGATATTGAATCCGAGGAGATTCTCTTTGAAGGCAGAAAACTCAGCTCAACTGGACACTTTGTACCAGCTCAGAGAGTTCTTAGGAATGATGGCTGCCAAAATTTATATACTCTTAACTGAATCAGAAATCAGCTAAATGTCACTAGTTGTGAGCACTCTAATAAATAATTACATTTCAATACTTTTTTTTCAGTTTCTATGATAATGGTCTTTTGAACTATGTTCATGAAGTTCCTGGAATCCGTGGCGAAAATTCATAAAAATGGTCCTAAAACCTAAAGTATAATAATTAAAAAAAAATTAAAAAGAAATTAGCAAATTTGACTTCATCACTTATTAATTACAAATGTCTGCTCTGACATCACTGGTGTTTTGGGGATCATAATGTACTAAAGTTTTGTTTTAAATCATAAGGTGTTATAGAAATTCAGATCTTGCAGGTTATAAAGCAGTGGTTAAAGACCTGGTCCTGGCCGGGCGCGGTAGCTTACGCTTGTAATCCCAGCACTTTGAGAGGCCGAGGCGGGCGGATCACGAGGTCAGGAGATCGAGACCACGGTGAAACTTCGTCTCTACTAAAATATACAAAAAATTAGCCGGGCGTGGTGGCGGGCGCCTGTAGTCCCAGCTACTTGGAGAGGCTGAGGCAGGAGAATGGCGTGAACCCGGGAGGCGGAGCTTGCAGTGAGCCGAGATTGCGCCACTGCACTCCAGCCTGGGCAACAGAGCGAGACTCCGTCTCAAAAAAAAAAAAAAAAAAAATAGACCTGGTCCTTGAAGCCAGATCCTACATTTGAGTTCTTTTTCTGCCACACATTTTAATTGCACAGCCTTGGGGATGCCTCTTGACGTCTCTGAGGCCCAGGATTTCATTGCCTGGCACCTACTAAGTGCTCGACAGATACTATTTTTATTTTTACTATATGGCATCTGATTTTAAGGCAAATCTATTCCATAAAATCATAAAAATAACCCTCTACTGTCAATCTTTTTGGCAAGCATTAACGGTAAGTGGTCTTGGGGATGTATTGTCAGGTGAAGAATGGCATAATTTATTATTATTTTTGATCTTATAAAGAAGAAGAGAGTGTCTCCTATATTGGAAAAAAGTTACATTCAATTTCTCTAAGGAGTAAAACAAAATTTTATAGTAGTATGTAAACTGTTAAAGAAACAACAAAAAACCCCAAACCACATGCATTAACCTGTTTTTGGTACTTAGTGACCTTAGGAAGGAAAGAGTTCAGAGTAACAACCAAGTTATTTTAATTTCCATCAAAAATAAAACACTGAAGCAAGATAAATCTGACACATGCTAGCTGCGGTGTCCAGAACAAGCACTTTTCCTTATATAGCCAACTGTGGCAAGTAATGGCTGCGGTAAAGACAGTGGTCTGTGTGCAGGATAACATTTCAACTACCCGGTTTTATAAAACTGCCGAGGAGCAAAAAATGCAGCTAGGTTTGGGGAAAGGTCTTGAATACGTGGAAGGTTGGAGGAGAAGGATCTTGTTTGACCAACAGGACATATTACTGAAGATAATTATTTAGGTTGCCCTAAGAATTTACATCAATGTGTACTAAGAAATAATGTGAGGCAAATTTAGGAGTCTTAAAAAGATGTGAAATAATGATGGGCTTATGTTTCATGACTCTTTAGTATGGGAGGTATTAGGGAAAAACTATTAAATTATCAGTCAGCAACTCTCCCAAGTCCAGCAGGGTGTTTTTAAAGCACAGTGCCAATTCCTAGTAGATTTGATAAAAGTTTTCTGATTTTTATAAAAGAAAATCTTTCAAATGTTACAAAAGATGAATTTTACTATGTTAAAGAATGAAATGATTAATGTCTAGCCAGTTTGAGAGTGGTGATGGAAGAAAACTCTACATTTGACATTAGGAGATACCATCCTTTTAAAATACAAGTACCTGTTTTGTTTCTTTAGTCTCCCTCATTTCTTCCTCTTTGATCTGCCTCTTAAAGGAGAATTATTCCAACTTTTTCTTCTAAGCCTCTCCATCTTCCTCCTTTCCTTCTTTTTTTTCTCCAATAATTATCTTGGCTTTGAACATTGAGTTTGTGCTATATATATTCAAGTCACCACTGGGTATACAAAATTAATAAGTCATGATCTCTGCCCTAGTTTTGGTGTGTTGGGGACAGAAAGGCAAGAAAACTTGTAACATGTGATAAAGTCTTTACAGTGATTAGGAAAATGTGTTCTAGAAGCACAAAAGAGGTGACATCTGAAGTTCGATGAAGGCTAAGTGAGTTAGTGGGGAGGAGGCACTTCAGGAAGGAAAAACTGCAAGGACTCAGGCATGGGGCACAGAAATGGATGGTATCTTGGGAGACCTGTTAGTCATTTTGTGTGTTTGGAATGTCGAGTGTATGTTGGAGTGTGCAGCAACTGAGCCTGGATAAGTGGGGAGCTAATGATTTTATACTTTATCCTGCGGGTAGTGGAGAGTGACAAGAGGTTTTTAAGCACTCAGTGGGCTAACTAATTTCTTTTCATGGCTTTAACCAGCATCCTTAAGTTAATTATTCCCAAATCCGTACCTGCAGTTCTGACTTTGTTCCTAAGTATCGTAATTGTATTTTAAAGTGCTAACTTACTACTGAGCATATTATCCTGCTGTTACTCAAGCAAGTTGAGTTCAGACAAACTTACTTTGTCCCTTTACATTGTTCTTCCACTTGGGCTCTTTTCTTTGTTTTATAATGGCAATATTTCTCCAGATCAACTGGGCTGAACATCTTAGTGCCATCTTCAGCTTCCTTCTTTATTTGTTTCCCCATAGTATTTTGTTTACCAGAACCTACCACTTTTGCTCCCAAGCACTTCATGGCCATTTCCCTATTTCTGTTTCTACTGCCAATGCCATACGGCTTAAACTCCTATTCTTTTTCATCTGTACTTTTGCAATGGCCTTTTAATACCCTACTTATTTTCTCTTTTACTTCTAATCCAGTGTGCATAATTGGACCATAATTTTCTTCCTAAAATATGGATTTCCTGACATAATTTCTAATCTTTTCCACTTTTCCTTATTTTTGCAATCTCCTTCCTAATAATATTGCTTGTCAGAGATCATCATTCTTTGTAACACCATAATGCTTTTAAAAAATATCTTGATAACATCACAACTTGCCTTATATTAAAATAAACTTTATTTTAAAAATACTTACACATTTTTAGAAGACAGAGTATATTAGTTACCTATTGCTGTATAACAAATTACTCCAACATTTAGCAGCTTAAAATAATGCACATTCATTATTTCACAGTGTCACTGAGTCAGAAGTCCAGGGTGCATCTTAACTGTGCTCTCTGGCTTAGGATCCCTCACAAGGCTGCTGTCAAGATGTCAGTTGAGGGTATGGTCATGATCAGGTTCAAGTGGGGTAGGATCGGCTTTTCAGCTCACTCAGTGGTTGTGGCAAGGTTTAATTTCTTCCTAGTTATTGGACAGAGGGTGTCAGTTTCTCACTGGCTGTTGGCCAAAGGCTTCCCTCAGTTGCCTACCATACATATGTGTGTCTTTGTGGGACAGCTTACAACATGAGAGCCTGCTTCATCAAGTGGAGAGTAGTGAGAGACAAAAGTCGCGGTCTTTTATAACCTAATTTTGGAAATGACATCCCATCACTTTGCTATATTCCATTTGTTAAAAGCATGTCAGTACGTCCAGCCCACATTCAAGGAGAGTAAATAATTATACAAGGGAATGAGTAGCAGGCAGCTGACTATCACACAGAGAGTCTGTAATTTCACTCCCGACCTCTGTGATTAATGCCTTCTGCAACAGGTGTTTAATACGTTTTACTGATTGTATTGAAAGATATTGTTGCTTTTTGTAACTAAGATTTATGCTAGTGTTAATTTTAACATCTACGTTTGGTTAAAATTAGTTGACCTCTTTGAATTTTGTTGTGTAATATAAAAAGAGAAAAAAATGAAAAGGTACTAAATAGTTGGGTCATTTGGGGGTTCAGTACATGAATGCTACTCAATCATTTGGCAAAAATGATGACAACATACTGGAGAGGGAGGAAGAGAGTAATGTGATGGAAATCATCCCCGATACCATTTTGTTTTCTGAATTTAACTTGACATCAACAACAAAAATATATACTAAAATTCAGTTCTAGGTAATTTCTAAATTTGTTAATAGGTTAGATTTCTTAATTTTCTCCAGTTAGATGTTTATGTAAACACTTTAGAATTTAAGGCAGTTGCCAAGTTTGAAGTGACTTTCTATGTAAAGATATATAAATTTGAAGTAATGATGGTTTTAAAATTTAATTGTTTATAAATGTAAAAAACTCATAAAAATATACTTTTCCTACATTAGTTTTAAGTAGCTTTTTATATCATCTTTATGAGCAAAAGAATATTTTGATAGGTATTAAGGCCTAACTTTCAGGGACCATTAGTGTGTTATAGCTATTTTACTTTTAAATTCAGAAATATTACACTTTGACTCTAATACATTATTTTTATATGCCTTTTCAAAGTTATACACAGATTAAAAGAACATAATGTGAAAAGAGAAAAGTTCTATTAGAAATATTCCTGGTTTAGCTTAAGGTTTTATTCATTACTTGGGTCAAAATAACCTCAGCTTTATCTTTTTTATGTGTGTGTTATCCATTTTTGAGATGTTTGAGATACAGTAAAGCTCAAGTTTCCAGGAGCAGCCAAATAATTGTACTTTGAATTTTTAAAATCATTTCTTTTTAGATGACAATAATGAAGCATTTGCATTTGAGCCTGGCAACACGTGCATTTGAAAGTTTGCTAAATGAATATAATTGTGAATTAAACAACAAGAAAAATATTATTCTTTTAAAAACATTATTGAAACCATTACATGTGAATTATAAAGTTTTTTTCAGGCAACACATTAATTAATCAACTTTTTTCAGATCCTTATACATTTATTCAGATACTTCCTTTCATAGACTTGTCTCATCTTCAGGTGTGATTTTTAACGAATATTTTCAATTCTGCTAAAGACTACATTATTAAGTTCTATAACCAGGCCTAGTTATATATTTACATTTTATACCCTTTTCTCAAGTCAAGCCCATTTGGAATTTAAGAATTTGAAAGGTCATGTAAAAATGAATTTAAAATTTAGATAATTGCAATTTTACCACATTTCCAACTGTTATAGTCTCCATAATGAGAGATCAAGCACAACATCATATATGAACTAAATTTATTGTGTTTTTCAGGAAAGTGAAACCTTTTCTAAATATTAATAATGGTTTATGTGATGGCTAATATGAGCGTCAACTTGATTGGATTTAAAGATGTAAAGTATTGTTCCTGGGTGTGTTAGCGAGGGTGTTGCCAAAAAAGATTAATATTTGAGTCAGTGGACTGGGAGAGGCCGACCCATTCTCAAGCTGGGTGGGCACCATCTAGTCAGCTGCCAGTATGGCTAGGATAAAAGCAGGCAAATTAACATGGAAGGACTAGACTGTCTATATACATAATACCTTTGACCATATATGGAGAACCAAAAAATATGATTAAGTTGGTTGGTTGTTGCTAAGTTTAGTGGACAAAGTGATGAAAAAAAACAGTAAACTCAGGGATTCTAACTCGTGGCTCCAGAAGACATACCTTTCACCAAAACTTTGCAAAATAGATTTGTGAGGGCAGCACCTGCGTCCTTGAAGAGCTGTGTGATTTCTCTTCTGTGTATGCCAGATCTTACAGTGGGACTTGCAGTTACTCAACTACAAAATTTAAATGCAGTGGGAATAATTGGATCCCAAGATGGGAGGGGCCAAGTGGTGGCACTCAACTGCCAGTGGCAAGGTGGGTGTAGTTACTGCAATGGACAGCAGAGGCAAAGCAAGCGGTCAGAATAGTCTGACTTGTGTAAGCTCTGGCTTTGGCTAATTAATCATGGTGTTCCTAGAAGTGAAATTTATAGGACGCCTACTGCGTTCTTACTTTTATAAGCAGAAAACTTCCAGGTTGAGTGGACGAAAGACTAATTAAAATTATAAAAACAGAGAATCACAGTCCCTCAATCAAATTCCAGACTTGAGCCAGTTTATAGATGCAGAACCCCATGAATGAAGGGGGAAGCTGGGGAGGCCTTGAGGAGGGACCCCAGTACACTACACTACAAACAATTTATGTTGTTAATCTTTTGCCCACCCTTCCCCAAGGAGACCGCTGCCCTTTTACCAGGGTAACTGTGTATTGGGGAAAGGGAAATAATCAGACCTTTTACGGACTACTGGACACTGGCTCTGAGCTGACATTAATTCCCAGGGACCTAAAATGTCATTGTGGTCCTCCAGTTAAAGTATGGGCTTATGGAGGTTAGGTATTAATGGAGTTTTAGCTCAGGCTTAATTTACAGTGGGCCCACTGGGTCCCCGGACTCATCCTGTGGTCATTTCTCCAGTGCCAGAATGCATAATTGGCATAGACTTAATAGCTGGCAGAATCCCCACACTGATTTCCTGACTGGTAGGGTGAGGGCTATTATGGTGGGAAGGGCTAAATGGAAGCTATTAGAGCTGCCTCTACCTAGAAAAAACAGTAAATCAAAAACAATATTGCATCCCTGGAGGGATTGCAGAGATTAGTGCCACCATTGAGGACTTGAAAGATGCAGGGGTGATGATTCCCACTACATCCCCGTTCAACTCTCCCATTTGGCCTGTGCAGAAGACAGATGGATCTTGGAGAATGACAGTGGATTATCATAAGCTTAACCAAGTGGCAACTCCAATTGCAGCTGCTGTACCAGATGTGATTTCATTGCTTGAGCAAATTAACACATCTCCAGGTACCTGGTATGCAGCCATAGATATGGGAAATGTCTTTTTCTCCATTCCTGTCCATAAGGTCCACGAGAAGAAATTTGCCTTCAGCTGTCAAGGCCAGCAATAAATATACCTTCACTGTCCTACCTCAGGGGTATATGAGTTCTCCAGCTTTGTGTCATCATTTTGTTCGGAGACATCTTGATCGCTTTTCCCTTCCACAAGATATCACAGTGGGCCATTACATTGATGACATTATGCTTGTTGGATCCAGTGAGCAAGAAGTAGCAAACACATTGGTGAGACATTTGTATGTCAGAGGATGGGAAATAAATCTGACTAAAAATCAGGGACCCTCTACCTCTGTAAAATTTCTGGCGGTCCAGTGGTGTGGGGTCTGTCAAGATATTCCATCTAAGGTGAAGGACAAGTTGCGGCATTTGGCCCCTCCTATAACCAAGAAAGAGCCACAATGCCTAGTGGACCTATTTGGATTTTGAAGGCAACACGTTCCTCATTTTGGTGTGTTACTCCACCTCATTTATTGAGTGACCAGAAAGGCTGCCAGTTTTGAGTGGGGTCCAGAACAGAAGGCTCTGCAACAAGTCCAGGCGCTGTGCAAGCTGCTCTGCCACTTGGGCCATACGACCCAGCAGATCCAATGTGATTGAGCTGTCAGTGGCAGATAGAGATGTTGTTGGGAGCCTCTGGCAGGCTCCCATAGATGAATCACAGCAGAGGCCTCTAGGATTTTGGAGAAAGGCCCTCCCATCTTCTTCAGATAACTACTCTCATTTTGTGAGACAGCTCTTGGCCTGTTACTGGGCTTTGGTAGAAACTGAATGTTTGACTGTGGGTCATCAAGTCACCATGCGACCTGGACTGCCTGTCATGAACTCGGTGCTTTCTGTCCCATTTAGCCATAAAGTGCGTTGTGCACAGCAGCATTCAATCATGAAATGAAAGTGGTATATATGTGATTGGGCTCCAGCAGGTCTTGAAGACACAAGTTAAGTTACATGTGGCTTAAATGCCCAGGGCCCCCATTCCTGCCACCCTGCCTTCTCTCCCCAAGCCTGCACTGATGGCCTCATGGGGAGTTCCCTATGATCAGTTGACAGAGAAAGAGAATACAAGGACCTGGTTCACAGATGGTTCTGCACAGTATGCAGGCACCACATGAAAGCAGACAGCTGCAGCACTGCAGCCCCTTTCTAGGACATCCCTGAAGGACAGTGGCAAAGGGAAATCTTCCTAGTTGACAGAATTTGAGCAGTGTACCTCATTGTGCACTTTAGTTGGAAGGAAAAATAGCCAGATGTTTGATTATGTACTGGTTAATGGGCTGTAGCCAATCGTTTGGCTAGATGGTCAGGGACTTGGAAGAAGCATAATTGGAAAATTGGTAACAAAGAAATTTGGGGAAGAGGTATGTCGATGGACCTCTCTGAGTGGTAAAAAAAAAAAAAAAAAGACTGTGAAGATATTTGTATCTGTTGTGAATTGTCACCAAAGTATGACCTCAGCAGAGGATGATTTTAATAATTACGTGGATAGGATGACTCGTTTTGTGGACACCACTCAACCTCTTTCTCCAGCCATCCCAGTCATCACCCAATGGGCCCATGAACAAAGTGGCCATGGTGGCAGGGCTGCAGGTTACTCATGGGCTCAGCAACGTGGACTTCTACTCACTAAGGCTGACCTGCCTATGGCCACTGCTGAGTGCCCAATTTGCCAGCCCGAGATATCAATACTGAGTCCTCGATATGGCACCGTTCCTCGGGGTGATCAGCCAGCCACCTGGTGGCAGATTGATTATATTGGACCTCTTCTATCATAGAAAGGGCAGAAGTTTGTCCTCACAGGACTAGACACTTACTCCAGTTATGGGTTTGCCTATCCTGCATGCAGTGCTCCTGCCAAGACTACCATCCGTGCTCTCATGGAATGCCTTACCCACTGTCATGGTATTTCACATAGCATTGCCTCTGACCAAGGCACTCACTTTATAGTTACGCAGGTGTGGCACTGGGCTCATACTCATGATTCTTACCATGTTCTCCATCATTCTGAAGCAGCTAGATTGATGGAACAGTGGAATGGTCTTTTGAAGTCACAATTACAATGCCAATTAGGTGGGAATACTTTGCACGGCTGGGACAAAGTTCTCAGAAGGCTGTGTATGCTCTGAATCAGTGTCCAATATATGGTACGGTTTCTCCCATAGCCAGGATTCACGGGTTGAAGGATCAAAGGGTGGAAGTAGAAGTGGCACGACTCACCATCACCTCTAGTGACCCACTAGCAAAATTTTTGCTTCCTGTTCTGGCAACATTTTTTTGTGCCAGCCTAGAGGTCTTAGTTCCAGAGGGAGAAGTGCTGCCCCAGGAGACACAACAATGATTCCATTAAACTGGAAGTTAGGATTGCCACCTAGTCATTTTGGGCTCCTTCTCCCTCTAAGTCAGCAGGCTAAGAAAGGAGTTACAGTGTTGGGTGGGTGACCCAGACTATTAAGATGAAATCAGTCTACTCTGCCACAATGGAGGTAAGGAAGAGTATGCGTGGAATACAGGAGATCCCTTAGGGCATCTCTTAGTATTACCATTCTCTGTTTAAGTTTAATAAGAAACTAAAACAACCCCTCCAGGCAGGACTGCAAATTGCCGAGACCCTTCAGGAATGAAATACCATGACTGTGGGTAAGGCATTCCATGAGGGCATGGATGGTAGTCTTGGCAGAAGCACTGCATGCAGGATAGGCAAACCCATAACTGGAGTAAGTGTCTAGTCCTGTGAGGACAAACTTCTGCCCTTTCTATGATAGAAGAGGTCCAATATAATCAACCTGCCACCAGGTGGCTGGCTGATCAGCCTGAGGAACAGTGCCATATCGAGGACTCAGTATTGATATCTGGGGCTGGCAAATTCGGGAATGAAGGGTCTCGGCAATTTGTAGTCCTGCCTGGAGGGGTTGTTTTAGTTTCCTATTAACCTTAAACAGGGAATGGTAATACTCCACCAGGTAAAAAGCCACAACTTGCTGAGGTGCTTGCTGAAGGCAAAGGGGATACAGAATGGGTAGTAGAAGAAGGTAGTCATCAATACCAGCTATGACCACGTGACCAGTTGCTGAAACAAGGTCTATAACTGTCATGAGTATTTCCTCCTTAGTTTGTTAAGAACATGTTTGTGCATGTATACACTTGTATGAAGAAAATATCTTCATTTTATTTTCTTTTTCCTTTATCATGTGACATAAGATTTTTTGACTTCATATCAGCATTTAAATGTTGTTAACTTTATGTAAGCAATTGGGTTGGGATTGGTATGCTTCTAGTTATACGAAAGATAGTTTTCTTATGTTAGGTGTAATTATGACCTTATTCTTTTATTTCTCTGAAGATTATATATGATTTCAGGAAATGTATATGGGTTCAAGTTGACAAGGGGTGGACTTGTGATGATTAATACTGAGTGTCAACTTGATTGGATTTGAAGATGCAAACTATTGTTCTGGGTGTGTCTTTGAGGATGTTGCCAAAGGAGAATAACATTTGAACCAGTGGATTGGGAGAGGCAGACCAACCCTCAAGTTGGGTGGGCACCATCTAGTCAGCTGCCAACATGGCTAGGATAAAAGCAGGCAAAGGAACGTGGAAGGACTACACTGGCTGTGTCCTCCAGCCTACATCTTTCTCATGTGCTGCATGCTTCCTGCCCTTGAACACTGGATTCCAAGTTCTTCAACTTTTGGACTCTTGGACCTTCAACCACAGACTAAAGGCTGCACTTTCATCTTCCCTACTTTTTAGCTTTTGTGACTCAGACTGGCTTGCTTGCTCCTCAGTTTGCAGACGACCTATTGTGGAACTTCACCTTATGATCATGTGAGTCAATACTTCTTAATAAACTCCCCTTCATATATACATCTATCCTATTAGTTCTGTCCCTCTAGAGAACCCTGACTAATATAGCTTGGTTACTAATTTGTTCCATAATGGCTTTAAGGATACCCTTTTATCATGGACTACATTTTGATGAACAATAGAAAATAATATGATTAAATACCTTTTTATTTTATTACTCCAAAAATGAAGATCACTAAAATTATTAAAAAGAATATCCACAAAAATCCATGTTGATTTTCCCTAACTAAACTGATAGTACAATTTAGTTGTTCAACTTGATGAAATTAGCTAACATATAGTGAATGAAATGGGCACAAGCATCTGCAGGCATGATGGATATCATCCATGTGTGGAGAGGAAAATGTCTTAGGGGCCAGCGATATAAGATACCAAACTGTTGAAGATAGTCTTAGACATTTCTTTTCCCAGTGGCCTGTCCCCCAGCATCCCCCTTGAAACAAAGAACTTAGCATGAAGCTGGGACATTCCCTGGGCAATTTTTAATGCTACACAAATAGATGATGTATTAGTCTATTCTCACACTGCTAATAAATATATATCAGAGACTAGGTAATTTATAAAGGAAAAAGGTTTAATGACTCACAGTTCTATGTGGCTGGGGATGCCTTACATTCTTATGGCTCCCCCAAAGCATGCACATATAGACTTTCTCCCTCTCTTCTGTTTCCTGACGTGCCACCCATTCCTTAAATCCTGTTTCATTTTCCAATTTCACCATGAAGCCTTTCCTGATTTACTTAAGTAAATATTGTTTTTCTTTCAGCCTTCATATCTTGCTTTATTCCTCTGTTAAGGTATTTCTCTTAATCTTTCCTTATATTTGTTGTTTCTTTTCTTCTTTATTAGATCATAGGCTTTCTGAAGGCAGGGGTTGAGCTGTTATGATGTTTATGTTACTTAGGATCTAGATCAATAATAGCTAGTTAGTCAATAGATGTGTATGGGGTTAAAAGAAATTAATCCCCTTTAACCATGGATGAGGCCCTGCCAAAAATGAGCTAATGTTAACTTAAAAAGGAGATTTCCATTACACTTGCTTATGAAAGACTCTTCTTTTGTACTGTATGTGACAAAATGAGAAGGTAAAGGTAAAATAGTGACTTTTCTATGAAGGTAAATTCAAGTTTACAAAAAGCCTTTTACACATATACACCATGGAATATTATGCAGCCATAAAAAATGATGAGTTCGTGTCCTTTGTAGGGACATGGATGAAACTGGAAAACATCATTCTCAGTAAACTATCGCAAGGACAAAAAACCAAACACCGCATGTTCTCACTCATAGGTGGGAATTGAACAATGAGAACTCATGGACACAGGAAGGTGAACATCACACTCCGGGGACTGTTGTGGGGTGGGGGGAGGGGGGAGGGACAGCATTAGGAGATATACCTAATGCTAAATGACAAGTTAATGGGTGCAGCAAACCAACACGGCACATGGATACATATGTAACAAACCTGCACATTGTGCACATGTACCCTAAAACCCTAAAGTATAATAAAAAAAAAAAAAAAAAAAAAAAAAAAGCCTTTTATTTTGTGTTGCTGCTCTTTTGACTTGTTGAAAATTAACGTTTGTCCTTTATTGTGGTGGGAAGTGCTTGATTGTTAGAAGAATAAAGCTTTAGAATCTCTATGTTAGTCTCTCTAATTTTTTACTGGTCTGTGAAATCAGAAGTCTTGGGAACTGCTAATCTAGGGTGTTTGTACATTCCAATATAACCAAACAAAAGGGCTAAGGGATTCTGGTGTAACCATGTATGGAGAAAAGAACAATGGACTAAGATGTAGGAAAATTGATGCCAGCCCTAACAGATCTTACAACTACTTATGTAACATTGGTCTTGGCTTTATGCAATTAAGATGAATAAAATTGCCTCAGGTACCTCTTGAGGTAGATGTGAGTCCCAAGTAAATAATCAGGTTGTGAAATGTTTTTGTTTCTGTTATAGTTTAAAAGGAAGGGATTGTGTAGTGCTAGTTATTGGTAGTTTGTGTGTGTGTCTTTAGTTTCAACCGTATTTCCTTTAGAGCCGTTTATTCATAACTAGAAACAAGTCCATGATTTTCTATCCTTTGAATTACAAATTATTCGTCACCCTTCTAGTGACATTGATTTGATTATATATCGTAAACTGTCCAGCAGGATTTTTATTGTCAGTTTAAAATGAAATAATAGCTTAAACATCAGAATGCCAGTGGTAGATATTTGTATAAGTGATTCTAGCTGAAATGATATATGGACACCATTTGTATTTTGGGAGGCTCTAGTCATGTAAGAAGTGAACTTTAAGTCTGAAGCATACTTATGCAGATATTCTACACGAAGGGTTATTTCTGCAATGCAAAGTTGTCTTTCACTTTGCATGAACAAAACCAAGACAAATGGAACTGATTGCATTAATTCACTAAGTGACTACACATGGGCTGTGTGTAAAGATATGTTGCCAAAATATTGAATTACAGGACTATTTGTAAAATCTGAGAGTAGAGTAGGGTTAGACCTAGAAGGGTAAAATTGGCCACTATATTAGTCCAGTTTCATGCTGCTGATAAAGACATACCTGATATTGGGAAGTAAAAGAGGTTTGATGGACTTAACAGGTCCACATGCCTGGGAGGCCTCAAAATCATGGTTGAAGGCAAGGAGGAGGAAGTCATGTCTTACATGGATGATGACAGGCAAAGAGAGAGAGATTATGCAGGGGAACTCCTCTTTATAAACCATCAGATTTCGTAAGACTTACTCACTGTCACAAGAGCAGCACCGGAAAGACCTGCCCCAATGATTCAATTACCTCCCACCAGGTCCCTCCCATAACAGATGGGAATTCAAGATGACATTTGGGTGGGGACACAGCCAAACCATATCAGCGACTTACTCCCCTCTTGTGTGTCATCGTCATTAAAATATGATATTACACAGGCCACACATAATATTTTAAAGTTGAGAAACTTTTGTCTTTTGCCCTGTCCTCCCTTAATGCCTTAATGTAGTTTCCTACAAGCAATAGGTATTTCCATTTTTTATCTCTCAGGCCCAGTGGCCTCTGCTACTCTCTGGCTTTTTACAGACTGCTAATGAGATACCACCACTGTGTTCCTTCCCAGGAAGTTAGTATTGCAGGCTCCTGAGTGAACCTTTTATCTTTTACTTCTTGTTTAACAAAACCATACTTTTTGGGGCTGTTGATCTCAGGTAGATGTTGGGAATATAGCCGTAAAATAAATTCACACTGAGATGCCACTGCTAATAGCTGATAATGAGGTAGGCATCCCAGGTTTTATTTATCAGACCAAAAAATGGACTGGACAATGTTCGACTCACAAGAAAGGGATTTAGATAGGGATCTTTCCTGAAGCCCTTGAAATTATCCCCTGGAGATCAACTTTATCTCACATATAATGGGACCTCCCTTTCTAAATTAAAATTTCAATGGGTCACTGCATTATATTCAGAGATACTGTTCTGAATCAAAAGTAAATTTTGTCTGTAGAGAAGATTTTTAAACTGGAAGGTGAATGCAAATCCAATCTAATCCGTCTGAAAAGGCCAAATGAGAGCTCTACCTGAGATTAAAAATGGTTGGCTCTGGTCCACATCCATTTAAAACAAGTAATAGAAGATCAGTAAATGCAAAAATGGAATGAAGGACAGGAGAATCCATGGTTTTGGGTGTATGAAGTCCTTAAATATCACTTACCAAACACATGCTAAACACAGGGTGACACTAGGGTTTTATAAATGAAACACATGGTTCCTGAACTAAAGAAGCTCACTCTCTAGGGAGTAGATCAGCAAATAGAACATTATTTTATAAATATGTGATAAATGCTCTGTTAGAGGCAAGTCCAAGATATTCTGAGAGCTCAAAGTACCAACTAACGTAGACTGGGAATGGAAAGACATAGAGCAATATTTTAGAAGGCTTTTATTAGGTAAATTAATTGAGTTTGGAAGACTGAATAAAGATTAAAAAGAGGAATTTAAAAAAGACCACTCTTACTGTCTTGTTTTCTATCTTAATTTGAAAATCATTAACCCTGAATTAACTCATTTGTGTGTTTTTAAAGTATTTTCTAAGCTCACATGTATATTAAAGGATAAAGGTTGAAAAAGCACCTACAGTAAAGGATAAAAAGCTTTTATGTTCCTTTTGAATGCCCAACTGTGGGTGCCTTTTGGTAATTATGGGCTCAGTTACCATGTGTATATTCCTACCAGTCGCACAAATGGTGGTTAAAGGAGAAGAGCATAGTAAGTGCAGCCAGAGACTATTTAAAGTGGTTCAGCATTCATTAACTACAAAACCTCTAAATTGAAACAAGTGAGGTAAATTATGATTATGGATTCAAGACACAGGAATGGATGTGCAATACAAATCTATCTGGGGTTTTCATACTATGGTAATTTGCCAGGGAGTTATAGAAACTCTAGGATAAAATAAATGTATCTCTGGATAATCTATGTTACTGAAAAATTTGGGAATATAGTTAATGGTAAAACATAGAGATACACAGCAGTCCATGATGGATTGATACATATCACACACACACACACACACAAACACAAACACACACATACATACACACACACACAAACACACACACACATACACACACACCCACATGCCCTTCTTTCGTTTATTTGAGTAGAACAGTTTGAAAAAATGTAACAGACTAAAAAGACACAGAAGAAAATAGCAAAACTATCAGGTATTTTATAGTCTTTACTGAACTTCATTTTTCTTCATTGTATAAATATGTTCAAATATGCTATCAGATTCAGAGCACAAATCCTGACTCATAACTCATCTCTCACTCCTTATAATTGCTACACTTTAAAGGTCTTTTAGAAAAGAACATTTAACTTACTCCACTCAACTCTCTTTTGGCTGACATTTGCTTTCACTCCCTCTTTGTCATTTTCGGTCATCACAAAGGCTTCTGGAAAAGGTATGAAAAAAAGAAATACAAAGGAGAACTGTTCAGCTGGTGTCAAAGGACTAACTCTTGGCCTAAATTTTTCATTTTTCAGTGAATTACAACATGCAGGTCTTTAACAATGACTCTGAATACATCTGGAGCATTTTAAGGAACAAAATAAAAGGGAGGATTGCCACTTTATAATCGCTGATCCAGGAAGCTACATGTTCTTTTAGGCAGATTGATACAAGCTTTAAGTGAGCAAAGGGCTGAAAGCAGAGTATTTTCAGTCACTGAATTATACATATTAAAAATGTGACTTCTGTTGAATGTGAATTGTATCTCAATAAATCTGTTATAAAACAGAATATATAACAAAAAATTCTGAAAAAATAGAATTACATATTGCTCTACCTCATAAGAAATTACAAGATGTATTTATATTTCTTTTTTTTTAGTTTACTATTAATTCTCCTAGGGGGCTTATGAGTTTGCATAGTTTGTGCTATGGCTAAAGAAACATGCACAAAATGGTTTACTTGCTATATTGCAACACTACTTGGTTCTATAGACAAGCACATGCAAATCACTAGGCTCCATTTAGAAAACATAATTTTATATTTCATCAATTTCTTTTATTGTTATTCTAATCAGAGATGTATAAAACAGAGCTTCGAGATTTCTTAATTCAATCTTTTTATTTTACTTGTAAGGACCGTGAAATCCAGAGGAGTTAAACTCCAACATTTCAGCACATGACTAATGGATCTGGGTCTAGATCCCGGGGATAGCCTCAAGTCCAGTGAATAGGGCACTAGACTGGGAGAAAAAGATCTAAATTTGGGTCTCAGAACTGTCAACTTTCAGAACCTACCAACTTTCCCATTTATAATACTTAAGAACATGTTTAATAGTTAAAGCAAAGTTCAAATGTTGGTTGACGTTATTGATAAATAATGACATTATTGATTAATAACGTTATTGATAACTAACAAACTTCCAAATTTTTTATGGGGAAATTTAAATTGCCAAAATGATGTATGCTTCTCATCATATTAGTGCAAGATGGATATCAGTTTCCCCTAATTTGTTTGAATCCCAGTGCTATCATCTCTTAGCTGAGTTTTGTTTCAGGGAATGAAGATTTGTCATTTTCAGTCCCTAGTATACTAGCTCATTTTTTTTAGAATTGTCTTTCAATTACAGAGATGAAGTCATGTTATAGATGAGCCAAGTCATGATGAGGTCACCTATATACATCTAATCTATTTCATAAAGCACAGCTTTATTTTGATTTTAAATGTTATTAAAGACCATTGGTCCAGCCTGCATAAATAAAAGTCTTAGACCTTTACCTTGGAAAGGATAACTTATTGGTATAAAGCCTCATTGACACAATGACACTTATTCTGCCAGTTTGTGCACTGCATACTATATCAGCATAAGGAGAAAATTATTAACATTTATATTACCACGCCATGAAAGAAAGCAAGCAGCTTAGTTTTCCCTGAAAATAAAATCCATGTGAATTTTATTTGAAAGATTGGACTGAACTTCACTAATAGAGCTACTTTACGATGAAGATACATCCATGTCTTAAAAGAAACATCTGTCCATAATCTGTAAAGTTACACAGGGTTGTCCTTCAGAAGTATGTGAAAGAAGACTAAGTATATGATGACTTGCAGTGTATTAGATGCTAGCATGTTTCTGGGATGATGTAGGAGGTATGAAGGCTAATCATTAATTCTGGAGTGTTCCCTTGGAGGGTTAGGAGTGTTAGCAGGGCAGTGTCATTTTCAAGTGGTGTGCATGTGTGTGTATTCTCAAATGCTCAATGAAATGTTTGTGTGTATGTATACACAAATATTTCATTGAACATTAAACATGTTAAGCAGTAAAAATGTTAATGCTAAACATTCACATTAAACACATGAAAGCACAAAACCTTCTAATAAAATTATAACTAGAAGTAGCCTTTTATTTATGCATGTCCTAGTATTTCAGAAACGTTCACAATTATCATAAATGAATGGTAATAGTGGATGTTTACTGAATATACCAAAGAAGTTAGATATCAAAAACTTTTAATGAAGGATATTGCCATCAATTGTTTTCACTAGTTTAAAACTTTTACAGCTGCTTGAGTCATTGATCTTTGGAATTGATCACATTGGCCAGTTTTCTTCATATAGCATTGCTATCAATAAATATTGATAAACTCATGTAGATTTGCTTTAGTCATAATTCATTGCCTCTGTTTTTCTTTAGTTTCAGTTCTTTATTTGTTGCTGTTATTTTGTTTTGTTTTCTTGTCTCACTCTTCTTTCTATTGACATTCTAGTATTGTTTACAATGGCTTTCCCTCTTAAAATATTTCACTAACCTGGCTCCTTAAGGCATATTTCTTACTTCTAGTTTCTCTTTTTTCAAACATCATCTTAGTTGTGTTTAATTAAATCAGTATGGTTAGCTGATTCTCTCAGTACTCTTTATTGTCATGAAACTAATGTTTGATTCTAGAGTTTTTAATTAACACTTCTATTTTACTTCCCTCTCATATGCACACAGAGAAACAATCTCTTCAATGCTCACATGTTGAATGAGCGTATACTGAGAGAAGGGTTGCCTTGGAAACACTAAATATGGAAAGCTTTCATATCAATTGGTAGATTGACATCTGTTTCTCTGTAGAAGTCATCAGTTTATTTCAGAGCACTATACACATTGTTAGTAATACAATGCACACAAAAATCAGAATTGCTTCACTGAATACAGTAATGGGTAAGAGAAAATGCAATGCTTCTCTTCACAGAGTAAAGCATTTGTTTTGAAACCTTAAGAATTTTACACTGGAGTTTGAGATTTTTCTTGGTCATTTCATTTCATAAGGGATTTGCATTAATTTAGATAGATTCGATGACATAAAATTAATTCCCATTTTTGTTTCATCATTATTAACTAATATAGAATAATATAATGTTTGCTGATGCTTTAAAAAAATTGGGTTCTCGTTGGACCCAAGTACAGTTATAATTCATGTGTATACAAAGGTATATTAAATTTCTTGAGTGCTTGTGAATATGATAGATTAAAAATCAATGTTAAATTATCCATTTTTATGTACTTCATAGAGGATACATATGATACACATGATATTAGCAAACAAGATAGACTCCCTCATGTTTGTAATAACATTTTCATAGACTTTTCAAGTTAATTTCTTGGATTTATCCAATTGTAACTTTTCTCCCCTTTCCATCTTTATTATAAACTATTGCCTAGGTTCTGTTTTTTGACTAATTTGATAAAAGAGAGTGTCTCTCTGATACAATAAATGTGTAGATTTGGAAATACTTTAAAATGTCAAGTAAGATGGTTGTCTATACATTGTTAAATAGTCAATAAATATATAAGTTTAATAAACACCTAACCAATTAATGAACAGAGAACATTATAAAAAACTGCTGTCAGTCTAATCTCTATACTCATGTTTCACTGGCTTAAAGTAGAAGACGGACAGACCAAAAGGGATATCTAGATTTAAAGACTGGCACAAATGATAATGAGGGCTTGGCTCTTGGAATTTAAAAAGTGGAATTTAAATTTAGTGGGTTTGGTCTTCGTGACCCCTTCATTTTGGTAGCTCTTCATTTTACTGGCCTCTGCTAAGAACAGTTGCATTAAGTTTAAATTATGGAGACCTTATAAGGGCATTTCTACTGAGAAGGATAACTTACTTTTCCCATTTATTCCAATATAAATTAATAAGAAATATACTTTCTTTGTAAGATTCCCCCCTCTAAAAAAAACTGGAGAATACTTTCTTTACTATCCTTCACCAGTTCGATACACTGAAGTACACTGTTGTGTGCCAAACCTAGTTAGAACTAAGTAACATGTGTCTTGGGTCCAAAGTTCTCGGTTGCCTCATTAACTAGCTCTGAAAATGTCCTTTCATCCTTGGGGTCCCCGGTGATTTGTGAAGCATACTTTCTAGCCTGCCACATATCTTACTGCCTTAACACTCCTTCCTAGTATCTCTGCAGTTGGAAGTGGAACTACTGACTACTGTCCCATCAATGTTGAACAATTTCCGGGCAACAGGAGAGGTGGAGTGGTGTGGCGCCGAGAGTCTGGGCCTCATGAGATATGTAGTGGGACAGGGGCCATCTGGCTCACAGGCACATCATAGTGCTGCATGTTCTTACTATTAAATCCAAGAGTCCCTAAACTACTGCATATACACCCCAGGCAGGATCTGGGTCATACCAGACATTTCTGTGACTCTATGATGCTATGCCTGTCTTCCTCTGTTGTCCCTTATGGAGTGTACCCAAAGTTAGCAGTACCAGGTGTCTCACAAAACATCAATCGGACGACAATCATTATTACAGACATCACTGAGGTCTCCCCACAAACCTGGAACTTCTCTTTATGTAAAGAGAGTGAAAGAGCACCACCCCTCTCTACTTTGGAGCTGGTAGCCTGAATTCCTTCCCTTTTATTGCTTAGTCAAATGTTTCTGCTGCTTCTTTACTAGGAGAGGGCCTGGGACTCCCTCCTGTAATTGTAGCTTTACTTATGATTCAGTAGAATAGCCAGTAAGATTGGGAAACAGCCCATCACCTGTGACAGAAGGATGAGGTAGGGCTTACCAAGCCATCCTGATTCCCTAAGCTCCAATTTGGAGTATCTTTAATTACAGCATTGCTGAACAATGATGTTACCTAATCCATGTTAGTTTTGAGTTGACAGGTCCAAGTGGAGTGGGACGTTACTTGGCACTGTGGCCTAAGGATGACCCTGGGAAGGAGGTGGCCACTCTTGCTGGGAGCCTTCACCTAGAGTCCTCGAAGGGGAGAAGGCAGAAAGTGAAAAGGTTAGTAAACCTATGGCCAGAAGGCCTGGCCTCTAGGCTTCCAGGTCCATGGGCATTTTTATGAATGCCATGACAGCTAAAGAACTACAGAGGAAAGACTCAGGCCATATACAAAGTCAGCTCTGCATAGAAACCCTTGTCCCAACCCTTCATAACTTGGGCGTTCTACACCCAAATGCCCCAGAATCTCCATAGAGATGCCCACATCTTAGAAGCTTTCAGCTGATGTGTGGTCCTGTAAGACAGGAATTTGGCAGAGCTGGGAAACCTTCTGTCTTAACATCCCACTCCTTAAATTACATGTGTTTTCCGAGAAGTTTTCCCTAAAATTCCATGGATCATGTGACCCTGATCCTAGTGGTAGTAGGCTATCTAGGTAGC
Source organism: Nomascus leucogenys (assembly GCF_006542625.1). NCBI lineage: Eukaryota > Metazoa > Chordata > Mammalia > Primates > Hylobatidae > Nomascus > Nomascus leucogenys. Next base: position 98,954,130 of record NC_044381.1, read on the forward strand.
TTGGTGGTCTCTCGCTAACATCAGTCCTTCCTTGTTCTGTACTTACCAGTCCTATCAACTCTTCCAAGAGCTGACCAGAACAAATCATCTATTTCATGTTTGAGAAATGGTGACAATACATAGGACTTGGCTTATTTTACTTTTAGTTTCGTTTACTCTTGTACTCTCAAAGAGGCAATGAAGAAGGCATACATAAAGTATTCTTTAAGAGCATAAAGCCCCAGTGTCTCCTTTTGCCACTCTTGAAGTCTGCACACCCAAATTTGGTGGTCTCTGAAGCTTGTGCAAAGTGGGACATCTGCCAAGCCACTTGGATTTTGTGCCTTTTATGCTATTTTGGTTCAGAATGGAGTATGTACTATTAGTTTCCACCTATTACCACCTAAGGAAATTTAGGTATATTCTTCCAGGCTGTATTTCTTACTGCACTTTTCAGGCCCAATTTCTAGTGCAGCAGGCCTGGCTATGGCCTACCACATATAACCATCCTGGAAGCGTCTCTGAAAACTGAGTTCGATGGAATTGCTTTTAAAAAAATTAAAGGCAGTCCCTGAGATTGAAGTTAGTCAGCTTTACCTGGGGCACCACACCTGGACTATGCTGGAGATGGATGCATTCTTGATGAAATCAGGAAGGGAAGAATGCTGGAAGGCCACCAAGGAAGCAGTGAAGAGCCCTGCTTGTGGGTGAGGGGTGCTGACGGGTGTGTTTACGTTTTCACTCAGGTTCTGGCCATGATGTTCAGGATGCTGCACTGAATTCTACCCAGGCTTCTGGAGCTTACTTTTTTCTCTAGAATAGGTAGAAAAACAGTGTCCACTCCTTTTAATTCTATTCTAAATTTTAGATGTTCTTAATGCCACTAGAGTCACAGAGAAAGGAAATATCTATTCTAATTTTATCAACACACCTTTATTCAGAAGAATGGTTTAGGATGGGTTCTGTGGTCAACATTCTTTAAGTTTTACTGGCTAGGCTAGCTTAGTAAAACACCCAATGCATTAGTAATGTCATAATACTTAAATTTGCTACATTAAAAGCACATTTTTCACAATGTGTCATTATTTTCAGTCACATACAATAGGTGTTTTCTTGCAATACAATTTTTCAATAATACATTAATTTTACATTTTTGCAACCTCCTGAAGAATAAAAGTTGATATAAATACACATATACACATAGAATTACACATGCACACAAAGCCTACTAGGACTAGACTAAAAGAATAATTAAGGCATAGCAATCTCAAAGGCATTACTTCAGCTTGAAGTTTAATATACTGCATTTATTTTCTTATAGTCTGGGACTAATGGGACTTTACTAATGGAAAACTTTATGTGTGTTATTTAAGCATATAATTTTGTTTCCTCAACAAATGAAACAGTGGCCATTAGAAGGTGGGAATAACTAGAAAGAAATAAGGATAGCTTTGCAAAAAAGGGAATGGAAAAGATAGGCTTCCTTTTGGCTGAGATAATAAAAAATATAGGTGAGAAGTATTTGCAAAGGGTTTTTGCTTTCTTGTTACTTGCCATCCTCCTACTCCTAGCTATATGTGCTTCTGATTTTTCCTACTGTTTTTTTTTTCCAGTTGGAAAATTTTGGTTGCTGGGGTAAAAAGATTTCTATTATTGTATGATGGTATTAAAATGGATTATCATAATCCTTTTCTTTATTATATGCATCTAGGTGGAAGCAAATAGAAATAAAAGGATTTGCCATTTGTAGAAATCAAATACCTAAAATGACTAATAAGTTTTACTGTTTGCAAACTTGAACTAAAACTGAAACCAATTATTATTATTATTTTTCCCAGTCCAACAATTCCTTCTTTGTACTTAAAACTTTTTCCATTCTGCTTTTATCAACTGGATTATTCTAAAGAAATTCTTCGTCTCTGAATTGATACTCTTCCTGTGGTTTGCAGTGAAATCAGATTTTCTCTAAGGTGCAGTCATACTCGATGAGCCAATTTAGAGAAGCAAATGCTGAGGCCATGAGGACTGAGCACAGACAGGCTGCATTTATTGTTTTAACCAACTGAAACTCACTTAGGTTTCTTCAGCATTTAACAATATGCAGTACTTTCATGCAAAGTAATTAGATATAAATAGTATGGGCTTTAAGAATATAACTTGATTAGCATTACTTTTAAACAACTAAATCATCTTACAATTAATTCTGTTTTTCTATTATCTGGGTCACTTTATATCTAGGAATAATACTATGTTAAAAATAGTGCCTGATTCACTCTACTGCTAATTGATGTCCTCCCTCAATCTCTATCTTTACTTATCTGTGTCTCTTTGGCCTCCTGTTTTTCTAGCCTCATGTCTTTCTGGTTTTTCTTTCCTTTGAGGCTGTGATCTCTTCTTACTAGCATTCTCCAACCTCTTCTCTCTGGTGAAGTTCCTGAGTGTTGGTCTAGCTGCTCTCAACACTACACTTGATATATCAAATAGGTATGAAATATGTCCTGTGAGTGGGCTTAGCACAGTAGAAAAACCAGCTCTGAGGTCAATTGGCTGTGTATAGGCAGCCCAAGGGTGCTGGCACAACTGGTACAATTTGTGGTGAACAAAGCGAAGGCTCAACAAGGTAGTAAAACCTGTGCTAGATTTAGAGACAGAACAGCCAAGCAGTTCAGGCACCATCCACAAGAGAAGCTGAAAATAACACTGAAATGAAACATACTTATTTAAGCCAAGTTTCCACACATAACTCCTTACATAACTGGAAAAATGTAAATTGTCTATGCTCTTGCCAAATTATACAGTGCCCTTAAATGAAAAGAATAAAAAGCCCTTGCACAGTGCTCATACATAGGCTAAACCTTAATTTTTTTATTGTCCTAAGAACACAACTTGAGATCTACCCTTCTAACAGATTTTTCTGTAGTACAATACAGTATTGGTAGCCCTAGGCACCATGGAGGACAGCAGATCTCTAGAACTGATTCATCTCATGTAGTAAATTTTACACACATCGATTAGCAGCTCATTTCTTTCTCTCCCTAGCCCCTGTTAATCAGCATTCTACTCTTTGCTTCTATGAGTTTGACTATTTTAGATACCTGATATTAAGTAGAATCATGCATTATTTGTTTTACTGTGACTTTCTTTTTTCACTTGGCATAATATCTTCAAGGTCCATCCATGTCCCAGGCATTATCACAGTGCACTAAAACCTCAAATTCCTGGCCTCAAGCCCTCCTACGTCCTCAGCTTTCTAGAGGTACTTGGACTATAGGCCCAGGGACTACAGAAGCACACCACCGCACCTAGCTCCGTGTTGTCTCATGCTGAGGAATTTTCTTCTTTAAGGCTTAATATTATTCTATTGTATGTATATAACACCTTTTCCTTATCCATTCATCTGTGGATGGTCATTTAGGTAGTTTTTACGTCTTGGCCATTGTAAATACTGCTGCAATGATCATGTGAGTGCTGATGTATCTTCAAAACCCTAATTTTACATTTTTTGCAACCTACTGGCAATTGTAGGCTGCCAAAATCAGAAGCTATAGTGTGCTTAAACTCTGATCTTGAATAACCCCTGGTCTACTGTCGTTTACTTGGAAGGAGTGGTTTTCATAAAATATAATTTAAATCTGAATTTAATTTCCTTAATATGTCTCCCAGGAAGCACTCTGGTTTATACAGTTACAAAAGCAAAGTGAAATGTGACAAAAGAATAAGAAATACAGAAAAGCGTCTTTGTAGATTTTTTTATATAACCAGATTCTACTTAACCAGTGGACAAGGCTTAGGAAGCAAATTTGTTTTTATATAGTATTTTTGTCAACAAAAAAGTCAGTCTCTTTCCACCCCCTAAAAATGGGAAACAGACCTTTAAGAAATATAATTTTAAAATGGTAATATGGTATTAAATTTCCAAGGTGCCTGCATATATTTGTGAAGCTGTGAGTAAAAAAAGCCTAGTTACTGAGAGCTTGGAGGCAAGTGTATATAGCATTGGCATCCCTGAGAACTGTGCACTCTTTGCCATAGGCAGGGAATGAACAAGTATAGCTGCATGTTAAGAAAAATTATTTTACCCTTTTTCCTATTTTCCATAACTCTCAGATGTTGGAATTTATGAGATGTATGGCTGCAAGAGAGGTATGTGGTGGTGGCAACAAGACCAAGAAACTATATTTAGAGAAGGAGATCTGCAAGACCGATATCTGTGTTCCACTGGCCAGCAAAGAAATAAAGAACAAAGATGGACCAGAAATTGCATAAGTATTGTTAAGTGTGATGGTACATAAAAACAAGCATATTGTAAATTTTCCAACTTGTGGATATTATTACTCTATGATGGTAGCTATTTTAAGAGTTGAAATAAAGCAAGCTGTATCAGTCTTGTGGAAGAAGATGAAAAACGAACTGAGGAATGAACAAAAAGTTCAGAGTTGAAATTGATTGTGAAAATAAAAATCTGAGCATACAGTTTTGAGATGTAGGTAGTCTTTCCATGAATTTTAGTTATGCTTTTCAGAATGACAGATATCCCATACCTGTCAGTTCAGAAATATTTAATGGTACTTACTAGGTGCCAGGTACTGTTTTAAGCAGTGAATAATTCAGAATTCCTGCATCCAGGAGGTTACATTGGCCCACATTTTCAGGAGCTGAAAAGTGTTTTTTATACACACAAATACATACAAACATATGTAAATATGTATGTAAAACAGGACATACAATGGGAGGGAGCCACTTCAGCACAGTGAAGAAAGGTATCTCTGAGAAAAATTGGATTGGAACTTGAATAATATGCAAAAATCCTGGAGAATAGCATCCCTAACAGAAGGAACATCAAGATTAAAGGCCCTGGGGATGCGAATAACCTTTGGCCATTAAAGGGACAGAAATAAGGCCAGTATAGCTAGAGTGTAGTGAACATGGAGAGAGATTAGATCAGAGAGGTAGGCAAGGGCCAGAAGACACACGATCTTAGGAGCCATGTTAGAATTTTATTCTGGTTGTGATGGTGTGCCAATGGTGTTGAGAAAAGAAGAAAATTGTGATATAAATTCAGGAAAACACTGTAGAGGATAGATCATTGGAGAGAGTGAGAGACAGGGATGTCTGTTGGGAAGTTAATGTAGTGTTCCAGGTGAGAGGTGATGGTGGTTTGGACTAGGGTTCTAGCAATGGGAAAAGTGAGAAATGACCCAATAGGTGATGTATATTTGAGATAGAGACAGAAAGTAATTGGTAAATTGGTTGTTGAGTGTGAGGGGAAAGAAAAGAATACTCAAGTATTAATCCAAGTTGTTAGGTTTGAGAAACCATATGAATAGTGAGTCATTCAGTGAGTTTTGGTGAATAAGTACACTTTGAGGATAAGTACACTTTACAGGGTAGAAATGTGTCCTACTTGGGTTTTTTTAAGATGCAGTGGTGATGACAAGTGAAGTAGTTTATTAATCTGTAGCAAAGGTAAATTGACTAGTCTGGAGATATGACTAGGAGGACCATTGGCATAGATATTGTTTTAAGCCATTTGGTGGGAAGAAAAGTAACCTAAGGGGAGATGGCACTAAGAAAAAGGTTGAGGGGAGTCCTTTAAGGCAATCCAAGATTTAAAAGTCTGACAGGGGAGGAGGAGCTAACAAAGACAGCTGAGGAAGTGCAAGCAGTGAAGTAGCAGAAAAATCTGATAAGAACATTTACCTAGTCGTACAGAGAGATTTTCAACAGAGAAAAGAATCGAACATGTCAAAAAATTGTTGAGAAGTAGAAGATAAAGATGGAGAAACACTGGTGACTATTTGCTTCCAAGTGATGATCTTCCCTCGTTGGGCCATTGAACTTCCCCTTGTTGGTGGCGCCCTGACTCATCCTCAGGAAGGCAATCCTAGCTCCTGGTCAGGACACATTCTCAGGGTCTCACTTTACCAAATTAACCTATTGCCTAGTTTTTGGCTTGCTTCTGAATGGCTAGGGTGGCTATATATGCCAGTTTCCTCAGGGAAAGCTTAGATAATGTTTTTTTTATTATTATTATACTTTTAGGGTACATGTGCACAATGTGCAGGTTTGTTACATATGTATCCACGTGCCATGTTGGTGTGCTGCACCCATTAACTTGTCATTTAGCATTAGGTATATCTCCTAATGCTGTCCCTCCCCCTCCGCCCACCCCACAACAGTCCCCAGAGTGTGATGTTCCCCTTCCTGTGTCCATGTGTTCTCATTGTTCAATTCCCACCTATGAGTGAGAACATGTGGTGTTTGGTTTTTTGTCCTTGCGATAGTTTACTGAGAATGGTGGTTTCCAGTTTTATCCATGTCCCTACAAAGGACATTTTTTATGGCTGCATAGTATTCCATGGTGTATATGTGCCACATTTTCTTAATCCAGTCTATCGTTGTTGGACATTTGGGTTGGTTCCAAGTCTTTGCTATTGCGAATAGTGCCGCAATAAACATATGTGTGCATGTGTCTTTATAGCAGCATGATTTATAGTCCTGTGGGTATATACTCAGTAATGGGATGGCTGGGTCAAATGGTATTTCTAGTTCTAGATCCCTGAGGAATCGCCACACTGACTTCCACAATGGTTGAACTAGTTTACAGTCCCACCAACAGTGTAAAAGTGTTCCTATTTCTCCACATCCTCTCCAGCACCTGTTGTTTCCTGACTTTTTAATGATGGCCATTCTAACTGGTGTGAGATGGTATGTCATTGTGGTTTTGATTTGCATTTCTCTGATGGCCAGTGATAATGAGCATTTTTTCATGTGTTTTTTGGCTGCATAAATGTCTTCTTTTGAGAAGTGTCTGTTCATGTCCTTCGCCCACTTTTTGATGGTTTTGTTTTTTTTTTTTTCCTTGTAAATTTGTTTGAGTTCATTGTAGATTCTGGATATTAGCCCTTTGTCAGATGAGTAGGTTGTGAAAATTTTCTCCCATTTTGTAGGTTGCCTGTTCACTCTGGTGGTAGTTTCTTTTGCTGTGCAGAAGCTCTTTAGTTTAATTAGATCCCATTTGTCAATTTTGGCTTTTGTTGCCATTGCTTTTGATGTTTTAGACATGAAGTCCTTGCCCATGCCTATGTCTTGAATGGTATTGCCTAGGTTTTCTTCTAGGGTTTTTATGGTTTCAGGTCTAACATGTAAGTCTTTAATCCATCTTGAATTAATTTTTGTATAAGGTGTAAGGAAGGGATCCAGTTTCAGCTTTCTACATATGGCTAGCCAGTTTTCCCAGCACCATTTATTAAATAGGGAATCCTTTCCCTCATTTCTTGTTTTTTTCAGGTTTGTCAAAGATCAGATAGTTGTAGATATGAGACAAAGAAGGGCATTATATAATGGTAAAGGGATCAATTCAACAAGAAGAGCTAACTATCCTAAATATATATGCATCCAATACAGGAGCACCCAGATTCATAAAGCAAGTCCTGAGTGACCTACAAAGAGACTTAGACTCACACACAATAATAATGGGAGATTTTAACACCCCACTGTCAACATTAGACAGATCAGTGAGACAGAAAGTTAAGAAGGATACCCAGGAATTGACCTCAGCTCTGCACCAAGCGGACCTAAGAGACATCTACAGAACTCTGCACCCCAAATCAACAGAATATACATTTTTTTCAGCACCACACCACACCTATTCCAAAATTGGCCACACAGTTGGAAGTAAAGCTCTCCTCAGCAAATGTGAAAGAACAGAAATTATAACAAACTGTCTCTCAGACCACAGTGCAATCAAACTAGAACTCAGGGTTAAAAAACTCACGCAAAACCGCTCAACTACATGGAAACTGAACAACCTGCTCCTGAATGACTACTGGGTACATAATGAAATGAAGGCAGAAATAAAGATGTTCTTTGAAACCAACGAGAACAAAGACACAACATACCAGAATCTCTGGGACACATTCAAAGCAGTGTGTAGAGGGAAATTTATGGCACTAAATGCCCACAAGAGAAAGCAGGAAAGATCCAAAATTGACACCCTAACATCACAATTAAAAGAACTAGAAAAGCAAGAGCAAACACATTCAAAAGCTAGCAGAAGGCTAGAAATAACTAAAATCAGAGCAGAACTGAAGGAAATAGAGACACAGAACACCCTTCAAAAAATTAATGAATCCAGAAGCTGGTTTTTTGAAAAGATCAACAAAATCGATAGACTGCTAGCAAGACTAATAAAGAAGAAAAGAGAGAAGAATCAAATAGACACGATAAAAAATGATAAAGGGGATATCACCACTGATCCCACAGAAATACAATCTACCATCAGAGAATACTACAAACACCTCTACGCAAATAAACTAGAAAATCTAGAAGAAATGGATAAATTCCTCAACAAATACACCCTCCCAAGACTAAACCAGGAAGAAGGTGAATCTCTGAATAGACCAATAACAGGCTCTGAAATTGTGGCAATAATCAATAGCTTACCAACTAAAAAGAGTCCAGGACCTGATGGATTCACAGCCAAATTCTACCAGAGGTACAAGGAGGAACTGGTACCATTCCTTCTGAAACTATTCCAATCAATAGAAAAAGAGGGAATCCTCCCTAACACGTTTTATGAAGCCAGCATCATCCTGATACCAAAGCCTGGCAGAGTCACAACCAAAAAAGAGAATTTCAGACCAATATCCTTGATGAATATTGATGCAAAAATCCTCAATAAAATACTGGCAAACCGAATCCAGCAGCACATCAAAAAGCTTATCCATCATGATCAAGTGGGATTCATCCCTGGGATGCAAGGCTGGTTCAACGTATGCAAATCAATAAATGTAATCCAGCATATAAACAGAACCAAAGACAAAAACCACGAGTATCTCAACAGATGCAGAAAAGTCCTTTGACAAAAGTCAACAACGCTTCATGCTAAAAACTCTCAATAAATTAGGTATTGATAGGACGTATCTCAAAATAATAAGAGCTATTTATGACAAACCCACACCCAATATCATACTGAATGGGCAAAAACTGGAAACATTCCCTTTGAAAAGTGGCACAAGACAGGGATGCCCTCTCTCACCACTCCTATTCAACATAGTGCTGGAATTTCTGGCCAGGGCAATCAGGCAGGAGAAGGAAATAAAGGGTATTCAATTAGGAAAAGAGGAAGTCAAATTGTCCCTGTTTGCAGATGACATGATTGTATATCTAGAAAACCCCAATGCCTCAGCCCAAAATCTCCTCAAGCTGATAAGCAACTTCAGCAAAATCTCAGGATACAAAATCAATGCACAAAAATCACAAGCATTCTTATACACCAATAACAGACAAACAGAGAGCCAAATCATGAGTGAACTCCCATTCACAATTGCTTCAAAGAGAATGAAATACCTAGGAATGCAACTTACAAGGGATGTGAAGGACCTCTTCAAGGAGAACTACAAACCACTGCTCAATGAAATAAAAGAGGATACAAACAAATGGAAGAACATTCCATGCTCATGGGTTGGAAGAATCAATATCGTGAAAATGGCCATACTGCCCAAGGTAATTTATAGATTCAATGCCCTCCCCATCAAGCTACCAATGACTTTCTTCACAGAATTGGAAAAAACTACTTTAAAGTTCATATGGAACCAAAAAAGAGCCTTCATCGCCAAGTCAATCCTAAGCCAAAAGAACAAAGCTGGAGGCATCACGCTGCCTGACTTCAAACTATACTACAAGGCTACAGTAACCAAAACAGCATGGTACTGGTACCAAAACAGAGACATAGATCAATGGAACAGAACAGAGCCCTCAGAGATAATGTGTTTTTTTTTTTTTTTTTTTTTTTTTTTTTTTTTTTTTTTGCATTTTTTTTTTTATTATACTTTAGGGTTTTAGGGTACATGTGCACAATGTGCAGGTTTGTTACATATGTATCCATGTGCCATGTTGATTTCCTGCACCCATTAACTCGTCATTTAGCATTAGGTGTATCTCCTAATGCTGTCCCTCCCCCCTCCCCCCACCCCACAACTGTCCCCGGAGTGTGATGTTCCCCTTCCTGTGTCCATGAGTTCTCATTGTTCAATTCCCACCTATGAGTGAGAACAGATAATGTTTTTAAGTGTTAAATTTTATGACCAAAAGTGTTTTATCAATTATATGGTCACTCTACAAACAATCATATAAATCTGAAGCAACAGGGGCAAGGACTGGTTGTAGGGAAAATATATTCTGCATGTAAAATGCAGAAGAGTATTTACTGCTTTTCAGCTGAGTCCTGTGAGGGCCACTGAGATTTGGTGTAGTTCTTCTAGATATAAGTTGACAGACCTGGCCAGGTACAGTGAGATTGACTGTCCGAAACTGCATTTCATTGTATATGGCATTGAAGATTAAGAAAGGGAATAATCTTGTATTCATATTGCCTGTCTGCAGACTCAGGAGATACCTCATTAGGTATTCTCAGTTTGGTTCTGGATCGGTTTCAGTGTTTCCTAACGTTTTTCATGTCATTGCACATATTGAACATGATGATGTATCTTGCTGCTTAGTGGAGTAAATGTACCAAGGCTATGACTTGCTTGGAGGACACAAGACTCAGTACATGAGTAAGCCATCCACAGCACATCAGGGTGTCACAGCACATTACAGGGATGGCTGCATGAGAAAACATGCTCCCTAGGAAGCAGGTCAGATAGTCCTGAAGAAATTTACAAGAGGCAGGGGAAATAGCCACTGTGATATAAGACTGAAAATGCCTGCTCATGACAAAGTGAACACAGTAGTTTCAGCTGGAGTCCTCATTTAATTCAGTACTGGGGAGAAGTATGCTGGTTGAAAAAGAAAGACGTTTCAAATTAGAATTAGTATGGTCTATCAGCATTCTAAATTTTCTGTAGGTTGAGAAAATATATTAATGTTTCCAATGTCACTTGTTTAGAGAATAGTTTGTATTGATGGATTTCTACCCCTTCTAAGATAACGTAAACAAAATTAGCACAGTCTAAATTTATAAAAATTTGGCTCTTCCATTTGTGTTTATGTTCACAGCTCTTGGATTTAAAAAAAAAACTGAGGTAAACTGACTCCAACTGCATTCCTAACTACTTCTAATAATACTTTTATGGCCTGGGAATTGGCTTATTTTCTAAATTTGGAGAGTATCAGAACAGAACTGCAAAAATATTGTCTTACTACACTTTGAATTCTTTACAGCAAGGCTCAAGAGAAACTTACTGAATAATTCAACAACATAATTCCTAAAGGACTACACACTGATTCCAGTAAAAGAGCCAGAACCTCACTTGATAAAAGAACCCTAACTATAACAGCTGAGATTGAGGAGAATTAGAAGGTTGGGATGGGAGATAATTATTGAATGTTAATTAATCCACAAAGGTGAGATATTTTGAGTCTGGACTTTGGGATTTTAAATTTCATCCTTAATTTGCAAAAAAAAATTATATTCAATTTATCATAGACAATTTTACAATAGATGGGATTTTTATATTCAAATATGAGGCATTTCTACAATGGTAGTATTTTGTTGTTGGAATCTTGATATTGCCATTTGATCTTACTGCAAAACCCCTACTAGGCCCTATTGGACAAAGAAGTTGAATGTAATTTAGCATGGGAAACACCACAGGGCATGAAATTTTAGCCCTGAGTATGCAAGGGATATATTAGAGAGGGTGTCTGATTAACCTTTGCTCTAACATAGTTTCTTCAGTGAGGTGATAACAGTCTTCTACAACACTTACCCTGCCTGTCTGAATCTTCACACTTTCTCTGTACTTGGATCTCTGCTGGCTGACTGTTGTGTGTGTTACTTGAAGAGACACTCTGATTTTGGATTCAGCATAACATTCTGACTAATGGCCCTTTTATCCAACTATATGCAACTCCTGGCATTAGACTTACCTTAATATGGTCATCTCAAAGTACTTATCCAGGTATTTACTCAATTATTTAATTACATGATATAGCTTTTTACTTTCGTCTACCTCTGTGCTAAACTTTTCCTTGTCTTCCTTGATATATCCCAATGCCATCCAAGACCTAGCCCTGACACTGATTATTCAGTTGTTCTGCCATGGCCTGAGCTTTTTAGTGTGACTCAAGTCACAGCTTCATGTTTGTGTTTATATCCAACCTGAACTTCTTGAAGAAGGTAGTTTGACATGGATTATAAAAATAATGTTTGTTATCAGAGTACATGAAATAGAAAGTTGACAATAAAAGTAAGTCCATTATCTCAACAAAGCAATATTTTGTCCCATTAGTGGTGAGACAAATTTTTTTAAAATTATGGAATTTTAAGATCAATTTATCTCATCATTTTACATATATAATAGAATAATTGTTCTATATGTAATAATAGGATACTAGAGCTATCAAAGGTTTCTTCCGTCCTTTTCCTTCTGTCTCTTTCTGCAGAGCTGGGATACAGACTCATTCACCTGGCTCCAGAACCTGAGGCTAAAACTCTTGGGAATCACTACCTCTGACAACATTGTGCTTTAGTCCCCATGACCTGTCTCTTCCTTTCATATATTTTATGAATTTATTTCCAAGGATGGGAATCTGACTTTCTTGAACCAAATGAAGATAGTAAATACTGTCCAAATAGCAGATGACAGGTGTCATGAAGCTCAACTCTTAAAAAAATTGCTAGTTAGATGATACTTCAGATTTACCCATAGACTGGGTGGCTTCAACAAAAAACATCTATCTCTCAAAGTTCTGGAGACTGAGAAGTCCAAGATCAAGGTGCTAGCAGATTCAGTTCCTGGTAAGGGCCCTCTTCCTGGCTTGCAGATGGGCACCTTCCCACTGTGTCCTCATATGGTGGAGATGCACACACACACACACGCACACACACACGCACACACACACGAGAGAGAGCAGGAGCATGAGCGCCCTGGTCTCGTCTTATAAAGGCACTAATTCCATCACGAGGACCTCGCCCCCATGCCGTCATCTAAACCCAATCACCTCCCAAAGGCCCTATCTCTAATGCCATCACATTGAGGATTAGGGCTTCAATACATGATTTTGGGGGGACACAGTTCAGTCCACAGCACTCCCGGATTATCAACATCCTGCAACAGAGTGATATATTTGCTAACAATCAGTGAACCTACATTGACACATCATTATCAAATATGTTTCAAACAATATAATTAAAAATGTTGAATTTTATCTATTATTTTTTTCCTGCATCTGTTAACATGATGGCATAATCTTTCTCCTTTAATCGTCTGATGTGGAGATAGCATTAGTTTATTTTCTAATGTTAAATCAACCTTGCATTTCAGTGATAAATTAAGTTGGTTCTGCTATACTATCTATGGTAAAATTGTTCATGTTCATTTTGAAAAATTTTGTTTAGAACTTTTGTGTATATATATATATATATATATAATATATTTGAATTAGAACTGAACGTTTGTCAGTTTTGTCCTTTATAGATTCATTATAAAGATTATGCTAGCTTCACACAGTAAAAAGAGCAGCGTTCTGTCATTTTAAAATCTCTGGAGGAGCTTTTGTAAGATAGAAATTACTGTTTCTTAAATGTTTCACGGGAAAGTTTGGGGGAAGGTTGCCTATGGAGTAATAGACTGCAGTTCTTTTCTTTCTTCTTTAAGCAGTTTAGTAACTTATATCTTTGTAGAAATGACTTTTATCTAAGATTTTAAATATATTGCTTAAGTTATTTATAATATACTTTTATCTCTTTTAACAGTAGCAACATCTGTAGTTAGCTCATCTTTCTGAATTCCTTATACTGGTTATCTATGTCTTTTCTTTCCATTGATGATTACTGGAGATTTTTCATTTTAGGACTTTTGAAAAACTGAGTTTGGCTTTATTTATTCTTTTATTATATGTTTATTTTATTATTTATTTTCTTCTTTTCTGAAGTGTTTAGGGTACTGTTTTTTCTGAATTCTTGATATAGATACTAAAATCACTAATTTTTAATTTTTCTTATTTTTCAGTTCATGCATGCAATTGGATCTATACATTTCCTTCTAAGTAGAGTTTTAACTGTATCTGAAAATTTTCGGTATTGCAGAATTTTGTTATTGTTGAAAATATGTTTTATTTTCAGTTATGATTTCTTTGAGCCATTAGCCGTTTAATGGTTTCTTAGTGTTAAAAATACTTAGTTTTTCTAGTTTTCTGTGTGCTTTGATTTGAGTTGCATTGAAGCTAGAGGACACACTGTGTTTGACTTCAGTCCTTTGAAATTTATTAAGGTTTGTTTTGTGGCCTTAATATATGGACAAATTTTGAATATATACAAAGTTTTATATATATAATATATACATATCAACAGTTGAAGAATACACATTTTTTCATCTTTAGGAAATATGAATTCAAGGATCGATTGGAATTTTCCTGCAGTGTTTGTGGTTAATAGTGCCTGATAAGGTCCTGTCCATTAAACTTTTATTTTTAGATAAAAGTCAACATTTTAAATTATATTGTTTGAAAACATATTTGATAATGATGTGTCAATGTATGTTCATTGATTGTTAGCAAATGTATTACTCTGTTGTAGGATGTTGGTAATCGGGGAGTGCTGTGGACTGAACTGTAGAAGAGCAGTCTTACAGTGATGTCATGTCCCTGAAACCAGGTTTCCAGGCTGTAGGTCATTCAGGGGTTCCTGTGGCTTATATTTGTGAGAACTCGTTTTGACTTATTGGTGGTAATCTTGAGTATATACATTAAATCTTTGTGATATTAAGCCATATTAATCTGTAAAAGAGCAGATCAAAGGTCTGACAAATTGGAGATTATATTAAGATACTTCGTGTTTCCTTTCTGGTAATGCTCTTTTCAAGTGAAGAGAATTAGTTCTGTAAGGTTCTCAGAGAGTAAAATAGAAGATCATCAACATACTCTATAAGGATGGATTACTGAGACATGAATGTCTCTAAGTTTATAGTTATTTGCAAGGAATAAGAGAGTACTTCTGTAAATCTTGGGGTATAACTATTCAAGTATATCGTTGATTTTCCCAAGTGAATTGCAAATAGATACATTAAGTCTGGGTATAAGTGTACGCTAAAAAGTGCTGAGAATTGATCTAACACTAGAGAGTCAATAGCTATGTCAGTGATCAAGGAGAAAATGATATTGGGGTTAGGGAACAAAGGAAGCAAGAAGCACAGTCTTTTAATGGCCTTTAAAACTTGCACAAAACAGTAGCTGCACCTATTTGTCTTTTCAATGAACAGAACAGAGTTAATACTAGGGCTAATACAGAGACTAATGAGTTGTCTCAGAAGGTACCAGATAGAATAGATGGCATTTCTCCCTTAGTGAGTATTGGGCTAATTTTACCAAGGACTCAGCCAGATCAATTGAGGCTATAATAGGTTCAGCATCATTTATGTGCCCTACATCTGAACTGTTTTTAGCCCAGAAGCTCTTGGGAACAGATTCAGAGCTTAAGGTATCAATAGAATAGGTATCAGGTAATAACATCTGTGCTATCATCAAACCACAGACTGGGGATTTTATTTAGAAAGTGGCTGTCTGATTCAACCTTAATGGAGGCACCTCATTTTAAAAATAGGTTTTGTACCAGCAGATTCACCAGAGTGAAATTTCTAGGTAGAGAAGCTTAGTGACTAGTGCAGTGTCCCAGAGTGATAGGAAGTAGTTGAGAAAAAGGCAAAGTTTGAAGGGTATTTGAGATTCTTACCCTGGAAAACTTTTTGTGACTCTATGGAAGGCATAATAGAAAGGTCATAGGGTTAACAGCAAATGGAAGATAGTGTTTTTGCCAGTCACATGGATATTTATTTATTTTTTTGGTGGTAAGGGCAATTTTGGGCAAAATGAAAATATTGTGTCCTTGGAGGATGTTATTTTGTTACACAGATTTGTCCTTTCTCTTTTGATATTCTATCTCTGGAACTAAGGCAGGGCTAATGTTCTTTCAGTGTCCCACTTTCTTATAATTTGAACAGATGTCTTTGTCTAGATTCGGCATGGAGGTGTCCTTTTTGCTTAATCCGATTAAGTATTATTTGGTCTTTAATTTTTCTGTTTCTCAAGTCAAGGTATCTTCAGAGTTGTTTGCCAGCTCTTGTAATTCATACTGATCATCGTATCATCTGTTTATAGGAGGCAGATAGGAGACTATTTTATCTTCTGCTTCCTAACTAAATCTGCCACCTCAGTTTTAAGAGTGTTAACAAAAAGATGCCTAGGACAGATATAATGTTCTCTGAGGTTGGTGTAGTCTCTAAATGTGGTAGTGCCATGTTCTCTAAGATCGGGGATTAATTTTATTTTTTCCTTTTTATAAGACTAAAGATTTTGCCAATTAGTTTGAATTGAAAAGATATCAGGGGTAGTTGCTAAGAGATATTATACTATTTTATATCCATTTTGTTATTCATTTCTGGTCAAACTTTGATACATATTTGATAAAATTTTGTAATCAAGTTACTCTGCTTTTTTTTTTTCAAAAGAGATTTTGGTATCTCTGGGTCTCAAAGGGAGATACGTTAATTAGGGAGGGTGAGAGAGTCCTAGACTATACGACCCAAGGACAATTCCCAGTTTTTTACTGAATTCTTATTTTTCAGTGTGAGAGAAGAGTAGATCTTATAGTTCTGACCTTGACCAATATTTGAAACTACATTTCCAGTGGAGCTGGGGTGATAATTCTTTCCCACTTACGTTAGAAGACATTGTGAGGCATTATGGACCAGTGAGATGGTTATGTTTAAAAAGAATAGGGGAGAGAGGAAAAGGTCCAGGGAAGGTGTAGAAAGAGGAACAGACCAAGTGGGAGGAGGAAACAAATACGCAGGCGGACCTGTAGGAGGGAGGAAAACCCTGAGGTGGGTCAAGAGAAAGAGATGAGAGGTAAAGCTTGGATTGCAGATGCTCTAAGTTTTATTCGCCTTTTTTAAAGCCTCCTTAAAAGGAGAAATTTAAACTTTTTTGGTCTTTTAGAAGCTTCTTCATATGGATCTTAAAAATTCTGACAATTGGATATTTGAAGTCTTTGAGCCCTTTGATTCCAAAGCACCACATAGTGGATTATCATATTCATATTTCAAATTATCCAGTGTGGTCACTGAAGTTCTAAATTGCCCTTGGCAAAATGCTGTCATAGCTTCAAATATTTGGTGCCTTTGGTCTCATGATATGAATACATGATCCAAACTGGACAACGACCCAGAGAACGATTCATGAGAACTCTGAATAGTGAAACAAATCAAATAAAGGCTTTTATCAAGGACAAATTAAGGATAAAAGATTAGGAGTTATCCATGTAAGAGGGTGAAGCCCATGCAGGAGCAAGGCAGGCTCATATATTCAGTTGCTGGGACTCAAAGGAGCAGAGACATAAATGGAGGCAAACATGTATGTTCAGTATGCATTGTGTCACTGGAGGTGCATTACTTTTTCTAGTACTTGGAACTTTTCTGCTATGGATCCCCATTAGAATAACTGGAAGCTCTTTAAAAATATCAGTGCCAAGCACCACCCCAACTGTAGGGTGATTAATTTAGAATCAATATATATTTTTTAAATTTTTTTAATTGAGAAATAATGATTGTGTTTATTTATGGGGTACATAGTGATATTTTGATACATATAATATATAGTGATCAGGTATAATTTATATTGTTTAAAGCTGTCTAAGTGATTATAATATGTATCAGAACCTCTGCAATTCACTAAGCTGCTGCAAGAATTCAAACAATTCTCTTCCTAAATAGGAAAAGCCTGATTTGGGTTTTATATAAAAAAAACTCATCTTAGTTTTCATGTTTTAATATGTCAGTTGCTTGACAAGTGATTTATCTTTGTGTAGTTCACCTAAGGAGTTTGTGAAAACAATGTGTATGACTCTGAGAAGAAGGGAAGAAGAAGAGTTTGGTGTTGACTTCTCTTTGAATATTTGAACCATACAGTGCTAGAGTAACTTAGCAAGATCATGGAAGCACACATTGTTATTCAACACTTCCCCGTCTTACGTGAAAAATCTGTATTCAAGATCAGAATGTGGTTTAATCTGTTCAATTATTTGCTTTGTAACTCTGGGATGGAGTATCTCTAGATATTTATTTCTTCTGCTGATTGTGATTACATCAGGATAGTGTTAGTAGTTTTTTATTAATAAGCTAGTCTGTCAATTAACGTTATTCTTTGACTTTCTTTTTTTGCAAAACACTTTTAAATATTGACGAGTTTTAATTGTCATAACAACCATAGATGCAGAAAAGCAAGAATAATGGAAATAAGCATTTGCATTATTTCTATTTCTTCCCTCCCTTCTTTTCTTTCTATTCTTCCCTTCGTTTATTCCTCCCTTCCTCTATCCTTCTTTCTTTTCTTTTCTTTCAACTTGTAACTGAATTCTGGCCAATAAGATGTGGACATGGGTTGTATGCCCTGCTGTGATGGTTAGTTTCATGTGTCAATTTAGCTAGGCTAAAGTACTCAATGATTAAACAAACACTAATCTAGATATTGCTGTGAAGATATTTTGTAGATGTAGTTGACATCTGCACACCAGCTTGGGCAACAGAGTTAGACTCTGTCTCAAAAAAAAAAAAAAAACAAAAGGCCGGGTGCAGTGGCTCACTCCTGTAATCCCATCACTTTGAGTGGCCGAGGTGGGCAGATCACCAGGTCAAGAGATCGAGACCATCCTGGCCAACATAATGAAACCCCATCTCTACTAAAAATACAAAAATTATCTGGGCGTGATAGCATGTGTCTGTAGTCCTAGCTACTCGGGAGACTGAAGCAGAAGAATCGTTTGAACATGGGAGGCGGAGGTTGCAGTGAGCCGAGATCATGCGACTGCACTCCAGCCTGGTGACAGTGCAAGACTCTGTCTCAAAAAAAAAAAAAAAAGTCTTTATTAAGATTATTTTGTTTATTTTATTTAAATTACTGCTTGATTTACATAGAGGGATTATCCCTTTCATTATGGGGATTTGGGCAACTTTTTCAATGTCACAATATTGAGTTATTTTGTAATAGATTTATATACATTTTTAAGGAATAAAAAGATTTTGAGATTTTTTGACAGAAAATTATGAGTAAAGATTTATGAGAAATGTTGACTAGAGAAATAACACAAAAATTAAACTCATTGTCTTTTAAAGAAATGTATATAACATATTTTTACTGTTATCTTTTCTATGTTTAGATAGATAGGTATTTACATACCTATACCATTCTGTTACAGTTGCCTACAGTATTCAGTGAAGTAACATGCTGAATAGGTTTGTGGCCTAGGAGCAAAAGGCTGTGCCATAGGGCGTAGGTGTGTACTAGGCTATAGTATCTAGGTTTGCATATATATACTTTTACGATGTTCACGCAATGACAAAGTTGCCTAACAATGCATTTCTCATACCATATTCCTGTCGTTAAGCCACACATGACTCTGTGTAAGCATTCTTCTTCGATGATTATTTCAATTATTCCTATATTTTTGTTGTTTGTTATTATGGGAAATCTATGAAAATTCTTGAATGTACTCTGGTTCCTCAGTAAAGACATTTTCTCAGGTATATACTAAAGAGAGGGTGTTGCTAGATATAGAATATATGCATATCCACATAGTGTATAAATGTTTTTGTTGATTCCAATATTTACATCTTTAGTAACACATGGATTTGTCACATTTGTTAGGTTTTGAAAATTTGCTGGTATAAAATGTCATCTTCATTGGTTGTAATTTTCATTTACTGGTTGCAAAGTATGTTGGGAACTTTTAATATAGTTATTGATCATTTATGTTTTATCTCCTATTAATTACCCATTCATGTCTTCTGCCAATTTTTATATTTGGCCATTTATCTTTTTCTTATTGACTTTTAGAAAGCTTCTTTTTATCTTCTACTTAGATTTAGGGATATTTTATTTCCTTACTATGTCTTTTGGTGAACATTACTTCTGAATTTTGATGCAGTAAAATTTAGTGAGCATATATGTATTAATGTAGTTTGTGCCTTCTTTTAAAAATATTTTTCTCTTGTGAGTTCGTAAATTTCTTGATATTATCTTATGAAACTTTCTATTTGTCTTTCATATTTAAATATTCAGTCTATCCAGAATCACTTTTGCTATATGATATAATCAATTTTGTCTCTTTCCCTCTATGGTTTACCACTGTCCTAGTATTATTTATTAAAAATAACCACTTTTTTCCATAGATCGGGGTTAGAGGTTCACTTGTGTCTCCCCTTCAATTCATATGTTAAAGACCTAACCCCCAGCACCTCCGAATGTAACCTTATTTGGAAATAGAATCATTACAGATGAAGTTAAGATGAGGTCATGCTGGCATAGGGGGTAACCTTAATGGAATATAACTGTGTCATTATACTAAAGGAAAGTTGGATACAGATACACATACTGGGAAAACACCAAGCAGAAGTAAAAATGATGCCTCTACAAGCCAAGAAATGCTATATATTACCACCAGAACCTAGGTAAAAGGCATGGAAGAGATTCTGTCTCACAGCCTTCAGAAGTAACCAACTCTGTTCACAAAATTCTAGCTTCCAGAACTATGAGGCAGTAAATGTCTTTGTTTAAGCCACCTGGTTAGTGGTACTTGGTTACTGCAGCCCTAGAAAACTGGTACAATCTGAAATGCCATTTCTCTCATAACAAAGTTCCTGTAATTGTAGGAGAGCTTTTTTGTCCTTCTATGTATATTTCCTTATATCTCAATGGTCAAAGCAACTGTTATGATTAAGCCTGACATCAGTGAGTGGACAAGTACATTCTGCCCAAGAAGGAAGAGTATAGGGAATAAATATTTGCTGGTCAATAGTTCCAATTATCGCAGAGAACTTTTTCATTCTTTTTATAACTGATTTTTTTTTAGGATATGCCGTAATTTATTCATGGGCATATGGGTTGTTTGCATTCGTTTATTAATATAATCCCAAGATAATAAATACTCTTGTACATACATCATTTTTCACATATCCAAGCATAGCTGTAGGGGGTATTCTTGGATGAGGGATAGGTGAAAATTGTATGCCTTTGTAATTTTGATACCTATTGCTGAATTATTCTACATTGAAGAGCTAGCAGTTGTACTCCCATAAGCAATGAACAGAGAATAGCTATTTCCCCCAAAATCTATACTATACAACTTTTAAAATTTTGCCTGTCACTTATTTGAATAATAGAATCTCAGAGCATCTGTAGTTTTTTATTCACTTGTATTTCTGCTTTGTTCTTGGCCTCTTTACCTCTCTCCCTTTTACGACCGTTTCATGATTAAAAATATTAATTTTCTAAAGTTATGTTTGTTTCCATCATATTTATACACATGGAATCTTAGTTTATTTTAATAACTCAAAGCATGAATAAAGTTTGTAGTTTGGCTAATAGCAATGCCCAAAGTTGATTCCTTAGTTGTGACAAATGTATTCTAGTAGTGTAAGATGTTAACAGTAGGAGAAATTGGGTAAGGAATATATGGGAACTCTGTACTATCTTGGCAACTTTTCTGTTAATCTAAGACTATTCTACAACTAAAACTTTATTTAAATTTTAAAATCAACGCAAATATGTCTTAAAAGAGGAATTTCATTTAAATAAATTCCAGGGATAAATCTAACAACCAGGCCATAATTATTGAAAGAACAGATGATATAATTTCTTCCTATTTAAAAAATAGACAAGTTAACTGGTGAACAAAAATAGAATTTATCTGATGAACACAAAATCAGAACAAAGATTGTTGGACGATATTAAAAATTACAAAATAAAAATTGTTAGATGATATTAAATATTTTTCTGAAACCATCTTCTCTCAATAAGTATTTTAGACGTAACCATAATGTTCAACTTTGCCTTCTTTAGCTAAGGTCCTTGGATAACAGATCTCCTTTCTCTATGTTTCCATAGCAGACCATCTGCCTCTGTTCACAAAATCTCTTTCCAGAATAGTTAAAATAAATCGAGCTTCCTGTTAAATCATTATAATTCTTCCAGTTCTACTTCCCTAAGATTATTCCCTAACCATCATTTTCAAGTTTCAAGTTTCCACTTCTTTTTCTCCATTTGAAAATCATTCTAATATATACAGATTTATATACATTCTAACTAATTTTAGCAAGAAAATTTCCTAGATACGGGCAAAAAACTATTCATGTAGGATTTTGAGGCATTTTGTTAGATTAATCTATGTAATATTTGCATCAATATTTGTTCTCAAAAGGAGGAGGTAGGAATGCTCATTTTCTGATATAATTCATAATAATTTTTAATAAATGGTAATTATCTTACTATTTATTATATTTTAAGATAGCCAAGTTAACATTTATATCTATTAGTCTTTAATATTAATTTGCTGAGGACTTGTGAAGCTAAATGTATTTTTATATGTTTGTCATTTTTACCTTTCCTGGTAAATTGCCTGATTTTGTTTTTGCCCAGGCATTTTTGTAAACTTGATTAATTTGTGGACAATTCTCTTATCGCTGAGAAAATCTGTTTTGTGAGCCTGAGGGCCTGGGCAGTGGTGAATTCACCTAGAGAAATAACTCAAGCTCCTGACCTCACCAGCCAATACATTACTTCTTTAAACTGTGGTCCTTGACATTTGAAATTAGAAGAAAAAATGTTGCATCTTGCCATTCTACTCTGCTCTACATCCAGGACTTTTCCAGATCTTACTCACCACCTGTTCTCTTTCCAACAACTGCAGAAATTTCTTGTTCTTACAATTAGCCACCTCCCAATCTTATTTTTTTCCTTCAAAATCAATGCCCATAAGCACTGGAAATAAATACGGCCATTTCATTTTAATTGTCAACCTGTATGTGCTGAGGCCTCCATCTTCCTTGAATCGCAATTCAGGAAATATGTTATATTTTGGTTCTCACTCTAAAATGTTTCTTTTAAAAGTTTCTGAGAGAATAAGTGATGTTAATTCAAACTGTTTCTAAAGAGCATATGTACTACAGTAAAATTTTATTTTTGTCCTTTAGCTGAAAAACTGGACTAGAGTGCTGGATATTGCTGATTCTTCTTTTATTCTCAATAAAAATAAAATCTGTGCCCAAATATTGTTTCTCAAAGCTGAGGATTTTTTTTCTTTTTTTTTTTTTTTGGTCCTTTGTGTTACATATTTACTTGCTTCTCTCATTCCTTTCCCACATGGATTTTGAAGTCTTTTGAAATTCCCCTTGATATTTATTGTTGCCTTCCCTCAACACTCTATGTGCGTGGCTAGTAAGAAATAATTCACAGAATCTCAAAAGTTCTTCAGTCACTGTCTTGAAGCAGAACGTTATTTAAATATATTTTAGAAGAGCTATTTGTAAAATGATAATGGATGTCATACTAGGCTTTATGGATGTTCTATATAGACAGTAGATTTAGTCTTAGAAACTGTAGTGTTACCATTTTCAGATACTGACTAAGCTGTGGCAATTCTTCTCTAACAAAAAGAGATCATGTGAACATAACACAGCAGGTAAAAGTTTCTGCGTTTTGTGCTGAACCTAGACCAAAAGGCCGCAATAAAGTAAGATTTAGTGGGCATGTACTTCCCATGTCCTCCTCTCCTTTTACCACAAAGGTTTGATCAACCCCTTCCTGTAATTTCAACCCTAAGCTCTACCCATAAGGATTTTCCAAAAGAGAGAGTACTTATTCTAACACAGTGCAAAAGTGTCCTATAATTTTCACTTGTTCTTGTGTATCCTCTGCTGATATGGTTAATTTGTCCATGCCTAATCTTAATACGAGACATAAAAATTTGGATTACTTTCTTAGTTACTATGATTGACAATTTTATTGACTTAGGGGCTTCAAAAACTTCAATTAAGTGTATTAAAAAGTTGGGATTTCTTGGGACCCTTGGTATCAAGGAATCTATGACTTCATGATTTTCTCCTTTACTTAAAATAATTATTTTTCCTGGGTCTACTCCAAAGCCTTCCCTTGTCTTTCAGAGCTTTTGGCATAACAATAGAACTTCTATGTCTTTTCCAAAGAATTTTTTTCCCTAGCTTTTATTAGAAAGTTATGTTGGGCCACTTTTTTATAGAATTCTGTATCTTGCTACATTTAGCTGTTTTAAGCCTAGGAAAGTCTTATTGTGTTAGTCTGTTTGCATTGCTATAAAGGAAAACCTGAAACTGGGTAACTTTGTAATAGAGATTTATTTTGGCTCATGGTTCTGTAGGCTGTACCTGAAGCATAGTGCTGGCTTCTGCCTCTGGTAAGGACCTCAAGAAGCTTCCAGTCATGGCAGAAGGTGAAGGGGAGCCAGCATGTCACGTGGCGAGAGGAGCAAGAGGGGTAGGATTTCTAGGCTCTTTTTAACAACCAGCTTTTGTGTGAACTACCAGAGTGATAACTCAACCATTACCATGGGCATAGCATCAAACCATTCATGACGTATTGTGTCAGTCCATTCTCATGTTGCTATAAAGAACTGCCTGAGACTGGGTAACTTATAAAGGAAGGAGATTTAATTAACTCGCAGTTCCGCATGGCTGGGGAGGCCTCAGGAAACTTACAATCATGGCAGAAGGGGAAGCAAACACATCCTTCTTCTTGGTGGCAGGAGGGAGAAGTGCAGAGCAAAGGGGGAAAAAGCCCCTTATAAAACTATCAGATTTTGTAAGAACTCACTCACTATCATGAGAACAGCATAGGGGAACCACCCTCATAATCTAACCACCCCAATAAGGTCCCTCCCCCAAGACATGGGGATTACAATTCAGATTACAATTCAAGATGAGGTTTGGTGGGGACACAGAGTCAGATCATATCATTCTGCACCTGGCTCCTCCCAAATCTCATCTTTCACACCTTTAAAAACACAATCATGCCTTCCCAGTGGTTCCCCAAAGCCTTATCTGTTTCTACATTAACCCAAAAGTCCAAGTCTATAGTCTCATCTGAGACAAGCCCAGTCCCTTCCACCCATGAACCTGTAAAATCAAAAGCAAGTTAATTAATTCCTAGATACAATGGAGGTACAGGGATTGGATAAGTACACCAATTCCAAATGGGAAAAATTGGCCAAAACAAAGGGGCTACAGGCTCCATGCAAGTCTGAAATCCAACGAGGCTGTAATGAAACCTTAAAGCTCTGAAATAATCTCCATTGACTCCATGTCTCACATTCCGGTCACACTGATGCAAGAGGTGGGCAGCCTTGGGTAGCTATATACCCCCATGATCCAAAAATCTCTTACTAGGCCCCACCTCCAATACTGGGAATCACATTTAAACATGAAATTTGAAGGTGACAAATATCCCAACCCTATCACCTGTCACTAATTCTTCATGGAGGTACAATTAAAGGGGAATGCAAGCTGTTATCCATGACCAATTTTTGATTTTCTTTATTCTCTTGTTTGTATTTTTCTGGTGCACATTATATTTTTTTTCAGATATTGCAAATACAAACAAGTAAAAAATTAGAAGATAGGAAAGAGGTTGGAAAATGATACCAAGTCTTCTAGTAGCAATAGACGATCCAAATTGGATCCTTTCAGAAATTATTTACTTATGCTTTTAAAATAAGCCCTCGTGGTATCTTCTTGTGGCATTCTTTCTTTACATCTCCTGCTTTTGTGAAGGGCCTTTATAAAACCTTGCATGTATTTTTATCATGAATGCTCTATTATAATTGTTTGTTTCTGTTTCCTTGATGAAGCTGCATTTATTAAATTTAGGTCTGCATCATACGTTACTGCATTCTAAGCTTCTAGCATAATACTTTTATATAGTAAACACAAACCAAGTGTGACCTGGTAAAAGTAATGGTTTTTGAGGGCTTTTCTCATGTCTTAATTGAGTACTACCCAAATAGAATTCTCATTTAATCCTTTTATGAACGGTTGGAAAGATCTATTATTGTAGTCATTTTTGTGATGATGACCTGAAATATAGAGAGGAAAGTTAAACATCTTACCTGTTATGTGATACAGAAGTTTTAGAGCTAGGATTCAAACAAATGAGTCTGTCATCCCTGAGCATTGTTCTACACTGTTCCTCAGCATGCGCAAACGAATGGACAAATGAATGATGCTTCCAGATTAACTTCAACTTAAATCTACAAATGTCTCAAAAATACTGTTTTTACTACTGGCTCCAGTTTACAACTGTATACCTGTTATCAGATTAACAAGGCTGCAGCAATATTGAGATTTCTCTCATTTTTCTTTGTTGGACATTTAAAATATCCATTTGATGGATATTTAAATATCTCAAAGGCAACCAGAAAACCAGAGGAAAGAAATTTAAAAAGAAACAGTAATAAACCTAATACTTAGCCCTCAGTATTTGAACTTTTCTGGCTTTCTAGTTAATTCTGTATTGATTTAGCATGTTGGTATGGTTCGAATGCCCTCACCAAAACTCATTTTAAAATGTAATTGCCCTTATAATGGTATCAGGCAGTGAGTCCTTTAAGAGGTGATTAATTCGGGAGGGTTTCATCCTCATAAATAGATGAATGCTGCTATTGTGGGAGTTTGTTTCCCTTTCCCTCTCTATCTCAAGCATGTACTACTTTGCCATGTGATGCCTTCCCCTATAGGAAAAACCTTGCCAGATGTCAGTGCCATGGTGTTGGATCTTCCATCCCCCTGAAGTGTGACCCAAATAAGCTTTTATTCTTTATTAATTACCCAGCCTCTGGTATCCTGTCATAGTAGCAGGCAGAGTAAGTCACATGTATACTCAGTTTGCTTATAATCTTCATATCTAGGGCCTTTATTATTCTGTGTTTTAATCTAGTGTTGGTCATGCTCATCTTGACCTTTCTTTAGGCTTTTGTTTAAGTGCAGACTGTTTCTGGTGAGAACTTTAAGTGGATACTATTTGGGATTATAGTACCTGCAAAGCCTCTGAAATACATTATAAAGAACAATGGGTCTGATAAAGTATTCACAGCTTTTTAAAAATGTATTCATTTATGACTGCTCAGCATTGCTGAGCAGTAGGTTTATTTAAAGTTAAATTAACATTATATTCCCTTGCCTCTGTTCATTTCAAAGCAGTAGGATATTGTAGCCAGACTTCCCTTGAGCAACCAAAAAATAAGAAGCCTGTATGAAACTCGGATATTTAACTGATTGCTTCAAATAATTGCTGTGAAAATGCAATGGCGCTTTTGATGAAAGGCCAACAAGTAAAATTTTCTATCAAATTCATTCTTACAGGAATAACTTTTTCACTTGTTAGTCTAATTGAATGATATGAATGCATTCAGAAAATTCTCAAATGAATTCATTTTGCAGTCTGAAAGTACAAATAGCATATTATAAAATTTATAATAAATGGGGTTAAAAAGGAAGTTAAGACTACGATGCCCCATGAGTTTTGCCTAGGTTCTTGATTAACTGTTTCATTGTATAGCATCCTTTGTGATTGCTCGTAAGATAGCAGAAGACTTTATGACATGCAGCAAGAAAGATAACCTACAAGCTCCTTTGTACAGTTCTTTAGGCTGCGCTACTTTAAATTGGACTGCCAGCTGGCATCTGGGAGCTCAGCTCTGCAATATTTTAAGACTGACAGACTGGAGAAACTGACGATTAGAGCTCAGCATTTAAGGTACTTCATATGTAGGGACATTTGTGCAGAATATTCTTCTTAGTGACTATAAAGAAAGTCACTCTTCCATTATTTGAAGAAATAACCAAAGTATTTGTTATTTCTTTGCTATTAATTTAACTCTGATTTCAAAAATTTTACTCAAGTGTGTTTAATTCCAATTGTGGAGAGGGTGGCTATTTTAAAAATTGATGCACAAACCTAAACATTTGACTAAATCATATACATTTAAAAATTATATTTCATATTGAAGCAGTGGAAAATGCCTATTTTGGGGGTATGTCTAGAAAATCGCTGAAACTTTCTTGTAATAAAATCATCTAATATAAATAGCTCTACAAACAACTTTTGACTTTGTTTCTTATCCTATATACTTGAGAAAGTCAGTATCTAGATTAAGATATTTTATATTCCTAAAAGTAATGTTTCCCTATTTTCGTATCTGAAGATATTTTATATTCCTAAAAGTAATGTTTCCCTATTTTCGTATCTGCAAATCAAATAGCATATTTAGGTTATCAGCAAAGGGAATTGAATATACTTCTCCATTAGAGTTCTGTAGTTATGATAAAATTTGAGGGAGTTGAATGAAAACGTCAAATCTGATATATCTTTAATCTTGGAGAGAAAAGTATAAAAACTGACTTATGTAAACACTGAATACACAAATAATAGCTAAAGAAAAAAATAATTTCCTTCTGTCTGCCTCGAAAGATTAGGACTTTATTCCAAATAGTAAATACTTCTAGCTCATGTTAAAACAGATAGGAACGTTATTTATATCACAAGAGTGGTTAATAAATCCTAGAACATCTAGCTTGACTGAATGAGGATGTTTCCACCCTAGTTTTAAAAATACATTGAAAATAATATACTAGCATTACATTTAATGTCATAAAAATAAAACATTAAAATATTATTTGATACTTTTGTTGGCATTTTAGATTATTTAACTTTTATTTAAATAAATTAAATAAATAAATTAAATAAATAAATTAAATTTATTAAATAAATTAAATAAATTTATTAAATAAATTAAATAAATTTATTAAATAAATTAAATAAATTTATTAAATAAATATATTAAATAAATTTGTTAAATAGATAAATTAAATAAATTTGTTAAATAAATAAATAAATTTATTAAATAAATTTATTAAATAAATTAAATAAATTTATTTAATAAATTTATTAAATAAATAAATTAAATAAATTTATTAAATAAATAAATTAATTAAATTGCCATTTAAGCCAATGTTTACTGGAATTATGAATTTTTCCTCTATTCCTTCTATCATAAGTAAAGAATTGCTGATCAGAGGGTATTTGTGTTGCACTGAGTTGCATGTAGGTAGAGAGTGATCCAGGAGAGTAGAGTTGGATTGATCAAAAGCTTATTCTTTAACCATGTTTTTGTCAAGATACATAATTTTGAAAATTTGCAGAAGATGTTTTTTGTTTTATCATGCTTTTCCCAAACACATGGTCTATTTCTGTTAAGGAGTTTGTACTTTAACAATGAAACGTATTTATATTTACTACTAATCATGTACACCTGTTTGTATACAGATATATGTATAAATGTGCGCGTAAGTGTGGGTGTGTGTGCAGCAGGTCATTGAATAACATTGTTTCCTTTAACATGATGAGGAAAATATATTAATTCTCAGCCAAGGTCATATGTGTGTGGAGTTTGCATGTTCTTTCTATGTCCGTATAAGTTTTCCCTGGGTATTATTCCAATTTCCTCCCACATCCCAAAGCTATGCATGTCAGTTGAATTGGCATGCTTACATGGTCCCAGTCTTAGTGAGTGAGTGTGACTTGTGTTGGAATGGTGTCCTGTCCAGGGATGATTCCCACCTTATGTTCTGAGTTGCTAGGATAGGCCAGGGTCACTTGTGATCCTGAACTGACATAAGTGGGTTGGAAAAATTGAATAAATAAATAAATATAAATTATACTATTATAAAATAAAAATTCATAAGGAATACAATAGTTATGTATTGACATTAAACAATGAGGTATGGAAGTGCTCAGCATGGCTGCCACATTTGATATTGTCTTTGAACTGAATGGTGGTTTTTGCTTTGCAAACATTTGTTCCTTGATTTAACCCACCACCATTATAACTGCTGTAACTCACTGATTCACCAAAAATTGAGTAAATAATCATCTTACTTGTTTTTATTAATGTTTCTTAAATATATGTATATCTCACATTTATTTCAAGGTTTAATATTAAAAGTTTTTGGGGTCTTTATTTAGAAGCTGGTGATGTCTTTGTGACCAGAAATATGCCATAGGAACTTCACTCTTATTTATATCAATTAGCCTATGGTAAAATTCGTTATATGCTGTTTCTCTTAAAGTCACAGTATCCAAGAACTTATCCACAAAGATAAGTGACATCTTACTATATATGTACAGTGATGTGCTGCATAATGACATTCTGGTGAAAATTGAAACATATGTGACAGTGCTCTCATAAGGTTATAATACCATATTTTTACCATATCTTTTCTGTGTTTACATATGTTGAGATATACAGGTGCTTATAATTGTGTTACAATTGCCTACAGTATTCAGTACAGTAATATGCTATACAGGCTTGTAGCCTAGAAGCAAGAGGCTATACCATGTAGCGTAGGTGTGCTGTAGGCTATACCATCTAAGTATACTCTATCATGTTCACCCTATGATGAAATTGCCTAACAGTGCATTTCTTAGACCATGCCTACATTGTTAAGTGATGCATGATCATATATGAATGTATGAGGTTTTCCATAAGGTCCTAAGAAGGAATTTTCAAAAGTAATTATGAAATTAAATTGCTTTTCCTGAAATAACATATTTATACAATAGTTGTAAAGCATTTTGGCTGTCAGTAACTAGTCAGCAATGTGTGATTTAGTTTATATTTTCATTTCTTTGCATTTTTAGGCAAAGCATTTTCTATTTAAATCAGATAAGTATTTTCTAATGTGCCAGGACTTTACTTAATTGACTGGGCATATGGCGACTTAATTCACCTATCCATCTCATGCCCCAATTTTAGACATGTTCCATTAGCAAGGATTATTTTCCCCATCTTGTAAACTGAGCATCTTAAGTCTACATCTCTGCTTTTCTTTTTTAACTGTGATATAGTATCCAGAACTGCTACTGGAAAGGATTAAAATGCTGTAAGCAGAACAAGGACACCTCTTTTTGTAGAATCTTTGAAATTTAAACAGCTATTGCTAGTGAAAAGGATAATTTGCTTCTGCTTGCCTCCAAAAATCATTGTATATTTCAAATGGTAAAAGAGAAAGACTCTTACTTTGCTGCTTTTGATTAGGAAAAGCAATCATGGGCAGATGAAAGATCAGAAGAACCTCTACAAATATTCTTTATTCAGAGGTAATGGAACTTTGGGCTTTTGAACTAATTAAAGATGCTTTTCACTGCAAGTCACTATTTCTTGGGTGCTGAATATCAATTCAAACCTGGATTGAAAGTCAGATGTGTGCACAAATCTCATACTGGCTCAAGCAGGTCCAAAATATTCCAGCAACTCATTTAAGCATTGAGAGCCATGTTTTCATCTCACTCTGAGATTTTTAAGCTGCCAAGAAACTGGAGAGGGATTTTACCCTGAGATGTCATTCATAACACAGATGCCAGAGTCAGCTACTGACATCCCTGGCTAGTTCTGTGGAACTCCAGTCAACAGCTGGTTGCTTGGGCTGCCAAAGTGATCCACAATATTTTGAGCTCCTGCCTTCCTTTTCTCTTTCCAGGCTTTGCAGAGAGATGGGAAACAAATAGTCATTCAATTTCCACGGTTGTAAAGAAAACTAAAATTTGCCAGTTAAGACGATTTTGCTGCTTGGAGGAAGGAAGATACATTTTTAATAATGGAATTGTGGACACCATTAGCTTGAGGGTCACATTTGAGCAAATAATTAAAAGGGGTCCTCCTTTTGGAAGATGTAGGTAGGATCTTACGAGCAAGGATGGGCCATCAGCTATCATTTGTGTGTGAAAGATGTGCTTCATCCTGCAAGTAGAGAGATACAACCTTGCATACCCTGCTCACCTTATGACCATTGTATGTGGTAAACCTGAATCTCAGAGGCCTTTATTGCACAGTTGAATTTCTTTCATAGGAACAATAGAAGCAACATCTGCACTACCTTTGGGTCTTCTTAACTTATTCACCCATATCTGTTCTTATTCTAATGACCCAGACATCCACTTTTAAATATCAATAGGAAAAAGCCATTGATATATGTCATTTTTCCTCCTAACTAATGCGCTAAAATATCAGGTGTGTGTAAGAAGTAAGAATCCAACATGATCTGATCTGCATTTTATTATCATATATTTAGCTTTAGTTTAAAAATGTAGTGGGTTATAAGAAATAATAAAAGCATTCCAAAATTAGACTCCAACACTTAAAAATACGTCAACACAACACAGTAGCTTATAAGGCTATTGAGGGTCCTTGTCTTATTTACTGCTTTATCACCAGTGTCTATTTTGTTGCTGTGTGTTTAATAAATATTTATTGGCAGAAGGGAGGAAAAGAGAGAGGGAAAGACTTAAAAAGCTTTTTAAAATGTGGTAAATTTAGAAATTAAAATCAACCAGATTTTTTAAAGGTGTAAGATAATTTTTAATTGCAGAAGATTTAAATAAAATTTTAATCCAAAAGGTAAAGATCATGATCTTTGATCCACCTGTTACTGTTAAAATAAGTATTTTACTGAGGGAAAAGCAAATGCACTAAAAACAAAGTAAAATGTCATCTGGGCATATTGAGTGAGCCTCATATTATGGGATGATAACTAAAAATTCAAAGGCCAGATGGCTTATAACAAGAAAGATAAAACAGTTATTATAGAGAATTAGATGAAAATCAACACCACATTATAGCCAAATGCCATAGAATTGATAGCAGCAATACATAAAAAGAGGAAATAGAATTTTTTTTAAATGTTGAAAGTTTAGGGTTTGAAAATAGCCTACAATTTATAGTGTCAAATAATCTATTTCATTCACATTTTTACTTTCAGTAAATTATGTTTATTGATTATCTATTAATATATCAAGAATCCTCTTTTAAAGAATGTGATTACAACTATAATTATAGCAGGAGAATCAACTGGAACTCAGAGGTATTGGAGTGACAATATAAATTGGTCACTTTGACCCAGATGAAACGCGAATCCAAGCTGCTGCTACTGTTGTGGGATGTCCTGGGATATAATTTAATGCATGAAGAAAGTGTACTTTGGAGAGACA
Organism: Nomascus leucogenys; assembly: GCF_006542625.1. Classification (NCBI taxonomy): domain Eukaryota; kingdom Metazoa; phylum Chordata; class Mammalia; order Primates; family Hylobatidae; genus Nomascus; species Nomascus leucogenys. Next base: position 98,986,956 of record NC_044381.1, read on the forward strand.
ATGAAAAGCTTGTCTCCAGAGAGACTTTATCTGTAATTGTGTTTTATATGCTGGAACTACAAGACAAAGGCAAGGGCATTGATGAAGTTTTGAGTGAGCTAAAGGGGAAATCTGCCTATGACCAGAGTGGCCTTAGGAAACCAAGCCTCACCAAAATCATGCAGTATGTAATGCTGCAAATTTAGTAATGCTTATTCATAATGTACTTGGGAGTGTTTAACACATTTTCAATAGGATAATTAAACTGCAACATGTAAGGTGCCATGAGAAAATAATAATTATGATAGTGGTTACTATTTTTATATTTAAATTAGGAAATTTCTCTATGTTAGTAAGCTGTACACATAAAGAGAGAGATAATGGCAGCAGTGGGGAAAAGTGTACATGTGGAAAATTTTTTGTATAGTAAGGCTAGCTGGTGACAAGTTTCAACTGAGATGTTTCAACCCAGTAAAAAATTGTTTTCCATAGGGAGAATACGTCTTCCAGTGCCATACCCTTGAGAACAAAATTCTTGACTGTCCAGATATTTGGACCCCCAAGTTTAATATTAGCTACCCGTCTTTGTGACTGAGATCTTAATACATTAGTATATTAAGTAGACATTTAATAACACTATAAAAATAAAACACTGAGTTCTTCTAGAAAAGATGGACTTATATAGACATCTAGCTTTTCTACCAAAAAAACCCCTTAAAATATAAATTTACGATGGTGATCTTCAACAGAAGATGATTTGTTTTACTTCTTTTGAGACCTGTCACTTTAGACGAACTTGTCAGCCTACATTGTGTAGCTGTGTGCATGTCTATGTGAAAGGGGATGAAACATTTTTATTAATCTGTTAAAGAGAAATTCTAAATCCATTTATTTTTTCTCTTAAATTTTATGGCAGGCATACACATTTAAATCCAAATAATACTTTTCAATTGATTTCCTTCCCCTACCACATGGCAGAGATGGCGTCTGACAATCACAATACAGGAGGTGCTAGAGACCATAACAACAGTGAAATGCTACCTATTTTAAATTTATACTATTGAGTATTTTGTATGCCATCTGTGTTTTTGAAGGAACACTGCACTCTGATACATTGTTAGATTCTGTGAGGACATCAAATAAATATGAGATTATTTTTGTCTGTAAGGAATGAAGAGTTTTGCTTCAGTTTTCTGAAATAAAAATATGATGCAGACCTGAATTGGTTAACTTTCAGGTGAGAGTAGGATTTATTTTTCCCTAAAGATCTTAGGAAAGATTTCAGTTTCAGACAGTTCCACTAGGTAGAAGGATTGAATGGATATGCACATAGATTTAGTGGAATGGGGAAGAATGGAACTTTGAAAAAGAAGGTGAGGAAAATACCAGAATCCAAGTACTTCATTAAGAAACATAGAGTGATGCCAGCTAAGAGATTGAAAGTCTGTAAAACTAGCTTATGACAAGATCAAGGGCACATTTGTTTGTCATTTCTATTTCTCAGTTCCATGGCAAAAATAAATTCCTAATGCATTTTTACAGATTGGCTTCCCTATGGATTTTATTGGCTGCCTTTAAACCGTTGATTTGAGAATTCAGTCACTTCTTTTTAATCTTTCACAATTTGTTAAGTTTGTCTAAGGCTGAGAATAAAGGTTAGGATGGAGCGTTGACACTCCTTTCATACCCAGGGAGCCACGTTAAATGGGGATTTCTAGAGTAGCCACTGGCACATGTCAAGATAAGAATTCTGTGTTTTCCACAATAGGAAGGAACAGAGAAGTTACCTGCATGTCAACACCGGATGAATTATAAAAGGGATTCCAAAACAGAAAGATTGCAAAAGCATTGTGTGGATATGTGTATTAACAGCACCTTGTGAATACATTTAAACATTGGAATAGTTTAACCTGGGGGCATGTAATTGGCATTTATTCCCTAAAAAGTCCCCAATGCTCAACAAGGAGAATAAAGGAATATGGAAGTATGGATGGACAAAATATAGAGAATTTACTTTCAGTAGAATTATTACTACCAGAAAGGGGGCAGGAGCAAGGATGAGATCTGGTAATCAACCAGATATAGATTTTTCAGAGAGGAAAATATATGGTCTATATGAGAGTGTGTAAAACTACAGTGCAGATATAAAGTATGCATACTTACGGCATTTTCTGATTTTCAAAATTCAGCTATAGCACCTGAATGTAACCTGGGATTTTATTTCTTCTATCACTTAGATTGTGAATTTTAAAAGCTGTAGTGATTGAAGCATAACTTGATAAAATGTTTTTTTCCAATAGCCAGAAGTTGAGGCCACAAGCTTCTATATTGCCAGTAATGTTGCTCTGTATACTTGTAAACATGAACTCTTCATTTGGATTAAGGATGGAGATATTTCTGGGAATAAAGCCCTGCCTATTATGGTCTCCTCCTGATGAGAGTAAAGCCAAGTGGACAGTGAAATGATTGTCTCCATAAAAACGCATGTAAAATGGCATGTTAAAGGCCAATCATAGGAGAATTTCACTCTAAACTCTAAAAGTTGTTATGTTCATGGATCTGGTATACTGGATTATTTTTAAATTTAGTATGTGCCTCAAATGACTATGTTGTTGAAACTTTAGACTTGAAGCTGGGTGAGCCCTGCCATGTTTTGTACTTGAAAATTAAGTGAGCCCCCTGCCTCTTTTGCTACAGAAATTCTTCTAGCTCGTATGTATTAATCTGATTTTTCAATATTTTATCATTTCATGCCCAAATCTTTGATTCAGGAAAATGTAATATTATAAGCTAAGATGTTCATTTATTGGGTGATTTAGTTGAGGACAGTTTACAATTATAGCATTTAAAATAGAAAATGATTCCCAGCCTACTTGCTCCCTTAATTAGACTAGAGAGAAAGAGAACTGTAAATTATCCAGATTTCACAGACACATTTTAAACTACTTCATACTACAGATTCTTTGTAACATTAGAAAATGTGTTCCAAGAAAGGGCTATTGGAATGGATTTTTGAAAGTCTTAAAGCTAGAACACACGCTTAATACTGTCACAATTTATAGTGGAGGGAGCCAATAAATGCTTACAGGTTAGAATTGTACATAAATTTTGAGATTGTTGCTTCTCCCCGGTTTTACAGTGCAAGAAGGAAAAAGGATCTCCTTTTAGGTTAACTGAACAAATGACTAGGTTTGAACTCTTCTTAACTTTTTCATTATTAGAATCATCAGCCTGGATTTACTTACCTTCTCTATTAGTAGCGTTTCTTCTCATCAATACTAACCCTTCACCCAGCCCCTCCTCCCAACCAAAGGATTCATGCAAATTCTTAATTGGACATCACGTTAAATTTTTTCGTTATGTAATATTCTATTATCTTGTGAAAAACTTTCATGAGCATAAACTTGGTAAATAGAATTAGAAGCTCTGATTCTTTTTTCTAAAATGATGCCTTCAGTTCACAGGTGGATTTACTATGAAATTAATAAAACTTAAGCTTCAGATGTTTTGCTTCCTTTGGGAGAGGTGCCTAGCAATATATTCATGTGATTGAATGTTTTTATAAATATTCAAAAAATAAATGACTTTAACTGCATTTAATTAAGACCTACTGTCAGTTTGTTCTCGGACAAGCTGCTGTTTCTCACGGCCCAGTAACAAAGATGCAGATGAACTGGGGAGGAAGGGAGTTTTTATTTCTGTGACTGATTACAGGGAGAGGGCTTGGAAATTATCATCAGACCAACTCAAAATTACAAAGTTTTCCAGAGTTTATGTTACTTCCAAGCTATATGTCTACATGTAAGTGTGCATTCGTCTGAAGACACAGTGATTCACTTCTTTTAATCCATAACTAAGGTCTGAGTCCTGAAGACATTCCTCTGGAGTCTCAGTAAATTTACTTAATCTAAATGGGTCCAGGTGCTGGGGTGATTACCCTTATCTTGTCTCCTGTTAAATCATGGAGGTTTCAGGAGTTCCTTCAGACCTCCAATAAACTTGTTTGTGGAGGCCTGGGGAGTTTCTTCAGACCCACAATAAAACTTGTCTAATCCTAAATGGGTCCTGTTAAGAATTCCTTCATTACTTTGACATGCTTTAAGGCCCAGGAAAGGCCTAGGCAAAACTCCTGATGGGCTTTTGTTACATCCCAGCCTTTGTATATGGTCATTGACTTTTAATATTTAACTTAACCCGTCAGTCAGTACTGAAACAGCTGTTAGTGAGACCTGCCCTGCCACATTTATATCACACTGACTTCCCCTTCATTACATTTCCTTCTCTCAGGTGGTGGTAGAATAGTATGGTTGGGTTCTGTTTAACGGGGAAGATAGATTTAGTGGAATATATTTATATTTTACAATCGTTTTTGTTTGTAGTTAAGTTGTTGCCAGCTATCCTGGTGTAGAAATGAGGCCCAGAAATACTCCCACACTCACTGTGCTGACTCATCTGAATTTGTGAGCCTAAAGTTCAGGGCCAGAAGTTTTATTGCAATATGAACATGTCCTACGGCCCTGGGCAATGGATGTGTATGGTTTGTTGAAGAAAAACTATGTTTTAACTGTATGGAGGCAGAGCTAGTTTGTGAGATTATTGGGACAGTTGCTAATGATTGATGTCAATTCAAAGAGTATTTAAGATTAGCCACTGCACAAGAAAACATGAAATGCTGTGAAATCTTAAAACTTATATATGAAAAAACTTGAGAATTTCTGAAGTTTGACAAAAATCATAAAATTTTAAATTTAAATTGTTAATAAACTTTTAATCTGAAACATTTCCAAATTATCAATATTAAAAATTAAATTTAAATCAAGTTAATAAACGTTTAATATTACAAAAATAAATTTTGATCCCAACAATTCTGGAGAAGTTTCAGACCTCAAAGGTTAATCCTGCTTCTGATTCTATTTTATATAGAAAAATGAGAGCTAATTATAATAAAGAACAGTAAAGTAGGGAGAAAAATTGGTTGAAATTTGGTAGTAAATGGTCTCTAATAGAAAAATATCTTAGTCTATTTGGGTTGCCATAGCAAAATACCATAGACTCAGTGACTTAAACAACAGAGATTTATTTCTTATAGTTTCAGAGGTTGGGAAGGTCAAGATCAAGTTGCTGGCAGATTTGATTCCTTGAAGGGCTTTTTCCTGGCTTGTGGACAACTGCCTTCTTGCTGGGTCCTCACATGTTCTTTTCTTGGTGCATGTTAAAAGAGAAATCTCCCTCTTTCTGTTTTTATAAGGCCACTAATCCTCACATGGGCCCCACCCTTTTGACTGAATATAACTCTAATTATGTCCCAAAGGCCCTGTCTCCAAATACCATCAATTTTGAGGAGGACACAAATATTCAGTCCATGACAGAAAGTACCTTGTGTGTGCTCACAGAAAAATGTCTCAATTTTAAATGTGACTTGGAAGTGATTCTCTTCTAGGAGACATTGGGTCAAAAAGGTCATTTTACCAATTTTTATCTCTAAAAGAAGCAGTCATTGATTCTAGTAGCACGATTAAAGAACTTTCGAAAATTAATAGCATAAAAGGGACAAAAATGATGAGGTCAAACAAAACAATAGAGGGAATATATAAGAAGAGTACAAGAAAAACTGAAGAATAAAGATTCAGGGACATAATTGAGAGTGCATGTATATCTTACTCCAGGAACAAGCCAATTTGAAATGGGGCAGATGGCAAGGTAGACAAAGAGATGAAAGAAAAGAAATAATTTGAGCAACTTTGGAGATTAATGCAGAAGTTGGAAAAAATCAGTAAGTTAATACTGTAAGCTATAGGATCTCTAAACACTGTGATGTCTTAGTCACTGTGAGATATGTCATAAACAACTTATTAATAGCATTTAAAGAACATGATTAATAGACCTATGGATAAGTATGTCTTTTGTTATTTTGTATCTTCTTATCTTGGGTAAGAATCTTAGAAATGTGCATGCTGGAAAAAGGTCAATGTGTATGTAATTCTAGATATTGATAATTTTCCTTTCATGAGGGTTGCACAGTTTTAAATTCTTACCAGGAATCTTTGCAAATGACAGCTTTGGCTCAGCCACACCAGTAGATTGTAACAATAGGACATTTCAACCTTAAATAGCACACTTTCATTTTACTACAAATAGTTGGAGAATTTAACAAATGGCAAGCTATAAAATCAATATGCAAGACAGAAACTTATTTTTCCTTTTTAATTATGTTGTCTCTCATCCTTTCTTTTGTCAAATCCACTTGTTGGATACCTTCAACACAGTGTTTAAGATTAGTGCAAATATTGAGTAGCCAAATATATGCACTTTTTTGTTGTTAAGAAATTATCCGTCACTATTTTGAAGGATTTAACATGAATGTATATTGAATTTTGTTCATGTCTTTTATGTATCTATGGAGATAATGTTGTGATTCTCATTTGTAACTCTTTTAATAAGATAGACTTTATCAAAGGTTTTGATTGAACCCTTTTGAATTTCGGAAATAAACCACACTTAGTCATGGTGAATTCTTTTTTTTTTTAAACTTTTAAGTTCAGAGGTACAAGTCCAGGTTTGTTATATAGATAAACTTGTGTCGTGGGGGTTTGCTGTCCAGATTATTTCACATAATGAATTCTTTATGTGCTATTCTCTTTGCTTCCATTTTTTTCTTTAGTATGTTTGTCATAATATTTTAATGAGCATTTTTATAGTCTTGTTTTCAGGTACAATCTTTGTGAGATTTGGAGAACAGTGTTACATTTACTTTATAAAAGGAAATTTGAGTATTTCTCTTTTTGTAATGCTGTAGACTCACTTAAGTAGTATCTGATATGTAAGGATCTCTTAGGAATAAATTACCAAACAACCATATGGGCCTGGTGCTTCTATCTGTGAGAGCTCTTTAAGTACTTTCTGTTTTATCTATTGGCATTATTTATTGGTGTTGTTCCATTGAAACTTTTTGTCCTTGCAGGAATCAATTTTGATGGGTAGTTTTCTATCAAAGGATCAATTTGTTCTAAGTTCTTGGATTTATTTAAAATAATTATATAAAGTACAAAAAATATTACCATCTTAACCATGTAAAATCTTCCAATCCATGAACTTGGAATCTCTTCCCATTTACTTGGGTCTTTACTTTGAATAAAATTTCATATTTTTCAGTGTACGTGTATCTTATATTTCTTTAATTAAATTTAACCCTAAGTATTTTTTGATACTATGAGTGAAGTTGTTTTCTTAATTGCATTTTTATTTATTGCTAGAGCATATAAAAATGATTTTGGTATATGAATCTCATATCCTGCAACTTTGCTGAATTCATTAATTCTAGGATTATTTTTTGTTTATTCTTCAAGATTTTCTATGTACAAGATCATGTTATTTGTGAACAGAGAGAGTTTTACATCTTCTTTTCCAATTTTGATGCTTTTTTTTCTTGCCTGATTGTCCCAGCTAGAATTTCCAGTACAACATTGAATAGAGGTGACGAAAGTGGACGTCGTGTGCTAAATTTTAAGAATAAAGAATTTAGGTTTCACTATTTAATGTAATGTTAGCTGTAGGTTTTTCATAGATGCCAATTAGCAGGTTGAAAAAGTTCCCATCTACTCCCAAGTTTTTGAGTGTTTTTACAGTTAAAGTGTTGTATTTTGTCAAATGCTTTTTCTGCTTTATTGAGGACCTGTCATTTTTTTTGTCCTTTATTCTACTAGTGTGGTGATCACATTGATTGATGATTACATATTAAACCAATCTTGAAGAATTTGATGATGAATCCTCTTTTTTTATATGTTGCCAGATTCAGTTTGCTATCATTTTGTTGAGGTTTTATTTTGTGTCTATATTCAGAACAGATATTGATCTACAGTTTTCTTGTCTAGTTTTAGTATCTTTGTCTAGTTTTGAAGTTAGTCCAACATTAACTTCAAAGGGTAAGTAATGAAGTGTTCACTGTTTTTTTTTTTTGACAACGTCTGTGTTGCCCAGGCTGGAGAGTGGTGGCACAATCATGGCTCAGTATAGACTCCAACTCAAGTGATCCTTCCACCTTAGCCTCCCAGTTACCTAGAACTTACAAGCATGTACCTCCATGCTTGGCTAATTTTGTTTCTTTTTTTTTTTTTCGGTAGAGATGGGGTTTCACTCTGTTGACCAGGCTGGTCTTGAACTCCTGCCTTGAACTCCCGACATTCTGGGATTACAGATGTGAGTCATCACTCCTGGTCCTGCTCTTCTATTTTTGGAAGACTTTGGGTAGCAATGGTATTTATTCTTCTCTAAATGTTTGGTACAATTCACAAGTGATGGCATTTGGTTGTGGAGTTTTATTGTGGGAAGTCTTTGTATATAGTTTTTCTTTGCTGTTGTAAGCATTTAGTGACTTAAAAACCCCGGAAATTTATGATGTTACACTTCTAGAGTTAGCAGTCCAGCACAGTTCTACCTGAATTAAAATACAGGTGTCGGCAGTGCTACTTTTTTTTTTTTTCTCTGGAGCTTCTGGGGAAGAATCCACTTCCTTGTCTTTTCAGGTTTCTAGAGGGCACTTACATGCACTTACATTCCTTGGCTCATGGTCCCCTTCCTCCATTTTCGAAGCCAGTGATGTTATATTTCTCTAGCCATTCTTCCATAGGCACATCTTGCTCTGACACCAATTGGCAACAGCTCCCAGCATTTAAGGACTCGATTATATTAGACCCACTGATTGGGTTACTCTCCCCATCTCAAATTCCTCAACTGAATCACGTATGCAAAATCTCTATGTAAAGCAACATATTTACAGGCTACAATGTTTAAAATAGACTTTTTCAGGGAGTCATAATATTGCCCTACCACTTTTAAAATGGTAAAATCTTCTTAATTCTTATATGTCTATTTAGATTTTCTATTTCTTCCTGACTCAGTGTAAATAATTTTTGTCTTTTCAGAAATTTGTTCATTTGATCTAGGCTATCTAATTTGTTGGCATACAGTATTTCACAGTGTTGTCTTATTTTTCTTTTTATAACTTCAGGTTAGTGATGTCCCCCTTTCATTGCTGTTTTAATAATTTGCTTATTTGCTTTAATAATTTGTATATTCTCTCTGTTTGTTTCTTGGTCAAACAAAAGCCCTATTAATTCTGATCACTGAATTTCTCTACTGTGTTTCTATAACTATGTAACTTGTTTGCACTCCAATCTTTATTAGATCCTTCCTTTTGCCTGCTTTGGTTTTAGTGTGCTCTTCTTTTTCTAATTCTTAAGATGGAAAGTTAGACTAATAATTTAACATCTTTCATGTTTTATAATGTAGAGGTTACAGCAATAATTTCTCTCTAGTTAATACTTTAGGTGAATAACTTACATTTCAGTGTTTGTTTATGAAAGTATTTTCTAATTTCCCTTATGATTTCTTCTTGGATTCATTGGTTATATAGAAGTAAGTTGTTTATTTTCAAAATGTTTATGAAGTCCTCAATTTTCTTTTGGTATTAATTTCTAATTTGATTCTACCATGGTCAGAAAAGATACCTTGTATGATTTTTAACCGTTTTAAAAATTATTCAGGCATTTTTATGGCATAACATTTGGTAAATCCTAGAGAATGTTTCAAATGCACTTGAAAATCATGTCTATTCTGGTGCTTTTAGGTAGAGTGCTCCATGCACTCTTTTAGTTCTACTTGGTTTATAGATCTTCTATTTTCTTATTTCAGTTGTTAGTCTTCTGAAGGATCCTTTGCTTGTGGTGAGTCATTTTTCTCTTTCTGCTTTCAAGATTCTCTCTTTGTCTTGGTCTTTTTACCTCAACATAATGAAATACACATTTGTCACAAATCTGCACAGGTACCCTGATTCTAAAATAAAAGTTAAGTAAAAAAAAAAAGGAAAATGCCATAAAGCCCACTGTCACTGTTCTTGCTGCCATTGAGCATTTTTTTTTTTTTTTTGGAATAAGTAGTCCTTGAATTTTTACTGTCCTTTGTTTAATATCTGAAGTTCTGCTTTTCCTAATTTTTCAAGTGTCTAATTGTGTATTTTTGGAGGTCCTTTTTGCCATTGTATAAATGTTTCTGAAATACTACCTATCTGCTTCCTAATATAACCAATGCTGAAATTAGCTAGAAAATTCTTATTTCATTATTCCACAACATATAATTTGAAGTAAAATTCTTTTATTTCCAGCTAATATTAATTATGCAATCAGTTAATGTATTCTACTTTTCATGTGCTTTTCCATTCTTTCCAAGTTTTTATAGTTGTTGTGTGTCATAATTATCTAGGACTACTTGTTAAAATTATTTTTCCTGAGAAAAAATTTCTAGGGGTACAAGCACAGATAGTTATAATTTTCTAAGCACACCTGGTGACCCATATATAACTAGTTCATGAACTACTGCTTTAATCTTTCCAGGAGGATTGTATGTATATTTTTTCTACGAAGAACGTGTTTAAAATAGCACATATGACACCTGTGTCTAGATAACAATTTAGAGTAGATATCAAGTCTGACACAGTTTCTTTGGGTTACATGCCAGTTATTTAAATACACCCTTTTTACAGACAACATTGTAAGTAATATTTGAAATAAATTGAAGATAAGCATACAACTTGTCACATGATTTCATTGATAAAAATACAATTAATTTTTGGTATGGAAATGCAATGAAAATTACAGAATTTGGACTCAAATTAGACTAAGTTCAAGTCTTATTGTGTTCCTTACTATCTTCGTGATTTCAGAAAATTCTCAAATCTTTCTGAACTTCGCAGTCTGTTTGTAGAAGGGGCACTACAGTACTTACTTCATAGGGTGCTTGTGAGAATATTATGTCAGCAATTAGTAGGATGTACCTGTAAATAACAGCTTTTAGATGTTACTAGCTAAGAAAACCCCTCTGTGTCATAAAATGGATGGTACAGGTCTTTGTGCCTGGATTTCCAGAATACTGAGCCCAGTTGGTGATGCTTATTTTAGTAACCATTGGGAGGTATAAGTAGTCTGTTTCTCATATTATGAATTCTTTTGCTTAGTCACTGGCCATGCTCAGCTAGATGTTTACCTCCCTCATTGACTCTGAAGGCTTGTAGATTACTTGGCTCTGAGAATTTAAAGGTTTCCTCAGGCAGAATCTAATCTATTAACTTTTGTTTAGGATTGGCATTTTTTCTTTATATGCTTCTCTTTTCTCTACGGTTTCTTTCATTCATCAGAACATATTGGCAGTTCTATATGATCCATTGCTATTACACATTCCTAAGCTACTTTATATGTCTGGTAGATTTTCCTTTTGTCTTTATTCTTATGTCTGTAATCACGTGTATAAGTCCATTCTTGCATTACTATAAAGAAATGCCTGAGACTGGATAATTTATAAAGAAAACAGGTTTAATTGACTCATGGTTCTGCAGGCTGTACAGGAAGCATGGCTGGGGAAGCCTCAGTCAGCTTACAATCATGGCAGAAGGTGAAGGGGAAGCAGGCACATCTTACATGGCTGAAGCACGAGGAAGAGAGAGGTGGGGGGGTGCTACACACTTTTAAACAAACAAATCTGGTGATAACTCACTTACTATCATGAGAACAACACCAAAGGGGAAATCCAGCCCTGTGATCCAGTCATCTCCCACCAGGACCCCCTCCAACATTGGGGGTTACAGTTTGACATGAGATTTAGCAGAGACACATACTCAAACCATGTAATCATTTTACATATATAAAACTTGATATGTACATTTGTCATTTTTGATGACAATTTCCCTTTCCTAGTTTGCGAAAATTCTCCTTTAAGTGTTATGTTGGCCATTGGGAGTTCCTTCTTTTTCATTTTAGAAGTCAAGCAGACTGATCCTTCCTTTACAAACTTTTATAAAGTTTGTATACACTTGATATGGGCTTGATTTTCAGGACATTTCCCTCTGGGACTGAATTTTCAGCAACTGATGAAAAATCAAAGCGATGGTCAAAATCTGTGGACTCAGCAGCAGTGATGGTGGAACCATTCTTCTGGATAAGTAATTATTGCGTTCGGCCTGCTGGAACTGCCCTAGTTTCTGTCCACTTTTCAAAATGTCTCTTTTTACATTGTGTAACCACAGTTGCTTTCTGTTGAATAGAAGTAAGGATCCCATTGGATGAAAAGCTTCTCATACTCTTGTCCTATCCTTCTTGGCATCTTCATCACTTTGCCTGCCGTTCTTGCTTAAATACTCTATGCAACAGCCACACTTAATTTCTTACTATTATACAAATAGTAAGCTCACAGTTTACAATAATATCTGTGTTAGTTTTTGATAATGAACGAATTCTTACTCTGAGTTTATGTGAGATCTTTTTGTTTAAAAGAGTGTAGCACCTCCCCCCCATCTTCTTGCTCCTTCTCTTGCCATGTCATCACCTGCTGCCCCTTTGCCTTCCACCATGATTGTAAGCTCCCCGAGGCCCTCAGCCAAAGCAGATGCTGGCACCATGCTTCCTTACAGTTCACAGAACTGTGACCCAATTAAACCTCTTTTCTTTATAAGTTACCCAACCTCAGGTATTCTTTGACAGCAATGCAAAAATGAAATAACACACTGCCTTAACAAATTACCACAAATTTAGTGGCTTACCTAATGCAGGTTTATTATATTACAGTTATGTAGGTTAGAAGTCTGACTCAGGTATCACTGGGCTAAAATGAAGTGTCAGTAGGCTTGTTCTCCTTTCTGTAGGTTCTGAGGGATAATCTATATCCTTCTTTATTTAAGTTGCTAGAAGAATTCTGTCCCTTGTAGTTGTAGGGCTTGAAGCTGTTTACTTGCTGGGTCTAAGCTAAGGGCCATTTCCTGCTTCTCCAGGCCACAGGTTTCCTTTGATCATGATTTCCTTTCTCTATCTTCAAAGCAGGGAATGGCAGGCTGAGTCCTTGTCATGTATTATCTTTCTGATTCTTCTTTCGTCATCATATCTCTCTTTGACTTCAGCCAGGAAAGGTTCCCTACTTTTAAGGACTCGTGATTATATATATATTCCATAATAATCACATTATTTCAAGATACATATTTTTAATCATGTCAATAAAAGTCTCTTTTTCAATAAAAGGCAACATATTTATAAGCTCCAGGCTTTAGGGCATGAACATCTTCTGGAGGAGATGATAGAACATCCTCTGACTCCAAAGGACTTACTACAACCCATCTCAGTGTTCCCTAAAGTCTTAACTCGTTAGAAGAAGCAACAGATATTCTAAGATACGATCTGATGCACTGGAGTGCATACAAATGTATGACCTCACACATAGACACACTTCTTTGTAGTACTTCTAGAGATATAAAAATTCTGATAAATTATGTTTTTTATGATTGTCATAAAATGATTGTTGTGATCATAATTGTGTTAGTCCATTCTCATGATGCTATAACGCACTGCCTGAGACTGGAAATTTATAAAGAAAAGAGGTTTAATTGACTCACAGTTCTGCATGGATGGGGAAGCCTCAGGAAACTTACAATCATGGTGGAAGGGGAAGTAAGCATGTCCTTTTTCACATGATGGCAGGAAGGAGAAGTGCTGAGCAAAGGAAGAAATACCTCTTATAAAACCATCAGCTCTCGTGAGAACTCACTCAACATCATGAAAAGCATGGGGGTGACTGACCCCATGATTCAATGACCTCCCACTGGTTCCCTCCCACAGCACATGGGGATTATGGGAAATACAAATCAAGATGAGGTTTGGGTGGGGACACAGCTAAACCATATTATTCCATTCCCGGCCCCTCCTAAATCTCATGTCCTCACATTTCAAAACACAATCATGCCTTCCCTACAGTCCCCTGAAGTCTTCACTCATTCCAGCATTAACCGAAAAGTCCAAGTCCAAAGTCTTATCTGAAACAAGACAAGTCCCTACTATCTACAAGACTGTAAAATCAAAAGCAAGTGAGTTACTTCTTAGATACAATGGGGTACAGGCATTTGGTCAATATACCTGTTCCAAATGGGGGAAATTGGACAAAACAAAGGGGCTATAGGCTCCATGCAAGTCCAAAATCCAACAAGGCAGTCAAATCTTAAAGCTTTAAAATACGATCTCCTTTGACTCCATGTCTCACATCCAGGGCATGGTGATGCAAGAGGTGGGCTCCCAAGGCCTTGGGCAGCTCTGCCCCTGTGGCTTTGCAGGGTACAGCCACTCTCCTGGCTGCTTTCACAGGCTGGCATTGACTGTCTACGGCTCTTCCATGTGCATGGTGTAAGCTGTTGGTGGATCTACCATTCTGGGGTCTGGAGGATGGTGGCCCTCTTCTCACAGCTCTACTAGGCAATGCCCCAGAGGGGACTCTGTGTGGAGGACTCTGACCCCACATTTTCCTGCTGCACTGCCCTAGCAGAGGTTCTCCATGAGGACGATGTGCCTGCAGCAAATTTCTGCTTGAACATCCATGTGTTTCCACACATCCTCTGCAATCTAGGGAGAGGTTCCCAAATCTCAATTCCTGACTTCTGCGCACCCACAGGCTCAAAGCTACATGTAAGCTGCCAAGGCTTGGGGCTTGCGTCCTCTGAAGTAACAGCCTAAGCCATACCTTGGCCCCTTTTAGCCGTGGCTGGAGCGACTTGGTTGCGTGGCACTAAGTCCACTAAGTCCCAAGGTTGCACACAGCAGGGGTGCCGTGGACTCAACCCGTGACGCCATTTTTCCCTCCTAGGCCTCTGGGCCTGTGATAGGAGGGTCTGCCATGAAGATCTCTGACATGCCCTGGCGACATTTTCCCCATTGTCTTGGTTATTAACATTCAGCTCCTCATTTCTTATGCAAATTTATGCAGCAGGCTTGAATTTCTTTCCAGAAAACGAGTTATTCTTTTGCACCATCAGGACTGCAAATTTTCAAACCTTTTATGCTCTGCTTCCTTTTGAATGCTTTGCCACTTAGAAATTTCTTCCTCCAGATAACCTGAATCATCTCTCTCAAGTTCAAAGTTCCACAGATCTCCATGGCAGGGCCACAGTGCCACCAGTCTCTTAGCTAAAGCATAACAAGAGTCACTTATACTCCAGTTCCCGCAAGTTCTCCATTTCCATCTGAGACCATCTCTGCCTGGACTTCATTGTCCATATCACTATCAGCATTTTGGTCAAAGCCATTCAACAGGTCTCTAGGAAGTTCCGAATTTTCCCACACGTTCCTGTCTTCTGAGGCCCCCAAGTCTCTAGGAGGTTCCAAACTTTCCCACATTTTCCTGTCTTCTGTTGAGCTCTCCTAATTGTTCCAGCCTCTGCCTGTTACCCATTTCCAAAGTTGCTTTCACATTTTTGGGTATCCTTATAGCAGTGCCTCACTCCATTGGTACCAATTTACTATATTAGTCCATTCTTATGCTGCTATAAAGGACTGCCTGAGACTGGGTAATTTATAAAGGAAAGACGTTTAATTGACTCACAGTTCTGCATGGCTGGGAAGGTTTCAGGAAAGTTACAATCATGGTGGAAGGGGAAGCAAACATTTCCTTCTTCACATGATGGCAGGAAGGAGAGGTGCCGAGCAAAAGGGGGAAAAGCCCCTTATAATAGCATCAGATCTCATGAGAACTCACTCACTATCATGAGAACAGCAGCATGGGGGTAACCACGTTTATGTTTCAATTACCTCCCACTGGTTTCCTCCCACAATACATGGAGATTATGGAAGCTACAACTGAAGATGAGATTTTGGTGGGAACATAGCCAAATCATATCAAAATTATATAAGCTGCATCATTAAGTATAAGCAGGACAGAAGAGAATTTCTTTTTACTAGGTGGCAATAAGTATAGAATCCTCTAGTTACAATTATATATATTACTGGAATAATTTCTCACAGACTAAATTCTGGTTCAGTACATTTCAATCTTTGTTTCTCCTCCATTACTGATACTTTTCATCTTGAATGCCTTAGGATATGTTCACATTGCAGCCCCTGGTACAATATGTCATGATACCAGATGAATCATGACTTGGGTAGTAGGAGTATAAACTCCTATAAACCACTTCTAGCCAGGATGTCTAGCAATATCTTAACTACACACAGAAGTGAGGCATATATCTCATTAAACTCAACCTACTGTGTCCTCAATTTTAATTATCTTCAGCTGATCCCAAAAGTATGTGCAGCCATTCCAGACTTACCATATAGGAGCAGGAATTTTGATGGAGGGGGAGACAAAGTAAAAAGAAACAGTAATCTTAGCTAATTTTAGTTAAAATATCTTACTTTGGCAAATCATAGAACTATATAAACATGTAAACACACTTTTAGGTCTTATTCCAGGTATTGGAAGGGTCCATGCACATAAGAGGCCTTAACGTATCAAGGAAAATTTCCTCTCCTAAGGAAAGTGTGACATCTGTTAAGTCTTCTAGCAATTCTATTCTTCAAGTAACTCAGCCTAGAAATCTTGGGGTAATTTAGACTTCGCTTTTCATTCAGGCTCCATATCCATTAGCAAATCCTTCAAAATACATTCAGACTTCAAACACTTCTTCCCATCCTTCTCTATTATTGTGACCTGAGCCACCATCAACTCTCATTTGCATTATTTTAATAACCTCCTAGTTTATCTCTTATTTTGCTCTTAATCTCCTTTAATCTTCTGTCAACATGGCACCCATTCAGATATATGTAAGTCAGATCATGGCACTTCTCTGCTTAATAGCCTCCAACAACTTGTCATCTTAATTCGAATAAAAGCAAAGTCATTACTGTGACCTGTAAGGCTCTCCTTGATCTGGCACCTTTAGATCTTGATCTCATTTTTTCTTATTCTCTCCTCTGCAGTCACACTGGCCTCTTTACTTCTTCACACGTGCTAGGCAGGTGTCCACCTAGTAGTTTTAAGCCCTCACAGTTCCTGCTGCTTGAGGTAAAGTTACCTTATGAAGCTTTTCCTTGCTATATTATCTATTATTTCACCCTTGTCTGCTGTGTAGATTCTTCAGATTACTTTTTCTTGCTTATTTTTAATTTTTATAATTATTTTCTAATGTAGTATTTGCTTTATTATTTATGTTATTTATATATGTATTTTGTTATTTATTACCTATTTTCTGCCACTAGACAATGAGTTCCACAAGGCAGCTGTGTTTGTCTTTTTTGTTCACTGTGTCCCCTTAGTGCCTAGAAAGGTACCTGGCACAATAGGTGCTCAGTAAATATTTATTAATAAATATTCTTTCAAAATGAATGAATTCTTGACCTGGGGAATACATAGGCTTCCTTTGTTCATTAACTTGGGATTGATGAACAAGTCCCTCAAAGTAGAATTAATATGATCAATGTGTTACTATAGTATTTTGCAATAACCTACAAAGTATCAATCAGATGGTGTTATGCTTAGTTGTTTAACTTTCTTCTTTACTGTCTACTCTACGAGTTCCCTTAGGTTAGGTTCCATGCCGTGATCATCTGTATACTCATTGTCTAGCATATTGACTGAAACATAGTAGGCATTTGAATACTATTCATTAAAATAAATTTAAAACCAATTGAACATATTGACTGAATGCCAATCATAAATTTTATTCTTAAATGCCAAGGCAAAAGTTGTTGTCTCTTCAAGGGAGAACTTTGAGAAAATTAGAGTTGACAGGCCAAATTTTTAATTGGAAAATTCATGTCTGAAAATCTTTGGAGTTCTGCATTTAGCAAGAAAGTGCCATTTTAGTAGTCGCAAAAGTTGGAATCACAAAAGAGTCCATAATGAATTATTCAATTAAGCCATTTGTTTGAGAATCCTAGAGCATGTAATAAAGACATTTTTGGGCCCAAAGGGTCTTTAAGTATTTCTCAGTAACTTGAAATATTCACTATATCATTTATAGATTATATTCTAGAGCAGCAGCTCACAAAATGTGAAATTATGTTCATGGGATATTAATAAGGTTAAATAAAAATAAGAAGTAACTAACAGGTGAAATAAACCTAAAATAGTTTCTTTACTGCACAGTTTGCCATCGCTTTTCATATGTGTTGTGATTCACCAAGAAGTAGATACAGAAACTCATATTCTCCAAAAGCTTTTGTTTACAAACCCTTTTATATTTTTCCTTGGACAACTTTTCTCTGAGAGACATTTTAGAGGTGTCCCCACAAACAGGAAATCCAGATGTGACATATGGTTTAAGAGAAAAAGATGTCAGCAACAGAAACTCTGGCTGTAGGTACTGTTCTTCATGGATTGATGCCAAGTGCTATGCGAATGTACAAGCAACGACCATCTTCATATCACACGTACCTTACCAGTCATTTATAACTAATACTAAAACATATATTTCAGTTGTATATTAAATATTTCTTTCCATTTAGGAAGCTATGTCAGCTGACAGTTCATGAAATCATCAAGTGCTACCTTAAGATATGTTAGTCTGAGAAGTTCCTTTGTTTATACCAGAGTAGTTCACCTATGGATTCTAATAATCTGAAACTACTTAATCATTTTGCCAAACATTTAGATATTTTCAGGCACCATGGCTGGATTAAAATATTTTGCAAATGTAAAACACTTTTCTCCTAACCCTGTTTGATAACTAGATGTGTTCTCAACACATCATTTGATGGAGGCTGCTTTTTCCAACCGAATTTACCCCATATCTAAAATATTTCACAAGACAGTTAAGCAGCTGTGTGAAAAGCTGTTTGATTTCAAAGTGATCTCCAGCCTCATGATTGTCCAAGTTCCAGAATGGAGCTGTGTGTGATTATAGCTTGCATAAAAGGTTACAGGCTGTTGAAGGACTGACTCCAAATCAAATGCCAAATGTGTCACCATGTATTGTACTTTAGACTTGCCTGAAGCCAAACATTTAGAAAACACTTGATTTAATTCAGTAAGTATTCATTGGGTACCCATTATATGCAAAACAGTTGATATCATGCTAATACCTAGAACATAATCTGAAAGTTTTACCAGGAAAGTATTTATTAGACACCCAGGATATTGGTTCCCTTCAATACCATTATAATTCTGCTTAGCAAACAATCATTCAAGTCATATGAGCAACGAGTGAAGATAATTTAATGGGTGTAACTGGAAAAGGATCATTAGTGATGGTAACCAAGCCGATTCCCTCCTTGATGAATCTATATAAAGTTAGTCAGACATGTTTTTGAGAGGGTTGGATTCTGACACAGGAATCTCATAATTTCATCAATTATCTATTAACTTCCAATGAATTGGAAACTAAATGATTAAACAGGGAACAAAGAGTTCATATAAACCAAAGTTATCATTTTTTTTTTTTGCATTTCTATATCTTTTTATTATTATTATTATTATTATAATACTTTAAGTTTTAGGGTACATGTGCACAATGTGCAGGTTTGTTACATATGTATACATGTGCAATATTGGTGTGCTGCACCCATTAACTTGTCATTTAGCATTAGGTATATCTCCTAATGCTATCCCTCCCCCCGCCCCCCACCCCACAACAGTCCCCGGAGTGTGATGTTCCCCTTCCTGTGTCCATGTGTTCTCATTGTTCAATTCTCACCTATGAGTGAGAACATGTGGTGTTTGGTTTTTTGTCCTTGCAATAGTTTGCTGAGAATGATGGTTTCCAGTTTCATCCATGTCCCTACAAAGGACATGAACTCATCATATTTTATGGCTGCATAGTATTCCATGGTGTATATGTGCCACATTTTCTTAATCCAGTCTATTGTTGTTGGACATTTGGGTTGGTTCCAAGTCTTTGCTATTGTGAATAGTGCCACAATAAACATACATGTGCATGTGTCTTTATAGCAGCATGATTTATAATCCTTTGGGTATATACCCAGTAATGGGATGGCTGGGTCAAATGGTATTTCTAGTTCTAGATCCCTGAGGAATCGCCACACTGACTTCCACAATGGTTGAACTAGTTTACAGTCCCACCAACAGTGTAAAAGTGTTCCTATTTCTCCACATCCTCTCCAGCACCTGTTGTTTCCTGACTTTTTAATGACCGCCATTCTAACTGGTGTGAGATGGTATCTCATTGTGGTTTTGATTTGCATTTCTCTGATGGTAGTGATGATGAGCATTTTTTCATGTGTTTTTTGGCTGCCTAAATGTCTTCTTTTGAGAAGTGTCTGTTCATATCCTTCGCCAACTTTTCGATGGAGTTGTTTGTTTTTTTTTGTAAATTTGTTTGTGTTCTTTGTAAATTCTGGATATTAGCCCTTTGTCAGATGAGTAGATTGCAAAAATTTTCTCCCATTCTGTAGGTTGCCTGTTCACTCTGATGGTAGTTTCTTTTGCTGTGCAGAAGCTCTTTAGTTTAATTAGATCCCATTTGTCAATTTTGGCTTTTGTTGCCATTGCTTTTGGTGTTTTAGACATGAAGTTCTTGCCCATGCCTATGTCCTGAATGGTATTGCCCAGGTTTTCTTCTAGGGTTTTTATGGTTTTAGGTCTGACATTTAAGTCTTTGATCCATCTTGAATTAATTTTTGTATAAGGTGTAAGGAAGGGATCCAGTTTCAGCTTTCTACATATGGCTAGCCAGTTTTCCCAGCACCATTTATTAAATAGGGAATCCTTTCCCCATTGCTTGTTTTTGTCAGGTTTGTCAAAGATCCGATAGTTGCAGATATGCAGCATTATTTCTGAGGGCTCTGTTCTGTTCCATTGATCTGTATCTCTGTTTTGGTACCAGTACCATGCTGTTTTGGTTACTGTAGCCTTGTAGTATAGTTTGAAGTCAGGTAGCATGATGCCTCAGGCTTTGTTCTTTTGGCTTAGGATTGACTTGGCGATGTGGGCTCTTTTTTGGTTCCATATGAACTTTAAAGTATTTTTTTCTAATTCTGTGAAGAAGGTCATTGGTAGCTTGATTGGGATGGCATTGAATCTATAAATTACCTTGGGCAGTATGGCCATTTTCACGATATTGATTCTTCCAACCCATGAGCATGGAATGTTCTTCCATTTGTTTGTATCCTCTTTTATTTCATTGAGCAGTGGTTTGTAGTTCTCCTTGAAGAGGTCCTTCACATCCCTTGTAAGTTGGATTCCTAGGTATTTTATTGTCTTTGAAGCAATTGTGAATGAGAGTTCACTCATGATTTGGCTCTCTGTTTGTCTGTTATTGGTGTATAAGAATGCTTGTGATTTTTGTATATTGATTGTGTATCCTGAGACTTTGCTGAAGTTGCTTATCAGCTTGAGGATATTTTGGGCTGAGACGATGGGGTTTTCTAGATATACAATCATGTCATCTGCAAACAGGGACAGTTTGACTTCCTCTTTTCCTAATCGAATACCCTTTATTTCCATCTCCTGCCTGATTGCCCTGGCCAGAACTTCCAACACTATGTTGAATAGGAGTGGTGAGAGAGGGCATCCCTGTCTTATGCCAGTTTTCAAAGGGAATGCTTCCAGTTTTTGCCCATTCGGTATGATATTGGCTGTGGGTTTGTCATAGATAGCTCTTATTATTTTGAGATACGTCCCATCAATACCTAATTTATTGAGAGTTTTTAGCATGAAGCGTTGTTGAATTTTGTCAAAGGCCTTTTCTGCATCTATTGAGATAATCATGTAGTTTTTATCTGTGGCTCTGCATATGTTGAACCAGCCTTGCATCCCAGGGATGAAGCCCACTTGATCATGGTGGATAAGCTTTTTGATGTGCTGCTGGATTCGGTTTGCCAGTATTTTATTGAGGATTTTTGCATCAATGTTCATCAAGGACATTGGTCTAAAATTCTCTTTTTTGGTTGTGTCTCTGCCAGGCTTTAGTATCAGGATGATGCTGGCCTCATAAAATGTGTTAGGGAGGATTCCCTCTTTTTCTATTGATTGGAATAGTTTCAGAAGGAATGGTACCAGTTCCTCCTTGTACCTCTGGTAGAATTCGGCTGTGATTCCATCTGGTCCTGGACATTTTTTGGTTGGTAAGCTATTGATTGTTGCCACAATTTCAGAGCCCGTTATTGGTCTATTCAGAGATTCAACTTCTTCCTGGTTTAGTCTTGGGAGGGTGTATGTGTTGAGGAATTTATCCATTTCTTCTAGATTTTCTAGTTTATTTACGTAGAGGTGTTTGTAGTATTCTCTGATGTTAGATTGTATTTCTGTGGGATCAGTGGTGATACCCCCTTTATCATTTTTTATTGCATCTATTTGATTCTTCTCTCTTTTCTTCGTTAGTCTTGCTAGTGGTCTATCGATTTTGTTGATCTTTTCAAAAAACCAGCTCCTGGATTCATTAATTTTTTGAAGGGCTTTTTGTGTCTCTATTTCCTTCAGTTCTGCACTGATTTTAGTTATTTCTTGCCTTTTGCTAGCTTTTGAATGTGTTTCCTCTTGCTTTTCTAGTTTTTTTAATTGTGATGTTAGGGTGTCAATTTTGGATCTTTCCTGCTTTCTCTTGTGGGCATTTAGTGCTATAAATTTCCCTCTACACACTGCTTTGAATGTGTCCCAGAGATTCTGGTATGTTGTGTCTTTGTTCTCGTTGGTTTCAAAGAACATCTTTATTTCTGCCTTCATTTCATTATGTACCCAGTATTCATTCAGGAGCAGGTTGTTCAGTTTCCATGTAGTTGAGCGGTTTTGAGTGAGTTTCTTAATCCTGAGTTCTAGTTTGATTGCACTGTGGTCTGAGAGACAGTTTGTTATCATTTCTGTTCTTTTACATTTGCTGAGGAGAGCTTTACTTCCAACTATGTTGTCAGTTCTGGAATAGGTGTGGTGTGGTGCTGAAAAAAATGTATATTCTGTTGATTTGGGGTGGAGAGTTCTGTAGATGTGTATTAGGTCCACTTGGTGCAGAGCTGAGTTCAATTCCTGGGTATCCTTGTTAACTTTCTGTCTCGTTGATCTGTGTAATGTTGACAAAGTTATCATTTCTAGGAGCCGTGAGAGAACATAAAAGATAAATGCAATGTCAGCAAAGGGTGTGCTCTGATGAGTGCAGGTGAGGAGGGAGCTAGAACTGTGTCAGATAGCATGATGAAATTCAGGAAAAGATCCAGGGCTAAAAACTAAATCTTAACCATACATGACATTTAATAAATATCAACCAATGCATAAAGAGGTGAACCAAAATTAGGACTGGAAATCACATCAGAATTTAGAAAAAAATTTAGAAAAGATAAAAATATGAGCAAAAGTTAATGTGGTGGTTTGAATGATAGAAGGAGGATCTAGAGAATGGAAAGCATTAAAGTTTACTTCTTTGTTTTCACTTAGAGATTAACTCAAATGAATGTTTGAGGTCATTCTCAGGAAGTTTCAAGGCTGATATAGTATTCAATACTGATCCATATGACTTTTTCCCTTGAAAATGGGCCCTGAAAAAAAGAATCCCTGTTGTTCTCATTTCATCATCTAAACAGAAAAGGCTGGTGGGATATTTAAACAACTTGAATCTGGGGGTTTGTTCCATCTACTCTAGGCAATCTGGTAGTATGGAAAAGAGCACTCGGGAGAATTAAAGGCAGAAATTCTCACTCAGCATCGCTTCCTCTCCTGCCTTCTCCCTGCAGTGTTCTGGTGCTTTTCTTCAGTTGGGCTCTTGACCACTATTTTCTTTTCCTGCTTTATCTAACATAGTGGAGGGGGACAGTGGTTCCATGGTGAGATAAAGGGATGTTTGTGGAAGAATCATAAAGATCATCTCAGGCTTAATTTCAATGGTGTGCCTTAGAGTTAAAATAAAATTACACACAGATCTATTTTTGTGACAAATCTAAAAGATTGTATTGCCTACATTTCTACTATTGTAAGTATTCTAAGGAGCCAAGGTTTTGTATGATCTTTGCTTTTAGATAAGGCTGAAGGGCAAAAACTTTATTGAATTCCCTTAGTATATGGTTAAGATATATTGATGCAATTCAAGAAATATTGATTGAAAGTCCTGGAAAGTAGGATGAACGTTTTCCTCAGTCACAGAGCTTACGCTACTAACAAGTACCTTAAGTGTTACAAAAGAGGGCTTATTGAATGATTTGGTAGTAGCTTTCAAGGTGCTTAACCTAGTCTAGAGAGCTAAGGAAATGTTTCTTGAGTAAGTAATACTTATGATGAAACTTTAAAAGCCTGATGCAATTTGGTAACAAGCAAGTTGTAATGGAGTGCACTCTCTCCAGCAGAGTAGTAACTTGCCTCTACACAGATAAAAAGAACAAGCTGAGCAAATCAAATTTCCTGGCACTACCATACTACCAAATGAATAAAACACATGCCCAATGAATGTGATCTTATCGCTAAAGATGAGGCAAGAGCAGTAGTAACTATCACTCATAGATAATCATGATGTTTCAGTCTCCTCATGCCTTAATCTATTTGATCAGAATGATAACCACGGAAGATGGATACTGTCATCCCCTAGGAAGTCTTATGGAGTTTCCCAAAGCTGAACATCTACTCAGAAGTAGGGACTGGTTTCAAATATAGGTCTGATTTCAAAGCTTATAAAATACTTTATTCCAAATTCCTTTACTTGTGCTTTACTTCTCCTTAAATACAAATATCATTAATATGAGTAGTTTAATGGTTGTAGATCGTAGCAGATGTCTTTTGATCCATACATCACATCCCTGGGCCACCTCTGCATTCTACTGCAGATGAGTGCCCAGGCCAAGTGTACACTAATGGTACATTTGAAGCAATCATACCTTACTGTGTTTTCCTGGTTTTCCGTCTTAGGGCTTTCCCTGAAACCAAGGGAATTTGCTCAGTTTGGTTGAATTCATGGGGATTATAATGTCCTCTGAAGTAACTCTTGCACAGTGGAGTAGGAAAGTCTAATGGGTAAAAGCCCAGTATTCTCTCTTTTGGAGAGTCAGTTCTGAGGCATTTTCTACCTGGTTACACAGAAGGTTCCTGGGGAATTGAGACCTAGCTGTCCACAGAGATAATCAGCTCAATAATGTATGCTTATTTTTCTTGCTTCTCCACCTCACTCTCTTCATTTCCTGCCCTTGTTTCCTGAGGCAACTTCCCAGAAAAATGACCTGCATCTGGTCCTTGTGCCAGGTTTTGTTATCAGCGAAGTTCAAACTAAAACAATGCTTTTACTGACGGAAATTTTTAGTAAAAATTTTATACTACGTTTCAGTTGAAAGTCCACTAGATCTCAAGCAAAAATAATATAATATCTCACATGTATTTTACTACCATATGGGAGTGCTCAGATGCTTCAATGTTTAAGAAAAAACAAAAGCAAAACATACATGAAACATGGCATAAAATCTGAAGGAGGTGACATCAGTAAGATGGCTGACCAGAGATGCCTAACACTTACTTATCCCCTATCACAAAGAAGTGACCAAGATGACAAACAATTACATTTTAACCAGAGTGACTAAAGGAAAGCACTGGAGTACCACAAGGAAGTGATGGAACCTCTGTGGAGCATAGAAACTCAGGACGGCTACATAGAGAAGGGAAAGAAACACCTTGTCTGTGCCATCCCATTTTGCCAGTCAGAATAAGTTCAGAACCAGGAAAGACTTCTCACTGTGGGGAAAAGTTAACTAGGAGGCCTCCAGAAGCATCCATTACTGCTAAAGACACCTGCAGTCTTTGAATTCATGGGGATACTGAAGAATTCTGCAGTCCTCACAGGCCCTAGGTCCAGTTTAGGGAACATCCTGGAGTTTGTGTGGCTACACAACTCCGGGGAATGAATCCACACCATGTCTTACAAGCCTGTGATGCAAGATGTGATTGTACTGTAACATTGTGGAATTAGCGTCACTGCTAGAGTACATCTTACCTGTGGCACCAGTAGCCACTACAGCTTTTCATCCCTGAGGCTCTGTCACAATTCGACCATACTCTTACACAGTAGTGCACCATTTGCTAGCTGAGTTGCTGTAGCTTCTAAGCCACTGGAAACAAGCTTCCTAGGAGGCACTCTATCTCTTCCATCTGAGTAGTCCCCATCTACTTAGAGCCCTAGGCCCAGCACAACAGCCATGACCCTGATGTCCAATCCCACATGACACCCTGTCTCCCAAGAAACAACAGGTCTGGCTCAGGAGAGAAACTGCCTGAGTCAGCAAAGCAGACATGTCCCCTCAGCATATGAAGCAACCCACTGCCCCACCCCCAGGGAAATAGAGATTTGACTAGGGGAGCAGCCACAGCCACAGTCCTTGAGCCTGTGTGGCATCCAGCACCCCCAAGGAAACATACCTTTGACTGATCTGTATCACCCTGCCCTCTGGGCAGAACAGCGTCAGCACCCTGTCTCTCAAAATTTAGAATAGCCTTCTGGATTCTTAGCTGCTGAGCATACCATCTCCCTGGGGAGGAGAGCCAACATTGCACTGCTCCCTTCCCGGCCCCCCTCCCCCAGAGCCCAAGCCACAGCTATGCCTCACCATACCTAGGTCCTTGATGCCAGTGCTCCTGGGCCAGTGCTGTGTCCCACAGCTGCTGTGTCCAACAACTTAAGGGGCCAGAGCCTCCCATATGCAGTACCCTCTCCCTTCAGGGACACACAAAAAAAAAAACAAGAAAAAGAAAGGGAACATGACGCCATCAAAGGAACAGAATAAATCTCCAATAACTGAGCCCCAAAGAAATAGAAATGTATAAATTGCCCAGAAAAGAGTTCAAAATAATGATCTTAAAGCAAGCAAGATGGAAGAGAATACAGATAGATAATCCAATGAATGTAGAAAAACAAACCATGATCTAAATAAATTCAACAAAGAGATATAACAACAGCAACAGCAAAAAGAAAAAAACAGAAATCTGAGAACTGGAAGACTCAATTTTTGAAATATCAATAGCAGGCTAGAACAAGCAGAGAAGAATTTATGAATTTAAAGACAGATTTTTATAAATAACCCAATGAGAGGAAAAAAATGAAAGGAAAAAAGTAAAGAAAGCCTTTGCCATCTCTATGCCTTCTAGAATTCCCTTAATAAAATACTTTTCAACCAATAGCAGCAGAATATACATTACTTTCCAGCACAAGTGGAATGTTAACCAAGATAGAACATATGTTAGGCCATGAAACAAGTCTTAATAGATTCAACAAAATTGAAATTATAACTAGTATTGTTTCTGACCATACGATATGAAACTAGTAATCAATTATAGAAAAAAATCTTCTCTTAATGAAATACTTTCATTAAGGGAATTCTAAAGGGAGGAGAGATGCTAAAGATACAGAAAACTTATTTGATGAAACAATTCTGGAAAATTTTCCAAGTCTTGGCACAAATATGAGCATTCAGGTTTATGAAGCTCAAAGGTCATCAAATATGTTTAATCTAAAGAGGTCCTCATCAAGGCATACTGTAACAAAAATGTCAAAAATAGAATTTTTAAAGCAGCAAGGGAAAACTTCACATGATACACAAAAAGTTATTTATTAGACTTCCAGCAGATTTTTTTTTGCTGTAATCTTGCAGTCCAGGAGAAAATGGGATTATATATTCAAATTCAAAAAAGGAAAAAAAAACTGTCAGCAAAGAATACAATACTATACCCAGCAAAGCTGTTCTTCAGAAATGAAGAAGAAATACAGTATTTCCCAGACAAGCAAAAATTGAGGGAATTCATCACCACCAACCAACTTTATAGGAAATACTTAAGGAAGTGCTTTAACTGTAAGCAAAAGAGCAATAGTTACTGTTATGAAAACATATAAAAGCCTAAAATTCACTAATAAAGGTAAATTTGTAGAATTCAGAATATTCAATTACTGTAATAGTGGTGTGTAAATCTTTCAAATCTCTAGTATGAGGTTAAAAGTTAAAATGGTCAAAACTATCTACAATAAGTTATTAAGAAATACACTATATATATAAAGGTGTAAACTGTGACAAGAGAAGTATGAAATGTTATGAAATGTTGGGGTGAGGGCAGGTATAGCACTATTTTAATTTTTATTTTCAATTGTGCTGGTTTAGAAGTTGTGCTTTTTTAAATTTTTAAATTTTTATTTTTTATTATACTTTAAGTTTTAGGGTACATGTGCACAATGCGCAGGTTAGTTACATATGTATACTTGTGCCCCTAGGATGGCTAGAGGCCTTTTACATGACCAAAGTTAAGTTGTTGTCAGCTTAAGATAGTCTGTTATAACTATACATCGTTTTATGTAAGCTACATGGTAACTTCACAGCAAACAATTACAGCAGATAAACAAGAAAGAAAGGAATCAAAGCTCAGCACTGAAGAAAATCACCAAACCACAAAGGTAAACAGTAAGAGCAAAAAATAGAACAAAGGGTTTGTAAAAGAAACAAAGGAACAAAATGGCAGGAGTAAGTAATTATTTATCAATAATAATCTTAAATGTAAATGATTAAACTCTTTAATCAAAAGAGATAGAGTCGCTGAGTGGAACAAAATAACATCCAATTCTAAGCTGGCTATAAGAGACCCATTTTAACTTTAATAACACACATAGGCTGAAAGCAAAGGGATAGAAGAGGATATTCTATACAAATAGTAACCAAAAGAGAGCAGGGATTGCTATACTTAAAGAGCTTCATGAAAGAAACTGTCACAGGAGACAAAGATGGCCATAATTCAATGATAAAGGGATTAGTTCATCAGAAGGATATATTTATTATAAATATATATGCACCAAACATTGAAGCAGCAAAATATATAAAGCAAATATTAATGGACATGAAGGAAGAAATAATAGCAATATAACAACAATAAGGGACGTTAATACCAACTTTTAACAATGGATAGATCAACCCAACAGAAAGTTAACGAGGAAATAGTTGAGTTATATATCATTTAGACCAAGTAGACCTAACAAATATATATATAGAACTTTTTAACCAATAGCAGCAGAATATGCATTATTTTCCAGCACACATGGAATGTTCACCAGGATAGAGCTTATGTTAGGCCAGGAAACAAGACTTAATAGAGTCAACAAGATTTAAATTATAACTAGTATTGTTTCTGACTATACAATGTGAAACTACAAATCAGTTACAGAAGAAATCTTGGAAATTCATGAACATGTAGACATTAAACGACATGCTTCTGAACAACCAATGGGTCAAAAAAAAATCAAAAGATAAACTAACAGTGACATCAGCAAGATGGCAGAGTTGAAGGTACCCTACCATCCCTCTTCTGACAAAATTAAATTGAAACTATTTAAAGACAAGAATACCACACGGACTTTACTAGAACTCAAGGGAGAAGCAGAGAAACCCCCTGGGTCTACAGAATTGAGAGAAGCCATGACTGGTAAAAGAAATGGTGATTTCA
This sequence comes from Nomascus leucogenys, assembly GCF_006542625.1. Classification (NCBI taxonomy): domain Eukaryota; kingdom Metazoa; phylum Chordata; class Mammalia; order Primates; family Hylobatidae; genus Nomascus; species Nomascus leucogenys. The sequence goes on from NC_044381.1 coordinate 99,016,125, forward strand.
GACTGTACTTTCCCTTTATGCAAGCCAGCACATTGCCACTCAAAGAGAATTTTCTTAGACAGATGGTTTCTGAGGGGAGAGGAGAAAATCGAAGTTGAACATTTGATCTCCTCACTAACCAGAGAATCTTCATGGGAAAGCCAACTCTGGTTTCATCCCACATGAACCACTGGAGGTGTCAGGAGGGCTGAACTACCTGGGGTAAATTGAGAATAAAGAGCAAAGTACTGATTGAAGCAACTGATGTGTAGATCTGATGGTTACTCAGCAGTCTGATAAGTGTAGATGCCACACTGAATAGACTGACCAGTGTCATAGTGCTGCCCAGGGTACAATACATGGAAAGGTCTGAGTTCCTGGCTGAATTTGCACAAAGCCCAGATGCTCATGCAGAGCCTCCCCCTATCCCAGAGACAACTAAAAAGTTGTGATGAGTTCTGCTTAAGTCCTTCTCAGATTAGGAAGCAACAGCAGGGAAACAATATAGTTCTGAGGCAATGTTCATGGCGCTCACTCTAAGTCTTCTGCAGGCCAGACAACAATGGTAGGACAATGAGTTAATTTCAGTGTGGTGTTTTAGTCTCAGTGCTCACTATGGTTCTCTCCAGGATGAGTAGAAATAACAAGCCAGAATTTAAGTTCTGATACTAAATAGCAAAGTTCTGGCACCACTGAAATACAATGGCAAAAATTGGAAGAAGGGGCTATTTGCTGAAATGCACAGGCATTAACATAAATAAGAACTGTGAAATTTCAGGGAAACATAACACCACCAAAAGAAACCAGCAAAACTCCAACAATGAACCCAGAAAAATTAAAGATCTTTGAAATGTTGGATAGAGAACATAGAATAATCTTCTCTAAAGAAGTTCAGGGAATCATAAGAAAATATGAATAGAAAACTAAAAGAAATTCTTATTCTAGAAACAAAATGAGAAATTTGACATAGAAATATAAACAATTATTAAAAACATAAATAAATCCTAGAAATAAGTATTATAATAACTGCACAAATAAAAACACATTAGAAAGCTTCAACAGTAAACTTGGCCAAACAGAGAAGAGAATTAGTGAGCTTGAAGATAGAGCATATGAAATTACCCAATCGGAGGAGCGAAAAGAAGAGAGAATTTAAAAATCGTGAAGAAAGTGGCGTATGATAATTATGTGACACCATATTTCTTTGCATAATAGTAGTTATTGTAGGAGACAAGAGATAAAAAGGCATAGAAAGCATATTTAAGAAAATGGATAAAAATTTCACAAATCTGGAGAAAGAGGACACCATCAGGTACAGAAATTTCGGAGGTCACCAATCAATCTTAATCCAAAGAGAGATTCCCCAAGGCCTCTTACAATTAAATTAGCAAAAATCAAAGACAAAAAATAATAAAGACAAGAGAAGAAAGTAGCAACAGTAAAGAAACAACACATTCTATGGAATCTCAGTACAGCTTTTATCAGATTTCTTAACAGGAACCTTGCAGGACAAGAAAGAGTTGTATACTATATTCAAAGTGCTGAAGGAAAAAAAAAACCTGCCAACCCATAATACTATTTCAGTAAAGCTATCCTTCAACTACAAAGGAGAGAGGTAAAGACATTCCCAGACATACAAAAGGTGAAGGAATTGATTAACACCAAAATTGTCTTTCAAAAAAATGCTGTAGAAAGCTGCTCATTCTGAAAGAAATGGATGCTAATGTGTAACAAGAAAACATCTGAAGATACTAAACTCACAGATAAAAGAAAAAATTCAAAATACTCTAATACTATAATTGTGGTAAGTAAACCACTTGAATCTTAAGTATAAAGACTAAAGGACAAACTTTTAAAAACAATAATACCTACAACAATTAAGAGACAGGTATTATAAAAAATTTAAATTGAAACAGCAAACATCAAAATGTGGAGGTGGGATAGTGTTGAAGTGTAGAGTCTTTTTTTTTTGTTACCTTTATTTTCTTTGCAATTTTAAGTTATTATCAGTTGAAAATAACCTGCTGTAACTGTAAAATGTTTTCTTGGTAAGCCTCATGGTAACCACAAAGCAAAAACCTATAATAGATACTCTAAAAATAAATAGCATGGAATAAAAAAATGTTCCTAGGGGAAATAACCACAAAGAAAGACTGTAAATGAGGGAAAAAAAAAAGAAAAAGAAAGGAAGCAGCCATAAAACAACCAGAAAATAAGCAACAAAAAGGCCATAGGGAACATTTATAATAACCTTAAATTTAAATGGATTAAATTATACAATTATAAGACAGAGTGGCTGGCTGGATGAAAAAACTAGACCCAACTATATGTTGTGTACAAGAAACTTACTTCATTTATAAAGATGCACATAGAGTGAAAATGAAGAGATGGAAAAGATATTCTGTGTTCATGGAAACCAAAAAAGAGTACCAAAAAGTAATATTTATAGTCATTAAACCAAAAGTAATAGTTATATTTATTAAAAGTAGACAGTGTTAAGAATGATAGGAAAGACAAAGAAGGCCATTATATAATGATAAAGGAGTCAATACAGCAAGAGAATAAAATAATATGAATCCAATACTGGAATACCCAAATATATAAAGTATATATAATAAATATGAATAGACCTAAAGGGAGAGATCGATTGCCATGCAATAAAAGTAACGAACTTCAATACGTCATTTTCATCCAGACAGAAAATCAACAAAGAAACACTGGTATTAAGCCACACTCTATACCAAAAAGATTTAACAGACGTTTACAGAAGATTCTATTCAACAGGTGCACAATACACATTTTTCTTAACAGCACATGGAACATTGTCCATGAGAGACTAAAACTTAGGTTCCAAAACAAGTCCTAACAAATTTAAAAACATTGAAATTACATCAAGTATCTTTTCTGACCAGAATGGAATAAAACTTAATAACAGAAGGAACTTTGGAGAATGTATACATTTATTAAATTAAATAGCATGCTCCTGAACAATGAACAAAGAAGGAGACCCTGCCATTTGCCACAACACAGATGGACCTGGAGGACATTATGCTAAATGAAATAAGCCAGACACAGATAAAAAAAAAGTATGATCTCACGTATGCGTGGTATAAAAAAAAGAGCTCAAATACGCAATAGCGAATAAAAAGGTTGTTACCATGGGAGGGTATAGGAAGGAGAGGAACAGGAGAGATGTATGTCAAAGGATATAAGATAGCAGATACAGAGAATGAACAAGTTGAGACTTCTAATGTATAGCATAAGTACTAAAGTTAATGAAATTGCATTGTATGGGGATTTTTGTTAAAGAAGTAGATTTGAGCTGCTCTTGTCACACAAATAATTATGTGAGATGGTACATATGTTAACCTGCTTCACTATATTAACCATTCTTATCTGCACGTATCCTATAAGATCATGTTGTATACCTCAAATATACATAAAATTTATTTTAAAAATAAAACTAAAATTCACGAATTTATGAGTTTTTTAAAAAGTCTGAAGGGAATTTGACTACTGAGAAAAGAACCATTGGAACCATTTATAATAGAAACTAAACTGCAGACTTAAAAATATTAAAGGTCAAATTTTAATAGTAATATGCATATTTATGAAGCCACCAAGTATCTTAAAAAATCACTTGTGGCAATTCCATAGACTTTGTATTGCCATTGCATTGGCATTTACATGGGCATTTTACTAATACAGAATAACTTCCTACAGCCATTTTTTAAAGCTGATAACTCTTGTAGAATACTTTTAAGATGTGATTGTGTTACTTAATTCAATGTGTTGTATAGATGACACCAATGATTTAGAATTTACCTGAAGTAAGTGAAACACCTTATGATCTGGTTTCTTTATAAAATACCACACATTTTTCAGAAAGTGGTCATCTAAGCTTTCTTTCTGTCACTCACATATATTTCAGAAGCAATTGCTGTAGTGAAAGGTTAGTCTTTCAAGGGTTTCTCTGTTTTTTTCGTCTCCTTTAAGTGTCAAGTATGGAAACATAGAAAAAGCAAACACCATGCATTGAACGATCTATCATTCATTGGAAGGTGATGGATGAGGTCAGACTTACTCAGGCAGTAAATTCACATCCATTTTCTCAGAAAGCTTTTTGGCATGGTTTGGGAAGTCCTCTTTTGAAGTAAAATATTATCTCCTTCTCCCTGTTCCTCCGGTCTCTGCATTTCCTCCCTGGTCTAGAAGCCAGTGAGATTTTAATTACGTTGAAGATCTTATTTTAAAAATCAAACACATCTGATGTATTCAATGGAAGTCAGTGCCTTGATAATCTAGAACTTTTCAAAGAAAATAAATTACTTCATGGGGCTTCTTCTAAATTAAAATGAGTTGGAGGCAAAGGTAATTATTTCACACACTGAGAAACAGGTGTAGATGCTATTTGGAGATCCACATGAACATGCCCGTTAGTGCATTAGGTTTACGTGCTAATGTAGTCTCACTTAATTGCCATGCCTGAGAAAATTTGGCTTTTTTATATAATGAGTTTTGGAAAATAACACTGCTAGTCATTCAGTAGTTATGATGATAGAATGCTAATGAATGAGAAGAGAATGTCTGCATTTAGACATTTTGAAGATGTCAAATTTTGAATGCCCTGGGTTCTGCCCTCTCGAGAAACACTTTGCTTTGTTGCACGTTCCACTGGGGTCATGATACTTTCTGAAACAGAGAACTATAGAAAGTCAGTTCTGATGGAACATGTATGTGTAGGTAATAGGAAATATAGAAAATATGATGTGGTATTTTGTATTAATTTAGTAAGGCAGGAAAGGGCAAGAAAGCAATGCCTCTCAAATCTGATACATTTCATGATTACATGTCATGAGAAATAGTATAAGTTAAGAAACATTTAAGTACTATTGCTAAGGATTAACATGAAAGTGCTTGATTTTGTTTCCGTTTTCTTATGTTTTTGTTAATTTTAATCTAATGGAAGTGAATGAGAGGAAGCAGGCTAACTTTGTGAATATTGTCAAGTCTGACATGTGGATTGTGATATTTCTTGTTCAAAATGCCTATAAATGTTCAACAATAAATTTACATGAAGTAAGCAGTATATAAAGCAATTATTGTTTAGAAATACCATGTCACGTAGACTGTTTCTGCTAAGAGGATGACAAGCTAAAACTAGCAACCCTTGGGAAAACTGCTGGTGATCTTACACCCCAGCCACTTGTTTGAACCTCTCTGTCCTTTGTTTAGAACAAGAGGTGATAAGGGTTATACAAGAGCCCTCTTGGCGGTGATAGGAAAAACATGCCATTCCTTCTTGAACAAATTATATCAGTTATAAATATTGCACTTGCTCAGAGCTATTTTGCTTTTGCAGTAAATAATTTAAAATAATTGTTATTTTAAATGTAATTTCTGACAATATATTATGAGGAGTGTAGTTATAAAAGTACAGAAGAACAGAATGTACCAGTGGAAGTTAACGTAATCTAATTCCTACTATTTTGGGAGTCTTAGAAGCTGGCACATCCACAAATTGTTATTTGGCCTGTATACAAAATGTTTCTAAAATGTGTGTTTTAGAAAAATTCACTATTTAATATGCAGGAATTTTTTAATTCAAAAATATTACTTCTACATGTCTTTGACTACATCTTGGGAAGAAATGAAATTATATTCAAATCTGTAGTTAGCTCTACAATCCTACAATCCCTCAAAAAGCTTACAATCTAGTTTTGAAGACAGTGCATATGCATATTAATAAAATAGAGAAACTAAACAAAGGACACGAAACTATGAGAGCAGATTGTGACATCCACATTCATGAGAAATAATAGGGATTTTGTATGCAATGAATGTTCTTTTCAGGGCCCCTTTTTTGTCTTCTCATAACTTCTTGGTTTGAAACAATGATGATCTTATTTTTTTTTTTGACTAACTTTTTGATATTTCTTAACACAGGAAAAGTAGGCTTGTGCTTTACTCAGTTTTAATGGCCTAACCAACTGCACATAAAATGAGAAGAGGTGAGTGTTGTTTAATAAGCAACTTGATATAAACCTCTCCAGTTTAACATCTCTAATGAATGCATTTTTGTTTCCTCCTGCCAATATTGTTCCATAATTCTCTTCATTTCATGTGTATGCTTTTGCTTGTTGTTTCTTCCAGCTTAGAATTAAGACCATGCCTCATAAAAAGGAAATATTTATTGAGTGAGCAAAACTTTCAGAGGGTTTTACATTTGGTATTGCTGATACACTTCATTGAAAACAGTTCAGATTTGAATAGTCTACATTGAACTCTACATAAGATTTGAATATCTGTAGCATTTATTTGCCATTCTCTAGAGTCAAAAGCAGCATTTTTGAGAGAGATAACTTTGTTCTGCTGGTATAATAGTCCGTTTTGTTACTCATAGCCTCCCAGCTGCTGCTTAATGAGATACAAGCATAATTCAGAGAAAAATAGACGAAGAAACCAAGACTATTAGTAGCAAACGATGTAATAAAAGTTAGAGAGAAAAGAAAATGAGCCACAAAAGGATTTTTTTTACCAGGCTACCCTGTGGTACACTCTCATTGCAGGCAGACACAAATCAAGACTCAACACTGCATTCAAGAGTTACCAACTGTTAAATTGGCAACTTTATGATGGAAAGAGGAGAGACTCAAATATTCTTGCTGCTCTGGATAGAAGTCATTCTATAGACTGATATTTGTAGCATTTTAACTTCACTAGATAATTGAAAAGATTTTTAATTCATGTACTTTGAATTGTGATAACTGGCAGGAATGTGAAGACTTACAGATAATTTGTAAATAGTGCAATTATTCAAATGTTATAAATGGTTATTTGTAATATTTTTGAACTATTTAGTATTTAATTACTCATAGGTTAGAATTAGCACTTAGTCCGTGTCATATTTTTAAGCTGCATATATATATTGATAAATAGACAAGCAAATGGAATTCTAGTATACGCGTAGACTAGTGTCTACTCACCTGAAAGATGCTAGTCTTTCATTTTTTTTTGAAGAAAGTCTATTCATGATAGTCTCCCAAAGTATTTAGTGCTCTGAATGACTGCCTTTGCAGGAACTCACTGAGCATAAACACAACTAGTAGGCTATCCCTGAATAGGTCCTATGAGGTATTAAAGATGGCACATCACAGGGAAACTTCTGCCTTCCGAAGTGTGATGTTATTCAATGGAATTATGATAAAAAGGCATGTTAGTGGAAATGAAAAACTAAATACACAATGGAATGAGATCACGAATCTAAAATTATTTGCAAGATATTTTTCAAATGTGTAAAGCAAAAGCATCTAGATACTCATTGGCTTTTTCAGCAGTAGGCCTTGTTCATCCTGTCAAAAAATATGAGTGATTAACTAATGAGAGACAAGTTAAATTATTAAAGTAAGAAAAACATAAGTTATGCATTTAATAAGCAATGTGTATAAGTAAAAACTGTTTTCATTTTACCTGTCATATATAAGATCTAAGTTATCTCTTTTTCGATAGTATCAATTTACATTGATTAAAATAAAAATGTTCCATTTCTCATGCCATTCCTATTAATCTCCATATAGTAATTAACATTCTTTGTAAGCTTTGGTGAGTTTTAAAAATTCTTCTATATCCTATTTCCTTTGGGCAGAAGAGATTTCACTCTGATACGAAATGTTAGGCGGTTCACTTTTATGCAGGCAAATAAAGTTTTACCTTCAGTTTCCAAAACAGATGATTGTTTTCCTGTTAAAATCCCTGTGATGAAACTTTATGATCTTTTAAAATAGTAATTTTATTAATCACACTTATACTAAGCATATATATATATTTATTTCTGTATCTAATATAAAATATCTATCTTCTAAGATAAACTGTTTTTCTTTAACTCTGAGCTTTGTGGATGCAGAAAACAGAGACTCCTTGAAATTAATTTTCAAGTACTTGCAAACAGTCTGCTTCCCTTCCCGTGAACTGCTTCTGTCATCTTGGCCATTTTTTATGGTGTAGCTCTATGTTGTTTCATTGTTTATTAAATAATTTGTTCAACTGGTATCTCTTGTTCTAAAAAATTGTGCTTAATATAATGGCTGCTTTTCCTTAAGAACTGGCTTCCTTATTTGAAGCAAGCCAAGGAAAGTTGTCATGCACGAAAGTTAAGGAGGTGTTTGTTTAGAGAGTTAAGTTTATATAATCACATATTATATAATTTTAAATCCTTATTCTGTAACTTCATTTAGAGACATTGTTATGATTCGTGAGGTAGCTCATTAAAATTGCTATACTTGTTACTTAGACTTTACTGAAATTACTTCACTAGAGCACTGATGTAGACTTCCAGAGGTCTAAGTTTCACATATAACTTCAACTCTGAATAAATCTGTGACCTTGAGTAAATCTTCTCATCTTTAGTGGACTGCATTTACATATCTTTAATGAAATATTAATAGTGAGACTGTGTGTGTGTCTGTGTATGAGTATGCGTGTGCCCCTGAGGGTGGTTTTTACATGTAAATAATTTAGAAATTAATTTTGTTTTTATAACTTAAAATTTAATTGTTAAAGTTCTAAACAAAAACCTAGGTCTCAAGCTTTAAGTTTGAAAATTTTTTATCTTAATTCTAAAAATCAATATATTGTTTTAATCACTGCCAAAGGTGGTTGAATAATGTTTGGTCCCATTAAAAGATTTAGTATTTGTTCTGTAGAATTTTAAATAACTTAAATATCATGTATAAATGTGATATATTTAATTTTCCTTTAAATATTTTAATTTCCTGATTGATAAACTCTTTAATAAACTAAATAACTCTTATAAACCTAACATAAAACTTATAGTAAAATTTATATTCACTTAATATTGTAATAGATAAAATTGGTTCTATTTCAACTTAAATCACAAATGTGAAGCATTTATTCAAGTATACATTTTAAATTAGCATTATTAAAGTTTACTCTAATTTTCAAAAATTCGTTGAACATTAGAAATGAACAAAATATGTATATATGTTTTAATATATTATTGTTTTAATTCTGTATTTTATACTTAATTATAAATTAATATAAATTAATTTTAATTTATAATTATGTTTTTCTTGGTTGACAGATGCTTAAAAGAAGTGGTTACATTATTTTACCCATATAATTCAGTGTAGGCTTTTAATTTTCTGGAGAAAATGCTAAGATGTCAAGTATGAAAACAGGAATCTTATTGAAGTCGTTCTTTAAAGTAGCTTCCACATGGGGGTGGTCACCTATTTTCATGCAAACTGTAGATTAATTATGTAATTTTTGTCTACTCATAGATCATGTCAGTTTTTCACAGGACTTAGGGTCTTTTGTTTCTTTGACTCTCAAAATATGTAAATATATTTTCCAGCAAACTCTATAGACATTTATACTTGCTGAAGTCTTTCATATTTTCTTATTTGTAGAACCACACTAATTTTTTAAATTAATAAATTATTAAATTTTGGATATCTTTCATTGCTCCAGATGATTATTCAGTTATAAGATCATCCTAATGATGACATAAAAGATCATTTAGCAACATTTTCAGCATTAATATTTCAACTCACTTAAAATTTGATTGTACTTTTACTGTGCACAGGAATATTTCCAAGAATTTGAAGGAATAAAAGGTTCATCATAATCTGGTCATTCAGGGAACTAAAAATTAAAGAAGAAATAAGCAAGTCTCTTAAAATAGAATTCAAATGCAACGAAATATATGGTATTTCTATGGATATAAGTACAGCTGACCCTGAACAACATGGCTTGAAATGTGCAGGTTCCTTTATATGTAGATTGTTTTAAATAAATATATTGGAGAGATTTTGGAGATTTGTGACAATGTGGAAAAAAAAAACTCCTAGATGCATCTCTACCCCTGAGAAAGCAAGACCAAGCCCTCCTCTTTCTCACTCTCCTACTCGGCCTACGCAAGTCGGAGGCCTTTATGATGATCCACTTCCACTTAACAAATAGTAAATATATTTTCTCCTCCTTATGATTTTCTGAATAACATTTTCTCTAGCTTTATTGCAAGAATACAGCATATAATACAGATAACATAAAAATTATGCGTTAACCAACTGTTTATGTTATTGGTAAGGCTTCTGGTCAACAGCAGGTCATTAGTAGTTAGGTATTCGGGTAACCAAAAGTTATATATGGATTTTAGACTCTGCAGAGGGTTGGTATCGTTAACCCCAACATTGTTCAAGGGTCAACCTTACTATCTCCATTTTTTAAAGGGAGAATTTATTATTAACAAGGTAACACTAGATATGCATCTAGAGAAATAAGTTTATAAGTTTATGGCTTAGTTTAGAAGAACTGATATGAGGGTGAGGGGTGAAGATTAAAAAAAACTTTAATTTAAAAGACTTTATTAGATATGGTACCAGCTCCTCTTTGTACCTCTGGTAGAATTCAGCAGTAAATCTGTGTAATCCTAGGCTTTTTTAGGGGGTTGGTGGGCTATTATTGCCTCAATTTTAGAACTAGTTATTGGTCTATTTAGGGATTCAATTTCTTCCTGGTTCAGTCTTGGGAGGGTGTATGCATCCAGGAATTTATCCATTTCTTCTTGATTTTCTAGTTTATTTGCATATAGGTGTTTATAGTATTCTCTGATGGTTTTTTGTATTTCTATGGGTCAGTGGTGATATCTGATTGTGTTATCACTTCTGATTGTGTCTATTTGATTCTTCTCTCTTCTGTGTTAGTCCAGCTAGTGGTCTATCTATTTTATTAATTTTTCAGAAAAACCCAGTTCCTTGATTCATAGATTCTTTGAAGGTTTTTTTTGGTGTGTCTCTATCTCCTTCAGTTCTTCTCTGATCTTGGTTATTTCTTGCCTTCTGCTAGCTTTGGGGCTTGCTTGCTCTTGGTTCTCTAGTTCTTTTAGTAGTGATGTTAGATTGTCAATGTAAAATATTTCTAGCTTGTTGATGTGGGCATTTAGTGCTATAAATTTCCCTCTTAACACTGCATTAGCTGTATCCCAGAGATTTTGGTATGTCGTCTCTTTATTCTCATGAGTTTCAAAGAGGGTCTGCCTTAATTTCTTTATTTACCCAGGAGTCAGTTAGGAGCAGGTTGTTCAATTTCCATGTAGTTGTGTGGCTTTGAGTGTGTTTCTTAATCTTGAGTTCTAATTTGATTGTGCTGTGATCTGAGAGACTGTTATGATTTCAGTTCCATTGATTTGCTGAGGAGTGTTTTACTTCCACTTACGTGATCAATTTTAGAATAAGTATCATGTGGTGATGAGTAGAATGTATATTCTGTTGTATCTGGGTGGAGAGTTTTGTAGAAGTCTATCAGGTCCACTTGATACAGAACGCTGAGATCAGATCCTGAATATCTTTGTTAATTTTCTGTCTTGATTACCTGTCTAATATTGTCAGTAGGATGTTAAAGTCTCCCACTATTATTAGGTGAAACTATAAGTCTCTTTGCAAGTCGCTAAGAACTTTCTCTGTTAATCTGGGTGCTTCTGTGTTAAGCACATCTACATTTAGGAAAGTAAGTTCTTCTTGTTGAATTAAATTATTTACCATTATGTAAGGCTCTTCTTCTTCTTCTTCTTCTTCTTCTTCTTCTTCTTCTTCTCTTCTTCTTCTTCTTCTTCTTCTTCTTCTTCTTCTTCTTCTTCTTCTTCTTCTTCTTCTCTTCTTCTCTTCTTCTTCTTTCTTCTTCTTCTTCTTCTTCCTCCTCTTCCTCCTCTTCCTCCTCTTCCTCCTCCTCCTCCTCCTCCTCTTCCTCTTCTTCTCCTCCTCCTCCTCCTTTTTCTTCTCCTCCTCCTCCTCCTTCTCCTCGTCCTCCTCCTTCTCCTCCTCCTCCTCCTTCTTCTTCATTTTTTGCTTTAATCTCACTGGGTTAAAGTCTGTTTTGTCAGAAACTAGAGTTGCAGCTGCTGCTTTTATCAAAGAGGAGCTGGTACCCTTTCTGCTGAAACTATTCTAAACAATGGAAAAGGAGTGACTCCTCCCTAACTCATTTTATGAGACCAGCATCATCCTGATACTAAAACCTGGAAGAGATACAACAAAAAAAGAAAACTTCAGGCCAATGTCCCTGATGAACATCAATGCAAATATCCTCAATAAAATACTGGCAAACCAAATCCGGCAGCACATCAAAAACCTTATCCACCACAGTCAGGTCAGCTTCGCTCCTGGGATGTAAGGTTGGTTTAATATATGTAAATCAATAAATGTAATTCATCACATAAACAGAACTAAAGACAAAAACCACGTGATTATGTCAATAGAGACACCAAAAAGGCCTTTGATAAAATGCAACATCCATTCATGTTAAAAACTTTCAATAAATTAGGTATTTAAGGAACATACCTCAAAATAATAAGAGCCAGTGAAGACAAACCCACAGCCAATATACTGAATAAGCAAAAGCTGGAAGCATTGCCTTTGAAAACTGGCACAAGACAAGGATACCCTCTCTCACCACTCCTATTCAACATAGTATTGGCAGTCCTGGCCAGGGCAATCAGGCAAGAAAAAGAAATAAAGGGTATTCAGATAGGAGAAGAGGAAGTCAAATTGCCTCTGTTTGCAGATGACATGATTCTACGTCTAGAAAACCCCATCATCTCAGCCCAAAAGCTTCTTAAGCTAATATGCAACTTCAGCAAAGTCTCAGGATATGAAATCAATGTGCAAAAATTGCTAGCATTCCTATACACCAGCAACAGGTATGCAGAGAGCCAAATTATGAATGAACTCCCATTCACAATTGCTTCAAAGAGAATAAAATACCTAGGAATACAGCTAACAAGAGAAGTGAATGACTTCTTCAAGGAAAGCTACAAACCACAGCTCGAGAAAATCAGAGAGGACACAAACAAATGGAAACATATTCCATGCTCATGGATAGGGAAGAATCAATATTATGAAAATGGTCATACTTCCCAAAGTAATTTATAGATTTAATGCTTTTCCTATTAGACCACCACTGACTTTTTTTTTGTAGAATTAGGAAAAAAACTATTTTAAAATTCCAGTGGAACAAAAAAAAGGCCATATAGCTAAAACACTTCTAAGCAAAAAGAACAAACCTGGAGGTGTCATGCTACCCAACTTCAAACTATATTACAAGGTTGCAGTACCCAAAACAGCATGGTACTGGTACAATAATAGACACATAGACCAATGGAACAGAATAGAGAACTCAGAAAGAAGACCACGCACTTGCAACCATCTGATCTTCTGACAAAAACAAGCAATGGGGAACAAATTTCCTATTTAACGAATGGTGCTGGGAGAGCTGGCTAGCCATATCTAGAAAATAGAAACTGGAACCCTTCCTTACACCTTATACAAAAATTAACTCAAGATGGATTAAAGACTTAAATATAGAACCCAAAACTCTAAAAACCCTAGAATACCATCTAGGCAATACCATTCAGGACATAGGCATAGGCAAAGATTTCCTGACAAAAACACCAAAAGTAATTGCAACAAAAGCACAAATTGACAAACGGGATCTAATTCAAGAGCTTCTGCAAAGCAAAATAAACTATTATCATCAGAGTGAACAGACAAGCTACAGAATAGGAGGGAATTTTTGCAATCTGTCCATCTGACAAAGGTCTAATATCCAGAGTCTACAAGGAACTTAAACAAATTTACAGGAAAAAAACAAAGAGCCCCATTAAAATATGGGCAAAGGATGTGAACAGACACTTCTCAAAAGAAGACATTCATGCAGCCAACAAACATATAAAAAAAAGCTCAACCTCACAGATTACTAGAGAAATGCAAATCAAAACCAAAATGAGATACCATCTTATGCCAGTCAGAATGGAAATTGTGAATAAGTTAAGAGACAACAGATGTTGGCAATGTTTAGCAGAAAAAGGAACAGTTTTATATGGTTGGCAAGAATATAAATTAGTTCAACCATTGTGGAAGACAGTGTGGTGATTCCTCAAATATCTAGAAGAAGAAATAACATTTAACCCAGCAATCCTGTTACTGGGTATACACCAAGAAGAATATAAATCATTTTGTTATAAAGATACATCCACGCATATGTTCATTGCAGCACTATTCTTAATAACAAAGATGTGGAATCAACCCAAGTGCCAATCAATGATAGACTGGGTAAAGAAAATGTGATACATATACACCATGGAATACTAGGCAGCATTAAAAAGGAATGAAATCATATCCTTTGCAGGGTCATGGATGGAGCTGGAAGCTATTATCCTCAGCAAATTAATGCAGGAATGGAAAATCAAATACCTCATGTTCTCATAAGTGGGAGCTGAATGATGAGAACACATGGACACATGGTGAGGGGACAACACATACTAGGGCCTGTTTTGTGGGGGAGGGAGAGCATCAGGAAGAATAACTAGTGGATGCTGGGCTTAATACCTAGGTGATGGGTTGATCTGTGCAGCAAATCACCATGGCACATGTTTACCTATGTAACAAACCTGCACATTCTGCACATGTACTAATGATTTCAGTAGGGCCACAAAGTTAAATCACTAAATAGTCTAGGAATGGCAATGTAGAACAAGGATGAGAGTGATGTAAAGTTAATGAAGCATGTAGATAACTCTACTGAAAATAATCTTGAATACCAGCTAGAGGGTCTAAACTTTATTTATATGCATAAGAAACATAGATCTGACCATAATGTATTGGGTAAATTTGAGAGTGCTATCCTGTGCCCTGTGGTGTGTTCTGTAAATGTCAATCAGGTTAATTTGCTTAGTAGGGTTGTTCAGTTATACCACATCTTTATTTCTTCTATCAATTATGAAGAGAGAAGTGTCAAAATCTTCAATTCTAATTCTACTTATTTTTCTCTCTTATGCCTGTCCAGTTTTGCTTCATGTATTTTGAAGCTCTGATATTGGGTATACACACATTTGATATTGTCATGTGTTCTTGATGCATTAACTTTCTAACCATTAATTAATTTGTCTCATTATCTATGGTAATATTCTTTGCTCTGAAATCTATTTTATCTGATAGTGAAACAGCCAGTCTTCTTTTATTTAGTGTTAGTCTAGTACATCTCTTTACACTCCGATTTTTTTTTCCTTTTTTGACTTCATAATTGAATGAGTTACTTATATACTTGCATGTGGTTTAGTTTTGCTTTTTTTTTTTGAAATGGAGTCTTGCATTGTTGCCTGGGCTGGTGTGCAATGGCATGATCTTGGCTCACTGTAACCACCGCCTCCCAGGTTCAAGCAATACTTCTGCCTCAGCCTCCTGAGTAGCTAGAATTACAGGTGCCTGCCACCACACCTGGCTAAATTTTTGTGTGTTGTTTTTGTATTTTTAGTAGAGATGGGGTTTCACTATGTTGGCCAGGCTGGTCTCAAACTCCTGACCTCGTGATCCACCTGCCTGGGCCTCCCAAAGTGCTGGGATTACAGGCGTGAGCCACTGCGCTGGGCCTGGTTGTGTTCTTTATCAAATCTGACAACCTGTCATTTTTGGAAGTGTTTAGATCACTTGCATTTAATGTAATTATTGATATGATTGAGTTTCTTGCCTTCATTTTGACTAATTTAATATTAATGTTACGTTTAAACTCTGTTATTAAAAAACTAATTCTTCAGAGTTTGTTCTAGGATTTATGCTATCAATTTTTAACTTATCACAGGCTACCTTGAGATAACACCACTTCTGTGTGTACATATATATGTACACACACATATGTATACACATATATATGTATATATAAATACTTTAAGTTCTGGGATATATGTGCAGAATGTGCAGATTTGTTACATAGGTATACATGTGCCATGGTGGTTTGCTGCACCCATCAACCCATCACCTACATTAGGTATTTCTATTAATGCTATCCCTCCTCTAGCCCCCCGCCCCCCAGCAGGCCCCAGTGTGAAATGTTCCCCTCCCTGTGTTCATGTGTTCTCATTGTTTAGCTCCCACTTATGAGTGAGAACATGTGGTGTTTGGTTTTCTGTTCCTGTGTTAGTTTGCTGAGAATGATGGTTTCCAGCTTCATCCATGTCCCTGCAAAAGACATGAACTCATCCTTTCTTATGGCTGCATAGTATTCCATGGTGTTTATGTGCCACATTTTCTTTGTCCAGTCTATCACTGATGGGAATTTGGGTTGATTCCAAATCTTTGCTACTGTGAAAAATGCTGCAGTGAAAGTACGTGTGTATGTGTCTTTATAGTTGAATGATTTATAATCCTTTGGGTGTATACCCAGTAATGGGATTGCTGGGTCAAATAGTATTTCTGGTTGTAGATCGCCACACTGTCTTCCACAATGGTTGAACTAATTTACACTCCCACCACCAGTGTAAAGCGTTCTTATTTCTCCACATCCTCTCCAGCATCTGTTGTTTCCTGACTTTTTAATGATTGCCATTCTAACTGGCATGAGATGGTATCTCATTGTTGTTTTGATTTGCATTTCTGTAATGACCAGTGATGATGAGCTTTTTTTCATATGTTCATTGGCTGCATAATTATCTTCTTTTGAGAAGTGTCTGTTCATATCCTTCATCCACTTTTTGATAGGATTGTTTGTTTTTTTCTTGTAAATTTGTTTAAGTTCTTTGTAGATTCTGGATATTAGCCCTTTGTCAGATGGATAGATTGCAAAATTTTTCTCCCATTCTGTAGCTTGCCTGTTTATTCTAATGACAGTTTCTTTTGCTGTGCAGAAGTTCTTTAGTTTAATTAGATCCCATTTGTCAATTTTGGCTTTTGTTGCCATTGCTTTTGGTGTTTTAGTCATGAAGTCTTTGCCCATGCCTGTGTCCTGAATGGTATTGTCTAGGTTTTCTTCTAGGTTTTTTATGGTTTTAAGTCTTACATTTAAGTCTTTAATCCATCTTAAGTTAATTTTTGTATAAGGTATAAGGAAGGCATCCAGTTTTAGTTTTCTGCATGTAGGTAGCCAGTTTTCCCAGCACCATTTATTAAATAGGGAATCCTGTCCCCATTGCTTGTTTTTGTCAGGTTTGTTAAAGACCAGATGGTTGTAGATGTGTGGCTTTATTTCTGAGGGCTCTGTTCTGTTTCATTGGTTTATATGTTGGTTTTGGCACCAGTACCATGCTGTTTTGGTTACTGTAGCCTCGTACTATAGTTTGAAGTCAGGTAGCATGGTGCTTCCAGCTTTGTTCTTTTTGCTTAAGATTGTCTTGGCTATATGGCCTCTGTTTGGTTTCATATGGAATTTAAAGTAGTTTTTTCTAATTCTGTGAAGAAAGTCAATGGTAGCTTGATGGAGATAGCATTGAATCTATAAATTACTTTGGGCAGTATGGCCATTTTGATGATACTGATTCTTCCTATCCATGAGCATGAAAAGTTGTTCCATTTGTTTGTGTTCTCTCTTATTTCCTTGAGCAGTGGTTCGTAGTTCTCCATGATGAGGTCCTTCACATCCCTTGGAAGTTGTATTCCTAGGTATTTTATTCTCTTTGTAACAATTATGAATGGGAGTTCACTCATGATTTGGCTGTCTCTCTCTTTTATTGATGTATAGGAATGCTTGTGATATTTTCACATTGATTTTGTATCGTGAGACTTTGCTGAAGTAGCTTAGCAGCTTAAGGAGATGTTGGACTGAGACAATGGGGTTTACTAAATATACAATCGTATCATCTGCAAACAAGGATAATCTGACTTCCTCTTCTATTTGAATACCCTTTGTATCTTTTTCTTGGCCAGAACTTCCAATACTATGTTGAATAGGATAGAGAGGGCATCTTTGTCTTGTGCTGCTTTTCAAAGGTAATGCTTTTAGCTTTTGCCCATTCAGTATGATATTGGCTGTGGGTTTGTCATAAATAGCTCTTATTATTTTGAGATACGTTCCATCAATACGTAAGTTATTGGGAGTTTTTAGCATGAAGGGGTGTTGAATTTTATCAAAGGCCTTTTCTGCATCTATTAAGATAACCATGTGGTTTTCGTGATTGGTTCGTTTATGTGATGGATTACGTTTATTGATTTGTGTGTTTTGGACCAGCCTTGCATCCCAGGGATGAAGCCAACTTGATTGTGGTGGATAAGCTTTTGATGTGCTGCTGGATTTGGTTTGCCAGTATTTTATTGAGGATTTTCATATCAATGTTCATCAGGGATATTGGCCTGTAATTTTCTTTTTTTGTTGTGTCTCTGCCAGGTTTTGGTATCAGTATGATGCTGGCCTCATAAAATGACTTAGGGAGGACTCCCTCTTTTTCTTTTGTTTGGAATAGTTTAAGAAGGAATGGTGCCAGGTCCTCTTTGTACCTCTGGCGGAATTTGGCTGTAAATCAGTCTGTCCTAGGCTTTTTTTTTGGTTTGTGGGCTATTAATTATTGCCTCAATTTCAGAACTTATTATTGGTCTATTCAAGGATTCGACTTCTTCCTGGTTTAGTCTTGGGAGGGTGTATGTGTCCAGGAATTTATCTGTTTCTTCTAGATTTTCTGGTTTATTTGCATTGAGATGTTTATAGTATTCTCTGATAGTAGTTTATATTTCTGTGGGATCAGTGGTGATATCCCATTTATCATTTTTTATTGTGTCTAATTGACTGAGTTTCTTAATCCTGAGTTCTAATTTGATTGCGCTGTGGTCTGAGAGACTGTTATGATTTCTGTTCTTTTGCATTTGCTGAGGAGTGTTTTACTTCTGATTATGTGGTCAATTTTAGAATAAGCGTGATGTGGTGCTGAGAATAATGTATATTCTGTTGAATTGGGGTGGAGAGTTCTGTAGATGTCTATTATGTCCACTTGGTCCAGAGCTAAGTTCAAATCCTGAATACCCTTGTTAATTTTCTGGCTCATTGATCAGTATAATATTGACAGTGGGGTATTTAAGTCTCCCACTATTATTGTGTGACAGTCTAAGTTTCTTTGTAGGTCTCTAAGAACTTGTTTTATGAATCTGGGTGCTCCTGTATTGGGTGCGTATATATTTAGGATAGTTAGCTTTTCTTGTTGCATCGATCCCTTTACCATTATGTAATGCCCTTCTTTGTCTTTTTTTAATCTTTGTTGGTTTAAAGTCTGTTTTATCAGAGGCTGGGATTGCAACTCCTGCTTTTTTTGCTTTCCATTTGCTTGGTAGATCTGCCTCCATCCCTTTATTTTTAGCCAGTGTGTGTTTTTGCACATAAGATGGGTCATCAGAATACAGCACACCAATGGGTCTTGATTCTTTATCCAATTTGCCAGTCTGTGTCTTTTAATTGGGGCATTAACCCATTTACATTTAAGGTTAATATTGTTATGTGTGGCAGATACCTCATACAGGAGAGCTCCGGCTGGCATCTGGTGGGTGCCTCTCTGGGACGAATCTTCCAGAAGAAGGAACACTCGGCAATCTTTGCTATTTTACAGCCTCTGCTGGTGATACCCAGGCAAACAGGGTCTAGAGTAGACCTCCTGCAAACTCCAGCAGACCTGCTGCAGAGGGGCCTGACTATTAGAAGGAAAACTAACAAACAGAAAGGAATAGCATCAACATCAACAAAAAGGACATCCACACGGAAACGTCATTGGAAGGTCACCAACATTAAAGACCAAAAGTAGATAAATCCACAAACATGGGGAAAAACCAGCACAAAAAGGCTGACAATTCAAAAAACCAGAACACCTCTTCTCTAAAGGATCAACTCCTCACCAGCCAGGGAACAAAACTAGATGGAGAATGAATTTGATGAATTAACAGAAGTAGGCTTCAGAATGTGAGAAATAACAAACTCCTCTGAGCTAAAGGAGCATGTTCTAACCCAATACAAGGAAGCTAAGAACCTTGAAAAAAGGTTAGAGGAATTTCTAACTAGAATCACCAGTTTAGAGAACATAAATGACCTGATGGAGCTGAAAAACATAGCAAGAGAACTTCATGAAGCATCCACAAGTATCAATAGTTGAATCGATCAAGCAGAAGAAAATATCAGAGACTGAATGTCAACTTAATGAAATAAAGCGTGAAGCCAAGATTACAGAAAAAAGAATGAAAAGCAGTGAACAAAGCCTCCAAGAAATACGGGGCTATGTGAAAAGACCAAACCTACATTTGATTGGTTTATCTGAAAGTGACGGGGAGAATGGAACCAAGTTGGAAAACACTCTTCAGGATATTATCCAGGAGAACTTCCCCAACCTAGCAAGGCAGGCCAACATTCAAATTCAGGAAATACAGAGAACACCACAAAGACAGTCCTCGAGAAGAACAACCCCAAGCAACATAATCGTCAGATTCACCAAGATTGAAATGAAGGAAAAAGCATTAAGGCCAGCCAGACAGAAAGGTCGGGTTACCCACAAAGGGAAGTCCATCAGACTAAGAGGGGATGTCTCTGCAGAAGCCCTACAAGCCAGAAGAGAGTAGGGGCCAGTATTCAACATTCTTAAAGAAAAGAATTTTCAACATAGAATTTCATAGCTAGCTGAACTAAGCTTCATAAGCAAAGGAGAAATAAAATCCTTTCCAGACAAGCAAATGCCGGGAGATTTTTGTCACCACAAGGCCTGCCTCACAAGAGCTCCTGAAGGAAGCACTAAACATGGAAAGGAAAAACCAGTACTGGCCACTGCAAAAACATGCCAAGTAGTGAAGTCCATCGACGCTATGAAGAAACTGCATCAACTAATCTGCAAAACCATCAGCTAGCATCATAATGACAGGATCAAATTCACTTCCGTATATTATAAGAAACTTACAACAGTATTCTATTTATTCCCTTACACTTGCGTTTTGCTGTCATGAATTTTTCTTTCACATAAATTAAAAACTACATAATTCAGTATTATTATTTTTGCTTTAGCTGTAAGTTATATTTTAAGTAAATTTAAAATTAGAATTTCTTAACATTTATTAACATATTTATAATATTTTTTGCTCTCCTTTACAATGAATATTCACGTTTTCATCTAATGTCAATATACTTCTGCTTTAAAAACTTATCTTGGCTAGGCACAGTGGCTCATATCTCTAACGTCAGCACTCTGGAAGGCTGAGGCAGGAGGATGGCTTGAACCCAGTAATTCAAGGCTGTAGTGAGCTATGATGGTGCCACTGTGCTCCAGCTTGGGTGACAGAAACCTTGTGTCACTAAATAAATAAATAAATAATTTAAAAACTTCTCTTAACATGAATTCCAGTGTGTTCTGAAAATAAATATTATCAGTTTTGTTAATGCCTGAAAAATGTTTCATATTCATTTTTGCAAGATGTTTTCTCCGAATAGAAAATTTTAGGTCAATAATGTTTTACAAAAATTCAGAACATTAAAGATATCATTCATTATCTTAAAGCTTGAGTTGTTTCTGAAAAGAAATCTGTGATCATCCTTATCTTTATTTTGTTCCATATCTTAATTTTTCCCTGTTTGTTTTTCTTTTTTTCCTTGGCTTTGGCTTTTAGCAGTTTGAATATAGGGAGCCTTGTTATGTTTTATTTTGTATTTATCCTGCTTTGGAATCAGTGGGCTTATAGTTTTTATCAATTTGGAAGTTTTTGCTATTATTTCTTCAAATGTTTTTTGTCTTTCATTCTCCCATGACTCAAATAGTGCTTATATTATATTGCTTAATATTGCCGACTCAGTCTCTGGGTTTTTGTTTAAAGCCTTTTTTCTTCCATGCTTCATTTTGTATCATTTCTATTTCAGTTGCTTCATGTTTACTGATTTTATTTTCTTCTGTAGTTTCTAATCTATTGTTAATCCAGCCAATATATATTTTATTCCAGATATTAAATTTTTAATCTCTAGGTCTTCCATTTGGATCTTTTAAAATATCTTCAATTTTCCTACTCATTATCGTTATTTTTTACTGCATTCTTAAACATGTGAGGAATATTTACAATAGTTGTTTTAACATCCTTGCCTGCTCATACCGTTATCTTAGTCATTTGCTGCTCTGTTTTCATCACGACTTGACTTTTCCTCTAATAATTATGGATCATACTTTCTGATATTTTGCATGTTTTGTGACATTCGATGAGATCCAAGGCATTGTGATTTTTACCTTTTATGTGAAGGATTTTATTATATTTTAGTAATAATTGTGTATATTGTTTTTTATACAGTTAAGTTACTTGGATTAATTGTGGTCTGCTTTGAAGTCTTTGCTCTTGGCACTTAGTGTAATTAAACCCTACCACAAAGAAGATGATAGACTTCTGTGAACTTTACTCTATGCCCCATGTCTTATGAGGCCTCACCTTGTGTGAGCTTTGGAAATTTTTATGTCTCCCCATTTTGGTACTTGTTTCCCCAGACTGTATAGTTTCTGCTTTTGGTTGTATGCATCACACTCAGACAAAAACTTGAGGAAACTCTGAAGACCTCCATCTCTCTCTGTCTGTACAGCTCCCTATTTTTTGGTACTCTGCAGCATGTATTCTGTCTAGATACTTGGATCTCTCGAAATCTGATATTTGTTTCCTCAGCTCAAAGAGACCACCAGGTTCTCAACGTGAGTTCCTCCACCTTTGTTGGGACCTGGTAAGTGGCTTTGGGTAATAAACTGTTATAATTTGAGGGCTCCTCTTCTTAATTTGCTTTATTAGAGGGCTTACAATCTTTAGCTACTTATTGTCTAAGGTCTGAAAATTGTTGTTTCATGTGTCTTGTTTTTTTAAAATTTTCTAAGGCAGTGGAGTAAATCTAATTTCTGAGCCTTCAACTAGGCTGGAAGCATGCCTTACAAAATTCATTTTAATTGTCCTATTTATACTTTTTTAAATCCTTCTTTTATCATCCTTTTGCATAAAAAATTCTATTCTCTATAATTTGCAGTCTGTTCTATCCTTAATAATTGTTCTTATTTCATTAATGCAATCTTTCTTGCTTTCTGGGATGCCTAATGTTTTTCTTTTCTTCTCTTTTCTTTTTATTTCTCTCTCTCTCTCTCTCTCTCTCTCTTTCTCCTTCGCACCTTTCAGAGATAGTGTCTCTCTCTGTCACCCAGGATGGGTGCAGTGGCATGGTCAGAGTTCACTGAATCCTCAAATTCCTGGCCTCCAGTGATCCTCCTGCCTGAGCCTCCCTGGTGGACTACAGGTATACACCACCATGCCTGGCTAATTTCTTCTCATTTCTTCAGAGACAGGATCTCATTATTTCCCAGGCTGGTCTTGCACTCCTGCCCTCAAATGATTCTCTTGCCTCAGTCTCCCAAAGTGCTGCAATTACAAGCTTTAGCCATCACATCTGGTCCCAGTATTTTTGCAAAATTTTTTCTGTCATCTGTGCTACATTTTCTGATTCCTGTGGTAATTTTTCTGCTTCTTGAAATATTTTCTATTCAGAAATACTTTTCTTCTGGGTCATTACAGTCTTACTCTGTTTGCTTTGTTGTCTCATACATGTTTTGTCACATATTGCGATTTTTCTATTTTAGAGTTTCTTAACTCCTGACATCTTGTACCAGGTATATTTTTGTGGAGTTAGTCCAGTGAATTAAAGCATATTTAACATTTCTAATCTCTACCCATTAATGCCAGTACACTCCTACCCAGTTATGACAACCAAAATGATCTCTGCATACTGCCAAATGTTCTGGGGAAGAGGGAAAAATTGTCTAGGGTTGTGAATCAATGTTGCATTTACTAAATCTAGGGCTGTTCTACACTTAGTTAGTAAATAGGTTGTATTTGATTCACTCTTGATACCATGATCTTGTTGAAAGTTGGATGACACCTTTTCTCAGACCTACCATACTCAGAAAACATATGTATTTGTGTATCTTAAAACAAATTCCTAATGTCTAATATCTGTTCATTTATTGCATGTCTTATTATGTGAAATGGGATATTATTCTGAACCCAATACTGTGACTCTGTGAATCACAACCCTTAATATATATTGCAATTGGATATTCTTCTTATCTTTTCCCCAGTGATTCGTTCCATTTCCCATCCATACGTTTCCTACTGAGATTTATGTTTTGCAAAATTAGGAAGATAGGGTGACAGTCAACAGCCTTATTCTGTTTCTGTGAATTTATAGAATGAGTAATCACTTGTGTTTTTAAGTCACATTTCTTTAGCTTTATAGTTAAGGGAAATGTCTCATAGATTTTGGATATAGACTCTGACATGAGTTTTAGGGTTGTTTTGAACTTTTGACTCTATTTTCATCCATACTTTACTAATAAGCTGGAAATGGAAGTATAGATTATGTCATCATGTTACTATATTTAACTTGATCACTGTAGAAGCTACTTCTGAAGACCTGGAAGAGGAAAGATGAAACTTTAAGTTGAATAAAGTTGACAGAATGATTGTTTCTTTGCTTACTTGTTTTCAGAATAAGAAATTCATGAAAAGTTTTAATAATAAATCATTTGGGTTTACTTGCATTTCCTTATCAGTGTTCATGCAACCCTGCCAAAATATGCAAATATAAGTCCTTCTAAGATTGATTAATCCTCTGTGTTGATAAATGAAGTCCTATCAGGTTTCAAATATTGGTTTTACTTTTTTTGTAAATTACTCATGAGGTATACATCCTGCAGATGTTACCACTGTTCTATCACAGACTTTTAGATAGAGCTTTGCAAAATGTAAAATTACATTTTATAAAAAAATCACTAATTGGTAGGTAAAAATACAAAACTTTTATTACTCTCTATACATGATAATGTTTGTGGCTTCTGCTACCATATATTTTACATGTTTATTTCAATATGAATTTCATTAACTAACCCTTGAAACATGACATTTTTCAGTTGATTAGTTTTCAGGAACTTTGATAAGGTATTTATTTTGAATTGTAAAATATAATTAGATATATACTGTTGATAATTATTTTTTGGTGGTTTTAAATATACGACAGTTCCAACAGTTTGCTTCTTGTCTTAATCACCACATTGATATTTTATTGTTGTTTTTTGACATGGGAGAATTGTAAATTTTCAAAAACAGCCAAACTTCTGAATGACTAAAGTCAAAACACCTGTGTCAGATTATTATTGGAGCCTGTCAAGTACTGGCACCATGATTCTATGTAAGTTCTTTCTGAGGTTAAGCACATTCAATACATCAAAGGCTATTATTCCTGACTGAATATGTCTAAAACAAAGACTTTGCTTTCAACATATATTTGTTTTTCTTAGTGCTATGTGACACTTCTGATGCACAGGATTTACTTCTTTAAAATACTCAAGCATCAATTTACATTATATCAGTGGATCTTATTCTGTCAGTGGATGCATTTCAGGGGCTATTCAAAGCCTTGAAGATTGAAGAAACCACCTATGAGTGAGAACATGCGGTGTTTGGTTTTTTGTCCTTGCGATAGTTTACTGAGAATGATGTTTTCCAGTTTCATCCATGTCCCTACAAAGGACACGAACTCATCATTTTTTATGGCTGCATAGTATTCCATGGTGTATATGTGCCACATTTTCTTAATCCAGTCTATCGTTGTTGGACATTTGGGTTGGTTCCAACTCTTTGCTATTGTGAATAGTGCTGCAATAAACATACGTGTGCATGTGTCTTTATAGCAGAATGATTTATAGTCCTTTGGGTATATACCCAGTAATGGGATGGCTGGGTCAAATGGTATTTCTAGTTCGAGATCCCTGAGGAATCGCCACACTGACTTCCACAATGGTTGAACTAGCCATCAGAGAAATGCAAATCAAAACCACAGTGAGATACCATCTCACACCAGTTAGAATGGCCATCATTAAAAAATCAGGAAACAACAGGTGCTGGAGAGGATGTGGAGAAATAGGAACACTTTTACACTGTTGGTGGGATTGTAAACATTTTGTTTTTTTACGGATATATAATGTACATTAGTTCTATACTTTCTGGAGTATAAGGCCTAATGGTACAAAAGAGTTTAAGAGCCACAAAAGAGATTATAACTTACTATTGTGCATATATTTTTAATCTGAAGAACTCATTAAAAATTATATAAAATTATTCAGTTTATGTTTCTCTTTACCTTTTCTTTATTTCAGTGAGTGGATATTTTACATTATATATATATATATATATTATTTAGAACTTGCATTGGTAAATGTGATTTGTAACTTCTATAACTTGTTAATCTTACTTAAAGATGACAATATTTTTAAACTTCCATTAGGAATTTGATTCTTGCCAGCATTTTAAAGAATAGTTGAAAATAATAACTGGAAAGAAGTAACTGAAAATTGTATTTTTCACTAGAATTCCAGAGCCTCATAAACAATTTCTGTTACATTTCTGAAATCTCAATATCTGCAGAATATTGTTCACAGGGAGACTAGAAATAAGACATTTTTTCTCTATGACAGACTCTGTGGTTCGCATTGATAATACGGTGGTTGTATTTGTTAGTGTGTAGGGCGTATCAACTCAGGGTAAATAATTTTTAATTGAAAAATGGTTGCAGTAAAAATACTAAATGTATTTTTGACAATGTTGCACTGAATATGTCTGTGTAATAAAAATATCTTTTTTTATTATACTTTAAGTTCTGGGATAAATGTGCAGAATGTGCAGATATGTTACATAGGTATATACATGCCATGATGGTTTTCTGCACCCGTCAACCTGTCATCTGTGTTGGGTATTTCTCCTAATGCTATCCCTCCCCTAGGCCCCCACCCCCTGACAAGCCCTGGTGTGTGATGTTCCCCTCCCTGACTCCATGTGTTCTCATTGTTCAGCTCCCACTTATGAGTGAGAACATGTGGTGTTTGGTTTTCTGTTCCTGTGTTAGTTTGCTGAGAATGATGGTTTCCAGCTTCATCCATGTCCCTGCAAAGGATATGAACTCATCCTTTTTTATGGCTGTATAGTATTCCATGGTGTATATGTGCCACATTTACTTTATCCAGTCTATCACTGATGGGCATTTGGGTTGGTTCCAAGTCTTTGCTATTGTGAACAGTGCTGTAATAAATATACGTGTGCAGCATATAAAACATATGTGTCTTTATAGTAGAATAATTTATAGTCCTTTGGGTATATACCCAGTAACGGGATTGCTGGGTCAAATGGTATTTCTGGTTCTAGATTATTGAGGAGTCGCCACACTGTCTTCCACAATGGTTTAACTAATTTTAAAGCTTCTTTTTTCTTCTTGGGCTGAAATGAAAGAATTAGACTTTTTACCATATTGGTAAAATTAAAATGTGGATGTTTAGTATATTTTGACTTATTTATTGAGACAACTAATTTATACACCATAAAACTCATGCATTTTAATTGTTCAATTTAATGATTTTTAGTAAGTTTATAGAACTATGCAACCATCATCACATGCCAAGTATAGAACACGTCTGTCAACTTCCAAATTCTGTCATCCAGTTTGCAGTTAATGCCTGCTTTCATTGTCAGCCTTAAGTACCTTTAATCTGCTTTTTACTAGATTTGCGTTTTTTTGGACATTTCATAAAGATGAAACCATATAATATATATTCATCTATATTTAAATTCCTTCCATTAGTATAGTATTTTTGAAGTACATCCATGTGGTAGCATGTATTTATGTTTTGCTGGTTTGCTTCTTTTTATTGCAAAATAATATTCCATTGTGTGGAAATATAATATTTTGTTTATACATTCACCAATTGTTGGACATCAAGTTATTTCTAGTTTTTGGTTAACATGAGTAACTCTGCCATGAACATTTGTATACAATTTTTGCATGGAGATGTTTCAGTTTCCTTTGGGTAGATACCCAGGGGAGGAATTGCTGAGTCATGTGGGAAGGTTTATGTGTAGATTTTTTAGAAATTTCCAAGCTGTTTTCCAAAGTAGCTGTACCATTTTACATTCCTACCAACAATATATAAAGGTTCAAATTTCTTCACATTCTCATCAACTTTTGTTTGTTTGCTGTTATTTTGTCTTTTTATTTAACAGCCTTATATTCTGTAAAAAAAATCCTGTCAGATTGTGTTGAATCAATAGATTGTTATGGGGGAGAATTGCTGTATAAAAATTGGAGTCCTTCAACGCATGACAATGGAATGTCTCTTTAGTTATTTAGGTCTCTACTTTCTCTCTGCAGTGTTTTGTTGCTTGTTTGAATGTTCAAGCGTCGCATTCTTTTTTGTTAAATTTTTTCCTAAATATTTTATTCTTCTTGATATTATTATAGATATAATTGTTTTGTTAATCTCATTTTCTACCTAATCTTTGCTAGTAAGTGGAAAGATGACTGATTTTTGTGTATGGATTTTTTATCCTGAGACATTGCTGAACTCAGTTATAATTTTTGGTTGTGTGTGTGTGTCTGTTAGTTCCTTAGGATTTTCTGTGTTAAGAATTATGTTAGCTGCTAATAAAGACAGCTTTATTTCTTCTTTTCTGATCTAGGTACCTTCTTTTTCCCTCTCTCACTCCTCCCCGCATTTTCCCTCCCTCCTTCCCTTTCTTCTTTCTGTTCTTCCTTCCCTTCCCTCTCCCTCCTCCCATTCTCCTTTTATTCCTGCCTGTCATCTGGCCAACTTCTGTCTCTTCTCCTGACATAATTGTTAACAGTATTCTCTTTTACTTTCAAAGGTGTCACTGAAGATTACAGCAAGCACTAAGGATGAAAACATGAAAACATTTTTGCAAATCTTTGTGTGGTTTCTTATTCTAGGGCTATCCCAAATTCTTAGAGAAGCAAAAATATATAAAATGCTTTCTTTATTTAAAGTAATTGAAGTAACCATTGCTGGAAAAACCTACTTAAGTCTGATAGTAATGCATGCAGAAGAGAATAGTTCTTGAAGTTATTATTAAGGAAAACACTGATTAGTGTGAAAACAGTGTTAGCAATATCACAGTTCACCTGTGAAAATAAATGCCATTCATGAGTCATTTTCAATCAATAGCAAAGAGCAATAATTGATTTCTAGAAAGAAGTTCCATAAGTAACAGTTCAGAGCTCCGAAGTTCCTCTGGGTAGGATGTGTTGAAATTAACTAACAGTTAAAGTCATGCACTGGGAAATAAATGCGTATTTTATGTTAAATATTTTGTTAGCATTAGCCCCACTATGTAAAATATTGCTCTTGAAATCAGCTTCTTGTAAAATTCTATCTCAGTTTACTTTAGGACATTAGGATTTACAAATAAAAGTAATTTGTTTTTCTTTTCACAATTGTTTGTTATGCGCCAGCGTTTAATTTCATGTGAGAACTTATTCTACGTTTATCCAGAAATTTTAATTAGTTTGACTATGATGTCATCTTACATAACATTGGGGTCTTACATCACATAATGTCTGACCAAGTAATGTGGCTTAATTAAAATGTTTTGGCAGTCTATCAATACCTAAATGAATAAGGCAGAGTGGGAAAAATCTAAATATTAGTTTAAAATATGCCTTTTTCCTCTCTAGGGTGTGTTCGAATATACTCCCAATCAACATATAGGTAATAATCCCAGTGGCAGAATATTTTTATCAGATGTAATTTTCCAGAAATATTACATATGTATTCCATAAGAATTTTTTATGAATATATTTTAAATAATATCTTTGAAAATATTTTAAGAAGATTCTAAAATATAACTGAATCATATTTAATAATTAAAAGGAATTGTAGGTAACACATTTTTTATTATTATACTTTAAGTTTTAGGTTACATGTGCACAACATGCAGGTTTGTTACATATGTATACATGTGCCCTGTTGGTGTGCTGCACCCATTAACTCGTCATTTACCATTAGGTATATCTCCTAATGCTATCCCTCCCCCCTCCCCCACCCCATAACAGGCCCCGGTGTGTGATGTTCCCCTTCCTGTGTCCATGTGTTCTCATTGTTCAATTCCCATCTGTGAGTGAGAACATGCGGTGTTTGGTTTTTTGTCCTTGCGATAGTTTGCTGAGAATGATGGTTTCCAGCTTCATCCATGTCCCTACAAAGGACATGAACTCATCATTTTTTATGGCTGCATAGTATTCCATGGTGTATATGTGCCACATTTTCTTAATCCAGTCTATCGCTGGACAGTTGGGTTGGTTCCAAGTCCTTGCTATTGTGAATAGTGCCACAGTAAACATGCGTGTGCATGTGTCTTTGTAGCAGCATGATTTATAATCCTTTGGGTATATACCCACCAATGGGATGGCTGGGTCAAATGGTATTTCTAGTTCTAGATCCCTGAGGAATCGCCACACTGACTTCCACAATGGTTAAACTAGTTTACAGTCCCACCAACAGTGTAAAAGTGTTCCTATTTCTCCACATCCTGTCCAGCACCTGTCGTTTCCTGACTTTTTAATGATGGCCATTCTAACTGGTGTGAGATGGTATCTCATTGTGGTTGTGATTTGCATTTCTCTGATGGCCAGTGATGATGAGCATTTTTTCATGTGTTTTTTGGCTGCATAAATGTCTCCTTTTGAGAAGTATCCGTTCATATCCTTTGCCCACTTTTTGATGGGGTTGTTTGTTTTTTTCTTGTAAATTTGTTTGAGTTCATTGTAGATTCTGGATATTAGCCTTTTGTCAGATGAGTAGGTTGCAAAAATTTTCTCCCATTCTATAGGTTGCCTGTTCACTCTGATGGTAGTTTCTTTTGCTGTGCAAGCTCTTTTAATTAGATCCCATTTGTCATTTTGGCTTTTATTGCCATTGCTGTTGGTGTTTTAGACATGAAGTCCTAGCCCATGCCTATGTCCTGAATGGTAATGCCTAGGTTTTCTTGTAGGATTTTAATGGTTTTAGGTCTAACATGTAAGTCTTTAATCCATCTTGAATTAATTTTTGTATAAGGTGTAAGGAAGGGATCCATGTTAACTTTCTGTCTCGTTGATCTGTCTAATGTTGTCAGTGGGGTGTTAAAGTCTCCCATTATTATTGTGTGGGAGTCTAAGTCTCTTTGTAGGTCTCTAAGGACTTGCTTTAGGAATCTGGGTGCTCCTGTATTGGGTGCATATATATTTAGGTTAGTTAGTTCTTCTTGTTGAATTATGTATTGGCCTTGTCTCTTTTGATCTTTGTTGGTTTAAAGTCTATTTTATCCACGACTAGGATTGTAACCCCTGCCTTTTTTTGTTTTCCATTTTCTTGGTAGATCTTCCTCCATCCCTTTATTTTGAGCCTATGTGTGTCTCTGCATGTGAGATGGGTTTCCTGAATACAGCATACTGATGGGTCTTGACTCTTTATCCAATTTGCCAGTCTGTGCCTTTTAATTGGAGCATTTAGCCCATTTACATTCAACGTTAATATTGTTATGTGTGAATTTGATCCTGTCATTATGATGTTAGCTGGTTATTTTGCTCATTAGTTGATGCGGTTTCTTCCTAGCCTCGATAGTCTTTACAATTTGGCATGTTTTTGCAGTGTCTGGTATCGGTTGTTCCTTTCCATGTTTAGTGCTTCCTTCAGGAGCTCTTTTAGGGCAGGCCTGGTGGTGACAAAATCTCTCAGCATTTGCTAGTCTGTAAAGTATTTTATTTCTCCTTCACTTATGAAGCTTAGTTTGGCTGGATATGAAATTCTGGGTTGAAAATTCTTTTCTTTAAGAATGTTGAATATTGGCCCCCACTGTCTTCAGGCTTGTAGAGTTTCTGCGGAGAGATCAGCTGTTAGTCTGATGGGCTTCCCTTTGTGAGTAACCCGACCTTTCTCTCTGGCCGCGCCTAACATTTTTTCCTTCATTTCAACTTTGGCGAATCTGACAATTATGTGTCTTGGGGTTGTTGTTCTCGAGGAGTATCTTTGTGGTGTTCTCTGTGTTTCCTGAATTTGAATGTTGCCCTGCCTTGCTAGATTGGGGAAGTTTTCCTGGATAATATCCTGAAGAGTGTTTTCCAACTTGGTTCCATTCTCCCTGTCACTTTCAGGTACACCAGTCAGACGTAGATTTGGTCTTTTCACATAGTCCCATATTTCTTGGAGGCTTTGTTTGTTTCTTTTTATTCTTTTTTCTCTAAACTTCTCTTCACGCTTCATTTCATTCATTTCGTCTTCCATCACTGATATCCTTTCTTCCAGTGATTGCATTGGTTACTGAGGCTTGTGCATTCGTCACATAGTTCTCTTGCTGTGGTTTTCAGCTCCATCAGCTCCTTTAAGGACTTCTCTGCATTGGTTATTCTAGCTATCCATTTGTCTAATTTTTTTTTCAAAGTTTTTAACTTCTTTGCCATTGGTTCGAATTTCTTCCTTTAGCTCAGAGTAGTTTGATCTTCTGAAGCCTTCCTCTCTCAACTCGTCAAAGTCATTCTCCGTCCAGCTTTTTTTCCATTGCTGGTGAGGAGCTGCGTTCCTTTGGAGGACGAGAGGCGCTCTGATTTTTAGAGTTTCTGGTTTTTCTGCTCTGTTTTTTCCCCATCTTTGTGGTTTTATCTACTTTTGGTCTTTAATGATGGTGACGTACAGATGGGTTTTTGGTGTGGGTGTCCTTTCTGTTTGTTAGTTTTCCCTCTAACATTCAGGACCCTCAGCTGCAGGTCTGTTGGAGTTTACTGGAGGTCCACTCCAGACCCTGTTTGCCTGGGTAACAAATGTTTATAGAATAGTCATTTTGCTACATTCAATGGGATTGCATAGATATTTAAGACATTATATCTACTATCCAGGGGCTGATGCTGTGGAAAAACATATGTGCTATGCTAATTCTTTGGCACACTATTTCTTATGAATTTATCTCTTGCTGCATAGCCAAACACTCTATATTAGTGGATTAAAATGGGGATCCACAAATTATAGCTGATGTGCCATGTCTAGTTTCTGTCCTGTTTTTGTGTATCCTGTGAGTTATCTTTTTATTTTTTTAAATTTTTTATTAAAAAAGCAAATAATATGTGACAGAGATTTTATATAGTTTGTAATGATGAAAATATTTATTTTCTAGTCCTTTAAAGAAAAAAATTGTGCCGTCCTGTGGCTTAAATGACATGTTATTATTCAGATTCTGTGGGTTGACTCTGATCAGATGTTAATTCTTGCTTAGCTTCTTTCATTTGGTGTCAGTCAGCTCTTGACTGGGGCTGCATCTGTTGAGCTTTACTGACAGTTCATTTACATGGCTGTCAGATGATGCTATCAGTTGCCTGGGAACCGATTGGGGAGTGTTTACAAGAACACCTGCACTTGGCCTTTCTATGTGGCTTGCATTTCATATTCTTGCAGCATGGCAATCTGGATTTTTAAATTGGGCATCCTAATGGTAAGCATTCTAAGAGATGTACCCTGAAGCTGCAAGGTTTTTATATCTAGTCTTGAAAATCATGAAGTGTAATTTCTGCCTTAATCTATTGAAGATACATCAGCTAAGATTCAATGTGGGAGGTGTCCACCGCATTGCAAAGTATATGCCAGGGGGTATTCATTGGTGGGGCAGGGGATGGGCATCTTTGGAGAGTAATTTCCACAGTACCCCTCTGGGGATTCCAACGATTTTCTTCCCTCCCAGGTACAAAATATACTGAGCCCCTGCCAAACTCCCAAAGTTTCATCTCATTATGTCGTTGGGATCAGACTTAAATCTAGAATTTCATTATCTAAATCAGGTCCAGATGTGAACGAGGCTCCTCAAATAAGATGCTGTAAATTCAGAGACAATGTACCTGCTTCCCACGTACTCAGCATTGAATGGTGGGACATGACTAGTGCCATAGACATGTCCACTAAAAATGTAAAATAGAAGGAATATAGGAGTCCTTGTTCCATAGCAATTCTGAAATCTAGCTGGGCTCAGGTGGTAATTCACCCTGCTTTGGGTGAAGGAAATGTATGCTGACTAGGGATCAGTTCTGTTTCTGGGATTTGTTTATTTCAGTGCTTGGCTGTGTCCACTGGGGTTTTGGGGCTCCAGACTGAATTATTCTTTTCCACAAGAAATGCCAGTGTTCACAGCTGAGCAGCTTTCACAGTCTGTTTCCTTTCCATAGAAATTGGAGGGACCTGAAACATCTTTGTTTTACTCTCAGTTCCTTTAAGTACAAGTTGGTCCACTTATTAATTTTTTTGTTCTTATGTATCAAATTGTAAATCTGCTGTAGTAGAATAGACTCAAACCCACATTTCATTCTGAGACAATCCCTTCTCTACCTCAGTCACCTGTGACGTTGCTGTAGTAGACGTTTATTCTTAGGCAAGAAAATCTAAGAAGCCCCCTTAAGATATTCAGAAAATATTTTATCTAGCTGAGAGGGTCTAGAAGCCATGCCCTTGTTATTCTTAGAAGTCATTTTTTTTTTTCTAGTTCAGAAGGTCTACAAGGAGCTGCCTTAAATCATCCAACCAACTTTCCTTTTTCCTTTTTCTCCTTTCCTTTCCTTTCACTTTTTTTGAGACAAGTTATCTCTCTGTCACCCAGGCAGGAGTGCAGTAGCACAATCATAGCTCACAGCAGTCTGCACCTCCTGGGCTCAAGTAATCCTCCCGTGTCAGCTTTTTGAGAAGCTAGGACCACAGGCACACATCACCATACCTGGCTAATATTCTTAATTTTTTATAGAGACAGGGTCTCACTGTGTTGCCCAGGCTGGCCTTGACCTCCTGGGTTCAAGCAATCCTCCCACCTCAGCCTCCCGAGTAGCTAGGACCACATGCACACACCACCACACCTGGTTAAGATTTTTAATTTTTTATAGAGACAGGGTTTCACTGTGTTGCACAGGCTGATCTCGAACTCCTGGATTCAATCAATCTTCCCACCTCAGCCTTAACAAAGGGTCTTTCTGAGACTTTCTCAATCTGAAATCCATTTTACCAAAGGAGTTCTGAATCTTTGCCCAGATACCATTTCTGATTTTGAGAACAGTCCACTGTCTGGAAAGACCAGGTATGAGAAACAGTCTGTATTTTAAGCAAGCAAGTTCTTGTTTCTTAACTTTCTTTTAAATTTAGATAAATAGTTCTATTTTCTGTAGCTCATCTTTCCCTATATGTGTCTTTCCATTTGCAGATAAAATAAACCAGTTGGCACTTTTGATATTTTGCCTGGGAAAAAAATCTCCTAAGCTGCATCAATAATCTCACTAGGTAAATTTTTGATACCACAGGTAGTATGCCAAGTTGGGGACTAGTCAGAGCAGTCTATCCAGACTGCAGGCAATTAGAGGGTGCATTGTCATTTATTTTTTTTTTTTTGAGACAGAGTTTCACTCTTTTGCCCAGGATGGAGTGGTGCAGGGGCGTGATCTCAGCTCACTGCAACCTCTGCCTTTCAGTTTCAAGCAATTCTCCTGCTTCAGCCTCCTGAGTAGCTGGGATTACAGGTGCCCACCACCACTCCCGGCTAATTTTTTGTGTTTTTAGTAGAGACGGGGTTTCACCATATTGGCTAGGCTGGTCTCAAACTCCTGACCTCGTGATCCACCCGCCTCAGCCTCCCAAAGTGCTGGGATTACAGGCGTGAGGCACAGCACCCGTTCAAGAGTGCATTGTCTTTAGATAATTTAAAAATAATACTAAAACTAACAGATGTTCTTCTTTGTAATATCACCATGAAACAGCAATTCGAAACGATACCACTGAGAAAATGCTGCTTCCTTCTTGGGTAGGCCAGTGTCACTATTCTCTCCTGTGGATAGGTTGGCATATCACTGTCATGATTATGTTATGTTACATGATAAAAAGAATTTTGCAGATGTAATTAAGTTCTCTAATGAGCTGATTTAATCAAAAGGGAGACTATCTTGGGTGAGCCTCACCTAATAGATGGGCTTTTGAAAGGGGGTCTAGAAGTTGGAGACAACAGTCAGACAGATAAGATGCTACCAGCATTAAAGAAGCATCCATCTATACTATGAACTGCCTGTGAGGGATGTGATTTCAGCTTGATGAGACCTTCAACAGAGAGCCCAGCCATGCTTAGCCTGAATTTCTGACCTACAGCTATTGTGTAAATAACTGTTGTTTTAAGCCACCAAATTTGTGGCAGTTTGTTACACAGCAATAGAAAACTAACACCTTTAGTTATATTTTTTCATGCTATGGTTTCCTATGGAATAACAGGAAATGTAGAATGACAGTAAGTTACAAAATTCAGTGCACTATCATATTAATAGTTACCACATTAAGTGTTAAATGTTTCCAAAGTAGAAGAAATGTGTTGTTGGAGAGAAATATACTGTTCTTTAGAAATGCAGATGAGAAAGCAATTATTTATCCCTGAAGGTTTTGAGGCAAGCTGCATCATGTTGACATTTGTGCAAGGCCTTGAAGGATGAGCAACAGCTGGCCAGGCTGACAAAAGAGGAAAGAACATTCTAGACTGAACAGCGTCAGTTGTCTTTGTGAATAAAAGTTGGTGCTTGGGATGATGGAAAAGTAACAGACTGAGCCTTAAAATGATATTAATATACAGTTAACTTCACTACCAACAATGTAATTTTAGATGAGACAGTGTTTTATTTGGGTTGATAAATATAAATCATTTCTTTTAAACATGTGGACACCTTTCAGAAGAAAAACATTGGCAAAGATTAAAATCAATATTTTGTGTTTCTGGGCTTTCTAATTGGTTACTATCACCTAAAGTGTGAAGCTGGGACAGGTCAGAGAGCTTGGAAATATAACAATTGAAAAGGAGGGACTCTTCCCTAACTCATTTTTTGAAGCCAAGATCATCCTAATACCAAAACAGGGAAGAGGCACAACAAAAAAATAAAACTTCAGGCCAATATCCCTGATGAACATAGATGTGAAAATTCTCAATAAAATACCAGCAAACCAAGTCCAGCAGCACATCAGAGAACTTTTATTTTTTATTATTTATTTATTTTTGACATGGAGTGTCACTCTGTCACCCAGGCTGGAGTGCAGTGGTGCGATCTCGGCTCACTGCAAGCTCCACCTCCAGGGTTCACTCCATTCTCCTGCCTCAGCCTCCTGAGTAGCTGGGACCACAGGCAACCGACATCAGAGAACTTATCCACCATGATCAGGTCGGCTTCATCCCTGGAATGCAAGGCTGGTTCAATATATGCAAATCAGTAAACATAATGCATCACATAAACAGAACCAAAGACAAAAACCACATGATTATTTTAATAGATGCATAAAAGGCCTTTAATAACATTCAACATCCTTAATATTAAAAAACTCTCAATAAACTAGGTACTGATGGAACATATCTTAAAATAATAAGAGCTATTTATGACAAACCCACAGCCAATATCATATTAAATGGGAAAAAACTGGAAGCATTCCCTTTGAAAAGTGGTACAAGACAAGGATGCCCTCTCTCACCATTCCTATTCAACATAGTATTGGAAGTTCTGGCAGGGCAGTCAGGCAAGAGAAAGAAATAAAAGGTATTCAAATAGAAAGAGAGGAAGTCAAGTTATATCTATTTGAAGATAACATGATTGTATGTTTAGAACACCCCATCATCTCAGCCCCAAAACTCCTTAAACTGATAAACAACTTTAGCAAAGTCTCAGGATATGAAATCAATGTGCCAAAATCACAAGCATTCCATTACACCAATAATAGACAAGCAGAGAGCCAAATTATTAATGAACTGCCATTCACAATTGCTACAAACAGAATAAAATACCTAGGAATACAGCTAACGGGATGTGAAGGACTTCTTCAAGGAGAACTACAAACCACTGCTCAAGGAATTAAGTGAGGACATAAGCAAATGGAAAAAACATTCCATTCTCATGGATAGGAAGAATCAATATCATGAAAATGTCCATAGTGCCCAAAGTAATTTATAGATTCAATACTATTCTTATCAAACTACCATTG
The DNA here is from genome assembly GCF_006542625.1 of Nomascus leucogenys. NCBI lineage: Eukaryota > Metazoa > Chordata > Mammalia > Primates > Hylobatidae > Nomascus > Nomascus leucogenys. The sequence goes on from NC_044381.1 coordinate 99,053,749, forward strand.
ACATTCTTCACAGAATTAGAAAACACTACTTTAAATTTCATGTAGAACCAAAGAAGATCCCGTATAGCCAAGACAATCGTAAGGAAAATGAACAAAGATGGAGGCATAACACTACCTGACTTCAAACTATTCTACAAGGCAATTGTCATCAAGATAGCATGGTACTGGTACCAAAACAGATATATAGACCAATGGAACACAGTAGAGACCTCAGAAATAACACCACATATCTACAACCATCTGATCTTCTGCAAACCTGACAAAAACAAGCCCTGGGGGAATAGATCTCCTATTCAATAAATGGTACTGGGAAAACTGGCTAGCCATATGGAGAAAACCGAAACTAGACCCCTTCCTTATACCTTATATAAAAATTTACTCAAGATGGATTAAAGACTTAAATATAAAACCCAAAATCATAAAAACTCTAGAAGAAAACCTAGGCAATACCATTTAGGATATAGGCATGTGCAAAGACTTCATGATGAAAATGCCAAAAGCAATTGCAAAAAAGCAAAAATTGACAAATGGAATCTAATTAAACTAAAGAGCTTCTGCACAGCAAAAGAAACTATCATCAGAGTTAACAGGCAACCTACAGAATGGGAGAAAATTTTTGCGATCCGACATTAGATCTGGACATTAGATCTGACAAAGATCTAATATCCAAAATTTATGAGGAGCTGAAACAAATTTACAAGAAAAAAATAACCCTATCAAAAAGTGGGCAAAGGATATAAACAGACACTTCTCAAAAGAAGATATTTATGCAGCCAAAAACATTTGAAGAAAGCTCAATATCACTGACCATCAGAGAAATGCAAATCAAAACCACAATGAGATACCATCTCACACCAGGCAGAATGGTGATTATTAAAAAGTCAAGAAACAATAGATGCTGGTGAGGCTTTGGAGAAATAGGAAAGCTTTTACATTGTTGGTGGGAATGTAGATTAGTTTAAGCATTGTGGAAGACATATGGCAATTCCTCAAGGATCTAGAACCAGATATACGATTTGACCCAGCAATCCCATTACTGGGTATATACCCAAAAGAATATAAATCTTTCTGCTCTAAAGACCCATGCACATGTATATTTATTGCAGCACTATTCACAATAGCAAAGACATGGAACTAACCCAAATGCCCATCAATGATAGACTGGATAAAGAAAATGTGGTACATATACACAGTGGAATACTATGCAGCCATAAAAAGGAATGAGATCATATCCTTTGCAGGGGCATGGATGAAACTGGAAGCCATCATCCTCAGCAAACTAACACAGGAACAGAAAAGCAAACGCCACATGTTCTCACTCATAATTGGGAGTTGAACAATGAGAATCCATGAATACAGAAAGGGGAACAACACACACCAGGGCCTGCTGTGGAGTGGGGGACAAGGGCAGGGAACTTAGTGGATGGGTCAATAGGTATGGCAAACCACTATGGCACACGTGTACCTATGTAACAAACCTGCACGTTTTGCACATATCCTGTTTTTTTATGTAGAAGAAATAACAAAAATTACAAAAAGAATTTGGAAATAGAGGTAATAAAAATTTGCTTACGTATAGCAGTAGTCTTAATACCAATTATATTTACATGTAACTTTAAAGGGCTGCGTGCTTTATATAGATATATATGTTGTCCCCAAGTCTTGAAGAAATTATGATTTTATGATGTGTGAGACATTGTAAAATGTTGTTTTCAATACCAAACCATACATGCTCTATTTAAACATATTATCACCTCTAATAAAATGATCTCTGTCAATTATATGGAAATTGCTTAATGATAAGTGTAATGAAGCCTGATAATGCTTTGAATTTGTGTCCCTGCCCAAATCTCATATCGTATTGGAGGAGGGGCTTGGTGGGAGGTGATTGGATCATGGGGACGAATTTCCCCCCTGCTATTCTCATGTTAGTGAGTTCTCAGGAGATCTGATAGCTTAAAAGTATGTGGCACTTCCCCTTCGTCCTCTCTCTCTCCTCCCTCCGTGTGAAGAAGGTGCTTGCTTTCCCTTCACCTTCCACCGTGACTGTAAGTTTCCTGAGGCCTCCCAGCTATGCTTTCTGTTAAGCCTGTGAAACTGTGAGTCAATTAAACCTTTTTTCTTCATAAATTACCGAGTCTCAGGTAGTTCTTTACAGCAGTGTGAAAGCAGAGTATTACAAAGCCATTTGAGATGAAACAAGAATTTTTTTAAAAAACGTTTACATCCAAAGATTGAAATAGAAATTATATGTGATATTATGTTATTTTAGGTTATGCAATTTCCAAAAGATTGAAATGACTAACTTTACAACTTATGGAGAGAATTAAAGTTAGCTGAGATAGCTTTCTGGAATAATTGGCCATACTTCCAGGAAGGATTGAAGGAATATATTGCATCTGAACCTGCTTCCTACTTGACTGATTATAACAGCCATGCTATATGTAGACTGGCTCATGTCCCTTTTCACTTTATCCTAATGGTGAGTTATGAAGCAGTTTAAAGCTACTAGATAGGAAAATATCAGGACTATGCCCTTATTAAACTATCTAGAAAATACAGTAAAATTTGTAATGGCATTTTTTAGCAAGAACATTATGACAGTCTTAACAATTGACAGACGTGATTTGCTCCAATCTTGCCATGGTTATTTTGAATGGAGAAAGATGTGCCATTAGGGAAGAGAAGGTCTGCCAGCTAATTAGCACATTAGATGTTCCACCAGCCTTGCTGGCTTCTTGCGAATAGTACAGTTTACTTAATTTTTTGGCGTAAAAAATGAAGCTTCGTTTTACATTTGAACTTGTATTGGTAAAAACATGTCATGGTGCAAAAAATGTGAGTAATGTTTAAGATAGATTAATATTTTATTTTTACTTGTATTTTCTTAACTTTCAGGTATTTCATATTCCTGTTCACACTTCAGAATCCAATATAAGTATGGCATATCTATCAAAAAGTTTAAGTTTAAAAAATAAATGGTACTTGCACTTTAATTACATGTTTTACCTTTTTTAATAAAGAGAAGGAAACTGTGACTTTAGAAGATTAATGGCTCATATGCACAATATATAATGAGTAGGGCATATAAAACTAATGTTTCTAAATGTTTTACGTGGAATACTTTTGATGGATTTATAGTAAATCAATATTTCAGTTGTTATAAGTGTATAATTTTGCAACGTTCTTGTTAGGAAAGAAATTCTAAGGGATAATGAAATAATTCTAAAATCATTTCTACGTCCACTTGTCTAGATTTTCACAACTCCATAGAAATAAATCTGAAGCACAATGTCAACTGAATATTCTTATGGGTGTTTAATTTGCAAATTAGGAAAATCTTAATTGGCAATATAGGTCTCCTATAGCTATTTAACACGTTGTAAACGTAATAAATGTAGAAAGTTGTGGTCCACGTAGATATACAAAAACCAAAAGTAACAGAGAAAGTCTTCAGTGAGTTGACACAGCTACTTAGTAGGCCCTTTCCCTTTTGTCTCTTCTTTATTGCTTACCTTATTCCATAAAGTAGAAATTATATACATTGTGTATCTCCTGCATCACTTTTCTATGGATGAGTGATTTCCCCTGCTTAGAATTATCCAGAGGTCTCCTTTATCTTCAATGAGGAAACATTTATCTGATTTTGTTTATCACAACCTCTGCACTGAATGAGACTTTTATGTTCAATACACATTCAACAGTATGCACCCGTAAGTCTATAAATGTCTTAACAGCCCTGGCTATACAAAATATTTTAAGCAATGTGAAGTCTTGCACTTGTGTTTTGCATTTCACTCCCCATCTTCACTTTCAGGATTGTCACTATCCTTTCTTTATATTATACATTGAACCATTCTAAGTACAATTTTCCTCCACTAATTAAAAAAGTTTCATGTCTGTTGCCATTATAAAGCAAATAACAATTGAAAAAAAATTCTCTTAATTTCTACCTAACCCATATATCTATCCTATCTTCTTCTTTTAAAGTCTGCATATATTTTAATAATTAATCATTTTTATTTTCTCAGAATTTCCTTATCTCGGTGTATCTTACTCTCTCCTCAAGCCATTGCAGTCTGGATTTTTGGTCCATCACTGCCCTGGGACATCATTCAATAAGGTCACCAGTGGCCTCTCTGCTGCTTATCCTGCAGGCTATTTACAGTAACATCTCAGTATTCCAGAATCATTTGAAAATAATGACCAGTTTCTCCTTCCGAAAACCTCTTTTCTTGGCTTTCCATGTTAAAAATCTTTTTTTTTTCTTTTAAAAAAATTACCATTTTTGGTCTCTATCCATACTTTCTCTGGCGGCTTCTTTGCATGTTATTTCATTTCAGTCTGAGGGTTTCTCATCCTCCAACTCTTCACTCACTATTTCCCTGGTGATCTGATTCACATAGAGCCACCTATATGGAGCTGACAATTGAACTCATTACCTTCTTTCCCAATACTACTTTTTCCATGGTTACTAATAAAAAAATGGCACCATCCAGTGCATAAGCCAAAAGCACGAGGGCAATACTAATATCCTCCTCTGTTTCCCTTGCCACTCCTCCTCCAGTGTTTTAAGAAATTCTGCTAAAAATTTCCACTTAAATATTTAACTTTTTTCTTATTCTACATCTCCACCAAAATCACTACTATTTTTTTTTTTTTTTTTTTTTTGAGACGGAGTCTCGCTCTGTCCCCTAGGCTGGAGTGCAGTGGCGGGATCTTGGCTCACTGCAAGCTCCACCTCCAAGGTTCACGCCATTCTCCTGCCTCAGCCTCCCTAGTAGCTGGGAGTACAGGCACCCGCCACCACACCCAGCTATTTTTTTTGTATTTTTAGTAGAGACGGGGTTTCACCGTGTTAGCCAGGATGGTCTCGATCTCCTGACCTCATGATCCGCCCACCTCAGCCTCCTAAAGTGCTGGGATTACAGGCATGAGCCTCCGCTCCTGGCCCAAAATCACTACTATTCTTATACAAGTTATTAAGATCTTTTGCCTGAATAATGCCATAGTGTGTTGAATAGTCTGTCATTCACTTTAGCCTTTCTACAATTAGTTCTCCATATTGTAAGTGCTAATGTGACCATGTCGCCCTGCTTTCCACACTTAAAATTCTTTAATGATTTCATATTTTTCTTTGGACAAATGCAGTCTTTTTGAGATGACTTGTAAGACCTCCCCAAAAATGATCTCTAACAACTCCTAATTGTTTTGTTCCAATCACACAGCACGCTTTAGTCCTTTGTATCCAACATACTTTCTGTAAGTATCTGTTTATTTAGTTTAGTTATTCTCAAATTTCAGCTCAAGCATTGCTTTCTCAATGTAGCCGTTTTGATCTCCATGATAAAGTTAATCACCCCCATGAAATCATTCAGTATCCTGGTAATTCTAGTCTTTCAGCACTTCTCTCAGTAATAACTTTGCATTTGTACCATGATTATTACATATCTACTTTGCTAGTCAATTATAAGCTTCCTCAGGAAAGACATTATGACTTTTGTTCCTTATCTTTGAGTCATTAATGTTCAATTAATCATTTATTGTTTGACCCTATGACAATTAACTCTTGTATTCTTTGAATTGAACAAGTCTGTTTCCCCAGCAGGAGTTCAATAAGTATATGATAAATAGGAAAGTGGTATTGTAAGAATAAATTGGAGGTTCCGTAGCTTTACAGCAAAAATACACTTAGAAACAGGCCTGAGGAAATGACAGCTTGGACAGTTTTTGTGAGTAGAGAGAAGATAAACTGATGCATTCAGTCATTGAATCATACATCCATTCTAAAGGCATATAGCAAATACCTACATGCAAGGCATTGAACAGACAAAATTAAGGTATGTACAAGGTTTGGAAGAGAATAACAGTGTCTGTATCTGTAATTCAAGTACATTGACAGAAATGAAGAACAAAGGCAAACAAGCTGGTTGAAAAGAAAGTCAACAATTCTGCTTTAACTATGATAAATTGAAGTGTGGATTTATGTAGAATATGTGTTTGGCAGTTCAGTACTGGAATTTAGAAGAGGAGTTGTGTCTAGAAATAAATTGAGATTGAGAAATTTGCATGGTGAAGCTAGTTTAAAGTTATGACTCTAAAGGCAGTCAAAAAGGGCCATATACTGTGCAATCTCAATTAAAATAAATGTCCATAATAGGAAAATCTATAGAAACAGAAAGTAGATTTGTGGTTGCTTAGGGTTGGGGGTGAGTGTAGAGTGATAGCTAAGGAGTACAGGATTTCTTTTGGGAGTAATGAAAATTTTCTAAAAATGATTATGGAATGGATACACAATTCTGTGAATATACTAAAAGCCATTGAATTATATACTTTAAGTGGGCAAACTGTATGGTTTGTAACTTATAAAGCTGTTAAAAATAAAGCCATAACTATAAATGAGTTATCAGAAGGATTACAAAGTAAAGAGAAAAAATTTATAGAACCAAAGAGACTGACTCTCAAGGATATTTATAATTGAAAGATAGGAAAAAGAAAGTAGATAAGGAGGCAACCAATACATTCAAAAATCTCCTTGAGAAAATGCCCTGAATTTGAAAACTTAAATATAATTGTGGTATTTGCCAGTGCTCATAAGAACATTTGTAGTGTTGAAACTAACAGTTTCAAGAAGGTGAGTCATAAATAAATAGAAAGTAAGTAAACGAAGTAATAGGCACATTTTAAAGACTGTCCTGAGGGTAAAAGGAGATTGGCAACTCTAAATAGCAAGAGGACTTGTCAAACTCCTGGACCTTCAGTAGATTGAGTAAACTGTCTAATCTACAAGTTCTCATAATAGGCCAAGAGTGTCAGAATGGCATATCCAAGTGTAATCCTTAGACGGATAAGAGTAAAGTATGACAGAGGACAGAAATGCACACCAGGACCAAAGAGTGAAAAGCAAGATCACAAAAGTGGATTAGATTCCAGAGTCATGAACTCTCCAGGAAGCAGTTGGAAACTAATACACAAGGAGATGTTTATACTTTTTGAATAAATGAATGATTCAATAACTGGATGCGTCCGTTTATCTTCTCTCCACTCACAAAAAACTGTCCAGGCCTTTATTTCCTCAGGGCTGTTTCTATGTGTATTTTCACTTTGAAGCTATGGAGCCTCCAATTTATCATTCCTAAGATATCGCTTTCCTATTTAACATATACTTATTGAACTTCTGCTGGGGAAATAGATTTGTTCAATTCAAAGAAGGCAAGATTTCATTGTCGTAAGTTCTGGGTCCAAGTCTTAATTTCTTTATTTTACTATATTGTGATTATGGATAGGTTACCTTTTTTGGCTTCAATTTCATCTTTAAACTGGAAGAGATGAGGTTAGTAATGCCCATTCCAGAGGGGATTGGAAAATTTGAAGTACATAGCGTAATACCTAGTATATTACAGGTACTCAAAAATATTGATGAAAGAAGACACTCAAATGTTATCATGTATTTTCAAATACTTTTAAATTTAAGGAGATTAACTTATTAATTAATCCTGTTTCAAACAGCAAGAGAGGAGTGATAAAAGCTCCAAACAATTTTCTAGGAACAAGAAATTTTGTAACTTGTAGCCTAAATTCAAAGATGGATAGTACACTTTAGTGACAATTCAGTAGTTTAACTGAAGAAAGACTTCTATGTTTCAAATTTTATCTTTTTCAGTATGTTCTGAAAAAAAATTGGTGCATAACTTCTCTTTATGTATCTTGGCCCCAGAAACTAGGTTACACTTAATAAAAGTGGCCCCATGAGTTGAGAGGGTCTATGACCTTCTTTCAGGGCCATGTGAAGCAACAGGACTTACCCTGTTCTGTGTGGCTGCTGTGGCACCTGTTGAGACCCTGTGGCAGAGGAGTTGCTTCTTCCTGCCAGGATCAACCAGCATCCTTGGGCAATGCAGACACCAGAATCACTCCCTCTCTGCATGTTTCTTTGCCAGCAACAGAAAGTGAAACTCTTAGGGAACAGCAAGAACAATAGTTCTTGGGCTAGGAAGCTCCTCCTTTTCCTTGCAAGGTGTGGAAGAGAGCTGTAGATCTGTGCTAATTATGCAAAGAGTCACTCTTTTAAAGGAAAGCAGTTATTCTAGAAATAAGAATTTAGTTTTCCTTTATGTTTTAGGTACTTGCCATTATTTATATAATCCTCAAAACCACTCTTTCAGATAGATAACAGTTATCCTCATTTTATAGGCAATGGAACTGATGTTTATGAATTACTCAAATGTCACATCCCAGCTCACATAGCCAGGGCTATGTGATATGATAGGGCTGATATTTGGAGCCAGATCTTCTTTAGCATAATACTCTGAAGAATCCAAGCCCAGTAACAGGGCAGCCAGCAGGGGTATGGGGGGAACAACTCATTTTGTTTTCATGGTCATCTGAGTAATTAATAATGACGAGTGGGAGTAGAGGGTAGTCAGCTCTCAAATAGTGAGCAGGATAGGCCGGGCGTGGTGGCTCATGCCTGTAATCCCAGCACTTTGGGAGGCTGAGGAGGGTGGATCACGACGTTAGGAGATCGAGACCATCCTGGCTAACACAGTGAAACAATGTTAGCTACTAAAAATACAAAAAAGAAATTAGTCAGGCGTGGTGGCCGGGGCCTGTAGTCCCAGCTACTCAGGAGGCTGAGCCAGGAGAATGGCGTGAACCCAGGAGGTGTAGCTTGCAGTGAGCTGAGATCGCACCACTGCACTCCAGCCTGGGCTACAGAGTGAGACTCCGTCTCAAAAAAAAAAAAAAAAATTGTTAGCAGGATAAAGCCCTCAGTGTTGGCTTTTGGAGAATTTATTTTTAATCAGATTAACAGACTCCCAGTTGCTTAAATTATTAAAATATTCTGTTGGCCCTTTTTAATGAGACTCTGTAATCCGGTCTTGATGTATTTTGTAATAATATGTTTTCTACTTTGTCTTACTAACCATGTGATCCAGCAACAACCATTGCCTCAGGGGCCTACAGACGTAACTTTTTTTCTTGCCTTTTAATTTTTAAAAAAATCTATCACTGCATGCTGGGAATATTTTCTCCCATTGCTGTGAAGACTTCCATGACCATGGAGATCCACAACTGTCTCCCCTTCTCTGATCCTCTGTAGAATTTATAGACAACACTATATCCTTTTGAGACTGACTTGCTTTCTCAATGAGACTATACAGTTCTCAATAGCTTTTATACCTGTGTGTTCTCACTAGTGTCTAGTATGTTATACACGTAGAATGCAGTCAATACCTATTATTCAATGGATAAAGTGAAATTTTCTGTAAGCTGAGGAAAACAGATACCATCAAGAAAAAAACTGTCTTAGAAGATTAATTTGTGAAAGTTTAGCGAAAACTATAAAACAAGAACTAAATTTTAAAACCAGAGATGGAAAAACACCTAAAAGAACAATGAAACAGTTTATGAGTTAATTGAATTCAGAAATTAATCATTTTTATATGCATGCAGTGTCCCTGTTTCTACTCTAAGTTCAAGTATGAATGCCAGCGCTGAATTCAAATGGAACTTTTGTGAATGAGTAACTAGCTCAAGGTCAGCCATAGACGGAACATGCTTCTTGTCTGTTTCCCAAGAAGTATCCTGGAAGCTATTGGTGTAACTAAAAGGTCACTACAGTACCCCAGATTTTGCATTATTAAGGCTTCTGGGAATATGACTCTACATCAAGATGCCATCTCTTAAGAGTACTTAAGTTTTTAAAGCAATAAGCTTTTTTAACCTTATAAAATGATATCTCTTCCCAGAACCACTTCCTAAAGCATAGAAGAAAGATGTAATAAAGGCAAAGTCATTGAGCATCTTTGTACAATACTGACAGTTTGAAAACTATATTTAGGTAACAGGAACCTACGTGTAGATATACATGATCATACTTTCATTTATTGGGCATTTCCATTCAAATAAATTAATATTGATTAACTGATTTTGCATCCAGTTGTCTTCACCTAGGTAATATCATTGAACTATTGTGTGTGTGTATGTGTGTGTTAATGATGTTGAGACTCATAGTCTCTGGTCACTACTGGATTAATATTGTGGATGTTTTAAGAAAAGCAGAAATACATGACTCTGGAAACGTCACTTGAGACTTCTCTTACCCTGATGATTGAATCCAAGATTCCTTTATTTAAGCAAATGTTCTAAAACACTGATATGGCCACTGCTGGATTTTTAATACTCATTTTTCACTGAATGCACACACTGGCATTCTAAATCACAAACATTATTATCAATTTAAAAAGCATATAACATTCATCTGTTTTCCTCCCACTTTGATTTTTAGCCCAGGGGTAACTCTATGAAAGCCAGGTCAAATGTTTTCTGTATACAAATTTCAAAGTTTATCAAAGGTGAGATACAGAGAAAATTATATATATATATATACACACACACACACATGACACACATATATATTTCACATACACCACATTTTCTTTATCCACTCATTTGTTGATGAGTGCTTAGGTTGGTTCCATATCTTTGCAATTGTGAATTGTGCTGCAGTAAACATATACATGCTGGTGTCTTTTTGATATAATGATTTTTCCTTTGGGTAGATATCCAGGAGAGGGATTGCTGGTCGATAGGTTAGTGCAGCAGTAATTAATTAAAGTAATTTTACTATTAAAGTAATGGCAAAACCCATAATTACTGTTCTACAAACTGAATACTTTTGCTTCTTTAAGAAACCTCTATACCGTTTTCCACAGTGGTTGTGCAAATTTACATTCACACCAGCAATGTATAAGCATTTCCTTTTCACTACATGTATGACAACATCTATTGTTTTTTGACTTTTTAATAATGGCCATTTTTGCAAGGGTAATTTGGTATCTCACTGTGGTTTTAATTTGAATTTCCTGATGATTAGTGATGTTGAGCATTTTATTCCTATGTTCGTTAACCGTTTCTGTATCTTCTTTTGAGAAATATCTATGCCATTTGCCTGCTTTTTGATGGGATTTTTTCTTTTCTTGATGATTTGAGTTCCTTGTAGATTCTGGATATTAGTCCTTTTCTCCAACTCTGGGTTGTCTGTTTACTCTGCTGATTATTTGTTTTGCTATGAAGAAACCTTTTAGTTTAATTAGGTCCCATTTATTTATTTTTGGTTTTGTTGCATTTGCTTTTGGGGACTTAGTCATAAATTCTTTGCCTGAAGTAATATCCAGAAGAGTTTTTCCTTGGTTATCTTCTAGAGTTTTAATGGTTTTAGCTCTTAGATTTAAGTATTTGATCTGTCATGAGTTGATTTTTTGTATGAGAGATAGGGATCCAATTTCATTCTTCCACATGTGGCTATCCAGTTTTCTCTGCACCATTTATTAAGTAGGATGTCCTTTCACCAATTTATGTTTTGTTATCTTTTTCAAAGATAAAGCAGTAAGGCTGTAAGTATTTCACTTTATTTCTGGGTTCTCTATTCTGTTCCACTGGTCTAGTGTCTACTTTTATAGCAATACCATGCTGTTTTGGTAACTATAGACTTGTAATATAGTTTGAAGTCAGGTAATGTGATGCCTCTCGATTTGTTCCTTTTGCTTAGGATTGCTTTGGCAATTCAGGCTCCGTTTTGGTTCCATAGGAATTTTAGAATTTTTTTTTAATTCTGTGAAAAATCGTCTTAATATTTTATAGGAATTGCATTGAATTGTTAGAATGCTTTGGGCAGTGTGGTCATTTTCATGATATTAATTCTTCCAATCCATGAGTTTGGGATGTGTTTTCTCTTGTTTGTGTCATCTGTAATTTATTTCAGCAGTGTTTAATAGCTTTCCATGTATGGATCTTTCACCTCCTTGGTTAAGCATATTCCAAGGTATTTTAATTTTTTTGCATCTATTGTAAAAGGGATTGAGTTCTTGATTTCATTTTCGTCTTGGTCATTGTTGGTGTATAGCAGTGCTACTAGTGTGTGTACATTGATTTTGTAACCTGAGACTTTACTGAATTCATTTATCAAATCTAGTAGTCTTTTGGAGGAGTCTGGGGTTTTCTAGGTATACAATTACATCATTGGTGAACAGTGGTAGTTTGACTTTCTTTTTTTACAATTTTGATGCCGTTTATTTCTTTCTCTTGCCTGAATGCTTTGACTGGGACTCCCAGTACTGTGTTGAATAGAAGTATTTGAAGCAGGTGTCCTTGCCTAGTTTCAGTTCTCAGGGGGAATGCTTTCAACTTTTCCCCATTCAGTATGATGTTTCCTCTGGGTTTATCATATATAGCTTTTATTATTTTGAGATATGTCCTTTCTATGCCTAGTGTGTGGAGGGCTTTTACCATAAAGGGATGCTGGATGTTTTTCAAATGCTTTTTCTTGCATCTATTGAAATGATCATATGGTTTTTGTTTTTAATTCTGTTTATGTGGTATATCACATTTATTGACTTGCATGTGTTAAACCATCCCTGCATCCCTAAGATGAAATGCACTTGATCGTGGTATATTACCTTTCTGATGTGCTGGTGGATTCATTTACCTAGTATTTTGTTGAGGATTTTTCCATCTATGTTCATCAGGTATATTTTTCCATCTATGTTCATCAAATATATTGGTCTGTAGTTTTCTCTTTTGGTTATGTCGTTTCCTGATTTGGGTATCAGGGTGATACTGGCTTCAGTTAATTAGAGAATTTCTTCTTTCTCAGTCTTTTGGATTGGTACCAATTCTTCTCACTACTCCTGCTTACTTTTGGTTTCCATTTCCATAAAATATGTTTTCCAACCCCTTTACCTTGAGTTTTTATGAATCCTCACATGTTAGATGAATCTCTTGAAGATAGTAGATATTTGGTTTGTAATTTTTTATCCATTCTGCTAATCTTTATCTTTTAAGAGGATCATTTAGGTCATTTATGTTCGATGTTAACATTGAAATGTGAGGTACTATTCCAAGCATCATGTTAATTGTTACCTAGTGATATGGTAAGGCTCTGTGCCTCCACCCAAATCTCATGTTGAACTGTAATTCCCAATGTTGGGGGAGGGACCTGGTGGGAGGCAATTGGATCACGGGGTTGCATTTCCCTTTGCTGTTCTTGTGATAGTGAGTTCTTAGGCAATCTGGTTGTTTAAAAGTGTGTGGCACTTCCCCCTTCATTTTCTCTCCTGCTTCACCATGGTAACACATGCCTGATTCCTCTTCACTTTCTGCCATGGTTGTAAATTTCCTGAGGCTTCCCAGCCATAATTCCTGGGGAGCCTGTGCAACTATGAGTAAATTAAACTTCATTTTTTCATAAATTATCCAGTCTCAGGTAGTTCTTTATGGCAGTGTGACAATGGATTAATACACCTAGATACTTTATTTTCTTTGTTGTGTTATTTTTTATAGGTCTTGTGAGTTCCGAGAGTCTTTTAAGAGGTCTATTCTGGTGCATATGAAACAGTTATTTCAAGATTTATAACTCCTTTTAGCATTTCTTGTAGGGCTAGTCTTGTAGTGACAAATTCTGTCAGCATTTGTTTGTCTGAAAATAACTTTATTTCTCCTTCATTTATGAAACTTAGTTTTGCTGGATACAAAATTCTTGGCTGACCATTATTCTGTTTAAGGAGACTAAAGACATGACCCCAATCCCTTCTGATTTGTAAGGTTTCCACTGAGAAGTCTGCTGTTAGTCTGCTAGGTTTTCCTTTACAGATAGGTTTCCTGATGCTTTTGCCTCACTTTTCTTTGAATTTTTTTTTCATGTTGGCTTTAGGTAGCCTGATGACTATAGGCTTAGTGGTGTCCTTTTTGCAATGAATATCCTGGGAGTTCTTTGAGCTGCTTGTATTTGGACATGTAAATTTCTAGCCAGGCCAGGAAAGTTTTCTTCAATTATTCCCTCAAATAAGTTTTCCAAACTTTTTTGCGTTCTTTTTTCCCTTGGGAACATAAATTATTCTTAGGCTTGGCCATTTGACATAATCCCATATTTCTTAGAGGACTTTGCTTATTTATTTTGATTCTTTATTCTTTATTTTTGTCTCATTGGGTTAATTTGAATGCCTTGTCTTTGAGCTCTGAAATTCCTTCTTCTACTTGGTCTAGTTTCTTAATACTTTACCCTGCATTTTGTAATTTCCTAAATGTGTCTTTTATTTCCAGACATTCTGAAGTTTTTTTTTTAAATATCTATCTCTTTAGAAAAATTTTCATTCACATCCTGAATTGTTTTTTAAAATTTCTTTATGTTGATTTTGTCTTTCCCTGGTATCTCCTTGAGGAGCTTAATAATTCACCTTCTTAATTCTTCATCTCGTATTTAAAATATTTCATTTTGGTTTGGATCCATTGCTGGAAAGTTAGTATGATTTTTAGGGTTGTTATAGAACCTCTTTTATCGTATAACCAGAATTATTTTTCTGGTTTCTTCTCGTTTAGGTAGGCTATTTGTTCTAATTATTCCTGAACATGTTTTTATTTGATTTTTTAAAATTTCTTTTTCCCCCCATAAGGATGTGACTTTAATATGTGTAGTGTATTGTACCCTAATTGGGCTCTTGATGCTTTTAGGAGTGAAGAACATGCATAGGTTCCTTGGTTATAGAGAAACTTTTAATAATGGCTTTCTCAGATACTGGCTGTAGTGGCAATATGCTGGTATGTGAGCAAATTATCTCCTATGGGGTTGGAATGGCAGAGGTCTCTTGAAGCTTATCTCATTCCCTCATGGTTTACATTTTTAATTTATTTATTTTGCCCCAATATTTAATTTACTGGGTTGAATAGTTCAGGCTTCATGCCAATAGGGGATGTGTTCCTGGGTAGAAACCAGTTGTGGCTAAAGCAGGTAAATAAATGCAATAATAAGTGGTTGGCAGATGTCCCCACCTTGATCGAGGTAGCTGGAGGAGCGCTCAGAGAAATGCACTGAAGTCTTATCAGAGGGAAAGATGAGACCCACCTCAGATCCCCTGCCAGAACAGCAGGAAAGCAATTCACCTCCAAGACACACTCCTGACTCAGTGTTCCAGCTCTTCAGATCTAACAGACACTTTTTCAATCTGCAGGAATGTTGATGTCCCAAGTAGAGAGGAACTGACTCTACCCCTTGTGCACACCTGATCCTAGAGGGACTCCTTCTGTGGGGATGTGGTCACCCTGAAATGTTCCAGAAGGGTTGTCTTTAGGTGTACCCACACTGAGCTCCTGTGGGAGAAGTTGGGTTCATAATTTTTGAAATGTAAATATATAGGGAAAAATAGTACTCACATCGTCTTGGCACCTGGGACTTAGCTCAGGGATCTAGTCCAGAGCATTTGGCACTGGTAGTTCAGAGAAATTAACCAGAGACAGGGCTACAGATCTAACTTTCATGTTATATGAAGAGTAAGAAAATTCTAGAGGAAGTGAAAGCCTACATCCCCTACCTTACATCATATACCTTTGCATGTCTCTGGAGGCTAGGGCTTTTCAGAAGCACACTGAGAAATCCAGGGGCATTTAATCTCCCCAGAGCTTCCTACAGGCTAGATTTATTGATAGATGCTTTCCAATATATTATTTGATTGCCACAAGAAGTCTGCATGGTAACTATTGTTATACTAGAGTTTAAATTTGAGAAAAACAAGACTTGGCAAGTATAAAACAATCAGCCCAAGACTCTGCAGCTAGAGTAGTTATTGGTTTGGTAAAAAAATTCTACCTGGCTCCAAGACTATCCTGTTTTCCTCTGTACCACACTGAAGTGAAGGAGAACATATTCAAGGAATCTCTTGTCCTAGGATATCTTTGACAAATAAAACAAGAAATTACTTTAAAAAAATGCTTTCACCGTATAGAAAGTTAAAAACCTAAAGGAAAATGAAACCACATTGATACCTGAGGTCTGGGTGAAAATCAGGAGAGAAAAAAAAGCCCCCAAACTTGAAGCTTTTCTTGTAATTTTCAAAGGAAAACATAAGTATCTCATATCAGAAAGTAGACCTTTCTAAAAAGCAAAACTATTTCAAAATATGTTATTTTCTGGCATTAATCCTCAGATGGACACATCTCTCTTTATGCAGTGACTTTTACTCTTTCAGGTTAACCCGCAGAGACCCATTCTGAGAGCTGAGATAAGCAACTGCTAAGCAAATGTACAGTAACACATCACAGACCTGAGAAAAGTTTTCTACACACCTAAAGCCTAAGGATAAAATTTAAATAATGGGAGACAGCCTAAAGCTTGAGATCCAGATGTTACCACTCTACTAATGGCACTCTTTAAGCCTGAAGTCAAATGCAAGGCAAAAACAATATTTTTCTTTTGTTGAAATAATTTCTATAACCTGAGCAGAGCAGATCAACTAGCAATCTCCTCGTTTCCTTGGAACACATCCCTCCCTCATTCCACAACAGTTACAAAGGAAATCAATCAAATTAAAACATAGCAATACATAGTGGTTTTATATCAGAATTTTTTTTTGCCTTCTTATTTGTTTATTTATATATTTATTTATTTATTTGAGACAGAATCTTGCTCTGTCACCCAGGCTGGAGTGAAGTAGTGCAATCTTGGCTCACTGCAACCTCCGTCTCTGGGTTCAAGCAATTGTTCTGCCTCAGCCTCCCGAGTAGCTGGGACTATAGGCACGCACCACCATGTCCAGCTACTTTTTTGTGTTTTTAGTAGAGACAGGGTTTTACCATATTGGTCAGGCTGGTCTTAAACTCCTGACCTCGTGGTCCGCCTGCCTCTGCTTCCCAAAGTGCTGGGATTACAGGCGTGAGCCTCCACGCCTGGCCTTTGCCTTCTTAAGAAGTGATAAAGGGAATCAAACTTTCATAAACTAACAACCTCTCCAATTTAAGAGTCCTGGAAATATGATAGCAAATAATACATAACGTTTTACAATGTGTCCTCAAAATTGCAGTTTTGTAGTGTTTTAAATAATTGTGAATGATAGAACACTTATTTGTAAAACGTCAAATGGCTAACAGCTGATTCAAGGATTCATTAGAAGAATAAAGGAAAGAGCGATATGATGCACTGTTCAAATTGGAGTTAAGATCTTTAAAATTTAATATGAAATAATTTGTTGGGCAGGAGAGGTGAAACTGTATGGACATATAAACATCTTCTTGATATTCCCCCAATAAATTAAACATGGTCAGAGAAAACTTAAAAACTAATAAATCTGAGGTTTTAAAAGCATCTGTAAAGAACTTATCAAGATTATTTTATTTTTTAAAAAAGCTACAAATTATAAATAGGGGCTGACGGAATTGTGTAAAAGGGAACATGAGGATTATATATCTTTGTCCTCTAGATATACTAAAATTGTACTTCGTCACTTTCCAAATTCACTGTATTGTGAAGCTTTCTGTCACACTAGCGTTTTCAGGCTTACCTTTTATGCCTCGGAACCTCTCAGCTACTCAAGAACCTGCCAAGTTTTTATTCTCCAGCATCTCAGGTTCTTGTCTTCTTCAAAGGTTAAATTTAGCTTATTCATAATTTTCCTATTTGGTCGTTTCATTTAGGTTGAAAGTCCCTTGAAATCACGAGTTTTCTATTACATGCTGTATAGGTCTACACAAAACTCAGTCTGGGACTGGGATGTTATTTTCAGAAAGGAATATTGAAAGAGGTTTTTGGAACTCCAAGACATAATTCACCAGCCCTGAGTGAAACATGTTTAAGCAATTCACTTAAGTGAGATGGTTCCCTTAGGAAGATTCTAAAGGAGTGGACACTAAATGGAGGGTGGCTTTCATAAATGTTAAATATGTGATGCCCATTTGTCCTTGACTTTGGGAAAAATCAATATCTTTTATTGACAGTTAATCATTTGACTAGCTAGGCATAAAATTAAGACTTAAAATAATGTTCACATCAATGCACATCAGAAGAATCATTTATAAAATAACATATATTAGAGATCAAGGCAGAAAATATAAAAAGCTTGAAAACGTATAGCAATAGGACTTTATCCAAGTGATTTATTCACTAACTCTACAAAATAATGAAGTTAAAACTGGTCTTTACTATTCCCCAGAGAACAATATCACTACAAAGCACTAAATTACCCCAATTACAACTTGCTTAATTTGGTAATTTAGAGACAAATAGAATGGAGGAGGGTGAGGCAGTATCAGTCCCCCAAAGTGTGAGCTAAAACAGATACAACAGATGCTATGGGACCTCACGTGGTTGCTTTTATAGTAGTTACATAAATTGCTTCTCTCATATCACAAGATTTAATTCCTTTCTTACATGGAGCTAAGAACACTTCATTTCCTTCTTTGAAATGTGTGATAAAATACCATGCATATGAAACCTCTTAAAGAGCCAATAAGATTAAAAATAGATCAGGATTAAATAGGGTATTAAGATTTCTACTACCAGCATAAAAGTGTAATTCATTGTACTGTAGGCAGTGGGAAAGAGGTTTTATGGTTAGGCTTTCCTTTTTTGATCTACGCAAGTCACACTGGACTTAGTGAAGTTTTCACACTACATATAAAGCAGCTGAATTTATATCTTCAGATTCTAAGGTTTCCTACATCCTGGATAATGTTTACCTCTTAGTGTAATATACAGCCACCCCACTTAAGAAACTGGTCTTATTAACCTTTGAAAATCTTTAAGCCTTACCCTGTGTTTAACATATTCGTGCTTCACTGAGTAATGTTCTGTGATTCATTCTCATCTTTTCTTTCTTTCTAAAGCTGATTAATTCTTTAAAGCTAGCTCAAGTTCACACTTAACCTTCTTAGATTATGCCGTGACAGATTTCAGTGCTTCTGATGCCATCTGTTTGGTAGGAAAGACATTTCCTTTGAGAGGCAGGTGAAAGGGCAACAAGAAAGTCAGCTAGTAGATAATCTTTAGTTTAGGGCCTGTACTCTAGTGGTAAAAAGTCATTCTAGAATTTAATGGTTACTTTGCTTTTTCTGTGCTTCCTTTCATACTGACCAAGTTGAACATATAGTTGGGCTAGACCTGACCAAAAAAGAAAAAAAACAAACAAACACTTTAGAACTTTGCAAGAAAGACAAGTTGTCTCTGTTTAAGGCTGCTTTTACCATGGGAAACAATCAGAATAAAAGATACATAGTAGATAAGAATATAAATGAACAAGAATATAAATGAATATAAAATGAATGACGGACCTCCCCTCCCTCCATTTGTTCCTCTTTATCTTCCCTAGTTCTTGACAGAAGTAATATCATTTCCTAATTAGAAATCTCCTGTAGCCTTTTCTTAATAAGGGCTAGAGAGAGAAGTTAAGTTAAAGCAAGGAAGAAACCAGAGGTTCCATTCCTTTTAAACTTATCAGAGCCCTGTGCCAATTACTCTAGATTCTATTCACTACCTTATTAGACAATTAGTTTCTGAGCTAGATATATAGCTTTGGTACACTAATATTACTGATGATATAATGATCCTGCAGAAGATTTGGCAGTGGCCTACCAGAAACATTTAGGGCTGTGGTGTTTTGATGTCCAGAGTGGACTCTTGGCAGGAGTGTCTAAGAATTACAACACATCTGCCTGAGTAGAACAACAGGTAGCAAGACCCAGATATACAAGCATGTCTGTACTTAGTGAATTAAGGGAACAGTAAGCAAGACTGCATTTGGCTTAATTGTTAAACATAGTTGTTCTCTCCTTCACTGCTTTGCCTTATCATGTGAATTCATTTCTGTTTTCATTTTATGCCCTTTGGAGCACTCTTTGCTTCTTTTGGTTCTAGTCAATTTAACAAATTCCCATCTATTGTTTTGCATTTTGTTTTTCATTTATTTTGTTCTCATAAAAATAATTTATGTTATTCTTTTAGAATGTTCCTATTTTTAGGTTAGGTTATGAAAAGAGAGCTAGTAAGTTGAATTCAGTGTATCTATTTTTTTTCTTGGTTAAGTTGCACACAACTTAATGCCCTTGGTTGTTGGTGATACCTTACTATATGGAGATTCTCATTCTATTTTAAGTAATGGACTAGCATAGATAAGGATCTTAGTCTCTCTTAATTACTATTTGTAAACCTTTCCCAAAATTAGGTCTTTTAAACTGCTTCTTTTCTAAAATGATATTTCTGATCAGAAACGTTGTGTAACTTTTTGTAGTATTCACTGGATATAGTCCAAACTCTTTCACTGTCCATTCGAAATCCTTCACAACCTTCTTGTAATATGAAATTTCAGTTTTGTAAGCTGTCTCTTCTCTAAGCAATAAATATTAGATATCCATTAACCATGACTTGATTTATATGCTATTACTTGCAAAATTCCTCCTTTTCCCCTTATCCTGTATAAATCATAAGCATTCTATGAGCGTAACTCAAACCACCTACATTACATTTTAACTCTAAATGCTTTCTCTCTCTTCTGAAATTACATGTAATTTATTATCCTTACTGTTCATTTTAATGCTTTTCATGAATTCTTTTTTTTTTTTTTTTTTTTTGAGACAGACTCTTGCACTGTTGCCCAGGCTGGAGTGCAGTGACGCGATCTCGGCCACTGCAGCCTCCGCCTCTAGGGTTTAAGCAATTCTCCTGCCTCAGCCTCCCAAGTAGCTGAGATTACAGGCACCCTCCACCATGCCCGGCTGATTTTATTATTATTATTATTATTTGTATTTTTAGTAGAGATGGGGTTTTACCATGTTAGTTAGGTTGGTCTCGAACTCCTGACCTCGTGATCTGCCCTCCTCAGTCTCCCAAAGTGCTGGGATTACAGGTGTGAGCCACCGTGCCTGGCCCATGAAGTCTTATTGGTAAATTATCTTCATACATCTACTAGACTGAAAATATTACAAGAAAGGGCCACTCTTTTTTTGCTTGTATTACTCTTGTATGGCTTTTCCAATAGTAATTGCTTAGGAAGTACTTATTGTTTATTTACTAGATTAATACAACAGATTATTCCTTATCAGGTATAGTGTAGTGTAGAAGATTTCCAGAGTCCTCCTATCAAAAATAGTTCAGGTAAAAGGGTTAATGCAGATGCCCATTAAGGCCCCAAAGCTAGGTGAAGTAGGCATGTGAGGAGATGTTGCCTTACACTAGATTCTTACGTCCATCATGACACCAATTTACCTTTGTTTTTTGAATAGATATATTTGATTGTGATTATGGAGTGACTTTTAAAAAGCCAAAGATTAATGTGACAAGTAGTAAGTGGTGAGTTTGTATTAATCTCATTAGCTAATTGTCTAAATCTCAAGCCTTTATGAAACATATACATTTTTTTTTACAAGCACAGATATATATCTTATAATACCATTCTTCTCTCAATATCACATTGCCCAACCTCCATAATGTAACTTTGTACAGCAAATACTGGATTCACTAACAAACATTATGTGAAATTGTGTAATGAAAAAAATGGCTTTACCTTTGTCTTTAGATTTCACTACCGTGTTCTTTTTGGCAAGTCTTGTTATCTTATGATCTTCAACATCCATCACTAAATTGTAAAAAGTGAACAAAATGCCAGCTGAGCTAGAATGTAGAGGAGGAGATTTTTGTGGTACAGTATATGGGTTGGCTCTGTGTCCCCACCCAAATCTCATATCAAATTGTAATCCCCATAATCCCCACATGTTAAGGGTGGGACCTGGTAGGAGGTGATTGGATCATGGGGGTGGTTTCCTCCTTGCTATTCTCATGATAGTGAGTGAGCTCTCACGAAATCTGATGGTTTCATAAGAGGCTCCTCCCCCTTCACTTCTCTGTGCAATCTCACTGTCTTTCTCTCTCTTCTCTCTCTCTCCTGCCACCATGTAAGGTGTGCCTCTTACTCTTCCACCATGATTGTAAGTTTCCTGAGGCCCCCCCAGCCCTGCAGAACTGTGAGTCAATTAAACCAATGTTCTTTATAAATTACCCAGTCTTGGGTATGTCTTTATAGCCGTGTGGCAACAGACTAATACAGTACATTTCAGGAAGTAATATGTATCATTTGTTTTCACATTTTGTTGGCTAGTGCTTTGTCATATGATCAGTCTGAAGTCAGTTAACTACAAACGAGTCTAGTAAAGTTAGTTTAGCTATGGACCCAGAAACAAGAGGGCATAGGTTGGAGAAAGAGTTTTATGTTTCCACAACATCTACTAATGAAAACTGGCTTATTTTATGGGTTTTAAAACTATGTAATTCTAGTTTGCATTAGGGACAAATACTGTAAGCAGAAATCCTAAAATTTTGAACAAAAATTCAAGATAGTTTTATGATGGCTTCTTGCGCTTACCTATTTTATTTTATTATGTTTATTTATTTAGAGACAGAGTCTCACTCTGTCACCCAGGCTGGAGTGCAGTTATACAATGTTGGCTCACTGCAACCTTTGCCTCCTGGGTTCAAGCAGTTCTCCTGCCTCAGCCTCCCAAGTAGCTGGAATTACACGTTCCTGCAACCATCCCTGGCTAATTTTTGTATTTTTAATAGAGATGGGGTTTCACCATGTTGGCCAGGCTGGTCTCAAACTCCTGACCTCAAGTGATCCGCTCATCTCTGCCTCCCAAAGTGCCAGGATTATAGCTGTGAGCCACTGCACCCAGCCACACTTCCCTATTTTAAAATAAAAAAGTTCTATGCCACTTCGGAATAAAATTAAAATCTCTCTGGCTTTTAAAATTATATATGCAATAACGATTATTTTACATAAGGATTATGGCAAAATCAATCTTTTGGAAACACGTTAATCTTAATCCTTAATTTAGTTTTATATTCAAAGGTTGAGAAATTCACATTTATAAAATGTTGAAGTGCTGTGAATGATGAAACCAAGTAGACATAAAGCATATTGCTATATTCTTACAATGTCTTGTAATACATATTAGAAGAAATTCTTCAATTTACCTACTACAGAATTGAAAAAGAAACATACTTTGCATAAAGACACACATGAATAACACATTTACATTGATATTTAATGCTCTAAATACAGAGAAAAGTTTATTTTAATAGAGGTCTATTTTCCAAAAATAATCCCTAAAATGCTAATTATCAAATAAAGAGAAAGGGATGTAAGTATCTAATCAGAAACTTGCATTTTCTCCGTTAATTAAAGAGAAAATGCTGGTCAGAAATATTTTTCATTTTATCTGTTACACTATGCTTTTATTTTACTCCATCCCCCGAATTCCCTATGCACACATGTAAGACTACTAAATAATCTGAGTAGTAGCAGAAAATCCGACACATACGCTACCAAGATTTTTAACTTTTTTTTTTTTACACAGAAACAAACAATATGAACTATAAATGAAACAGCAAAAAGCAGTAAATATCTCCTGCATTCTGTGACACAAGTATGTAATTATCTTCCCTTGAAATGTATGAGCATTTTTCTAGTAACATTAGGTATACAAAATTACTAATTATTATAGTTATGATTCACCATTAATTCCTACAATTACATAAAATAAGATGTAATCTTCTTTCCTTTTAAAAGCTTGACTAAAAATAGTGACACCTGGGGCATCATACTTGAACTCAATAGAAGCTGGGGCATCATACTTGAACTTTGAATATTCAAATTTGATATCCTAATTACATACATTATACAAATGTAAAACTGTGCTGACTAAAGTATAATGAAGGATCTGTGTGCATTATTCAGGTCTGTGTGTACTCTTATGAGGATTTTAGTATTAGTATCTGTATATATTAAATAAAGAAAAAATTAAAATACTGCTTTAAAATAAAAATTTTAAAAATTAAAATACTGAGATTTAAAATATGTAGGTATGTTTGGACATCCCAAAGTAATGTAAACAAAATTTCCAACAGGTTCTAATCATTGAACGCTGTCTTGTATTTATATAATTTCTCTAGTTTTTGTTCTAAAATTACTCGTGAAAACTGACGCCTTTTGCGTGCCTCACTCTAAGTGACCACAGTGTACTGTGAAATAATCATGCATGTTTTTATACTCTGAATTTCACAATGATCAGTGTGTACTTGGAGGGAGAGAAGAAGAGAAGAAGTGGGGGAGTAATTAAATAATGCAGAAAATTCTGCCTGTTATTGTAGTTAAGGTATTTATGATCCAAGGTGAATAGTGGGATTTTTTGCTGGGATGGGGTGGGGGGTGA
Organism: Nomascus leucogenys; assembly: GCF_006542625.1. NCBI lineage: Eukaryota > Metazoa > Chordata > Mammalia > Primates > Hylobatidae > Nomascus > Nomascus leucogenys. The sequence continues at coordinate 99,077,776 of NC_044381.1, forward strand.
GTGTTAGTTTCAGAGGAGCTTTCATAGTGTGAGCATCTTGCAGCCTGATTGTAATTTTAGCGTTTGAAGATTCATAATTGAGATACTAATGGCTCCAAGTGCCAGTCAAATCTTCCATCTGTTGCCAGCCGACAAAACATCTGTCTTATCCATTGTTGGAGGAATAAGGAAAAGCTAATTTTTATCCTATAGTATTTAATTGTATACAGCATAGGAATTAAGGACTGACTTTATAACATTTACCCTGTGTAAGATGGGATTCCACTGGAATGGACATTTATAGTTCTATATTATTTTTCTATGATCCACTTGTATGTTTACATAGTTCCTTGTAGTAAGTAGATTTATTTGCATTCTTCTCTTTATCTTTCCAAAGAAAGATAATCATTATTTCAGCATTATTTACATATCCCATTCCTCAGGTTTTCACTTGGTTCACTTATGATATCCAGTAACTAATCTTTGAAAGCATCTCAAGACAATGAGATGTAAGACTTACAACTAAAACAGGTTTCTTAAATTAGAAAAGAAAAACATCAAAAATTATCAGCTTCAAATATTCCTAGAGAAGGGTCAATAAATGTACAATAAAATTTATGAAATATGTTATATTTCCAAAGAGTAGAGAATACTATTATGAATCATCCAGTTTAAGGAAATGTTAAAACATGGAAATAACTTGTAAAAATTTGAGCTTAAATTTGTCTTTTATAGTTGGATAAAAACAGCAAGAAAGAGAAACATGGGAAGTGCAATAGGGAGCTGATATGGTTAGGCTTTGTGACCCCACCCAAATCTCATCTTGAATTGTAATCCCCAGGTGTTGAGAGAGACCGGGTGGAAGGTGATTGGATCATTGGGAGGGTTTTCCCCATGCTGTTCTTATGATGATGAGTGAGTTCTCATGAGATCTGATGGTTTTATAAGTGTTTGGCAAGTTTATCCTTTGCTTGCTCTTCTCTATCCTATCATCTTGTGAAGAAGGTGCCTTCTTCTTTTTCTGCCATGATTGTAAGTTTCCTAAGGTCTCCCCAGCCATGTAAAACTGTGAATCAATTAAACTTCTTTTCTTAGTAAATTACCCAGTCTCAGGTAGTTATCTTTGTAGCATGTGAGAACAGACTAATGCAGAAGCTTTACAATAATAGTGGTCACCAAAGTAAGTGTGACGGCTCTTGCTTGGGCTGACCCATATAGGGCTGGAACAGTTTAGAACTTCCTATATTTTATATATCATTTAAATATTTTTGAATGTTTAAAAATAAGCTTAATACTTTAATACAATATTATGTAAATTAATACTATATATTGGTATTATTAAAATATATATTCGGGGTCATCCTAAAATTGTTTCTTATGTTGGTATATGTTCATTTTGGAGATTGGAAGCTAAATATCAATACTCTGAATAAAAGGAGTGTCTAAAAGAAACCTTATGGAGACATGGAAATAAATCTTTACTTTTTTTGTTAGCATTTCTCATTGCTTTCAATATGATTTGTATTTTTTCCTGTAGACTAAAGCTATATTAAAGTTTCAGGGTTTAATGTTTTAGCAATTTGCTATAATATTAAAAGCTTTACCGGGAGTGGGTTATGATGTGTAAATTCTTGCAGAGGCTTAGAGGCTGAAAATGGTGTTGTACATCTTATTAACTTCATAGCATATTCATGTAGGTCACAGACTACAATCACAATTCCACTATACTCAAAGTTTGGACTCTTGCGGTCTTGTAAGTATTATATGACCTGCAGGAATTCGCCCTACATGAGACCTATGTCTGTAACAGAGAAAAGTAGGCAATGGCTTGAAAATGTAGCAATAAGGTGACATAGAATTTATAATGTTTCTAAACTCCTAAATAAGGGATTAGCCTTACTGATATTCTACAAGCTGTACTGATCTGAGTATTTGGAATAATGGACAAAGGTAAATAAAAGGACCTCTGTTAGTTGCAGTAGATCGCATTGTAATGTTAGTCAAACATTTATTATTATTATTACTTATGAGAAGTTATTTGTAAGCACTTTGGTTATTTAAAAATTATGTGAGCCTTTCAGCTTCCCAGTAAAATGGGTTTGCGTTTCCACTTTTTGACAATGAAAAGTTAGGCATCTGGTGAGAGTCACAGAGAAAACTAATGACGAACTAGGATGAAAACTTTTTCTTCATTTCTATGTCATTTTCACTGAGCCAAAGAGGTAACCAAACTCAGATTTAAAATTAAAATACTACTTATAATCTTTTATTTAAAATTTTACTTTTGAAAAATCTTTATTTTCTTGTAAGCTATATTTTACATACATATGATTATTTTAATCTATTTTCTTAGTGATATATGATTATTAAAAAATCTAATTTGGTTTTATGGATTGAGAATCTGCCTAATGAACAGAGAGTGCCTTTTCATGATATTGTTACAATTCTTTCAAATGCATATGAGACTTCAGCTTTCTGCTTATTTTCAGGGTTATTTTATTATTTTTGATGAGCTATAAAAATAGGTATTAATTTTCAACCACAATTCTCATATACAGTATCACGATGCATACTCATACTCACAGCCAGGCAACATATTTATATTTACCGCTTAGTATGCACCTCCTGTTCTCAAGGAGCATACCTCATCTTTAATCTTTCCATAAACTCTGCAAAGCAAGGACAACAAGGCTTACAGAGAATATAAATCTTTGAGCTCACAAGTTAAGAAGTGGCAAAGAGGTAATTTACATGGAGGTGGAGAGTGTGGGGATGGGTCTGGCTTTAGACCCTTTCCTCTTTCATTACACTGTGTGGTCAGCCACCCCACCTTCTCAAATAAATAGAATATCTGTTAGAGAAAATTTATTTCTACCTAATTTTGACATTATAACAAATCTACTCAGATGTTTTATGGCCTTTTTAACAATGCAGGCATAATTCTAGAATTAGTCACTTACTTTGCAATGTGTCTTGGGTTTAATTATTTATTTGTTGTTGCTTTATCTTATTACCTTAGACAGTATCTTGTAGGTGAACTTGACCTCATTGTACACTTCGCTTTTTTTAAAAAAAATTCAATTTAAATTATTTTTATTTACTTATTTTTCCTTCCAATTTTTACTGTAGGTCCAAACAGTACAAATGGTTTGCTACATGGGTAAATTGCCAGTTGAAGGGCTTTAGTGAATAGATTATTTCATCACCTAGGTAATAAGCGTAGTACCTGGTATATAATTTTTTGATCCTTACCCTCCTCTCTACCTCCACCTTTCGGTAGATCCCTGTGTCTATTGTGCCCTTCTTTGCATCTATGTGGACTCAGTATTTAGCTACTAGTCATAAGTGAAAATATGTGGTATTTTATTTTCTGTTCCCACATTGATTCACTCAGAATAATGGCCACCAGTGTCATTCATGTTGCTGCAAAGGATATGATCTTGTTCTTTCTTAGCATTGCATAATATTCCATGATGTATATGTTCCACATTTTCTTTTTCCAGTCTGCCACTGATAGACATTAGGTTGACTCCATGTCTTTGCTATTTTGAATAGTGCTGTGATGATCATATTTGTGCATGTGTTTTTATGGTAGAAAAATTTATAACCTTTTGAATACATACTAGTAACGGGATCACTGGGTCAAATGGTAGTTCTAAGTTCTTTGAGAAATCTCCAAACTGATTTCCAGAGTGGCTTAACTAATTTATGTTCCCAACAGCAGTGTATAAGTTTTCCTTTTTCTCTGCAACCTTGCCAGCATTTGTTATTTATTGACTTTTTAGTAATAGCTATTCTGACTGGTGTGAGATGATACCACTTGTGGTTTTGATTTGCATTTCTCTAATGACTAGGGATGTTGAGAATATTTTCATATCCTTGTTGGCCATGTGTATGTCTCTTTTTTTGATATATTTCCTTTTGGTGGATTTATCAGCCTATTTGAAAAAATCGTTTTGATAAAATTTATTCTAATGTATTGTTTTTCAAGACTACTACATATTTTATGGTTCTATTTTTAATATTTTTGTAGTATTTCATTGCATATGTATATTATATATTACTTTTTTAAATTTTTATTTTATTTTATTTTAGGTTCCAGAACACATTTTCAGGATGTGCAGGTTTGTTATATAGGTAAATGTGTGCCATGGTGGTTTGCTGCATATATCAACCCATCACCTTAAGTATTAAGCCCCACATACATTAGCTATTTATCCTTTTGAGGGGTGTCTATTCATGTTCTTTGCCAATTTTTAATGGGATTGTTTGTTTTTTGCTTGGTAATTAAGTTTCTTATAGATTCTAGATATTAGACCTTTTTTTGGATGCATAGCTTATAAATATTTTCTTCCATTCTGTAGATTGTCTATTTACTCTGTACATTTCTTTTACTGTGCAGAAGCTTATTAGTTTAATTAGGTCCCACTTGTCAATTTTTGCTTTGTTGCAATAGCTTTGGAGTCTTCATCATGAAATCTTTGCCAGAGCCTATGCCCAGAATGGTTTTCTTCTAGGGTTTTTGTAGTATTGGGTTTTACACTTAAATCTTTATTCCATCTTGAGTTGATTTTTGTATATTGTATGAGGAAGGGGGTCCAGTTTTAATCTTCTGTATATGGCTGGCCAGTTACCCTGGCACCATTTATTGATTTCCTCATTGCTTGTTTTGGTGTCCACTTTGTTAACAATCATGTGGTTGTAGGTATGCAACATTCGTTCTGGGCTCTGTGTTCTGCCTCTTTGGTCTATGTGCCTGTTTGTACCAGTACCGTGCTGTTTTGGTCACTGTGGCCCTGCAGTGTAGTTTGAATTAGGGTAATGTGATGCCTCCAGCTTTTTTCTTTTTGTATATGATTTCTTTGGCTATTCAGCCTCTTTTTTGGTTCTATATGCATTTTAAAATAGATTTTCCCAATTCTTTGAAAAATGTCATTGATAGTTGGATACAAATAGTATTGAATCTTTAAATTACTTTTGGCAGTGTGGTCATTTTAACAGTGTTGATTCTTCCAATCCAGGTGCGTGGAATGTTTTTCTATTTGTTTGCATTATTTCTGATTTCTTTCAGCAAGAATTTGTAATTCACATTGTAGAGAACTTTCACGTCCCTGGTTAGTGGTATTTGTGTGTGTGTGTGTGTGTGTGTGTTTGTCTGTGTGTATGTGGCTATTGTAAATAGGATTGCATTGTTGATTTGGTTCTCAGCTTGGAAATTGTTGGTCTATAGAAATCCTAGTGATTTTTCTTTTCTTTCTTTTTTAATTTTAATTTTATTTTATTTTGAGATGGAGTCTTCCTCTTATTACCCAGGCTGGAGTGCAATGGCATGATCTTGGTTCACTGCAACATCTGCCTCCTGGGTTCAAGTGATTCTCCTGCCTCAGCCTCCCGAGTAGCTGGGATTACAGGCACCCACCACCATGCCTGGCTAATTTTTTGTATTTTTAGTAGAGACTGGGTTTCACCATGTTGCCCAGGCTGGTCTCAGACTCCTGACTTCAGGAGATCCACCTGCCTCGGCCTCCCAAAATGGGATTTTTCTACATTGATTTTGTATCCCCAAACTCTACTGAAGTTGCTTATCAGATCTAGGAACTTTTGGGCAGAAACTATGGGATTTTCTAGGTATAAAATTAGATCATTTGTGAAGAGCAGTAGTTTGAATTCCTATCTACCTATTGGATGCTTTTTATTTCTTGCTCTTGCCTGATTGCTCTGACCAAGACTTCCAGTACGATGTTGAATAGGACTGATGAGATTGGGCATGTTTGCTTATTCCAGTTCTCAGGGGGAATGCTTCCAGCTTATGCCTCTTCAGTATGATGTAGGATGTAGGTTTCGCATAGATCACTCTTATTATTTTGAGGTAAGTGCCTTCAATCTCTAGTTTGTTGAGAGTTTTTAACATGATGGGATATTGAATTTTATCAAAAGCCATTTCAGCATCTATTGAGAGGGTCATTTGCTTTTGCTATTAGTTCTGTTTCTGATTAATCACTTTGATTGATTTGCTTATGTTGAAACAGACTTGCATGCCAGGAATAAAGCCCACTTGATCGTGGTGGATTTGCTTTTTGATATGCTGCTGGATTTGGTTTGCTAGGATTTTGTTGAAGATATCTGCATTTATGTTCATTAGGGATATTGTCCTGAAGTGATTTTCTTTGTTGTTGTGTCTCAAACAGGTTTTGGTATCAGAATGATGCTGGCTTCATACAATTAGTTAAAGAAGAGTCCTTCCTCCTCATTTTTGTGGAATAGTTTCAGTAGGATTGGTACCAGCTCTTCTTTTTATGCCTGGTAGAATTCAGCTGTAAATCTGTCTGGTCCAGGGCTTTTTGTGGTTTGTAAGCTTTTAGTTACTGATTCAATTTCAGATCTTCTTATTGGTCTATTCAAGGACTCAGTTTCTTCTTTGTTCAGTCTTGGGAAGTTGTATGTTTCCCCAAATTTATACCCATTTCTTCTAGGTTTTCTAGTTTGTGTGCATAAAGGCATTAATAGTCTTTGAGACTTTTTTGTATTTCTGTGGGGTCAGTGGTAATGTCTCCTTCATCATTTTTGATTGTGTTTATTTGGGTCTTCCGTCTTTTTTTCTTTGTTAGTCTAGCTCGCAGTCTATCAATCTTATTTATTCTTTCAAACAACAAAGTTTTGGTTTCGATGATCATTTTGTATGGTTTTTGTGTGTGTGTCTCAGTTTCATTGAGTTTAGCTCAGATTTTTGTTCTTCTGTTAGCTTTGGGGTTGGTTTGCTCTTGTTTTCCTAGTTTCTCTGGGTGTGATGTTAGATTGTTAATTTAGGATCTTTCTTTTTTATGTGGATGTTTAGTTCTCTAAACAGGCCTCTTAACAGTTCTTTAGCTCTTTCCTGGAGATTCTAATATGTGGTATGTTTGTTTTCTAATAAAAACAAAACATTTCCTAATTTCAATGAATCTTAAAGAATTCCTTGATTTCTGCCATAATTTCATTGTTGCTTCAAAAGTCATTCAGGAGCAGGTTGTTTAATTTCCATGTAACTGTGATTTTTAGAGATCTTCTTAGTATTGATTCGTATTTTCATCACACTGTGGCCTGTGAGTGTGGATGGTATGATTTCAGTTTTTAAAAATTTTTCCAAATTGTTTTATGGTTAAGCATGTCATTGATTTTAGAGTATGTGCCATGTGAAGATGAGAAAAATGTATATTATGTTGTTGTTGGGTGGAGTATTCTATAGATGCCTGCTAGTTCCATTTCATCAAGTGTTAGTTTATGTCCTAAATATCTTTGTCAGTTTTCTGCCTTGATAATATGTCTAATACTATGAGTGGATATTGAAGTCTCCGATTATTATTGTGTAGTTATCTAAGTCTCTTCATAAGTCGCTAAGAACTTGCTTTATGAATCTAAATGCTCTAGTTGGGTACATATATGTTTAGGATGGTTAAGTCATCTTGTCAAATTGAACCCTTTATCATTATGTAATACTCTTCTTTGTCTAATTTGATCATTGTTGGTTTCAAGTCTGTTTTGTCGGAAATTAGAATAGCAGCTCCTGCTCTTTTTTATTTTCCATTTGCTTGGTAGATTTTCCTCTATTCTTTTACTTTGAGCCTATTTGTCATTGCATGTAAATTGGGTCTCTTGAAGACAACATACAGTTGGGTCTTGCTTCTTTATCCAACTTGCCACTCTGTACCTTTTAAGTGGGGGGATTTAGCCTGTTTACATTCAAGGTCAATGCTGGTATGTGAGGATCCCATCATCATGTTGTTAGCTGGTTGTTAGGCAAAATTAATTGTATAGTTGCTTTATAGTGTCACTGGTCTATGTACTTAAGTGTGTGTTAAGTGACAAGTAATGGTATTTTGTTTCCATGTTTACCATTCCCTTAAGGACCTCTTGTAAGACAGGTTGAGTGGTATGAATTCTCAGGGTGATATTTTAAAGGTAGAATTTTAAAAAGTACAAGCTGAATCCTTAAAAGAGTGTTTCTCAAAAGATGGTTAACTATATCCTTAGCTGCTCATTAAAAGACAAATTTCTAGATCCAACTGCTGATTAACTGAATGAGAATTTCTGCTGCAGGGTATAGTACTATGTGTTATGACAAGCCCCATCAAGTAATTCTTATTCACTTTAATATGGGAAAATCACTCTTTAAAAGTGTACAAAGTATTCTGGAAAATGTGATTTAAAAAATATATATATTATTTTCATTCATATTTAATTTTCTAAGAAACATGAAAAAATCTACATATTGTTTTCATGAATATTTTTTATTTTGGGAATATTCTATTATAGTTCAGATTTATAAAATGTCAGTGTTTCAAGATATTATATCTTAGTTTTGTAAAATCATATTAGGGTCATATTGAATACATCATAGTTGTCTAATAGTAACATTTAAAAATTTTGAGGACCAATGCTGTCAGGAATAGACCATGGGTATATATGTGTTAATTTAGTAAGAAAGGCAGCAACTGACAATTACTACAGATAATATATCTCATGCTTGATTCCCAGTAAGTGCATCATTATAAACTTTTTTCAACTGTAGCATAACGTATGAAATTGTGATATAACTCCTAGTTTGTTGTAACAGCATTTCAATACATGACTGAGCCATATTTTTGTAGAATCAAAGTTTTCTGTACAAGTGAAGGACTCATAATTAAATGTAATCAAACTAGGCATGCAGAATGTGAATATTTCCTTCATATCAGATAAATGTGTATCAAAAATGTACAAGAATGAGTAGATTATTATTAACATTGCATGAATTTCATTCTTGGCATTTTAATAATCTTCAAGTGTAGGAAAATACTTCTTTATGTCTGCAAATCCAATTATTTGACCGTCATCTCAAAGCATTACTATTCTTATTAAGAATTTGTTGTTTTTTTAGTTGTTTTTAAAACATATTTTTAAAGGTAATTCGTTAATAGCCAGTATTGTCCTTTAACATTAGGATTAGGCATTCCCAAAACTGCTTACTTATTTAGTAAACAAGATAATTTTCCCTAGCAAAAGAAGGAAATACATAAACAATACATTTTGAAAAACTAGCACATCTTGAATTCTTACACCTTCTAAGATGTCTGCATGGATACATCCACAAAATTCCCCTCTTAAAATGATTTTTATTTCTTAATAATTTTTATTACAGTTAAACATATAGGTAGAAATGTATGTACAATTCAATCAGTTATCATTACATGGACATTTATGTTACCTCTAGTAGTAAACATTACTACCATACAGGGGCTTACCATGTATCCTTTCCCAATTATAAATTCTGATCCCTTCCCCAGAAGAAATCTTTCTTGACACCTAACACCATAGTTCAGTTTTATCTTCTTATATAAGTAGAGTCAAACAATATGTATTCTTTTTGTGTGGCTTCCTTTGCTCCACATTATTTTTGTAAAATTAATTACTATTTTTACTTGTAGTGGCTGTTAATTTTATTGATACAACCATGTTACATGCAGGAATATAGCACAATTTACTTATCTATGCTATTGTTGATAGACGTTGGGATGATGCTGTGAATATTCTTGTATATTTCTGTTGGCTTCTGCCAGTTAATAACTAAAACACATGCGATTAATGATTTACATACAGTTTACTTGTATACAAGAAAAAAGCCAATGGACTGATTTCTTCTAATAAATACAAAAGCAGAATTTTTATACAAGGAAAAAAGGAAAAATAGAGAGGACAAACTTCAGTTAAAATGCCACATTTTAGTTTTCATAATTTGAATAAGATGCTGATAATCTGGCAGTGAGTAAAGAGACCAGTCAGGATTTTCTGTCTTTGGACACTGAAGGGATCTTAAAAGAAACCATTTTCAGTTGTTTGAGGATTTTCCAGAATATCTTGGTTGTTTAACATGGACATGTAAGTAGCAGAATATATTTGTAGTCTGACTTCCGGTGTCTTCTTTTTAACTTGTTCAGCCCAGTCGTTCACAGTTTGTATCATTTCCCATACACACTCATAAACTTATTTGTGCATTTGGTTTGATAATATACTTAAGAAGTATAAACAATGTATCATAGGCAATGTGCGTGCTCAACTGCATGCTTTCCAAAATGTTTGTGGAAGTTTAAATACCTGTCAGTAGTTTATAGAGTTCTATTTTTTATTATCTCCAACACTTCCTAATGACATCTTTTGGTGGATATGGGACAGCACCTCATTGTATTTTTAAATTACATTTGCCTTTTCTTTAACCTCAGGGATAACCCAAGGGTTTGACTATTCATTGAATCTTTCTTTCATCATTAAGTCAATGAATTTAGGGGATTGTATGTATAGTTTCCAATACAAATGTTATGTACGAAACCGACGTACTTGGACCTCATTGTGGGCGTTGTTCATTGAGAAATTATTAACACTGACAAGGGAAGTGGAATTGATGAGGTGCAGCTAAGATGGGAAATGGCAGCTAGTCATTTTTACCTGAGAGGGTTGTGGGATAGCAACATATTTAGAAATGAGTGCTTCTCAGGTGATCCAAGAACAATTGGTCTGCCCTCTTGACTATGTTACCTACAATGAGGACAGAGACCATCAAAATTCCATCTGGGAATTATGAGCCTTCAGTAAGCCATTATTGTGCAAGTTGTGTTGCTGTTCTGCATGCTTTCTTAAAGTTATGGTGATGAATGTAGGCTGTTCTATCTCATGAATTTGATTGTACATCAAAAACTAAGGTTATTGTTGTTGGTTAAGCGAAGTGGGCTTTTAAATTTACAAATAGGAGAACTTCTCATATAATTTGTGGCCACTTGTTTATACTATTTTAGAAAGTACAAAACTACAAAAGACCCCACATAGCCAAAGTTATCCTAAGCAAAAAGAACAAAAGTGGAGGAATCACATTGTCTTACTTCAAATTATACAGCAAAGCTAGAGAAACCAAAATGGCATGATACTGGTATAAAAACAGACCCAGACGCATGGAACAGAATAGAGAGCCCCAATACAAATCCATACATCTACAGTGTACTAATTTTTGACAAAGATGCCAAGAACATACATTGGGAAAAGGACAGTCTCTTCAATAAGTGGTACGGAAAAAACTGGAACTCTATATACAGAAGCACAAAACTAGACCTCTATCTATCTCTTGCCATGTACAAAAACCAAATCAAAATAGATTGAAAACTTAAATCTAAGACCTCAAACTATGAAACTGCTGAAAGAAAAATTTGAGAAAACTCTCTGGGACATTGGACTGGGCAAAGATTTATTGAGTATACCCCACAAGTACAGGCAAAAAAATCAAATATGGATGAATGGGATCACATTTAAAGTTTCTGCATGGCAAAGGAAACAATCAACAAAGTGAAGAGACAATCTGCAGGATAAAATATATGCACACTACCCATCTAACAAGGGATTAATAAATAGAATATATAAGCAGCTCAAATGACTTGTTCAGATAAAATCTAATAATCTGATTTTTAAAACTGGCAAAACATCTGAATAGACATTTGTCAAAAGAAAACATACAAATGGCAAACAAGTATATGCAGAGCTGCTCAATGTTATTTATTATCAAAGAAGTGCAAATTAAAACTACAATGAGATATCATTGCACTCTAGTTATAATGGCTTTTTTCAAATACAAGCAACAACAAATGCTGACAAGGATGTGGAGAAAGGGGAATACTGGTACACTGTTAGTGGGAATGTAAATCAGTACAAGCGTTATGGAGAACAGTTTGGAGGTTCCTCAAAAAACTAAAAATAGAGCTACTATATAATCTACCAATCTCACTGCTTGGTATATACCCAAAAGAAATCAGTATATCAAAGACATGTCTGCATTCCCATGTTTGTTGCAGCTCTGTTCCCAATAGCCAGGATTTTGAAGCAACCTGTGTCCATCAACAGATGAGTGTATAAAGAAACTGTACATATACACAATGGAGTACTACTCAGCCTTAAAAAAATAACAAGATCTTGTCATTTGCAAGAACATGGATGGAACTGGAAGTCATTATGTTAAGTGAAATAAGCCAGGTACAGAAAGAGAAACTTCATTCTCACTTATTTGTGGGAGCTAAAATTTAAAACGAGTGAACTCATGGAGAAATAGTTCACTTGTATGTCTGTATCAAAATATCTCCTATAACCCATAAATAGATACATCTGCTCTGTATCCACAAAATGTAGAAATTAAAAATTAAAAAATATAGTCTGATAAAATGTATTTCTTCTGCAAATCAAGGACATTCTCAGGTAAAATGCATAAAATTGGCTTATTTTAAAAAAAGCAATTGCATGGCAGTGAATAATACAACAGTATGATAACTGCTAATGCGATTCGGCACCAATGCCTTGATTTTTGCTAAGGTATTGGCAGTTTTACACACCATTACCTTTGCCCCATCAGTCAACATACTGAAGAAGGCAAATAGTATCCTAGTATCATAACGAAAATAGTTTTGACTTTGTAATACCCCTGAAAGATTATCAGGAGTCATATTGATCCATGTATTATTTCTTTTGGTTTAGGGGTAAGCATGTTACCCAGTTATAATCAATGAGATACAAAGGGTAGTTTACTGAAAGGCCTCTGCAAGAGTTACCTATGTCTTAGGTAGACAGAACAGAAACACATCTCTTTTCTCCCAGAAGATATTTTTTGGACTTTGTGCTCAGAATAGCCTCAACCAACCTGAAACTTTGATGTTACTAAGGCCAAAGGAAAAGCTGGCACCAAGGAAATGGCAAAGTTAAAAAAAAAAAAAGAATAACAAGAAAAAAAGAAACTGGATTATTAATGATGTTATTGAAATATGTCTGTATGAACTAACCATAAGGCCTGCCAACCACCACCTATTATTATATGAAATAGCAAATAGTCTTATTATTTAAATACATTAGAGTTGGGGTTTCTGTTATATTTAGTAAAAGATAAGCTTTGTCTTCAGTTTACCAAAAACTGACAAAACAGTAATTACATGGCTATGAGAGCAAAGTTCTCCCTGGGTTATTCATTATATAAAGAACTTACTCTCTCAGGAAAATCTCCATGATTAAAAGTGGGAAATTATATCAGATTGCTACTGAAGCAAGGTATATTTGATACTGGAAGACTGCTCGGACTCCTCAACTTACTTAAAACTACAGCAAGGATTATTTCACTATTACTGGGTGGAACTGAATAGGAACAAGCTAAGACATTTCAGCTTACAAAATTATTAGGTATAAAGGTAGAGAAATACAAAATTTTCACAGAGTTCCTGGATCAATAAATGTAACCAATGTATTAGATGTTTAGAAACTGGGAGTATTCATTTACCGACTTGTACCTATATCTGAGAGACTGAGATTATGCTAGAACATGCATGTTGTGAACAAAATAAAATGTCTTCTGAACAAATTAGGTAACGTCTGTTATTAAGTTTCTCTGTGGAACAACACTGATTTTAATTTGAGTAATACACATTTCACTCACTCTAGCCTGGAGGTAAAGTACTTTAATGAAACTTGTCAAATGAATTGATGACCAACATAAGACAAGGAACAAAGCCTAAACTGTGATAATCCTTTGGTCTGCACAGGGGAAAGTTACTCAAATGCCAGCGTTTATAGTAAGTGTTGAAATCATTTTAAAGAAGCACATTAGGTACCACTTAAAATGGCAAAAATACGTATGTTTTCTCCCTGAAACCATGTTTTCATTGTAAAAATAACATGCACACACGAACATAATAAAGATAATTATGTAAAAAAATGTAAAATATCCGTAATCAAACTACCAAAACATAATTCTGAAACTTTTCCTATATTCTCATTTGGTATTTGCTTTAGCAGTTTTTTTACATGAAGTCGTACCATTGTATGTAAAAGGTATATTTTATCTCTTCCACATTATAGTATTTAACTCAGTAAAATAAAGTTCAATTAATGAATTAAAATTCATTCATTTGAATGAATGAATATTGTTTAAGTTATTTAGTCACTCACATCTTGCTAAATATAAAAATTGTTTTCAATTATTTGCTATTGATAGTGACAGGAGGCCAAATGCCTAGGCAGATAGGGGAGGGTCCCTGCCGAAACCCCACCTCCAAGTCTAAGACAGTTTAAAGCCTGAAAGCCAAGCTACAAGTTAAATCCTCGGACTGGATTGAGAACTTGTCTTCTTGTTTGGGCTTTTCTTTGATTGGACCCCACTTATCACCTATTTTACATATGCCTACTGTTTACTAAGTGGTTTTTCAACACAGTCAGGCCAACCTTTGCGTGGTATATTCACTTTAACCTTTTTTGCACACTCACAAACCGATCAGCCTGCATTCCCCATTCTGAGTTCATAAAAGGCCCTGGACCCAGCCACATGGGGGAACTTTCCTGCCTTCCGATAGGGGGACCAACCCAGCATCCCCTGTTTGCTGAAAGCTGTTTTCATCACTCAATAAAATTCTTCTCCGCCCTCCTCATCCTTCAATGTTTAGCATATCCTCATGCTTCTTGGATGTGATACAAGAGCTCAGGAACTGCTGAACATGGGTACAAGTTATAACACAGGCAAGCTGGGGCAAACTGGTGCACGCCAGCATGGCCAAGCAAGGCCCAGGTGGGGCGTTGCTGGCCAAAGGTCCCCAGCTTGCAAAGTAAGAAGAAAAATCCTATATCATGATGACACACAATACTGAGATGAAATTCTTTGTCATAGGTTTTATATTTAATAAACATGTAAGGTGGCCATTTTATTACATTTTTTCAAAATATGATTAACAGACAAAATACTATGAAAAATATTATAGTTATTTGTGTATAACTTAAATGTATTTCAAATATTCTGTACCTATTTACACAGTAAATTTACAGTATAAGAGTGACCAAGTTCCTCCTCACAGTAGCATGATTTTAATATTTCATAATATAAATTAAATAGTTAATAACTTTCCCATCTTCTGTAATTTTCATAATAATCTAGACATCCATGTCTAATACAAGAGAATCCTTGGGCTATTCAAGGACCTAACAAATTACAGGATGTCATCTTATTTTATTTTCATGTTATCTAAATTTTAAATAAAGAGTGCAACAAGGCCCAGGGAGGTAAATGAATTGTATACAAATGAAAGTTTGGATCTTTTTTTAAATCTAAAATTTTGGTTTTTTGTTCATCATACTTCTTTGCATTTTTATATTTTTTAATTATCACATTAAATATTATTTAATATTATTACTGAGTTTTTTGGCACTTCCTTAAGTTTTGTGTCTGAAGAGAATGCCACGTTTGCCTCATTCTAATTATAATTATTGCCTAAACACTAGCCTGAAAGTATTTTGTATAAATTTTCTCAATTTAAAGAATTTAAACATTTTCCCTCAAATACATTAAACTTAATTTTTTAAGCTACTTTATTCCTAAGTGTAATCCTTATTTCATTGTACTTTTTGGCAGGATTGAATAATGCAATACAGCCTCAGTCATTTAGAGAGTCTATGGTCATGTTGGTGTAAAGCACTTTATAATTTATGATATGTAAGGGAACACAAAGAGTAGATGCTATTTATAACAATGTGACAAGGGAGACTATCTTAATTTTGAGAAAACTTCAAAACATAAGCATCAACTAGATCACAAAACTACAAAGAACATATGTGTAAACTGTGCAGTCTAATAGAACTTTCTGCAATGGCCAAAAGGTTCTATATCTATGCTGTTTGATATGGGAACCACTAGCCAATGTGGCTATTGAACATTTGTAATAGGGAACTCAGTTTTACATTTCTTTGTGTTTTTATTAAATTTAAGCTTAAATAGCTCCATATGTCTAGTGACTAATAGATAGTAGATGTAGATCCTGCGCCATGTCTTAAAGGTCCTACTATAATACAAACTGCTTATATTACTTTCATTTGATCTCAAATGTTACTTGAGCCTACAGATTATTTTCTAAACTCATGTCTGCATCTCAGAAATAGAATCACATATTTTATATGTCTTAAAAAGTAGGAAATTGAGAACATGACGTGCAGTATTTGACAAACAAGTCCCATCAACCTTCTTTTCAACAAATGCTTTATGGGTTCTGAACATGTTGCAAGTTTTTTCTAGTCTTGTGCATTTGGGGACATATTTGCCTCTGTAGGATCCTCCTTAGAAGTGACAGAAAAAGAATTTTCTCTATGTCAAAATGATAACCCTGAAACAGGCTAGCTGCAAACAAACAAAACAACCCCAGCTCTGCACGCCATCCCCCAACCCCCCAAAAATAACACAGCAGTGTGTAATTTGCATAGAATAAACAGTTCTCTAAAAGCCTGCCTTTGATATTCTGTCTGAGAATTTTGTATTCTCAGCTCAGTGTAAACTTGATAAGCACCTGAGCTCTCTGTAATCACAGAGTGAAAACTGCTGTGATCACACTAAACACCTTGTTAGTTTTTATCCCAGAATATAATAGAAGAGCCCACAGGTACAAAAATGGAAGAACAGGTCTTAGGGGGAAATATGGGGATTCTCTTGTCAGGCATATAATTGTATTTAACAGTGTTGACTAATGATATCAGATACTGACAGTTAATTATGTGAAGTGATTTTAAGTAGCTTGGATTGAATAATTAGTTTCCTTAAACGATAAGCAACAACATTCAAAGCTATCTCTTTTGAACGTAATTCGGAAAATTCTAACATTCTAGTAACAAGTACTATATTTACCTTATATGGATTTTTTTTTACCTTAAATTGCTGTCATGCTTTTCTATCTAGATTAAAGTTTATGTGGTAAGAAAAATGACATACTCTAGCCTCAACCCATTATCCATTCACCAAGTCTTCCACCGTTTCTCTGAATCTTAAATCATGTATTTTCCTTCTATATTGTTCTATAGCCCACACAATTTGGATAGATAAAAATATTTCTTTAATTTCCTCTTATAAACCCACATACAACATTATAAAACTTGATATATTCTCACAGGTCAGTAACAAGTGCAAGGATGAAAGAAGAAAATGGATATTTGATTCTCTAAAAGTGCATTTGTGACCCGTGAAGTTAGAAGAGTAAGTTGACATTAACTACCTTTCTTGCTTAGTGTAAAATTATATATAACTTAGTAACAAGAATATTTCAAAAGCTCAGAACACAGTGTAGGCCATGGAGCCCACCTAACAATAATAGGCATTTACAAACTGCTCAAGTTTTTGTTTAATGCCGTTTATTTCAGACAAAAGAAACTACCTTAGCTGGTTTAAGAAAAAAATTGATTAAAGGGTATGAATAGTTCAAAGTCATTGGGATGTCTGAAGACTCTAAACTGATCTTCCAGGAACAACTCCATTAATCAGACCACAGAACTAAAATGTTTCTGCTACTCAGAAAACTCTGAATCAAATAGGTATCAGTGGTGTTGCAGGCTCCAGTAACATCTACGTCTACTTTAATCCAGAATCTACCATAACAGGAAACCACTGTTAGAGTGACAAACCTAACACGACATTGCCTTTGACACAATTCTTACAGGCAAATGGATATCTTGTGTCCTGTCTCCTTCCTCACTCAGATCAGAATATGAGTGTTAACATGGTATATCTAGATAGTAAAAGCTAAATTATAAGTCTCTATGTTAAGAGGGAATTTAGACAATGTGATTGCATAAGTTCTATGAGATCTTAGGTTCTTCATTAAAGTAGAACCCTTCGATTGGGGTAATGTGACTTTTCCAAATGTGTTCTTTTTAAATATTCTGACTATACATCTTTTGCCTTTCTATACAAACTTAAGAACCAGTTTTCAAAATATGCAAAATTAACTTTCTGAGACCTTGATAGAAATTGCCCTGACTCTATAGAAAAATTGGGAAGAATTTACATCTTAACAGTATTGAATCTTCTAATCCATGAACATGGAACATCTCTTCATTCTTTTAGGTTATGTTTCATGATTGTTACCAATGTTTTATAGTTTTTTTGTAGATAGAGCCTGTGCATATTTAGCTATATTTATACCTAAGTATTTTACTTTTATGCTACTGTTCATTCTTGATATATAAGAAAACAAGTAACTTTTTTCCAATCCATAGAATTTATTCATATTCCACTAGTTTTATAGGCACTCACTGTGTGTATATAAAGTTCCAAGCAATTTTATCACATGTGCAGATTTGTGTAAATACCACTGCAGTCAAGATACAGGTAGTTCCATCATAATGAAGATCTCCCTACCCCTTTATCGAAACATCTACCTTCCTCGTTCCTATTCCTCAACCTTTAGCCATTCCTTTTTGGGAATGTGCCTATTTTTTGTTATTCAGAGCTCACGTTCTTCCTATGCTGGCTAAAGTGGAATTTAGAGCTATGGGATTGTGGAAAACCATATTCCTAATGGCCATTAGATGAGCAGCTTTCAGTGCTATTTAAGGTAAGGTAAAAACTCTAGTTTTTACAAGATGGAACTTTGTTTATGTAGCACAATAAAGCCGTGGTGATTCCTAAATGTAGGCCACGCATTTCCCTATTTTGCCACTAATAGGGAAAGAGGCAATTTCAGTTTTGAAAGGTCTGGCCAATGCTTTAGCTGTAATTTCTAGAAAGGTTTTACCTTCAACTTTTCTACATTCATCCAAAACTTTCCAGATGCTTTTGTATATTGACCTTTTATATTGTGACTCTGCCATACACACTTATTTTTTAAATTATTTCAAAAAGTTTTTTTCTGTTGATCCTTAAAGATTTGCTACATAGGCAACCATGCCATCTGAAAATAAGCATATTTCATTTATTCCTTTTGACCTTATAATGTCTTCTTGTCTTATTGAACTAGGTAGGACTTCCAATAAGATGTTGAATAGAAGTGGTGAGAAAAGGTGTCCTTGCCTTTTTATTGAACTTACGAAGAAAGCATCTAATCTCTTACATTAGTTATAACTTAGCTCTGGATGTTTTGTAGATGTTATCAATAAAGTTAACAAAGGTTTTGTCATGAATAGATATTGGATTTTTCTAAATAATTTTTCTGTATTAACTCACATGATCATATGATTTTTCTCCCTTAGTGTAAGTAGTGGATTAGATTGAATAACTTTTTAAAAATGTTGAACCAGCCTTACATATGTAGAATAAGTTTTAGTTTTTTATGGTGTACATTTTTATGCAATTATGTACTCAATTTGCTAATATTTTGTTGAGGGTTTTTGTGTTATGTTACTGAGAAATATTGATCTGCCGTTTTTTGTTTTTGTCTTGAAATGTCTTTATCTGGTTTTGATCTTAGGGTAATGCTGGCCTCATAGAATGAGCTGGGAAGTGTTCACTCTGCTTCTATTTTCTGGAAGAGATTACAAAGAAGTGGTAAAACTTCTATGAAATTTCTTGCAGACTTCTTCAATGCAGAGTTGGAGGCTGGTGTTTTCATTTTTGTAAAATTATTAATTGATTCAATTTCTTTAAAATATATATGACTATTCAGATTTTCTATTTCTTTTTTTGTGAATTTGATAGTTTGTGTTTTTTAAGCAATTGGCCTATTGCATCTAGGCTGTCAATTTTGTGAGCATTGAGTATAGTGTTCTTTTGTTATCCTTTTAAGGTCTACCTGATTAGTAGTGATAACTTCTTTTTTATTGTATTTCTGACATTGATTATCTTTCTCTCTGTCTGTCTCTTTCTTTTTGTCTTATTAGCTAGGCTATAATTTCATCAATCTTACTCATGTTTTCAAAAGACTACTTATCATTTCATTTGATTTCATTGGTTTTCTCTATTATTTACTGGTTTTCAATTTCTTTGAGTTCTGTTTTAATTTTTTTCTTTTTCTACTGCTTACTTTTTCTTGCTTTAGGCTTCAACTGCTTTTCTTTCTCTTGTTTCCTAAGGTGGAAACTAAGGTTATTGATTTTAGCATTTTTATCCAATAAAATAATTAAATGCTATAAATCCACCTTCTAAACACTGCTTAGCTGCACTGCACAAATTTTAATATATATATTTTTTAGACAAATCCTCACTCTGTCACCCAGACTGGAGTGCAGTGGCATGATCTTGGCTCACTGCAACCTCCACCTCCTGGGTTCAAGCAATCCTCCCACCTCAGCCTGAGTAGCTGGGACTACAGATTTATATGTATATTTGCATATAAATTAAGATGTCCTTATTTTTAAGTTATGTACATGTAAGATTTCCTTTTTTGAAAGTTATTTTTTAAATATGTATCTAATATATAGTGTAATATATATTAGAGATGAGGTTTTGGGAATATATATATTATATAATATATATAGTATTATATATGTATATATATTTATATATATATATGAGATGGGGTTTTTACCTGATTCCACTTTGTGTTCTCTTTTAACACAGTTTCTTTTTATAACTTCTTTTGTGGTTGGCCTAAATTTACAGAATACATTTTAAACTAATGTAAGTAGTCTACCTTCAAGTAACATTACAAAACTTCAATTGTAGTGCAACACAACTTATAACTGAGTATTCTTGCTTTCTCCTCACATCCATTGCATTATTTCTGGCATTCATTCCCCTTACCCATATGCTATAATGACTCAACATATTGAACTATTGCTACATTAAACAGTTGTCTTTTAGATCGATAATATTAAAGATAATAATAAAAAATATTTTAACCTTAATTTATTCCTTATCTTATACTCTTTTTTTACATAGGTCTAATTTTCTTATCTCTATTATTTTCTTTCTGCCTAACCAACTTCTTTTAACATTTCTTTTTGAGAGTCTGTTGGTCATGAATTTCCTCAATTGTTTTTTGTCTGAGAGAGTCTTCTACATTTTTGAGGAATAATTTTACTGGATATAAAATTTTTAGTATTTTTTCTTCAACGCTTCAAATGTTTTGCTCACCTCTCCCATTGCTTGCATGGTTTCTGGTGAGAATACTTCTATAATTCTTTTTCTTGTTCCATAATAGATAAGGTATTATTTGCCTCGTGTTTTTTCTTATTATTTATAGATATTCTCCTTGTATTTGATTTTCTGCAGTTTGAACATGGTATGCCTAGGTGTAGTATTTTGGTACATATGGTGATTGTTTCTAAGTTTCTTTCTAAGTTTCCTAGATCTTAGAAAGAAGGTGATTAATTATATTTGACAGTAATCACTTCAAAATTTTATGATAGTTTTTTTATTGCTTTCCCTTACTGTATTTAAGTTATACATATGCTATACCTTTGATGTTCTTTAATATTTTTTTTCCTTCTTTTCTCTGCATTTTAATTTAGGAAGGTTATATTGACTTATTTTGAAGCACAGTGATTTTTCTTTGCTGTATTGAGTCTACTGATGAGCTCATCAAAGGCTTTCATTATTGCTATTAATGTAGGTGTGCATACTTTACATTTCTACTGTTTCTTTTTATTCTTTCTTAGAATTTCCACAGACTGGCCAAAGTTTACAGATTTCTGCCACTGAACAAGCAGCAGGTCTGTGAATCACTTTTGCATAGCAGTGATCTAGGATAGGCAATGATCAGTGTCAACAGGAAGAGAGAAAACAAATTTGGAAAATAAATCAAAATCAACAACCTCCAAAGTAAAAAGAACAGATACTGCACAAGGTTATACAGGGAATCAAAATGAGAAAAGTAAATAGAGATAAGAAGAAATTTACAGCTAGAAAACATAGACAAGTATGCATGTGTCTTTAATTGAACATAATAATTCCTCCACCTAATATATGTATAGGTACTAGAATCGTGTTCTGATATTAGAGTATTCATGTTTTAATAATTAATAATTAATGCTTAAATAATTAACGATGTTGTCTTTCAACAAATACCACATGATGACTCTTTTGGGTCACTGTTCTATTTTTTTGTGAGAGGTATGAGGATATCCATTTATTCATTTTCTACTGTGGTAAGAAGACAACATAAGATCTATCCACTTAATTTTTCAGTGTACAATTCAGTATTTTTAAACTATAGGTGCAATGTTGTAAAGCAGATCTCTACAAATCAATCATCTTGCATAACTGAAATTTTATACATGTTGGTAAGCAACTCCCCATTTTTCTCTTCCCCCAGCTCCTGGCAAATACCATTGTACTCTCTGCTTCTATGCATTTATGTATTTTAAACACCTCATATAAATGGAATCATGCAGGATATATGTAACTGGTGCATTTCATTTAGCATAATGTCCTCAAAGTTTCATATTGTTGTAGATGGTAAGATTTCCTTCTTTTTAAGTTATTGTTTATATACACCAGATTTTCTTTATCCATTTATCTGTCATTGGACCCTTAGGATGTTTCCACACTTGCCTATTTTGAAAAATGCTTCAGTGAATATTGAAATGCAAATATCTCTTTGAAATCCTGATTTCAATTCTTTTGGATAAATGCACCAAGGTAGGATTGCTGGATCATATGGGATTTCTATTTTAAATTTTGAGGAACCTCCATACTGTTTTCCACAGCAACTACATCATTTTACATTTCTACCAACAGGGTTTTGCTCCACATCCTCACCAGTACTTGTTATCTTTTGTTGTTTTGTTTTGTTGGACATAGCCAACTTAACTTAACAGGTGTGGGATTATAGCTCAGTATGATTTTTAGTTTTCTGATGATTAATGATGTTGGGCATCATATATATATGGTATATATATCATGATATATATCATATATATAAATGGTATATATGAGATATATATAAATGGTATATATATGATATATAAATGGTATATATATAGATGTATATATATGATATATAGACATTTCTTGAAAGAACGCATGAACATGGGATATATATGATATATATATCATATATACATCATATATGATATATATATCATATATACATCATATATGATATATATATCATATATATATCCCATGTTCATGCGTTCTTTCAAGAAATGTCTACTGAAATCCTTTGCCCATTTACAAAATTAGGTTATTTGATTTTTTGCTACTAAGTTGAAGAAGTTCCTTATATATTTTGGATATTAACTATCAGATATCTGGTTTGCACATGTTTTATTCTATGTTGTAGTTTGCCTTTTTACTCTGTTCTTGTAGATTTTAGTTGTTGTCATTGTTGTTTGCTATGCAGACACGTGTTAGTACCAGTTATCTATTTTTGCTTTTGTTTTCTATGCTTTTGGTGTCATATCCAATAAATTATTGCCAAGACCAATTCCCAAAAGGTTTTCCACCTACATTTTCTTCTATGATTTTAACTGTTTCAGGTGTTACATTTAACTATTTAATCTATTTTCAGTTAATTTTTGTGTGTAGTGTAAGGTAAGGGTCCAATCTCATTCTTTTGCATGTAGGTATTTGGTTTTCCCAGAGCCATTTATTAAAAGACTATCCTTTCTGTATTGTGTATTTTTGGTACCCTTGCTGAAGAACAATTACCTATATATGCATGGGTTAATTTCTTGGCTCTTAATTCTGTTCCACTGGTCTATGTGTCTGTCTCTCTACCAGTAACATACTGTTTTAATTACTGTTGTTTTATAATATATTTTAAAATCAGGACATGTGATGTCTCCAGCTTTGTTCTTTCTTAGGATTGTTTTGGCTATTTGGGGTCCTTTGTGGTTCAGTATCAATTTTAGGGTTATTTCTTCTATTTCTGTAAAAAATACCGTTGTGATTTTGACTAGAATTAAATTGGAATCTGTAGATCACTTTGAGTGGTGAGAACATTTGAACAATATTAATTCTTTCTATCCAAGCACAGAATGCCTTTCCCCTTACTTGTGTGTGCTTTAACTTTTTTCATCTATTTTGTAGTTTTTCTTGTACAAGCCTTTCACCTCCTTAGTTAAGTATATGTGAAATATTTTACTTTTTTTCTGATGCTATTGTGAAATGGAATTGTTTTCTTAATTTTCTTTTTGAATAATGTGTTGTTAATGTGTAGAAATGCTACTGATTTTTGTATGTTAATTTGTGTCCTACAGATTTACGTAATTTGTTTATTAGTTTCAACAGTTTTTTGGTTGAGTCTTCAGGATTTTCTATGTATGCTATTATGTCCTCTGCAAAGAGATAATTTTACTTCTTCCTTTCTGATTTAGACCTCTTATTTTTCATTTCCTTCCCTAATTACTATGGCTGCTACTTCCAGTACAGTATTACTTAAAAGTGGCCTGAGTATCCTTGCCTTGTTCTAAATCTTAGAAGAAAAGCTTTCACTTTGTAGCCATTGCACATGACAATAGCTGTGGGCCTTTCTTATATGGCCTTCATTATGGTGAGGTACACTCTTTCTATAGCCAATTTGTTGAGAGTTTTTGTCATGAAAGGGGATTGACTTTTGTCAAATACTATTTTTGCATGTATTGAAATGATTGTGTGATTTTTATCCATCATCCTCTCAATGTGGCGTATAATATTGATTTATGCATGTAGAACCATCTTCACATCCTAAGGATAAATCTCACTTGGTCATAGTATATGATCCTTTTAATGTATTCTCTTTTTTTTGAGACGGAGTCTTGCTCTGTTGCCCAGGCTGGAGTGCAGTGGCGCAATCTCGGCTCACTGCAAGCTCCGCGTCCCGGGTTCACGCCATTCTCCTGCCTCAGCCTCTCCAAGTAGCTGGGACTACAGGCGCTCGCCACCACGCCCGGCTAATTTTTTTTGTATTTTTTAGTAGAGACGGGGTTTCACCGTGGTCTCGATCTCCTGACCTCGTGATCTGCCCACCTCAGCCTCCCAAAGTGCTGGGATTACAGGCGTGAGCCACGGCGCCTGGCCTAATGTATTCTTGAATTTGGTTTGCTAGTATTTTGTTGAACGTTTTTGCATTTATGTTCATCAAGGTTATTGGCCTGTAATTCTGTTTTTATTATAGGGTCTTTACCTCTCTTTGGAATCAGAGTAATGCTGGCCTCATATCAGGAGTTTGGAAGCGTGTTCCCTCTTCTTCATTTTCCTTGGAAGGGATTGAGAAGAATTGACACTATTTCTTTAAATGTTTAATAAAACTCACCTGTGAGGCCATAAGCCTTCTTGGGTCCTGTCCCCTCTCATGTCCTTCATGTTCCTGACATGACCCTTTCCCAGAAACATTTACTGATCCTGATGGTATAATATTCTGTGATGTAAAGTTTTTGTGTAAATTTTATTGACATGGTGAAATACTCACAATATAATTTATTTTTAAAAATGTACAAAACCGTATATCCAAAGTATTAACAAATGTAATAGGGGTTGGACTTTTATTATTTTAACTACTGACAGTGATGTTACTCTCAGGAAGAAAGTATCCTTGCTTTAGAAAACATCTTGAAATAAGCACTTGAGTTAGAAGGGAAGGCCTATAGGTGGCAGAGTTGGTAGGGGCCTAAACAACAGCAGAAAGTGGCTTAACTGCTCCACATGAAGCCCAGAAGCAGGGAAAGAGAGTCAGAATGTATTCCCAGGCTGACGGCAGAAGGGCATATGGTGACTGGTGGGAATCCACTGGCAGGAGGAATGGCCAAAGATCTATCCATTTTAAAGGCATGGTTCTCTAGAAAATAATATATAAACCATGCAACTAACTGGGTATAAAATGGAGATGTTTTATAACCTTAATGCTCCCTGCTGTGTGTGGTAACCTTGTGCATCTCATTTAGAGACCAAAGACTGTGTCTCATGTGCAGAGGAATTAACTATACTCAGTGTTCTAGACCTTGCCCTGAGGTATCTGAGCATCTTCAGTGTGTGTATCCTCAAAATTTTAAGTAAAATGCAAGGCATCTTATTTGTGTGAGTGTGTTTTGATAGTTCAATCTCTTGTTTAACATAGTTACATTTTAGAAAGTAAAGATAAAAGGCAAATATTCTGGCAGATGAGCACAGGGTGATTATTTTTCTATTTAAAGTTTCTGAGAAGAGGAGTATGTAGGAACTAACAGGTGATACCTTCACTGTGCAGTAAGGAGTCCCACCATTATATAGCTATGGAAATGATGCTAGTATACTTGAACTTTCAGCACCTTAGAATGTATGTCTGATGTCCACATAAAATAAAATGTACTGTAAATGTTAGACCAAGCTTATTAACAAGAGGTATAGAGTTTTCACCTTTTTGTTTAATTTGCTTGATTTTGTATTACAGTTTTTCACTCCCTTTGATAACTTTCATAATTGAATAAAAATCAGTAAGCCAAATTAATCAAAAATGGAAAATATATCCGTTGAAATTCTTTTGAACAATTACAAAAGCATGAATATGTTTATTCTTTTCTATTTCTAACTTTGCCAGAAATTACGCTTCTAAACGTCAGATATTGATTTGTTTAGTTTT
The DNA here is from genome assembly GCF_006542625.1 of Nomascus leucogenys. Lineage (NCBI taxonomy): Eukaryota > Metazoa > Chordata > Mammalia > Primates > Hylobatidae > Nomascus > Nomascus leucogenys. The sequence goes on from NC_044381.1 coordinate 99,104,010, forward strand.
TCCCACCCCAAAAATAGTGTGTTTGTTTTGATTTTAGAGACAAGGTCTCACCCTGTTCCCCAGACTAGGGTACAGTATTACAATCATGGCCCTCTGTAACCTCAAACTTCTGGGTTCAAGGGACCCTTTCACCTCAGCCTCTCCATCAGGTGAACTACAGCCATGTGCTGCCATAACTAGCTAATTTTTTTATTTTTATTTTTTCAGAGATGGGGTCTTGCTTTATTGTACAGGCTGGTCTAAAACTCTTGGCTTCAAGTGATCTTTCTGCCTCACCCTCCCAAATTACTGGGACTATGGGTATGAGCCACTGTGCCTGGCCTCTAAAAATAGTTTTAATTTACCAACCCCTTATTTTAATACATTAATTATATTTTATCTTCTTAATACATTCATTGTTATTTCCTCAAGTATGCTTTGCTGTTAATTTTCTGAATTCTTGACTGGCAAGTTTTGTTTCTTTTCTTTTGTGTTTTCTTATTTACTTCTGAGTGAGGATTTTGGCTCTAATGAGCTTTTGTGTGTAATGTTCTAAAAGTTATTTTCCGTTTAATTATAGTGTTGATTTTCTACCATATTCAAGAGTCTGAGTGTTTTATTAATTACCAGGTGGTTTTCTGTGTTGCACTTGCCTTATACTTTGCCATTATTTTTTTCTATTCTTTAAAATTTTGGTCATTATTTGTAGCAAGACAATTTCGTATCTTGTAATTACTTTGTTTTTTTTTTTTGTTTCCCAAACTTACCAATAGATTTTGCTAATGATATCTGGAAACATTAAAAGAAAGCACAGTCTCTGTTAATAGACAATAGATCCCTGTATGTGAATCTATGGACTACTGTTAAATCTGTTTCTGTTAGTTTCCTCTTGTATTTCAAACAGTTGTCAAACTCATTATTTGCATGCTACAACATGACCACTATGGATTAAATCTTAGATCAAGAAAAAAGGCCCCATTAAAAAGAAGGAGGAACAGGAGGAGGCAGTGGCAGCTGTATGCAAAAGGCAAATGGAACAATTTTAGAAGAAAATATAGAATTTTTATTTTTATTTTTATTTTATTTCTTTTCAGTAAAACGATGATTCCTTTTATTACTAACAAATAGAAATAAAAACTTTGTCAAATTTTGTCTTTTTCTTCACCCCGTTATTTTCTTTTTTAAATTAATTTATTATTTTATTTTATTATTATACTTTAAGTTTTAGGGTACATGTGCACAACGTGCAGCTTTGTTATATATATATACATGTGCCATGATGGTGTGGTGCACCCATTAACTGGTCATTTAGCATTAGGTATATCTCCTAATGCTGTCCCTCCCCCCTCCCACCACCCCATAACAGGCCCCGGTGTGTGATGTTCCCCTTCCTGTGTCCATGTGTTCTCATTGTTCCGTTCTGACCTATGAGTGAGAACATGCGGTGTTTGTTTTTTTGTCCTTGCAATAGTTTGCTGAGAATGATGATTTCCACCTTCATCCATGTCCCTACAAAGGACATGAACTCATCCTTTTTTATGGCTGCATAGTATTCCATGGTGTATATGTGCCACATTTTCTAAATCCAGTCTATCGTTGTTGGACATTTGGGTTGGTTCCAAGTCTTTGCTATTGTGAATAGTGCCACAATAAATATACGTGTGCATGTGTCTTTATAGCAGCATGATTTATAATCCTTTGGGTATATACCCAGTAATGGGATGGCAGGGTCAAATGGTATTTTCTAGTTCTAGATCCCTGAGGAATCACCACACCGACTTCCACAATGGTTGAACTAGTTTACAGTCCCACCAACAGTGTAAAAGTGTTCCTATTTCTCCACATCTTCCCCGGAACCTGTTATTTCCTGACATTTTAATGATGGCCATTCTAATTGGTGTGAGATGGTATCTCATTGTGGTTCTGATTTGCATTTCTCTGATGGCCAGTGATGATGAGCATTTTTTCATGTGTTTTTTGGCTGCATAAATGTCTTCTTTTGAGAAGTGTCTGTTCATGTCCTTCACCCACTTTTTGATGGGGTTGTTTTTTTCTTGTAAATTTGTTTGAGTTCATTGTAGATTCTGGATATTACCCCTTTGTCAGATGAGTAGGTTGCAAAAATTTTCTCCCATTCTATAGGTTGCCTGTTCACTCTGATGGTAGTTTCTTTTGCTGTGCAGAAGCTCTTTAGTTTAATTAGATTCCATTTGTCAATTTTGGCTTTTGTTGCCATTGCTTTTGGTGTTTTAGACATGAAGTCCTTGCCCACGCCTATGTCCTGAATGGTAATGCGTAGGTTTTCTTCTAGGGGTTTTGTGGTTTTAGGTCTAACATGTAAGTCTCTAATCCATCTTGAATTAATTTTTGTATAAGGTGTAAGGAAGGGATCCAGTTTCAGCTTTCTACATATGGCTAGCCAGTTTTCCCAGCACCATTTATTAAATAGAGAATCCTTTTCCCATTTCTTGTTTTTGTCAGGTTTGTCAAAGATCAGATAGTTGTAGATATGCAGCATTATTTCTGAGGCCTCTGTTCTGTTCCATTGGTCTATATCTCTGTTTTGGTACCAGTACCATGCTCTTTTGGTTACTGTAGCCTTGTAGTTTAGTTTGAAGTCAGGTAGCATGATGCCTCCAGCTTTGTTCTTTTGACTTAGGATTGGCTTGGCAATGCGGGCTCTCTTTCGGTTCCATATGAACTTTAAAGTAGTTTTTTCCAATTCTGTGAAGAAAGTCATTGGTAGTTTGATGGAGATGGCATTGAATCTATAAATTACCTTGGGCAGTATGGCCATTCTCACGATACTGATTCTTCCAACCCATGAGCATGGAATGTTCTTCCATTTGTTTGTATCCTCTTTTATTTCATTGAGCAGTGGTTTGTAGTTCTCCTTGAAGAGGTCCTTCACATCCCTTGTAAGTTGGATTCCTAGGTATTTTATTCTCTTTGAAGCAATTGTGAATGGGAGTTCACTCATGATTTGGCTCTCTGTTTGTCTGTTATTGGTGTATAAGAATGCTTGTGATTTTTGTACATTGATTTTGTATCCTGAGACTTTGCTGAAGTTGCTTATCAGCTTAAGGAGATTTTGGGCTGAGACAATGGGGTTTTCTAGATATACAATCATGTCATCTGCAAACAGGGACAATTTGACTTCCTCTTTTCCTAATTGAATGTCCTTTATTTCCTTCTCCTGCCTGATTGCCCTGGCCAGAACTTCCAACACTATGTTGAATAGGAGCGGTGAGAGAGGGCATCCCTGTCTTGTGCCCGTTTTCAAAGGGAATGCTTCCAGTTTTTATCCATTCAGTATGATATTGGCCGTGGGTTTGTCATAGATAGCTCTTATTATTTTGAGATACATCCCATCAATACCTAATTTATTGAGAATTTTTAGCATGAAGGGTTGTTGAATTTTGTCAAAGGCCTTTTCTGCATCTATTGAGATAATCATGTGGTTTTTGTCTTTGGTTCTGTTTATATGCTGGATTACATTTATTGATTTTTGTATGTTGAACCAGCCTTGCATCCCAGGGTTGAAGCCCACTTGATCATGGTGGATAAGCTTTTTGATGTGCTGCTGGATTCGGTTTGCCAGTATTTTATTGAACATTTTTGCATCAATGTTCATTAAGGATATTGGTCTAAAATTCTCTTTTTGTTGTGTCTCTGCCAGGCTTTGGTATCAGGATGAAGCTGGCCTAATACAATGTGTTAGGGACGATTCCCTCTTTTTCTATTGATTGGAATAGTTTCAGAGGGAGTGGTACCAGCTCTTCCTTGTACCTCTGGTAGAATTCGGCTGTGAATCCATCTGGTCCTGGACGTTTTTTGGTTGGTAAGCTATTAATTATTGCCTCAATTTCAGAGCCTGTTATTGGTCTATTCAGAGATTCAACTGCTTCCTGGTTTAGTCTTGGGAGGGTTTATGTGTCGAGGAATTTATCCATTTCTTCTAGTTTTTCTAGTTTATTTGCGTAGAGGTGTTTATAGTATTCTCTGATGGTAGTTTTTATTTCTGTGGGCTGGGTGGTGATATCCCCTTTGTCATTTTTTATTGCATCTATTTGATTCTTCTCTCTTTTCTTCTTTATTAGCCTTGCTAGTGGTCTATCCGTTTTGTTCATCTTTTCAAAAAACGAGCTCCTGGATTCATTGATTTTTTGAAGAGTTTTTTGTGTCTCTATTTCCTTCAGTTCTGCTCTGATCTTAGTTATTTCTTGCCTTCTGCTAGCTTTTGAATGTGTTTGCTCTTGCTTCTCTAGTTCTTTCAATTGTGATGTTAGGGTGTCAATTTTAGATCTTTCCTGCTTTCTCTTGTGGGCATTTAGTGCTATAAATTTCCCTTTACATACTGCTTTGAATGTGTCTCAGAAATTCTGGTATGTTGTGTCTTTGTTCCTATTGGTTTCAAAGAACATCTTTATTTCTGCCTTCGTTCTTTATGTACCCAATAGTCATTCAGGGGCAGGTTGTTTGGTTTCCATGTAGTTGAGTGGTTTTGAGTGAGTTTCTTAATCCTGAGTTCTAGTTTGATTGCAGTGTGGTCTGAGAGACAGTTTGTTATCATTTCTGTTCTTTTACATTTGCTAAGGAGTTTTTACTTCCAACTATGTGATCAATTTTGGAATAATGCTATGTGGTGCTGAGAAGAATGTATATTCTGTTGATTTGGGGTGGAGAGTTCTGTAGATGTCTATTAGGTCCACTTGGTGCAGAGCTGAGTTCAATTCCTGGATATCCTTGTTAACTTTCTGTCTCCTTGATCTGTCTAATGTTGACAGTGGGATGTTAAAGTCTCCCATTATTATTGTATGGGAGTCTAAGTCTCTTTGTAGGTCACTAAGGACTTGCTTTATGAATCTGGGTGCTCCTGTATTAGGTGCATATATATTTAGGATAGTTAGTTCTTCTTGTTGAATTGATCCCTTTACCATTATGTAATGGCCTTCTTTGTCTCTTTTGATCTTTGCCGGTTTAAAGTCTGTTTTATCAGAGACTAGGATTGCAACCCGTGCCTTTTTTTGTTTTCCATTTGCTTCGTAGATCTTCCTCCATCCCTTTATTTAATTGTCAGATTCACCAAAGTTGAAATGAAGGAGAAAATGTTAAGGGCAACCAGAGAGAAAGGTCGGGTTACCCACAAAGGGAAGCCCATCAGACTAACAGCTGATCTCTTGGCAGAAACTCTACATGCCAGAAGAGAGTAGGGGCCAATATTCAACATTCTTAAAGAAAAGAATTTTCAACCCAGAATTTCATATCCAGCCAAACTAAGCTTCATAAGTGAAGGAGAAATAAAATACTTTACAGACAAGCAAATGCTGAGAGATTTTGACACCACCAGGCCTGCCCTAAAAGAGCTCCTGAAGGAAGCACTAAACATGGAAAGGAACAACCGATACCAGACCCTGCAAAAACATGCCAAATTGTAAAGACCATCGAGGCTAGGAAGAAACTGCATCAACTATCGAGCAAAATAACCAGCTAACATCATAATGACAGGATCCAATTCACACATAACAATATTAACCTTAAATGTAAATGGGCTAAATACTCTAATTAAAAGGCACAGACTGGCAAATTGGATAGAGTCAAGACCCGTCAGTGTGCTGTATTCAGGAAACCCATCTCATATGCAGAGACACACATAGGCTGAAAATATAGAATTTTTAAAGATGAATTCAAGATGGGGAAGGATTTCTTAAATAAGCCATAAAAGTGACAACCTTTAAAGAGACCATGATTGATAAATTCTATTGCATTTTATTAAAAATATTGCATATCAAAAGACACAGAAGAAAATGAAAAGACACACGACAAACTGAGTAGAAGAATGCTTTTCATATGAACATAAAACTGCAAGTCAAATGGAAGTAAACAAGTCAGTACAAAAATTGGCAACACAATAATAAGCATTCTACAGAAAATAGGAATGGTCAATAAATGAAAGAAATAGTTTTCAACTTTGTAATTAGGACAATGCTAATCAAAGTCACAGTGACATAACATTTTACATAAATCTAGGATGGCAAAAATTAAGTAATGAGTGCTTCTAAACATGTGAATCAAAGAAAACTCATATACTAATGTTACCACATAATTGGTACAGCTACTTTGGAAAATAGTTGGGAATTATCTTGTGAATCTGAGCATGGTAATCTGTATCCTTCAGCAATTTCACTATTAGGATTATAATACAGAGATATTATTCCAGTCATACCAGGAGATACATGCAAAAATGTTTGAGAATAAAGTGAACAACAACAAAAAAGGTAAAATGAAGTCATCCGTGGAACCAATACAAAAAAATGGACCATCAGCTTTTGCACAGCTGGTAAAGGTGAGTCAAAGCTCAGAACTCATTGTTTTTTGCTGCAAAGCAAGAGAATATGGCCAATTATAAGAGGTATGATGTTCATAAGTTGAAACATGGCAGTAAAAATGGAATTAATCAGTAATATTAGAAGCCCTTATGTCATATCTCCAAGAGGGTATGAAAATTAATCTTTGTTCAATTAATACAAGAACAGCTTTCACGACCCTAATCACAAGATAAATCGAATCAATTTTTAACTTACATTTTGCTTTTGTAATTGTGGGATCGAGGAAATGGCCAGCTTGTAAATGTCTTTCAAAACTGGAATGTCAGTTGCTAAACATCTCTGAAACACCATTCAGGTTAACCCCTTGAGAATCCAATTGATGACTGAACGTCTAAGATCGACCAACCTACTTCTATTTTTACACCTTGTGCAAACATTCTTTAAAAAGTTTTTATTTCTAAACATTTAGCAGCCAAAATTCCAAAAAAAGGGCATAGGAAAATACTAGCCATCCCTTTCCCCAGTGACTTCCAGTACCTAAGCTATGGGCTATCAATCTGTTATCAACTATGCAAGACTGATTTTGAGACACTGGGAAACTGTTATCATGTAGGTTGTTGTTCTGGAGTCCCAGATATCAGCTCTCTGAGGTAGGATGTATGACATGTATATGCCAGGGAAGCCCTAGAGCTGTGCTGTCCAACATGGTAGTTGCTGCCCACATGTGACTACTGAGCGCTGGAATGTGGCTAGTCTGAACTGAGAAGTAAATAGAAAGTAAAAGACTGACTATGAATATATGAAAGAGTGAAAATAACTCCTTAAAACTTAAATTACATTATAAGTTTTCTCCTATACGTTACTGTATGTTGAAAAGCAACATTATGGCAATATAGTATTCCAACCATGCACCATAATTTATTTAACTATATTTCTATTGTTTGACATTTAAATCATTCATGTTGATCACTGTTATAAATAATTCTGTAATAAATATCTTCTGCACATGCATTTGCATAGCTTATGTTTTTCTCTTTGTATAAATTCCTAACTACTGGATCAAAGAGTAAAACACTGTCAAGACTCTTGACACATATTGCCAAATTGTTTATCTATCAGCAACATATAAGCATTAGTTTAATTTTACTTATGCCGGTACTGAATAGGATTATTTTAGAGTAGCTTCCACTGGATTAGAAAAGTTTTAAAGAAAACAATTTAAACAAGCTCTCCTAACTACATATTTTTTTCTAGTTGCATTACTAAAAATATTATTATAATGGGTTTAAATAATTTGACATTTCTGTCTTATATAAAATAGATTTAAAAATTGGGTCATATCCATGTGATAGGAAATTGCACATCCTCATAGTGTTTGTCCTTCTGTGTTATTTTAGTTTGAGTTAGTTAAATATTTTTTGAGAAAAATATTGCATATAATATAATGATCCTTCTAGGCTGAACCAACCTGATTAGTTACAGCTCAGGGGAGAGTTTGCAAAACAATATTGCTATTATTGCCTTATACTTTCCAATTTGTTGTTTTTATTTTTGTATCAGTGAAAGTACATTGCATGCTAGAGCTTTATATAAAAAAAAAAACATGCCTCCAGCAAAGGCACATTTTATATACTTTAGCATTAAGAAAATATTCTAGCAATAAAATGTGATTTTTTTTCAATTGTTAAAAGGTCTTAAAATTCAGAGTATGCATTTAAAAAATATGTGAGTCAAATTAGGTGAACTCAAAACTTCATCTAAGTTAAATTATTCTTTTTCATCTTCACATATTAATATTTACTAAATTAGTATTTCAAGCTTAAATTAGCTTAGTCTGCAAGGCTGGTATGCTGTTCCAGCATTTCCTGTATTTTACCTGCTTACACATTGCATTATTAGATAGTCTTACCTATTTTATTAATTAAAAATGCAATTAAACCACTGTTATTTAAAATCTATAGTTATATAGCTTAAAAATAACTAAAACTCAAATAATCATAAAATACTAATCCAAATATTTTGTCTTTTGACCCAGTAATTTTACTTGATACATTACTAGCCCAGGAGAGTTTCTTGTTGAAAGCCCCATTTGCAATTTCCAGTTATTACCTGTATGTTATTAAATACTCTATGTTGTTAATATTGGTCTCACACAAACCTCATCAGGTAGGCATAATTATCTGCATTTTAGCCCTGAAAATGTTAGGCCAAAGAGATTGAGGAATTTAGCTATGGATTTAAGGCAACTAAATGGTAAAAGTAATATTTAAAGTGAAAACAGTCATCAATGGGAAAGAAGAAAGGAAAGTTCACAGTAAAAGGATTTGCCTATTTGCTAGTTTTGTGGCCTATTTAATACAAGGTATTTACTTACACATTTCACAAGCATTTTGCAATAGAAGAAATTAAGTTGTAATGTTTTCTTGAAAGTTTAATGTTTGCTACATTTTTTTAGAGTTAAATAACATGCCACTTATCTGGCAAATACAGCAGCGGAGGGTTGCCATCTGTAATAGTTTGCTAGGGCTGCCACAACAAAGTACCCCAAGACTGAGTGGCTTAAACAACAAAAATGTGTTTCTGTATAATTCTGGAGGCCAGAAATTTAAGATCAGCGTGTCAGCAGATTTGGTTTCTTCTACGGACCTCTCTCCTTTGTTTGTAGATTACCATTTTCTCCCTGTGTCTTCACATGGTTGTTCCTGTGAAAGCATCTGAGTCCTAATTTCCCTTTCTTATAAGAATAATAGTGATATTGGATTAGGGCCCATCCTAATACCTCATTTGACTCTAGTTGCCTTTCGAATAGCTCTATTTCTAAATATAGTCACAGTCTGAGGTACTAGGGGTGAAAACTTCAGTGTATGAATTTGGGTAGTACACAATACAATTCATTACACCATCGTAGACTGAATTTCGCTTTCTACATTGTATTTGCTCTACTGTTTGGATTAAGTATGCCAAAAATACATTATATTGCCATGCGAAAAATATTTAAAAATATTAAGTAAACATATATTTGCATAGCCATATAATATGTCATTAAGTTTATGTTAATACATGTAAACTATGTTCAAAAGAAACCACCTTAATTCTTCACTCATAAGCAATTTACTAACTTTGTGAACACATATGTAAACATGTTTGGTTACCAGGGCTTCTAGTTTATAGGAAATTACAATCAGAAAAGTATATAGAGAAAGAGGTATGCCATTCCCATTGGAGAAAAGGAGATGCAGCTGCCTACCTCTCTCCCCTCAAGGATCAGCCACTCCTGAGCTGCTTTAGAAAAGATGCCATCACATTTCCCAACCCCTCACATGCCTCAATCCCTGAGCCACAGCCATCCTTCAAGTGCCTGCACTCCAAACCTGGGCTCTGTGGCCACTCTGCAAGTGCCCACATGCCAATCCTGGGCTCTGTGTTTTCATGGTAGCCACCCACATCTCAAGTACTGGAACCATCTCCCTGGTGAGCTAATTTACACTCTGGGTCCTGATACCAAGGTCTCTCTGAGTGTGCCATGCTCCAGGCACCAACTAAGCCTCCATAGAGTGCTAGGCCCTGCCCTGACTTCAGAGCCACTGTAACTCTGTGCATGCCTGTGATCCCATTTAGGGCTCCTTGACTGCTTCATGAACATCTGCACCAGTGCAGCAGCAGAAATATAAGAAAATATGCAACATTACATATAAGGAAGTTTCAGTAAAGCTAGCCAGATTTCTCAGCAGAAACCCGATAGACTAAGGTAAACTGGGATGATAGATACAAAGTGTTGAAGGTGAAAAACTACCAAAAAAGCACAGTTTACTTGGCAAAGCTGTCCTTGAAAAATGAAAGAAAGAGAAAGACCTTCCCAGATAAACAAAAGCTAAGAGAGTTTATCGCCAGCAGAATTGTTATCCAAAAAATGCTAAAGGATATTCTTCAAGCTGAAAGAAAAAGATGCTAACTAGTAACATGAAAACATATGAAAATATTAAACTCACTGGTAACATTTAGTACACAATCAAATTTAGAATATTCTAACACTGCAATAGTGGTATGTAAACAACTTGTATTTTTAGTATAGGGGCTAAAAGGCAAAACTATAAAAATAGTAGTAGTCACAATAATTTTTAAGAGATATACAATATTAAAAAATGTAAATTGTGACATGAAAAACATGAATTGTGGGGCAGGGAATGGAGTAAATGTGTAGAATTCTTTTATGTGATCAAGGATAAGTTGTCATCTTAGAATAGCCTATTATTACTATAAGATATTTTATTTAAGCTTCATGTAACCACAAAACAAATACCTGTAGTAGATACCTGAAAGATAACAGGTAAGAAATCAAAGCATGCCACTAAATAAAAATCATATAATCAAAAACAAAGACAGCAGTAGAGGAGAAAAGAGGAAAAGGACCTACAAAAACCCTGGAAACAATTAACAAAATGGCAATAGTAAGCCCTTACCTATCAATAGTTAACCTTGAATTTAAACAGATAAAATTCTTTAATCAAGAAACATAGTGGCTGAATGGATAAAATAATAAGTTTAAACTATATGCTGCCTGTCAGAGACTCACTTCACCTTCAAGGATGCACATAGATTGAAAGTAAAAGAATGGATAAAGACATTCCATTCAAATGGAAAACCAAAGAGAGCAGAAGAAACTATACTTATGTCAGATAAAATAGACGTTTAAGTCAGAAACTATAAAATGAGACAAAGAAGGTCATCATATAGTAATAAAAACATCAACCCAACAAGAATTGATTGTTAATATTTGCACTCAAGAATATCTAAATATATAAAACAAATATTAATAGATCTGAAAAGAGAGATGCACTATAGTACTATAATAGTAGAGGATTTGATATCCTAGTTTCGACAATGGAAAGATCATCCAGACAGAAAATCAATAAAAGACATTAGACTTAAACTACAAGTTAGACCAAATAGACTTAACACACATATACAGAAAATTCTATGCAATAGAAGCAGAATGCACATTCTGCTCAAACACACATGGAACATTTTCCAGGGTATATCATATGTTAGGCCACAAAGCAAGCTTAACAAATTTAAAAAGACAGAAATCATATCAAATATCTTTTCTGACCACAATCATATGAAACTAAAAGTCTATGATGGGGAAATTTTAGGAAATTCACAAATATTTGGAAATTAAATAACAGGCTTCTTAAAAACTAATGGATCAAATAAGAAATTAAAAGAGAAATAAAGGCCAGGTGTGGTGGCTCATGCCTGTTGTCCCAGCACTTTGGGAGGCTGAGGCGGGCAGATCACAAGGTCAGGAGTTTGAGACCAGCTTGGCCAACATTGTGAAACCCGGTCTCTACTAGAAATACAGAAATTGGATAGGTGTGGAGGCTGAGGCAGGAGTATCACTTGAACCCGGAGGCAGAGGTTGCAGTGAGCCAAGATCATGCCATTGCACTCCAGCCTGGGCAACAGGGTGAGACTCCATCTCAAAAAAAAATAATAATAAATAAAGAGATAAAAAATAGATTGAGATAAATGAAAATGAAAACACAACATACCAAAATTTATGGGATACAGCAAAAGCAATTCTAAGAGGGAAGTGTATAGCAATAAACACCCAAATAAAAATCCTAAATAAAAAAAACTAATGTTTCATCACAAGGAACTAGGAAAGGAATAGTAAACTACACCCATTGTTAGTAGAAAAAAAAGGTAATAATAATGATCAGATAATTGAAAAATGAAATAGAAACTACAAAATCAATAAAAAGATAAACAAGACTAAAAGTTGGTTCTTTGAAAAGATAAACAAAATTGACAAAACTTCAGCTAGACTAAGAAAAAAAAGAATCAAATAAATAAAACCAGAAATAAAAAGGATGCATTGCAACTGATGCCACAGAAATAGAAGGGTTGATAATGAAACCACTATGAACAACTATATGTCAACAAATTTGATAAGCTAGAAGAAATAGATAAATTCCTAAACACATACCACCTATCAAGACTGAATCATTAGAAAATAGAAAATCTGAATATGCCAATAACTAGCCAAGAGTTTGAATCATAGTAAAAAGTTTGCCATGAAAGAAAAGCCTAGGACCTAATACCTTCATGGATGAATTCTCCCAAACATTTAAATAACTAACACCAATATTTCTCAAACTCTTCCAAAAAATTAAAGCAGAGAGAATATGTCCAAACTTATCCTGTGAGACAAATTTCATCCTGAAACCAAGACTATACAGTGGCACTGCAAGAAAAGAAAATTCTGAGCCAATCTCCCTGATGAACATGGATGCAAAAATCCTTAACAAAATACTAGCAAACCAAATTCAACAGCACATCAAAATGATCATTCACCATGACCAAGCTGATTTATCCTAGGGATGCAAGGATGGTTCAACATAACACAAATCTACCAGTGCAATATACTACATTAACAAAATGATGGGCAAAAACTTTGTGATCATCTCAAATGCAAACAACAACAACAACAAAAGGCTTTCAACAATTCAACATAGTTTACTGATAAAAAAATCTCAAAAAATAGGTATAGAAGGGATTTATCTCAACACAATAAAGGCCATATATTACGAGCTCATAGCTAACATCTTACTCAATAGTGAAAAGTTTAATGCTTTTTTCTAAGATCAGGAATAAGACAAGGATGCCCATTCTCACCACTTTCTATTCAACAGTACTGGAAATTTAATCCACAGAAATTAGAAAAAGAGAAAAAAATAAAAGATATCTAAGTTAGAAAGGAAAAAGTGAAATTGTTACTATTTGCTGATGACATGATATTATATGTGAAAAATTCTAAGGACTCTACCAAAATAATATTAGAACTAATAAACAAATTCAGTGAAGCTGCAAGATGCGAAACCAACATGTAAAGCTCAGTAGCATTTATATAAACTAATAACTAACTAAAATATTTTAAAAATCATATTTGCTATAGCTACAAAAAACTTAGGAATAAATTTCACTAAGGAGGTGACAGATTTGTACCCTGAAAATTATAAAGCATTGATCAAAGCAATTAAATGAATAAATGGAAAGATAACCTATGTTCATAAATTGAGAGAATTAATATTGTTAAAATGTCCATATCACTAAGTGATGCACAGATTCAGTGCAATGGTTCTCAAAATACCATTGACATTTTTCACAGAAATAGATAAAACAATCCTAAAATTTATATGTAACTACAAAAGAATAACCAAAGCAATCTTGAGAAAAAAAAAATCCAGAGGTATCACACAACCTGAATTCCAAATCTACTGTAAAGCTAATCAAAATCATGGTACTGGCATAAAAACAGATCAGATATATAGGACGATAAAACAAAATAGAGACTCCAGAAATTTATCTATCTATGCATGAACAATTGATTTTCAACAACAATACCAACAACATACAATGGGTAAAGGTGCCTCTTCAATAAATTGTGTTGGGAAAACTGATATTTATGTAAAGAATGAAATTAGGCCCTTACGTTATACCACGTACAAAAATCAACTTAAAATGGATTGAAGATGTCAACATAAGACCCGAAACTATAAAACTACTGAAACAAAACATAGAGGAAAATCTCCACATTGTTCTGGGCAATGAGGTTTTTGATATGACCCCAAAAGCACAGGAAGCATAATCATAACTACACAAGTGGGACTACATCAAACTAAAAAGCTCCTGCACAGGAAAGGAAACAACAGAATGAAAGACGATCTAGAGACTGGGAGAATATATTTTCAAGCCACACACTGATAAGTGGTTAATATCTAAAATATATAGGGAACTCCTTTACTCAATAGCAAGAAAACAAATAACCTGATTGAAAAATGAGCCAAGGACCTAAATAGACATTTCTCAAAAGAAGACATATAAATGGCCAAGTATATAAAAAGATGTCCAAAATCACTAATCATCAGGAAAATGCAAATTAAAACTACAATGAGATATCACTTCACCCCTGTTAAAATCGCTACTACCAAAACGATCAAAGAAAACAAGTGTTGGTGAGGATGTAGAATAAAGAAAACCATTGTACATGGTTGGTAAGAAGGTAAATTAGCATAGCCATTATGGAAAACACTATGGAGGTTCCTCAAACAGAAAGAGAATTACCATACAGTCCAACAATCCCACTATGGAGTATACATTTAAAGATACAAAATTTTAAACAGATAGGAAATTAGTATGTTGAAAAGATGTCTGCACTCTTGTGTTGGTTGCATTATTTACAATAGCCAAGATATGAAATCAACCTAAGTTTCAGCAATGGATGAATGGATGAAGAAAATTTCGTATATATACCCAATGAAATACTGTTCAGCCGTCAAAAAGAATGAAATCTTGACATTTGTGACAACATTGATGAACCTCACAGACATTATGTTAAAGAAAATAAGCCAGGCACAGAAAGAAAAGTACCACATGATCTAACTTATATATGGCATCTATAAAACTCATAGAAACAGAGAGTAAAATGGTGGTTATGAGAGGTTGAGAAGGTTGGAGCAATGTTCAAATAATATAAAATTTCAGCTAGGAGGAATAAGCTGAAGAGACCTCTTGTGCGTTATGATGAGTGTAGTTCATAACAATATATTGTATACTTGAAAATTGCTAAGAGTAAATTTGAAGTGTCTCACCACATAAAAATGATAAATACATGAGGCAATGCATACTTAAATAGCTTGATTTAGCAATTCCACAGTGCATACATGTATCAAATCATCGTGCTGTATCCCATAAATATGTACAATGTTTACTTGATGAAGAGAAGTTGGCTAATGGGTACAAAAATACAATTAGAAGGAATAAGTTCTAGTGTTGTATAGATAGTAGGGTGACTGTAGTTAACGATAATTTATTGTATGCTTCAATGTCACTAGAAGAAAAGATTTAAAATTTTCCCAACACAAGTAATAGATGTTTGAGTTGACGGTTATCCCAAGTACCCTGATTTGATCATTATACATTGTATGCATGTATCAAAATATCATATGTACCCCAGAAATATATGCAATCATTATATAGCAATAAAAAGCAGGAAGATATTTACATACTCACATATGCATATATGTACACACAGTATAAACTCAAACCAGCATGCGTGCACACAAGTTATAGGTCATTTAATATAAAGGCAAATATTGAGACACTTCAAAAACTTCATCTTGTCACTATATTTTTATAGAGGGTAATATAATTATAGTGACAAATAATGACAAATCTGGGACAATAAGTATAATGTAAAAAAGATTCATTGTTAAATAATGCGATTATTTAATATAAAATAAGACTAAATTTATTGAGAGTATGTTAATGTGTTTATTAGATCTATAGGTCCTTTTAATGTTAAAACATTTTGTCTTCAAGAGATCTACATAACTTGATCATATTACATGTTTTTTTCAAATTGTTAGATTCACTTGGTAATATTTTGGGGAATTTTAGCATCTGTGTGCAAAAGTGAACTTGATGTGTGTGTTTGCCTTTTGATGCAGTCCTTTTATGACTACATAATCACATATCTACTCCTCATACAATGATTTGAGGAATGTATCATTTTCTATATGATAGAAAATGATTTGTTCCTTGAATGATTAATAGAACCTGCCTTTAAGATTTCTGAGCTTGAGATTTTATTTCTGAGCTTGAGATTTTCTTTTTATGAATACTTTAATGTTAATGTTTCTTTCATAAAGGGTAATTTATTCTTCTTGTATCAACTTTTTGTAAGTAATATTATCTAGACATTTCACCATTCATCTAAACTTTGAAATTTCATGGCATAATTTAAAACATAATTACCTTAGTTAGCTGAATTTTTCATCTCTTTAATATAAAAGAAGCACAGAGTACTTTAATGTGTGGGATCCCATCTTGTCTTTCATGCTATTTCTGCCTAGTATTTTACTTCTGCCATGTTTTTAATCACAATCTACTTTTTTGATATTACTGAGTGACAAACCACACTAAAATATACTGGCTTAAAACCAACATTTATTCAGCTTACAGTTTGTGGTTATAAAATTAACACTGGACTCAGTTGGTAGTTCTGATCTCAGCCCAAGTTCTCCAGTAGCCTGCAATCAGTTGTATGTCAGCTAGGTGTGTCTACATCTGGATTTGTCAGGCTATTGGCAGAAGTGCATTGATTTTTCTTTTGGTGGTCTTCCATCTTCCAGCAGGCCAGACTAAGATATGTTCACCTGGAGGTGAGTTCCAACAAAAGAACAAGAGCACACAGGGCTTTTGATGTCTAGACTTGGAAATGGCACATCACTTATATATATATATATATTTTTTTTAACCAATTCTTTTTCTTACTATTCTTTCTTTCATCTCATACTATCATCTAGGATAATTGCCTTTAGTTCTCTAAAACATCTGTTACAATTTCCTTTAATGAAATTTTTGTTGTTGCTTTTGATGAATTTTGGAATACATTTTTAATCTGAAAATTTCTTCATTTTGAAAACATTCTTGAAAGGGAAATTTTCTGGAAATCCCATTCAATATTTTCATCCTATTTCACTTATATCATCTCAGCATTTCTAAGAAAATTTTCAATATTATTTGGATTCCATTATCAAGAAGTCTAATTGTCATTCTTTTGAAAGTGTTCTCTCCAGAGCTGCTTTTAAGTTTCTTCATTGCCTTTGTGTTGGGCACTATCAGTAGAATTATTGTAGAAAGAGTGTAAAATTACAAAAATTAATTCAAGGAAACTTAGTAAATACTGAGGTTTTAAAAATGCACCCTTAGCAAACTGATGCAGGAACAGAAAACCAAATACCACATGTTCTCACTTATACGTGAGAAGAAATGATAAGAACACATAGACACCTAGAGGGGAACAACACACACTGGGGGCATTTAGGGAGTAGAGGGTGGGAGGAGGGAGAAGATCAGGAAAAATGGGTTCTAGGCTTAACACCTGGGTGACAAAATAATCTATACAGCAAACCCCCATGACACAAGTTTACCTTTGTAAGAAACCTGCACATGTACCCCATATCTTAAAATTAAAGCTAAAATAATATGTTTTAAAAAGTATGTTCCTGATGAATAGATGACTTGTTCTAACACAAATGACATGATGAAAACACCAAAATAAAGCATGAGAATTTCATGTGATAATTGAGAAGGCATTTATAAATATAAAATAAAACCAAAGAGTAATTTAGAATAAAAAAACTGCACCAAAAATGAGGTATCTTGATAACGTAGAGGAAGGAGAACAAGAAAAGGAAGATTCAAGAAGATCTTCTGTTAGATAAGTAAGAAATAAAGATAGCTTTCAGATTCCAATTAAAATAGGCAACAAGATGTTCGTATTTCCTTTTATCACCCTAGACCTCCAGCAATGCAGGACATTTCCCAGGGTGGCCTTGGAATGACCCAGTTCTCCCCACTTTCTTGTTTGTAGTTCTTAAGATGTACAATGTGCTAGCAGTGCAACATCCCTGAGATAAGGAGAGGCTGACTGGAACAGCATGGGCTCAGTGCCAGTTCCACCCTAAAAGGAGGATGTTCTTCAATGCTTTAAATCAGTAACTCACATGACCTCAAGATATCAAACATGGGAATGGCGGGCTGCTTTCCATGCTCCCTTCTCTGTGGTGCTGGTGGGAAATACACACAGGAGACTTCGTCTGCCCTGGGCAGCTTTCCTGAGCCTTGGGCCAGCTCACGGTGAGTCCTAGGCTTCTGTTGTTCCTTTCTGCCTAACTGTAAGTATTAATAATAAAACTCAAATAAGTTGGTAATCAGTGCACAGTGAACCTACTTCACAGCAATATTTTTTATAATTCCATTTATACTGAGGAATTGAAAGATTATGAAATCTGATCTAAATAACGTTGTGCTGTTTAAGAAGATAGTTGCTAGTAAAAGGATTATAAACTTATATTAATCTTAGAAATTTTATAAATTACATTCTTCATGAAAGAGAATAAGAGCAATTGTAATTTATCAAATATTCTGTTTCTTCAATATACCTGTAGATGAAATATTTCAATTTAGTAAATTATAACTATTTGTCATAATAATTTTCTAAATCTGCTATTCCTACAAAGTTGTCTGTTTTAATTTTATTAAAAAATAATGTAAGCTAGTAAGCTCTGTCCAACTTTGTTTGTCAAAATTGCTCAGGGCAAAAAATTCCAGTGGAAAGCAAGAAATAAGATGGAAAACATTAATGAGTTAAAACGAAACTTTTTTTTTTTTTAAAGAGAATCTATGGGGTTTCTTTCATTTCTATTTTAACATGTAAATATATTCCGTCAGATGAACTATAGCAGAATTGTAAGGCAGAAAAATGAGATGTTAACTGGAGACTTGGGTGGGAGGCATTAATTTGGGTTTTAACTGGAGTAAAATTTAAATTTTACTGTACTGGAGTAGAATTTAGATTATCATATTGCACGCATTACCCCTGTCTTTCAGTTTGAGGGCATTGCATTCTCTCAGAAGAGGAGTACAACTTGATTTCATGTGCTCTCCCAAGAAGTGAAACTGATTAGTTTCTTAGAGCTTTATATTTTTGTCTGTATTTTTTAAGGTTTCCTACAAACCATTTTAAATGTGTCTAATAACTGATGGACATTCTTCCTTGGAGATCATCTGTAAATGCATGCATGCTGGTGGTGGTGCTATGGGTAGTACAAAGGAGTAGAACAAACAATCTTTCAGAAAGAAGGGGATTATCTTATGTTTTATGTAGTTATCATTGTATAATCTCTTATACTTTTTATTTATTTATTTGAAGTAGGGTCTTTCTTCGTCACCCAGGCTGGGTTACAGCAGCACAGTCATGGCTCACTGCAGCCTCAACCTCCTGAGCTCAAGTGATCCTCCCACTTTGGTCTCCCAAAATGCTAACATTACAGGCGTGGGCCCCTGTGCTCAGCCCCTTTATGTTTTTTAATTGTGATGATATTTCCCTGCGTGGTATTTTTTTCGTGTACAAATGCCAAAAGTCTAATAAAAGAAGTTGATATTTCTATCTGTACTGAGTCATTTGGTGGGAACAAAGATACACTAAGAAAATCAAGGGATCAGGAACAAATAGATAAAGAGGGAGAGAAAGGAATTTTATGTCGTATCAAAATAGGGATAACAATGTTTTATTTTTAAGAAACATTCTTCCGTTACAACATATATACCAACAATTCATCTATTTTAAGTGTACAATTTAATATTTATTAGCATTTTTAAGAGTTGTGCAACCACCATCATACTAAAATTTTAAACATTTGTTATAATCCTCAAAGGAATCCTCATACCATTAGCATTCATGCCTTGTTCCTCTTTCCCCTCAGCTCTAAATCTGTCTCTGAGATTTGTCTATTCTGGAGCTTTTATATAAATTTATTAATGCAATAATATATTATCTTTTGTGATTGGCTTCTTTCACGTAGCATGTTTTTCAGGGCAATCCTTGTTACAGTTTATCAGCACTTCATTTGTTTCACTGCTGAGTACTATTCCATTGTATGGATATACCATATTTTGATTATGCATTCATCAGTTGATGAATATTTGGAATGTTTCCACTTTGTGGCTGTTATTTATAATGCTGCTATGAACATTAGTGTGCAAGTCTGTATGTGGACATATGTTTCTATTTCTCTTGGGTAGATACCAAGGAATAGAATTTCTCAGTCTATGCTTAACATTTTCGAGAAATTGTACAACTGTTTTCCAAAATGGTTGCATCTATGTACATTCACGCCAGCAAATATTTTAGATTTCTGCATTCTTGTCAACATGCATTGCATGTTTGTCTCTTAAGATAATCCTTTAGTGAGTTTGAAATGCTACTTCATTGTGGTTTTGATTTACATTTTTCTATTGTATATGCTTTTGAGCATACTTTCATGTGCTTATTGGTCATTTGTATGTCTTTTTTGGAGAAATGGCCATTCAAATCCTTTGACAACAATCCATTTGGAAATTGAATTGTTATCTTTACATCATGGAGTTTATGAATTCTTTATATATTCTTTATATATTATGGGTATAAATACTTTATCAGACGTACGATTAGCAAATATTTTTATCACTCTGTAGATAATATTTTTTATCTTGACAGTGTTGAAAAGTTAAAAGATTCTAATTTTGATAAAGTTCAATTTATAATTTTATTGCCATGATTTTGATGACTTATAAATTATTGTCTATCCCAAGGTCATGAATATTTATTGCTATATTTTTTCCAAGAGTTTTATGGTTTTAAACCTTATATTTAGGCCTATAACCCATTTGAGTTAAATTCTGTGTATGGTGTGAAGTAGGGGCCCAATTTTATTCTTTGATATATGGATATCCAGTTGTTGCAAAAATTACTGAGTTGCAGCTCAATTACAACTTTCTACCAAAATACCAGTTTACTCTTAGAGGCTCCTGTGATTCTTACTGCCATTATAACAAGACAAACACACACATCTTATAAACTTCTACATTTGGGGGGTATATGGCATATCTGGGATATTTACTACTTGAAAATGGGCTTTACTCTTATTCTCTCCCCAGAAATATACTTTATGTGTTCTAGAATAGCTTATGTTATTGTGTGCAAGTAACTAAAATATCTTATATTAGTAATTGATAGAAGAAGAATTAAACTTGATGCTCAGTTTAGATTTCAGCTGCCAGCAGAAGTGAGCATAATTTTTAAAATTTATTTTCCTTCTGTTAACAGACAACAACAGAGGAGAGAATACTAACATAAATTATTTTAAAAGAAAAGTTCGAGGCTTCTGCATGTATTTTGTGAAGAATGGAGACAAGTAATTTTTTTTCATTTGAGAACAAAGTTTAATGACTTTTCCTCCTTATAATGTCACGGGGTGTTACTTCACTAGCCAGAAACCTTTGTGGCTGGTGGCATCTTTGCCTGAGTTTTGCTCAGGCCTGCTGGGCTCATTCCATCCACACAGGCTGGAAGGCTGCACTTGCTGGTGCTACCAGCCTAGATCTCAGGCCCGCCACCGGTGAGCCAGGCGCAGCGTGATGAGGGGTGCATGAGTGAGGAAACATTGGGTCCAGCTGTGTTCAGAATTGGTGGGTTCCTGGTTTTGCTGACTTCCAGAATGAAGCTGCGGACCCTTGTGGTGAGTGTTACAGTTCTTAAAGATGGTGTGTCCAGAGTTCGTTCCTTCAGATGTTCGTGGTCTCACTGAGTTCAGTAGTGAAGCTGCAGACTTTCACAGTGAGTGTTACAGCTCTTAAAGGTGGCGCGTCTGGAATTGTTTGTTCCTCCTGGTGGGTTCATGGTCTCGCTGACTTCAGGAGTGAAGCTACAGACCTTCGCAGTGAGTGTTAGAGCTCTTAAAGGTGGTGCATTCGGAGTTGTTCATTTCTCGCCGTGGGTTCATGATCTTGCAGGCTTCAGGGGTGAAGCTGCAGACCTTCACAGTGAGTGTTACAGCTTATAAAGGTAGTGAGCGCCCAAAGAGCGAGCAGCAGCAAGATTTATTGCAAAGAGCAAAAGAACAAATCTCCCACATCTTGGAAGGGGACCCAGTGGGTTGCCGTTGTTGGCTCGGGTGTCCTGCTTTTATTCCTTTTTTTGGCCCCACCCACATCCTGCTGATTGGTCCATTTTACAGAGAGCTGATTGGTCCATTTTACAGAGTGCTGATTGGTCCGTTTTGACAGAGTGCTGATTGGTGAGTTTACAAACCTTTAGCTGGACACAGAGCACTGATTAGTGCATTTACAATCCTTTAGCTAGACATAAAAGTTCTCCAAGTTCCCTACCCGATTAGCTAGACACAGAGCGCTGATTGGTGCGTTTACAAACCTTTAGCTAGACACAGAGTGCT
Organism: Nomascus leucogenys; assembly: GCF_006542625.1. Lineage (NCBI taxonomy): Eukaryota > Metazoa > Chordata > Mammalia > Primates > Hylobatidae > Nomascus > Nomascus leucogenys. The sequence goes on from NC_044381.1 coordinate 99,126,160, forward strand.
GATTGGTGCGTTTACAATCCTTTAGCTAGACACAGAATTCTCCAAGTCCCCAGCAGACTCAGAAGCCCAGCTGGCTTCACCTCTCACAGTCACTGCAGCCAGGCCCGCCAGCTGCAGCAAGGTGGGCAGCTCCAGGTGCCGGCACTGGTGCTGGCTCCCTGTGAAGCTGCAGCTGGACCAAGTGTACCGCAAGTAGCTTCCACTGCTGACACCAGGTAATGCGGTGGTGCTTGGAAGCTTGGAGGTGCTAGGAAACAGAGAGCCCCAAAGAGGGTGTCACAGCCCTGGCTTGGGGAGCTCCCAGATCTGGGCTCCCTGAAGTGCCACAGCTCTTCTTTCCTTCTCTCTTTACTTCTTGTTGCCGGTAACATTGTGAGTGAGGGGTATGTTTCAGCCCTATTGTGTTACAGCTCTTTTAGTCCTGCTGTTTGGTGGGTATCAAGTTCTTGTCCTGCATCCAGGAGGAATGAGTTATGCAGACAACTGGAGGGTAAGGTGATGAGGTGCTTCATTGAGTGAAAGTACAGCTCTCAGGAGACCCAAAGTGAGTACCTCTTTTCCACAGGCAGGTCATCCTGAGTGCAGCTCTCAGCAGAAAGGAGACCCACAGTGGGCAGCTTCTCTCTGCAGGCAGGTCATCCTGTGGAGTCTGCATCCCTCAGCTGACAGAAGACCTGCAGTGGGTAGCACCTATTCACACGCAGGTCCTCCAGACATCTGCCTGTGTCTGGCTCATCCCAGGGGGTTTTATGGGCTTCAGAGGGGAGAAAGAACGTGCTGATTTGTCCATAAGCAGCCATGGGTGGGCCTGGAAAAAGCATCGTTAAGTTCTCACTCTGATCTGCAGAACTGGCAGCCCAGGCCCCAGGCTTCAGGCCATCCCAGGCCCAAACGTGGGGCTCCACTGGGGATCCGCTCCTTCCTACCCAGGAACCTGTCTGCTTCTCACAGCCATCAACCTGCCGTTCCCGGCATTCAGTCTGTTTGTGCCGAGCAGTGCCTTCAGGCCCTTGCTGAGCCCCACTCAGCCTCCCTCGGCCTCCCTCCCGTGCTTCTTGATACCCAAAGTCTGGAGGGGGCTGAGGCGGCAGGGAACTGGCTTGTCAGTGCTGCATTGAGTGCCCACACACCTGGCTGGGTGGTAACAGGGCCCTGGCTTGGCCTTAACTCTGCTCCAAAATCAGACTGGCTGCTGGGATCAGGGAAAGGGATCTCGCCGGGCAGCAAGAGTAGGCATTTCTGAGCCTGAAGGGGAAGCGGGGTTTCCCAGGCCACGACAGCATAGGAATGCCTAGATCTGCAGCCATAGCCTAGGAGGGCAGAGGTCCAGCTTCGCCAACGCAGAAGGGGGCGGGGCTTCCACCTGTTCCGGGCTCCTGCAGGCTCTGTGGCATGAAAAGCCCCACTGTGTCTCCACCACTGCAGCTGGTGTCTTCACAGCAGTAGCTCTAGACAGGGCGCTGCCATCAATAAATAAGTAAACCCTAAGGCCTAGTTTGGGAACCTAAGCTGCTAAGCAAAAATGTTATAAAAGGCTAATTACTCTGTGAGCAGGGGAAATCTTTCGAGATTATGTTGCCTTTAAAAATAAATTTATTTTTTCTTACGAATTTAGACTTTATTCCAGAAACTCTGTGTGTATATGTGTGTGTTTGAATGTGTGTGAATGTGCATTTTTTTTCAAGGTTTACACAGTGAAGACCTGAAAAGGGCAGGAGTAGGGAGAAATCTTACTTACTATTCATATTTTTTTGGAGATCCCGAAAGGTACCCAAGGTCCATACTGATCTGATTTGCTGAAGAACCTTCATAGTGATATTCTAGAGAGAATAATTAGAACTCCAATAAATGTATGGTACATTCAGGATGGGAGAAAACTGCTTCAAGAAAACTTGTTGATTAGTGGAATTGAAGTTTTACTCAAGAGAGCAGTGGAGGATTGAAAAGGGGGAGCAGATTCCAAGGAGGAAAAAAAAGGAACACAGTCCTCAACATAGAGAAGTTGGACTAGGAAATGGAGAGAAACTTTGAAAAGACCTTTGCAAAGGATTTAACATTCTTCTGAATTTTTCCCTGGCCGTTGTTAGTAGCATGTATACCCTGTGATTGCAAGAAGACTTTTCTCACTACATTGTTTTGCTAGCTAGACATCAAACTTCCAGTTTAAAAAAGTGTGTGATGTTAAGGAAAATTTAGAAACTGTGTAAGTAAGGGGTTAAACTCTTCTCAGACTACTCTGGGCTGTATGGAATTGGCAATATATTTTCAGAAGGAGCCATACTTTATTCATCTGGAAGCAGGCAGCTGTGTGGACTAAGTATAATTGAAATAATTGAGACTCTCCCCAACCCCAAGTCACCTTCCCTAAACTGTACTTGAAGCAGAACCTCCTGGAAAGGAGGAATGTACACATTGGTTGCTCATATAATGAAACATTAAGGCTTCTTGACATCAAGTAATTCCCAGCTGATCTGTTTTTAAATATCAGACAATTTTTCTGAAATTTCCCCTTTTCCAATGTCACACCCTCTAAATTGTTCTCCCCAGAGATGGGAGAGTATCAAAGTGATATATCTGAAAATGCATAATTAATAATCTAATGTCCTAGCTTTAAAATTTCTTCATGGCTTATAATGACCTGCAGGGCATTATAATTCCAAGGCTTTCAAGAATCTTAACTCTTCCCTTTCTCTCATTATTTCTTTATCTTCTCCTTCAGGAAAAATCTCCTTTGGTCCATCACCCCTCCATCTTCTTAGGATACTGTAATTACTAATAGCAGCATCTATATTTTGTTGCCTTTATTTGTTTTTCTCCTCTGCTAGCCTGTGACCTTCAAGACAGCAGAAATTATATCTTCTACCTCTATATTCTCAATATGTGGCTTGTAAACTAACGGCGTAATTAACAAGCAATATTTTATTGAATTAATTGGCATGTGATCCTTCTTATGCCCCTCTTTTGTTAGTTATAAAACACCTTCCCCTGTATAATAGCTGTTCAGGTCCAGGTGATTTCATCATTCTCCCTTTTTAGTTAGTTGGGGTGAAGGCACTCTGATCAGTTGGTGATGGGTGGAAGTGTTAGGTTCAGTTGTAGTTAGAAATCATATTCCTAAAAGCGGAAACCGTTCACTTTCTGTTTCTACTTGCTGCAGATTAGAAAGCAGATAAGGTGCTGGTGACCTGGATTTGACTTTAATGAGGAGTCATCACTCTGGAAAAGGTAAAACAGATAGAAGGAACCTAGGTCCTTGGAAAACTTCATGGACTAATTTCCACTGCTCTTCTTGGATTGCTCACATGCCTCTGGACATAAGGGAGAAATATATTTTAGTAAAGGTTAGCCTATCCTCTAACTATTATATCTGGGAGTGCATTGGATAAAATGCCTGTGTTTCTTCTTTTTTGTGTGATTGCACAGGAGTTCATTCTATTTGCTGATTTTAATTATCTACAAGAACTGCTCTGCATCTTTCTCATCAAGACAACTTCTCTAGGATTGATCTTTAAAACATACAAGTATTTAATTTTGGAGATAAGGAGAAACATATTTTCTCTCTTTGGAGTTTTTGTCATAGTTCTTGCTTTTCTAATATTAAGCAGAAAAAAATCCTTCAGTTAACATCTTGGTGACTAGAGACTAAATGGTTCTAAAACAATCTTTAGGTACACCATACACACATATTTTCTAAAACTTTTACTCACATGCCTTTTAGCAAAATATCCTCACAACGTTACTATAGTGAAGATCTAGCATAACTAGATCTATAGATAATACTGTATAAACTCTATGTAACAGGCTTGTTGAATTAATGAACATTTTCAGTTTTCTTTGTAGGCATGATGACTAATGTTGAATTTTTAATGATGGTAAGCTACTTTCTAGGAGACTTTGGGAGATCTACACCACCATTTGAGCTGCATGCTTAATAAGAGTCACTTTTACCTGTATATGCTAGTTAGGGGGTTGCATAACACCCTAAGAAAAAGTACTTACTTTTTTTAGAGTCAGTTAAAATCACTGACTCTGGAGTCGGAGAATTTATACTTAAGTTGTGGGCTGCCACGTGCTAATTGTATAGTCTTGGGAAAGTTACTTCTCTGTTTTACAGTATTTCCTCATTTATTAAATAGAATTAATGATAGTAAATATGTCGTTGGGTTCTTGTGAGGAATAAATGTGTTAATACAAATAAATCTCCTAAAGCAGTGTGTTAAAAATATTCACTATGAAAAATTGGCAATAAATAAGAGTACTCAACAAATGTTAGCTAATTATAATCATGTAATTTAATTAACTGTTGCATAAACTAATGAAATTCAATAATGCAAAGAAGTTGTATCTATGAAAATTAAGTTGAATGCTTTGGAATCACCCCGGAAACATAAATGATCCACACCCTCCCTGATACACACACACTCGCACACACACGCACACACCCCAAACCCACACATACCAAATTAAGTCTGGCCAGGGAACTGTAAACGTTAGGGGAAGAAATTCATGGTACTCCATATGGATTCTGCATTCAAATTGTTTTGCAACTAATCTTAAATAGCCCAAAATGAATACATAATTAATGTTTATTTCCTAATTTATTTTTATTTTGTAGAGATGGGGTGGGTGGTGTAGGGGTTCTCACTATGTTGCCCAGACTAGTCTCAAACTCCTAGTCTCAAGAGATCCTCCCACTTTGGCCTCCCAAAGTGCTGGGATCACAAGTGCAAGCCACCACACCCAGAAAATTAATGTTTTCTTACACAAAAAAGATAATCAGACTTCCCGTCTGCAGAGCCATACTCACAGAAAAGGTCTTGGTCCCACTGCAAAGAAGTAATGAATAAATGCACATTAATATATTTTGGGTTATAGTAAAATATGAGGTACAAGTAATCCCCCCTTATCCGTGGTTTCACTCTCTGTGGTTTTAGTTATCCATGGAACTGTACAATGAGATATTTTGAGAGAGAGAGATCACATATCCAAAATTTTTATTACTGTATGTTGTCATAATAGTTCTATTTTATTATTAGTTATTGCTATTCTCTTACTGTGCCTAATTTATGAATTAAACTTTATCACAGGTATGTATGTATCGGAGAAAACATCGTATTTGCAGAGTTGAGTACTATCTGAGGTTTTAGGCATCCACTATAGGTCTTGGAATGTGTCTCTCATGGATAATGGGGGACTACTGTGTGTATATTTTCTTTAACGAATTATCTCGTGAATCAAAATAATTACCAGTCAAATGACCAACAGTGCTTCTATGTTGCCTTTCTCTTTTAAAATGACTTAACCCTATTCTCTTTACTCAACCAGTTCCCATTACCTTATCCTATGTCATTTCTGTTGTTTTTTTTCTCTAGGTTTAAAGAGAAGACATTCACTTTCCAAAATTTTGTTTAAAATATAACATTCTTTTCTTTTTTACATTAGATATGTTATAATTGGAAGAAGAAAGTAGTTCCAGAGATTAGGTAATGACAAAATTACGAAAACAGCAAAAATGGAGTAGATGAATTCTGAATTTATTCAGGTATATAAATTGCCTGACCACTCCACATCTCTCCTACTTAGATATTAAAATTCTAATCTATTTAAATTCTGTTCTTAGGGGAATGACAAAAAAATCAGACCACTAAAATCACATTTTAGTTTTCCTGACAATTGTAAGAATTGTCATTCATCATATTTATTATTTTAAACCAAATTCGCCCATTTGTTTAATATAGTAATACTTGAAAAGGAATTTTCTTCTATTTATATCAAACATTCTATGTTAAAATTAACTATGTAGAACTTGAGATTTAAAAATGAATATTTGAAAATTCTTTCTAATTTTTATCACATTAGTATGTACATAGAAGTGTAAAATAAACTCTCCCATTTCAAAGACAATCTTTTTCTTGGCCATTATGTTAATCCATTTTTAGCTCCATTCCTGGCACATATTAAGTACTTTTTAAACATTTGTTATATAGATGAATGAATAAATAAATAAATGGAGATGTGGTCACTACCCTGAAAGAGATTACCATCTAGGAAAAAAGAGATACAAGTACAAGCAAAAGATTACTAAATAAACAACTTAGGTCCTAAATGCCAAATAAATAAAACCAAAATGTGCTAAAATATACTCAATCAATGTTGAAATATTTTGGAATAAATAATGATGGGAGACTGTGAAACCTTCTTCTGTGGAGTACTCTACTGAAGAACAGAAGTTGTCTACAATTTATGACAATTGAGTTCCAATACAAATAAATGGCACGAGGGAGACATTGTACTTCATAGTAAAATGGAGTGCATATATTCAATATTTTAATAATTTGAATTAAAATCTCTTATGTTGTCCTTAAAATATTGAAAATTCTAAATTTATATTAGCACCTGTGAATTTAATTTTTAAAAGAAATTTTGCATGGAATTAGATATCTAAATATTCAGATATCTAAATAATGAAACACATTTACCTAGTATTAGGAGGGTTATAGGAAAGGTTGGCTTTAAATTTTTAGTGCTTTACATTGCCTACTTTTCATTACTGTTATTTGATTATGCAAATTCATAAGCTTTATCAATAGAATTTTCTTCTGAATTAAATTTTGCAGTGGACATTTTGTCTTCAATTAGTTTTGGATGTTTTCCAGAGAAGATACTAGAAAAATGGTTTTAGCTTTTACAGTGTTGATGCACACATCAACAATGTTCATTTCCCATGTGTTTCAAATGATAAAGGCACCCAGACAATTAGTTTCTCCTGCTTCATCAAGTAGATCAAAATGTTTTATTATAGTTTACAGTTTTTTGAATCTTGGCAAAAGGCAGTAGAGTGTATACTCTGGTTTCTGTTTAACTGTTATCTAATAGGGAATATATTGTTTGTAAAAGGTTGTCGTTGTAATATGACTTGTAAAATGACAGACATCATAATTCTTATTTTGTAAATAAAAAGTTTCCACTTATGCTATTTATAATAAAGTCAAAACTAGTTTTCAAATATTTAAATTATGCATTGCATATTTTTTAAAAGTCTTATTATGTAAGTTATTAATAGAAGGTGATAGTTATAGAGTTAATAACAATGTCACGTCAAAATTTACTTGGAGATTTTCTCCTTGATGGCAATTTAATTAGTCGAGGGATGAAACTAGTAAGTTGCAAAGGAATTTCTTCTAAATCAATGGTATGTGGGAGTATGGTTGATAAAATTCATACTTTTTTTTGACAAACTCAAAATGTCAAAAACAAAGCAAAGCAATTATGCCAGATATGTCTGTAAGAAGAAAAGTAGTTTTTTGATGATGACCTTTTAAAAATTAAGGTTTCAAGAGAAGATGGGATATTTTTTAAAAGCTTTCCAACCAAAACTAAAGAAAGATGTTATGCATGCGCGAACAGAAGCATGATGATAATTGATTATTTTTTTTCCTCTACTGTGTCAGGATTTACAAGTCCAACATAGTGAGTCTGAAAATGGTGGCCAGAAGGATTTTTCTTTATGTTTGCTACTGAGCCTCCACAGGCTTTATTACCACTACCTGAAACCATCTATTTCCTGGTAATAAAAGTAGGTTTTTTAAATTTACTTTTTTTTTTCAAAATAGTAGTAAGCAAGAGCAATTCTCAAAGTCTATTTATAATTTTAATACTAAGTAGTTGAATATGGTCTCAATCAGAGATTCTAAACATATAATATACTCAAATATAAAGGTTATTTTTCTGATTCATATAATAAATGTATGATAAATGTCCCATCTGCTTTGTTAATTGAGTTGTATCAAGACAACCTCAATGAGATTATTCATCAGCACCAGTTATTTGTCCATAGAAAATACTTTTGGGTCAATTATAATAATATGTAAGAATGTAGTTGTTACTTTATTTTGGATAATCTTCAAGTAGACACCTTGTCCAAATGAGAATTCTCATAATTGGCCTTGATTCATCCTCCCTCATTAGCTACAACTAAATATTCCTATTGATTTTACTTCATAATTTTCTGTGCTTAAACTCCATTTTTAAATTTCTGGTGTCTTTACTTCTACGTAATTCAATCCTCTCTCAAAATCTTGCAAAGATTATTTTTCCAATAGCTTCCTATTGCTTTCCTTTTCCAGGTATGTCAGCCCATTCCATGCTTTGTCATCAGGGTAACAAAAAATTAATTTATCAGGCTACTGTCACACTAAAAATTTGGGCAGTTCTATAATAATGTTTCAGGCCATGGTTTTGGGGAAAAAATAATAAACTTAATGGCAATTTTGTAGGTATTTAAATTCCCTAAGCTGGTTTTAACACTAATATGTAAAAAGCTTATTACAATGAGAAAAAAAGCTGAACTAACCAAAAATGAACTTTTTTTTTTTTTTTGGACTCATCAGGGAACTAAGGTCACAAGGCAAACAGTCACCTTGAAATGTGGAAAGACAAGGAAAACTGAGGTCTGGTTTTCTGGTTAAAGCAGAAGCCACTGAAGCAATACACAGAAAATGACATTTGAATGTAATTTTGATGAATTGCTGCAGCCTGGGTGTGGACTAGCATGACAGAAGCTCCTGGGAACCACAGGCTTAGGGAGTCCTAACACTTTTATGGGTTTTAACTCTAGGAACCCCATCAGAGCTTCACTGTGAAGATTTGAGAAAGATCCCCTAGTGGCTCTGGCAAAGGTTGGAGGAAAAAGTATTACCCACGTAAACAATATGCCCTAGAAACCATTTCCCCATCAACCAAAGGGTGAACTGGTCCCCTGGGGGAAATTTAAAGACTATAGAGAGCTTCCCCTCTCTCATGTCTTACCACTCCACCAACAGGGTTCGAGTATAACATTGGATTGCAGCTGGCAGATTTGCAGGACATGGATTATATCTAAAAAGGGAAGCCCAAAGGCAACAGGGGATACAAGAAAACTAAAGAAATTTAAAGTCTATAACACCTACAACTACAGCAAACATTAAATGTAGCCCAAGTCCTACCCAGATTAAAATAAATCCTCAGACTAAAGGCATATTTATGTCAGTTCCTATCGCCAGATAAATCATGTTTATTGTTCAACAGAAAAGTTGTTGTTTAAAGAAAAATAAAAAAAAATCATCTAAAGAGGTGAAGCAAAAATCAGAACTAAAATTAGACACCAGTATTGGAATTATTAGAGAATTTAAGGTAACCATAATTAATATGTTTAAGGTTTTCATAAAAAAGTAAACAACATGCAAAAAATAATGGGTAATGTAAGCAGAGAAATAAAATCCTAAGAATGAATAAAAATAAAATCCTAGAAATAAAAAAATATGAAGAGAAATGAATAATGCCTTTGAAGAGCTCATCAGTAAACTGGACATAAATGAAGAAATAATCAATGGGCTTGAAGATAGCCCCATAGAGAGATTCCATGTTAAAAGAGAAATAAGAATTGGAAAAAGTGATCCAGAACATTCAATAGTTGTGGGACAATTTATAAATGTATAACATGTGTATAATTGGATTACCAAAAGTGGAAGAAAATAGATCAGAACAGAGTATATATTTGAAGTAATAATGGCTAAGTTTTCAAAATTAATGGCAGACATCTAGCCACAGATCCTAGAGGCTCAGAGAACACCCAGAAGTATAAATACCAAAAATTTACATCTAAACATGTCATATGCAAGCCACAGAAAACTAACTATAAAAAGAAAATTTTGGAAAAAAAAAAAAAACAGACATTCTTAGACAAACAAAAACGGGTAATTTATTGCCAATGAACCAGCCCAAAGAAATGTTAAAGAAGTTCTTCAGGGAGAAGAACAATGATACAGGTTAGAAACATTATATGTATAAAGAATAGGGAGAGCATCAGAGAAGAAATAAATGAAGCTAAAACAAAATCTTTTATTTTATTCTTAATTGATATAAAAGAGAACTTCATTTACCATAATATTAAAGAAAATATATTTGATGACCATAGCATATAAATAAGTGAAATAAATGAATGAGATCAATGTCACAAATAATAGAAGGAGAGGATTAAGAATACTCTGTTATAAAGTATTACATGTGAAGCAGCATAGTCTTATTTGAGGGTGGACTTAGATTGGTTAAGGTATATTATAGCCTCTAGGGAAGTCAATAAAAATGTTATTTTTTAAAAATATAATTAATATTCTACAAGAAGATATAAAATAAAATTATATAAAATACTCATTAAAACCTGAGAAGACAGAAAAAGAGAAAAAAAGAAACAGAACAAGTGCAATGAGTAACAGTTAAAAACATGGTCGATAGTCATGACTTTAAATGCAAATGGTCTAAATACAGAAATTTATAAAACCAGATTGTCAGAATGGATAAAAACTACCAGCAAATATTCTGTCTATAGGAAATGACTTTAAATATAAGGCTCAGATAGGTTAAAAGTAAAGGGATGGGGAAAGATACATCACACTAACAGTAATCAGAAGAAAGCTGTAGTAGTTATGTATAAATTTCAGACAAAACAGGCTAGAGAACAGAACATTCATCAGAAAATTAATCAGATAATGAAGGTCATTATATAATTATAATGGGTCTATTCTCTAAGAAGACATAACAGTACTTAATATGTATGCATCAAAACTTTCTTAGCTTGATTCCTCATGTGTAAAATAGGAAACATAAAACATCCCTCAGACGATTTTTAATATATCTAATTTTTTTGGCATGGTGTACTTGATATTCACAATGTGTTGTCACTTTCCTTTCTATTCTCAATTAATGCTAGTCTTTCCCAAACATGCTTCCTGCAGCCATGTCAAATGCTAATGGTTTTGTGAATAGCCCCACATATGTTCATATATGAACTTTTTCACATGTAATTTATTCTGCCACCAGACTCAACTTGTTTATCCTATGAAATCTTTACAATCTTGCAAGAAATTGATATAGAATTAATTCCTAGGCTCTCAGTGTTTTCATAGAGATTATAGTTAACTTTAATATAAGTTATTTCATTGCATTGTGTGCCATTCCCTATATCCTTTTTTTCCCATTGTAATGAAAGTTCCTGATGTAGAGGTACTTTATGGTATTTTACCTTTTCTCCTTTGCACTTAGCAAAACAACTTGCACAAGACAGTACTTACTAATGAAATAACGCTATATTCTCATGATTTCCTATTGACACAATGGATTTACATTTGAGGCCTTTAGCATGGATTATTTTTCTTTAAATTTGATCTGTTTTCTCTCAAAGGCTTATAAACTCTTACCATTCATGATCTTGCTCACTATAACACTGGTATGCTTTCTTCTAAATGTTTTATAATTTTAGCATCTATATTTAGGTTTATGAGTCATTTCGAATTAACTTTTATGTTGAACGCATCAAGAAGAGGAGATTTATTTTTTCATCTATTCTTTATTCAGTTGTTCCAATACACCAATTGCTGAAAAGATTTTTTTTTCTCCACTGAATTACATTGTTGCCTGTCGAATATAATTCAGTTGTATCTATGCAGAGCATTTTCTGGGCTCTCCTTTGTTTTATGCATCTATTTGTTTATCTTATGTCCATATCACAGACTTGGTTGGTGTAGCTTTATAATAAGTCTTGAAGTCAGATTTTACAAATCCTCAAATTTTCTTTATTTTTCAATAATGTTTGACTGTTCTATCTAGATTCGTTATACTTCCATACAAATTTTAGCATTTGTTTTTCAGTAATGGCAGAAAAGCCTCCTCAGATATGGATTGAAATTGCATGCCATCTTTGATTAACTTGGGAATAATTGATATCTTTACAATACTTATTTAGGTCATGTCTAACTTTTCTCAAGAAAGTCTTCCTGTTTGCAGAGTAGAGGTCTTGCTCAGCTTTTATTATATATGGCCCTAAATGTTATATTTTTTTGTAATATAATGAATGATACTGATTTTTAAATTTTATTTTGCGACTGTTTTTGCTAATTTGTAGAAATACAACAGATTTTATATTGATCCTAAATCCTGAGACGTCACTGAATTCACATATTACATCTAGAATTTTTAATATATTAATATTTCCTAGATGTAAATAATTTGGTCATCTGCAGAAAAAAAAATACTTACTTTTTTCCTCCCTTGTTACTTTTCCCTCTCTTTCTTCTTTGCTCCTTTGCTCACTCCCTTTCTTCCTTATTTTTACTTTAATGCAATATCTAGGGCCTTTGAAAAGTACAATGTTGAATACAAATGGTGAAAAAGTATACCACCTTTCCTTGTCTCCAATCTTAGTGGTGGTGAATGTCTAATATTTCATCAATAAGTTTGATGTCAGCGGAAAGGTATTCACAGATTACTCAAATTTTCAAACTGAGGAAGTTTTATTTCTAGATCCTGAGAATTTTTATCATTAATGAGTGTTAGATTTTGTCTAATGCTTTTTTGCATCTGATAAACAACGTGATTTATCTTTTTTATTCTTGTTAATGTGATACATTACATTCATTGATTTCTGAATGTTAATATAATCTTGAATTCTTGGCATAAACTTCAGTTAACAATGATATATTTTCTAATTACACATATGCTAAGTTGCCTTGTATTTTCCCACTGGTAATTGGCTTTCTGATCAGTTGCTTTTTTTTTCCTCTGTACTTCCTTTAAGATAACATCTATTGACCTGTCTTTAAATTCACAGATTGTTTCTTTTCCAGTTCAATTCTCATGTTAATCCCATTTTGTATTGCAGATGACAGAATTTCTATATTCTAATAGTTTTGTTTTCTCTATTGAGATTCACCATCTGTTTATTGATACTTTGTTTCTGTCAATTCTTGTACTTATTTAGTAGTTATTTTAAAGTTCATGTTTGCAAGTTCCAATATGTAGTTTATCGGTGAGTTAGATGCTTTTGATTTTTTTTCCTTCATTTTGAAGTCCAGTTTTTGCTTGTTCACATAGCTTATAATTCTTATACTGCATATCAGACATTGTGTGTAGAAGAACTAGGAAGGTCAGAGTACACTGTTGTTTAGTTGTGTTTCTCCTGAGTGTACGAACATTATTTGTGTCTGTTGGTTAAACTGAGAAAGTAATCATTTAATTTGTACCAGTTGTTGAATGACCGAATTTGAACCCGGGATGCGGAGCTTGCAATGAGCCGAGATGGCGCCACTGCATGCCAGCCTGGGCGAGAGAGCGAGGCTCCCTCTCAAAAAAAAAAAAAAAAAAATCAAAAGCATCCAAATCACGGAAAAAAAAAAAAAAGATAAAAGGTTAACCTCATTTCTGGCTAGTCCAGTCCAAGACATCCAGTTTTGTGGCTGCAGGTTGCTGCTGGGAGCTGCCACTGCTATGGTGCAGTTACTCTGTTTTATTAGAATTTGAATGTGGGGTCTAGAGAGGTACTGCCATCACATTTACAGTTCCTGAAACTATTAGAATAAGTGTTAAGAGTTTTTCAAATATGTAAGTTATATGTGTTTCAATCTCAACATCATTGCTTTGGCCGGGCGTGGTGGCTCACGCTTGTAATCTCAGCACTTTGGGAGGCCGAGGCGGGCAGATCACAAGGTCAGGAGATCGAGACCACGGTGAAACCCCGTCTCTACTAAAAAATACAAAAAATTAGCCGGGCGTGGTGGCGGTCGCCTGTAGTCCCAGCTACTCGGAGAGGCTGAGGCAGGAGAATGGCGTGAACTCGGGAGGCGGAGCTTGCAGTGAGCCGAGATTGTGCCACTGCACTCCAGCCTGGGCGACAGAGCGAGACTCCGTCTCAAAAAAAAAAAAAAAAAGAAAATCATTGCCTTTATTACTTCAGCGAAACTGAAGAGGAGTGAGATCAGGAGAAGTGTTACACCCCCCAAAATTCTGTATTCCTGCCTACTTAACAGTTGTCAATATCTTGTCAGATCTCTTCTGAACTGGGTATAGTTTCTGGATTTTTTGAATGTTTGTCTGGACCTAGACCTAGACCTAGTGTTTGCCCAGAGCTGTTGAAGGAAGCTGATTGCCCGTGAATGCTTCAGTGGAAACCTGTTCATCAAGTCTTTCTTGTATCTGCCACTAATAAATAACCCTATAGACTGATATAATTTTCAAATATTTTCCAGTTTTTTTCTTGGTGTTACCATAGAGGTAAAGTTCTTCTTTATTCTTTTACACCAAAACAGGAAGTAGGTCTATGGAATATATACATTTGGTTTGAGTGTTAATTTCTCAAATGTGGCCTCTGAAGAGTCTATAGAGCCTTATTATGCAGCAGTAAATATTCCTTTAGACCCAGTCATATTTTCAAGGTAGATATGTTCAGCATATTTACATTCCATAATTTATGAAGCTTTTCCACTAAAAAATAATCCGGATAGTCTATTGTGGAAGAGCAAGCTTGGATCCGCTAACAAAGATGAAGCAAATATAAATTAAACTCGGTTTTCAGCATGGTGTGCAGTTATGTGGAAAGCAGGGGAAGAGAAGAAAAACTAGCTGTGAACCAAGGGAGATAAAAAAAAAAATTGACACTAATATTTCAGTGGCATAACACTACTGTTCAATCAAAGAACCAAGGAAGATATCTTAAAGATTGGTAGATACATGGAAGTATGCCAGTGTTTTAGTGAGAAAATATATAACTACATGGGTGAGGGCATCTGCACTGTGGTGTAGAGGTCACTGATGTAGACTCCAGATAACCGAAAGGTGTGCAATATTGCTAGAATGTATTTTCAGAATTTAACAGAGTAAATATTTTTAAATGTTTTTCAAATTTAAAAAATACATATTTGTAATAACAGTATAAAATAGCACAAGTTTTATTAAGTCAAAAATATTTACCTCTCATCCTCTGAGCTATTTCGTGTTAACAATTTTGTGGATATCTTTGAACACCTTTCTACCTGCTTACATGTACATAAACAAGTATTTTACACATAAAGAGAGTGTTTAGAGAGAAAAGTTCGAGCTATTTCTTTCAACCAAAGTCTGAACATACTGCATACATTTCCTTGCAACATTAAATCATGGAAGTCTGTAAATTCAGAGATACCTGGAAGTTCTGTATGACTTTTATTATGAACTACTATGGTACTTATTTCCTCATTCTGACCCCCCACACTGTCTCGCATTCTAGCCACATAAACCTCCACTTCAGTACCCTCATAATTCATAACAACTTGGTGGGTATCCGTCTGTACTTTGCCTCATGCAGCTGAACCTTATATAAGTACATACCCTCACAGTATTTTAGATACTTAGATAGATGTAAGTGTGCCAAGTTTTTTGTTTTTTTTATGTTTCTTTATAGTGTCATAATAACAATTACTCAGACCCTAGAACTTTCTTTGAACTGCACAATGGCCATCTAATTCAACAATACCTTATGGAAAACAACTCAGAACACATTTTATATTGTAATTTATGTTTTTGATAGTCTCATATTACATAGTGTGACTCTATCATTATTTAGCCATTATCTTAGTATGTGATCATTTTGTTTTTATTTATAACTACAAATAATTCTGTGATAAAAATTTTGGGGTATATGGCGCTTTTATTTCTATAGGATAGAAATGTGAAAGTGGGGTTGTTGATTATGTAGAAAGTTATTATAGTGGATGTTGCTAGATTTAGTTTTCAAAGAGCCATAACAATTTATATTTTTCACCCACAATGTGAATTGTCTTAAATCCCAACCAGCAGTAGGTACTATAATCCTTTTTTTAACTTTTGTCGTTTTGGTACATATAAAACGAGTTCACAGCTATTTTTTAGTGTGCTTTGCTGACAACTAGGAAGTTTGAGCATTTCTTAACATATGTGTTATTACATGATGTTTTTTCCTTCTGTAACTTACCATTTCAATGCATTTTATTCTTTTTCTGCTGTCATTATATTTTTCTTGTCAATTTTTAGGAGTTCTTTGTATAGATAGCTAAGAGCTCTTAATTGTAGATAAGATATTGTACATTTTTGTATACCTGAGTTTGTGGCCTATAAAACAACAAAAAGAAGCACTACATATATGAATAGGTAGGACATATAAGTATGCCTGGGACTGTCTCAGTTTGCTCCTGTCTACCCAGTTTTATGTCCTGGCTAATGCCCCTTTTTATTCTCTCTTTTTTTTTTTTTTTTGAGACGGAGTCTTGCTCTGTACCCCAGGCGGGAGTGCAGTGGCGCGAGCTCTGCTCACTGCAAGCTCCGCCTCCCGGGTTCACGCCATTCTCCTGCCTCAGCCTCCCGAGTAGCTGGGACTTCAGGCGCCTGCCAACACGCCCGGCTAATTTTTTGTATTTTTAGTAGAGACGGGGTTTCACCGTGTTAGCCAGGATGGTCTCAATCTCCGGACCTCGTGATCCGCCCGCCTCGGCCTCCCAAAGTGCTGGGATTACAGGCTTGAGCCACCGCGCCCAGCTGCCCCTTTTTTATTCTCAAAAGTTTTCTTGTGTAAGCTATGTGATTACCTTGGATGTAAGTAACATTTAAAGGAACCAGAGATGTTCAAACAAGAGAAAATAACATTCTTGCTTACATGTATAACATGTGTGTGCTGACATAATAAACATAGACACACACATACACATCTTTATATACACACAGGCATACGGACACACACACATATCTATATATCTATTTTTCTTTTACCATTACAGACACAATTGTGTCCAGAATCGGTGGGTTCTTGGTCTCGCTGACTTCAAGAATGAAGCTGTGGACCCTCACGGTGAGTGTTACAGTTCTTAAAGATGGTGCGTCCGGAGTTTGTTCCTTCTGATGTTTGGACGTGTCTGGAGTTTCTTCCTTCTGGTGGGTTCGTGGTCTCCCTGGCTTCAGGAGTGAAGCTGCAGACCTTCGCCGTGAATGTTATAGCTCATAAAGGCAGCGGGTCCGGAGTTGTTCTTTCCTCCTGGTGAGAGTGAGTTCGTGGTCTCCCTGGCTTCAGGAGTGAAGCTGCAGACCTTCGCCGTGAGTGTTACAGCTCATAAAGGCGGTGCAGACCCAAAGAGTGAGCAGCAGCAAGATTATTGCAAAGGCGAAAGAACAAACCTTCCACAGCCTCGGAGGGGACCCAAGTGGGTTGCCGGTGCTGGCTGGGGCAGCCTGCTTTTATTCCCTTATCTGACCCCACCCACATCCTCCTGATTGGTCCCTTTTACAGAGGGCCGATTGGTCCGTTTTGACAGGGTGCTGAATGGTGGGTTTACAAACCTTTAGCTAGGCACAGAGTGCTGATTGGTGCGTTTACAATCCTGTAGCTAGTCAGAAAAGTTCTCCAAGTTCCCACCCCACCAGAAGCCCAGCCTGCTTCACCTCTCACTGGCCGTCTCCGGGGACTTTGCGGCACCTATCCCAGGTACTTCCGCAGCCCAGAGGGAGCTCATCCCAGACAACCAGGAGGAAAAGAGGGAAAGGGAGAAAGAGACAGAGACCCGCCATCGTGGACAACCAGGACCTAGCCCCCGCCCCCCCCGCCGCGCCCCGCCCCGCCCCGCCCCTCAGGAAGCCCAGCAGGCTCCGCGCGGCGCCCACCTGGAAGCCCCGCCTGTCCGTGAGGGCCGTGCGCAACCCCGATTCCCACCCGCGCCTGTCCATCCACACCTCCTCCTGAGCAGAGGGAGCCTGCTCCAGCCTGGGCCAGCCCCAGAGAGGGCCCCCTACAGCGCAGCAGCGGGCTGAAGGGCTCCTCAAGCGCGGCCAGAGCAGATGCGGAGGCAGAGGAGGCGCCAAGAGTGAGCAACGGCTGCTGGCAGGTTGTCACCTCTCACAGTGAATAGAACTAGGCCGCTGTGTGGGAAACAAAGGATGATTCCTTACTCTAAGGAGAAAATACAGTTCTTTCTTTGGGCCACTTTGGGAGATGTGTTCACTGTTTTTTTGTTGTTGTTTGTTTTTTTATTATACTTTAGGTTTTAGGGTACATGTGCACAATATGCAGGTTTGTTACATATGTATCCATGTGCCATGTTGTTTTGCTGCACCCATTAACTCGTCATTTAGCATTAGGTATGTCTCCTAATGCTGTCCCTCCCCCCTGCCCCCACCCCACAACAGTCCCCGGAGTGTGATGTTCTCCTTCCTGTGAGTTCACTGTTTTAGGTCATCAATTTTACATTTATATTTGGCGGGTCTAATATAATGGAATAAAGTCCTCCAGAAATCTAGGATGACTTTTGAAGTCTACCTTTTATGATTCCACATGACTGGAATAATAGAAGCAACTTTGAAAATAATTAAAAGAGATTTGGATATTCTGTAGAGTAAGTGATGGGCATTACAGGTCTTCGAGTATAACAGGATTCTAATTCTGGCAAGGCTATTTGCTTCCTGTGTGGCTTTGGGAACATTACTAGACTTCTCTAGGCCTTGAATTTCTTCTCTTGTAAAATGATAATATAGTGGTTACTCCATATAGTAATTGTAAGCTTTTTGTTGTTGTTGTTGTTGTTGCTGTTTTGAGACAGGGTCTCACTCTGTTGCCCAGGCTGGAGTGCAGTGGCGCAATCTTGGCTCGCTGCAGCCTCTGTCTCCCTGGTTCAAGTGATTCTCATGCTTCAGTCTCCCGCGTAGCTGGGACTACAAGCGTGTGCCACCACGCCTGGGTAAGTTTTTTTGTATTTTTAGTAGAGACGGAGTTTTGCCATGTTGGTCAGCCTGGTCTCGAACTCCTATCCCCAGGTTATCCACCTGCCTCGGCCTCCCAAAGTGCTGAGATTACAGGCGTGAGCCACTACACCTGGCCAGTAATTGTGAGTTTTAAACAAGTTTGTGAACATGAAGTATGTAGTATGCATCTTAATATTTTGTATGCAGTATCCATCAATTTGTTACCAAAACACCAGGGGTTTGGTCTAAGTTCTCCTGCTTTCCACACAGAAAGCCAATTATGAGATGAGAATTCTCAGGGAACAAAGGCTTTATTTGGTGCTGCAGCTCAGGAGATACAAGATCAGTCTCAAATCCATTTCCCTGATCTACTAAAACTGGGAGTTTATGTAGTGGGGGAGGAATATAACTATATTTGGGTAAACAGGACTTAGAGAGGGCTGAGGAAGAGGAGTTGGTCAGCAGGAAGCAGGTGGTTGGATAGGCAATCCTGGTGAGTGAGGAGTATGGTATCTCATTGTCCCGATGCTGTGATCTGGTAAGTTTCACTTCCTTGATACTATGTAGGGACCTTGACGGTTGGTTTCCTGAGAAAGGAACTCAGACAAGACAAATGTTAATTTTTTTTTTTTTAATTTTAAGACTGGGAGGGTAAATTTCTATGTTGATTCAAAAGAAACCATAAACTTCAGTTCATTGGGATCATTGAGCCAGTTTCAAATTTATGAGGACTGCTCATATTAATACCCTTAGCTGTGATGTATTAAGAGTACTTAGTAATGTTCTGCGCTGGACAACAGAGCTCTCTGTGGGTCACTGTTGACATTTTGAACTTTGATCTCTTATAGCAGCCTACTTCTCGTGGGGTCACACAGTAAGGTTAGTTAAAGTCAAAAGACTATATTACTTAAAGTTGTGTTAGATATGGAAGCAAATAATTAAATGAAACACCAACCAACTGTCTTGTATAAAAACAACTTGGCTTCAGTGCTTTCATATGCCATGCTAAATTGCGTTTGAGGTCATTCCTGAATAACATGAGCTTAGAGATACCTGTTTTATCAGGTCCTCTTCTCTGTTTTAGAAAACAACAGTAACAACAACAAAAACTCAAGAAACAGGAATGCAAGCTCTACATTTTGTTAAACTAAAGACAACTCTTAGTCATAACAATCAGATATAAAAAAGTGCTGCCACAGGGGCAAGAGTGATGCTGAGAAGGTCTTTAATGGCTACAAATCTTGGATCAAGCTGACTGAGCAGTTCTTACACCGAGAAGCAAAACAACCTTTTGTTTCAAGAAACAGGTATGTGTTTCGGGCTGAAAGCTTCATATGATTTTTTTTTTCCCATGGGTACCAGGGAAGGAAGTGTAAGTGCACCAGAAATGTGGCGTGGAAGGAGATCCTGTATTATACGTAGGACCACAGCTCTAAATTTCTTTTTAATGGGAAGAAATAAAGTTAAGGCATCCTGGACATTCAGACAATGCTATATTATAACCTAGGGAGAATTCTTGCTAGTTTGTAATATTACTTTAGTTCCTGTCTAATAAGAATGTGAAAAATGCTGATACAGAAAGATTTCTTTGCATTGAAAGACAAGTTATTATCAAAAAAGGAGCCAGTGCAAATATACTACACGGAGAAAGGAAAGAAATGGCAAGACTGAAACATATGCAAAAATAAATGTAAGAAGAAAACTCATGGAAAAATTTGTCAGTGATCCAGTAAACTGTGATTAAATATACCAGTGTGAATGAGCACAACTCAATGAAACCATCAAAAATTCATGGCAGAGAAACAAAAGGCTAGGGAGATATGGTGCCACCACAGGCATAGAAATAGCATGAGAAACAGGAGCCAGGAAATACTTAGAGGATAAAAATAAAATAATCATAGGAAGTTAACACTGACAGTGACACAGTGACATATATGAAAAGAAATATTATGGACACATAATGACAGTCATGAAGGGCAAGATTGAAAAACATGAGTGGAAAGCAATGAAAATGAGCAAATTTTAAAGGATTTGAAATAAACAAGTATGTATGGAAGACAAATGATCCTATATTAAATATAATTAATGTCCCTGAAGAAATAAACCCAACAATTGGAAGGGAAAATAAACATTTAACAATGTATTTCAAGGAGAAATTTCACAAATAAAAGACTTGAATTCATAGGTTCAAATGATATGTTATGTCCTAGGGAAAAATTCATGCAGAATGATTAACAGACAAGTCTGGTGATGATTTTGTCAAATATTGAGAAAATTATTTTTAGTACCCAGGCAAAGTGAGTATAACACCAGGGGGGAAATAATAGTGCAAGCTATCGTTTTTAAAATACACATTCCATGTAGGATGTGGAGTAATGTCCCTAAATTTCTCAGCAAAAGTGCCTAAAAATGTTATGCACACCTAAATCACCATTCAAATATAAAGGATATATGTATAAAGTTTTTACATATGCGAGAATTGAAGGAATGGAATATCCATAGACTCTTTTTGAAGAAAACTGTTCCTTGAGAAAACTGAATAAACAATGACAAAAGGACTGGTAGCCAGCCTTGAATTCATGTCCTGAAAGGGAGAGATGGAAACAAATAAGTGAACTATTCTTATTAAACAGAATTTAAATGTCTTCTATGATGACAATGTAATAATAATATAACTAATAAAGAAAGTGAGAGAAGGAGGAATTAGAAGAGGTATGATATATGAGTAGATTTTCTCCATTCTTCATAGCCAGGGATTAAAATATATATGACTTACAATTGATTCATCAAGTAGCCAAGCTATAAATATGCTTGGAGGTACAAAGTAAATACTGGAACAATTAAGAAAGAATAATGCAAAATTGAATAGTGAAAAAGGGAGAAAAGAGGTGGGAAAAAGTGGAAATATGTAAATTTTATTATTGTTCACAATAAAAAGCCAATAAATATGCCAAACCATTCCTAGGCACCCACCCTCATTCTGCCCCTACTTCCTACCTATAATAAAACCCAAACCCAGCTTTGCTTCTGCCAGTCAGTCAGACCAGCTTGAACTTGTCTTACTCTTCCCAGAAAGTCCAGTTGTATAAGTAAAAAATCTTTTCATATTATTTTGGTGTATGCAGCATCATGGGTCCCAATATACTTTGAATATTTTTAAATATTTCTGAATATTGAACATTAGTAACTATAATGATTACACAATTACGTTTTATTTTCCATATTAACTACTTCTTCAAGGGTTCATTCTTCTGTTCTTTTAACTGGATATTTACATTGCCTCCATTGGTTTTCTTATATATTGTAGAATCTTCGTTGTCTGTCTTTATTAATAAGGACTTAGAATGAATACTATTGACAGCTGAAGTAAGTATCATCAGCATAAGTAGAATTTCTTCCTACAGTAATGAATTCAGATTATAATAGTAGAAATCTTCATTCTGATTATTGGGATGGAGAGGTTTGCATGAGATTTTCTAATTGTCAATTTTCTATAGGATGTTGAGACAGTTTACTTTCTTGGTGCAGGCTGTGCATATACCATTGTGTCCAGAATTAATCTGGGCCTCTGCTTGATTTTATCTCCAGCCCAAACAACCTGTTTGGCAAACTTCATGTCCATTTGCCACCTTACTGCCCAAGGGCAAAAGCTATTGGCAGCTGTGCTGAACTCTGATACAAATGGTTTGCAGTTCTTTCACAGCCACCCTACTGACAAAATCAAATTCTGCTTGTACTTTTGTATCCCGATTACTCTGTTCCTAAAGTGATTATAAGATTTTTGTTTAATAACTCACTATTTAGAAAGTCCTTTTGATCACGGAGTGGATTTAAGTTCCTGCATTTTCATGGCTTTCTTTTAATTCTCTTCTATCTACCTTATATTTCCAGAAATTCTTCTGTGTTATACTTGCTAATGACTTATGTCTCAGCTCTTTATTAGGGCTATGGATGTGTTTGTACTTTTATTTTCCTTCTGGCAGTCCAATGATATGTTTAGGAAAAAGAAGAGATAATTGCCCATCAGATTCCTCAGATTGTAAATTCTGACCTTTGCTCTTGTCTTATTGTTTTATCCCTTAGGTTTGCCTAGGTCTGATCCGTTCCTAGGCTCAACTTTTCTTAACTAGGCTCTATTTTTTCAAGACATATTTCTATTTATTAGCTTTTATGCAACTATGCTTTGGACATTTTTTCCTCTTGCATAATTTTCATAATATATAAGGATACAATCTGTCTGAGTCATGTCATAACATTTGTGTCCAAGTTCTGAATAACTTTCTTTTTCCCAGTTGACAAGATGCTTATCATTGAAATAAATTTGATCATAATCTTATGATATCTAAATATACTCAGTTTTTTGATAATTGAGTTGACTCTCAAATTGAAGCAGTGTAGCAGAACAACAAAGTCATAGCACTGACCATAGTGGATTATATAACTATATCTTTTCTTCTAAAACTAATTATCAAACACAAAATTTTATTTACTTAACTCTTACACAATAAACATGTCTATTTTAATTCAACACAGTTTTCTCCATTTTCACACATCCAAGATCCAGCCTAAAGGATGAAGTATGATCTAGGTTCTTATTAGGAAAGGAAGCAGAAGTGAAGGTATGAGTCAAGGTCAGTCTCACAAGAGGCTTCTGAGTTTGGGATACTTGAGACAAAACAGGACACAAATCAAGAGAGTAGCTAAACTCAAGAAGCGAAGGGATTGCAGTATCTCAAATATGGACCTCAGAAACCTCAACACAGATATGAATAGGCAGCATGTGGACAGTTGGCAGTGGGATAGCCCTTTTCATTAGGCATCAAAGACATACTGTTACTTTTATCAGAATAAAGGGACATTATTAAAACAAATAAAAATATATTATCTCTAAGTCCCATAGGCTAATTGCACAAAAGACACCTGAAAAAATTTCTTAGATCCCTAGAACTTTACTGTGTTTTTATTTTAGGGGACAAGAAAGGAGATGGCAATAGTGGTCTTGAATCTCCATAGACTAATGGGAGGAAGAAATTAACAGGACTTGTGACTATTCTGATACACATTTTTTTCCTGATGCATCTTTGCTCTTTTTAATTCTTCTCACAGATTTGTGCTCTGGAAAATATAAAATGCAAATGTGACTTGCCTGTTTCATGGTAAACATGCCCACTAAGTGGTGTCCTATGACCTCATTTTGGTGGTATCATGACTACCGTCCTCCTCACTTTTTGGCCCTGGTCATTTTGGGAGGATCCTGGGAGATCTTCAAAGGGATGTCCATGGTTTTTAGAAGCACTCATCTGGACACTGACAGTTTTTAAGTTTGTAGGTAACACTTCAGAATAACACATTTCTTTCTGAATCAGAAAACCTTCACTTCGTTATGAAGGTACAAAATGCAGTATTGCCACTAGAGAAGCAGCTTAAAATGACTTTGGCCATAATCATTTCATTTTACTACTAGTGAATGAGATGTAGTATTGATTATGTAGAACACTATGCCAGTAGTCAGAAAACCTGCACTCCAAAATAGCCTTACTCATTCCCTTCAAAACATTATCCCCACTTAAATTTCCTCTTCTTTCTCTCTAAAATTATGATTCTGATTTTGCTAAGAGATTATATAGAATTATAATTACTCATTATTTACAAAATAGAAGATGGAGAACGAAGGGAAGACAGCAATTATAAAATAAGTAGATATGGGTCCAATGGAGTTTATAAAGGTTAAAGTAGAAAAATGTAATTTGAAAATGCGATGTTTTAAAAAGGTGTTTTAGTGAAATGTTCATCTCTTAAGTGATTAAATGAAAAAAAAAATCTATTATATTAAACCTTCAAATTATTTGTAATACATTTGGCTTTAGCTGCATTTTGGATACATCTGTCACTTTTTATAAGCTATTTTCCACTCCTGAAGGCCTCTACTTTGTTGCTTTATTATAAACTATGATTTTTGGTCAATAAATGAGTGATATGCTTGAGTTTATAAATTAACATATTTATTTTGTTGGAAAGCAGGTGTTGATTTTTAAATTTCATAGGTAAAAGTGACAATGGTGTTTCCACAGAATGATTTCTATTGTCTAAGAACTGTAGTTTCTTTGCTTGGTAATCCTTCATATATAGGTGATTTGAGTATAGAAGAAAATTAAATGAGAAGTTGAGATGAGTAGAAATTAATGACTCTGGTACATATACACCATGGAATACTTTGTAGTCATAATAACAAAACAAAACAAAACAAAACAAAACAAAACATGCTCCTTGCAACAACATGGATGCTGCTGGGGGCCATTATCCTAAGTGAATTAATGCAGAAACAGAAAACCAAATACTCCATGCTTTCACTCATAAGTGGGACCTAAACATTGGGTACACATGGACACAAAGCTGCCAACAACCAACACTGGATACTACTAAAAGGGGTGAAGGAGGAAGGAAGATGTGGCCTAAAAAAACTACCTATTAAGTACTAAAGTCACTTCATGAGTAACTAGATCAATTGTACCCCAAACCTCAGTGTCACGCAGTATACCAATGTAAAAAACATGCACATGTACCCCCTGAATCTAAAATCAAATTTGAAATTAAAAAAGAAACCACTCTTTGCTTAGATTTAGCTATTTTTGGAAAGATTTTGTATAATATTATATATGACTGATAAAGCTTATTATTTATTTTATTTAATACATACTTATTGTATATTTGAAAAATTAGATATTATTAAGGAAAAAAATTATACTTTTATTTAACCGGAAATCACTTTTATTACTATTTTGTGACTGTCCTCCCTTTGTTTTGTTAACTTCATCTCATTCTGCCTCTTTCTTGTTCTCACTGTACATTTACATTTATAGCACTGAGATCACACTGAATTAAGATGGCAATTTTCAGTAAATACAGTTTTAATAATGTGATATCTATTCATTATATGAATGTACTACAATTTACCTAGATGCTTTTATTGTTGGACTTTCAGAATGTTTCATATTTAATCATGAGTTTTTACATCATTGATAAATGTTGCTCTATGTTGAAAGCCTAAGGATCTCACTATGGCGACATGCAAGATTGAACTTTTTTAGGGCTCTTGATGCATGCTGTGAAATTTTACTGTAAACTTGCACATTAGTTTCTGCTTTCATCAATAGATTAAGACAGCACAGATTTCCCAGAAATTATATCAAGGCAGGCAGCATATTTTCTTTTTTTTTTCTCTTTGTAATATGGCTAGGAAAAAAGAACACCCAATGATTTATTTTTTTCAATTTTTGGAACATTAGTGAAAATGACTGTTTCCTCATATAGTCAACATTTGTTTTTATCATATGTTAAATAATATCAAATATTTCCATTAAAGTAAAAAGTAAAGTTTTGGTTATCATTTTATAGGTGCTTGATTTGCATATTGTGACATTTGCTTATCTGTTACTGCACTATTTTAAACAGTCTCTTAAGTTTAACTATGCAACTGGTATCCTGTCACTGTATCTGCGCATATATATACATATATATTACATATATGTGTATATACGTGTATATATACATTATATATTACATATATGTGTATATACGTGTATATATACATTACATATTACATGTATGTGTATATACGTGTATATATACATTATATATTACACATATGTGTATATATGTATATATACATTACATATTACACACATGTGTATATACGTGTATATATACATATACACATATATGTAGTATGTAATGTACATATGCCCATATATACTACATATATGTAGTATGTAATGTATATATACACATATATACTACATAACGTAGTAATGTATATATACATTACATGTTATATATGTTATATGTACACACATGTGTATACACATATATACATATGTATATATGTATATAATGTATATATAACATGTATTGTATAGGTAATGTGTAAATATACATATATTATATGTATATAATGTATATATATACATATATATGTATATAATGTATAGATATACATATAGTATATATGTATATACACATAAACATACATATGTATATATGTATACATATATTACATATATAATGTATATATACATAAATTACTACATATGTGTAGTATATATAGTGTATATAATTATTAATTATATAATGTATATACACATATACATATGTAGATATGTATATACATATATACATTATATAATGTGTATAATTATATAATGTATATATGTGTATACATATATAACATATATAAGTATATACATATATATGTAATATGTAATATATGCAATGCATATTACATATGTAATATGTATATTACATATATAATGTATGTATACACACATATGTATATACACATACATATATAAACATGTATAATATGTGTATATATATAATGTTTGTGTGTTTCTGTTTCCTTCAGATTATTGTTTGTACTTAAATTTCTAGATTATTTTAATGGATAGAAATGAGAATTTTTTGGTAGTAAAATTTACATACTTTCTTGAAGATTTTTTGCCTACCTCTAGTTTAGAAAATCTTTCCTCACTGCAAGATTATGTGCATCTACTTTTGTTTAATTTGTACATTTATATTTCAATTTTCACATTTCCATTTTTAATCCATCTGAACTTAAATGTTTTTAAAAGGCTTTTTCCTATGTGAGTAATGAATTGTCCTCAAATCTTTATATGGATCATTTCTACTAAGTTACAATTTCACTTTTACCAAATACAGTATCTAGAACTTTGTAGATGCTCTAAACCTTAGAACATCTTTTGAATGTAAACCATGTTATTGATATCTCTGTCTAGTACTAAGCCCTATGGAGGAAAGTTCTAGAAAATCACAGCCTTCTAGTGTCTTGGCTTCTCATCTACCTGATGACAACCAAGCGGAACACATCAATGTTCTGCTATAAGAATGCAAAACCGCACTGTTACACTTATTCTGAACATGATCTTCCCTTCTTCCACGTTCCCTGGCAGCCTTGGTACCGGTAGCCTTGTATATATTTTTAACTTCTCTTTCCATCCAAATAATCACACACATTTTCAGGAGTTCTGGTATTTCCCCATCTACCAAATATTTGAACCCATAACACAGATTTGAACGGATAACCAATAGGTTGTTCTAAGAACACCACCCATTCTAGCACGGGCTTCCAAAATTACTTCATTTGCAACAATTTTGCTCCTGTAGTTATTCTCTTTTGTCTGCTGTTATCTTTCTCCTACTTCATTCTCATAATACTAGTAACATAACCAGTTGTTTCATAGTTATTAAAGTAACAAGCAAACAACAAAATAACCTATTCAACTCATATTTTATTGCAGCTATTGCTACATATTGGTACTCCGTTTTTCTCAAAAAAGAAACAAAAAATCTAAAAGTATGGATTATATTCACTGTTCTTTATAAGTCATCACTTAAAGTCTCTCCTCAGCTAACTCTATCTGGGATTCTGTCCAGCAACTCTCCTGAACTGCTAGTCAAGACATATCAGATTGTCATGGTTCTCTTACTATCTTACTTGACTTCTGAGCAATGTTAATTATCATTGACAATTCCTCTTTTAAGACACTTTATTTTATTTTTTACTTTCTAAACTTTTTTAATGTTTATGGATACACAGTAGGTGAATATATTTGGGGTAAATGAGATATTTTGATACAGGCATAGCATGTGTAGTAATCAGATTAGGGTAAATGTGGTATCCATCATCTCAAGCATTCATCGTTTCTTTGTGTTATGAAGAGTCCAGTTGTACTCCTTCAGTTATTCTAAAAATGTACAACAAATTATTGCTGACGATAGTCAACCTGTTGTTGACTACAGTACTGAAACTTATTCATTGTACCTAACTATATTTTTGTACCCATTAATCTTTCTCATTTCCTCCCCCTTCCCACTGCCCCCCTGACGCTCTGGTAACCATCATTCTACTATCTCCATGAGTTTAGTTTGAATGTTTAGCTCCTACAAATGAGTGAGAACATGCAAAGTTTGTCGTTTCGTGCGTGGCTTATTTCACTTAACAAAATGTTCTCCAGTTCCACCAATGTTGCAAATGACGTGATCTCTTTTTTTTTTCTTTTGGCTGAATAGTACTCCATGGTGTTTATATAGATTTAGGGCTACAAGTACAGTTTTGTTACATGGAAATATTGTGTAGCAGTGAAGTCTGAACTTTTGGTATAGCCATCACCTGAATAGTGTGCATTGTACCCACTAAATAATTTCTTATCCCTCAACCACCTCCCACCCTGCCACTCTCCAGTTTTTTATCCCACATTCTATACCCCAGTGTGAATTTCTTCTTGATTTCCTCCTACTCAATGTCCTCTCTCAATTTCTTCTAATGTCTCCTTTCTGTTACTTGATCTCTAAATATGGAAATTCTCCAGGCTCGCTCCTTGGCCTCTTTTCTTCTACTACTGTGGTTATGACTATTTAGTTATATGGTTTTAAGCATGCTCCCAGCTATCCTTCTCTGTATCATGGTTCTGAAATATTTATATCCTGCCATAAATTTCTTGCAGAAGTCTGAACACATTTATTCAATAATTGCCTTCCTTGGTTCTCCCTGGAGCTGATTAATAGTTACCTTAAATTTCGCATATTCTAAACAATATTCTGGTCTCTTCCTAACCAAGTTCTCTCTCTCTGTCTCTCTCTCTCTCTATTTTTATTTTATTTATTTACTTATTTATTTATTTTTTTGGAGACAGAGTCTTACTCTGTCACCCATGCTGGAGTGCAGTGGCGCGATCTTGGCTCACTGCAACCTCTGCCTCCTGGGTTCAAGCGATTCTCCTGCCTCAGCCTCCTGAGTAGCTGGGATTACAGGTGCACACCACCACGCCTGGCTAAGTTTTGTATTTTTAGTAGAGACGGATTTCACCATGTTGGTCAGTCTGGTCTCGAACTCCTGACCTTGTGATCAACCCACTTCAGCCTCCCAGAGTGCTGGGATTACAGGCGTGAGCCACCACGCCCGACCAAGTTCTCTCATTTCTTGATCTGCACTATCTCAGTAAGTGACACTACCCTCCACTTAGTTGCATCAACTGATTCCTTTCTTCTTACAACTTATGAAGAGCCAACCCATTAGAATTCTTGTTGACCTTACTGAACCATTCTCTTTTTAAATGTAAATTAGATCTTTTTATTACCCTGGTACAACTTTGCAGCTAATACTGAAAAAACTAACTAGGCAAATCTCACTTGTGGAACATTTTACAAATAAAAAATTTCTCTTGGAGTAAAGAAGAAAATGAACGGGATAGAATGATTGATTCACTGAACTTGCAAAAACTGTTCACATAGTAATATAGCTTCATTTTACTTTTTGTGTCTATCTTTTACTTTTCTATCATCTTGCTTTAGACTTATTTTTATTGCTTTTTTCAGGATATTGGTATCAATCTTTCAGTACATTGTGACTAAGAATATTTTTGAAACAATTGCTAATCATATATTAAGGTTCTTTCCTCTTTGTAATCAGGAAACAAACTTTTGATTTATTACAATGTCTGTTTCTGAATTTATTAGTTGTAAGTAATATAGAGTCACATAAACCTGCTTAATAATTTATAAGCCAGCTTAATAATTTTCTTATTAGAGAATTATTATAAGAACATGGGAGTAGCTCAGAAAACAGGGTATTTTTGCAGCTTTGCATCAAAGGTAGTTAAGCCTAGACATTAGATTATACCAAAACCAAATAATTTTTCTCACTTTCTTGCTATGCTAGGTCTAGGTCTCTCTCTCTCTCTCTCTCTGTCTCTCTCCCCCACCTCCCTCCCTCCCTCTCTCCTCCCTCCCTCCCATACCTCTTGTTTTTGTTCTGAAGATATGTGGATTTGCACCTCTGCTTCGTAATGCACAGTTGCTTTATTTTCCCTCCATCTCTGCAGACTGACTTTTCTTGCCTCCCGACGCAAAAGGCAGAAATCATTGTATAGGCAATCTTGACAGCAGTTTCAAGCTATAAAGATCAAACAGACAGTAGCTAGTGTCTTTCAGTTCTGATTTCAATCTGAAGCAGAGGAGAATCTGTTTGGTCGTGCATGAATCAGCTGTCCATCTCTTGAGTAATCAACCGTGGCAAACAAAGTGGGATAACTGGCCTGTTGCCCACTTAGTAAGATCAGGATCTCTGAGATAGAGTTTGGGGCTGGCTAAGAGATAATAGCCACCTCTAATTTCTCCTAAACAAAATGCAACTGAAATAAAAGTACCTTGCATTTATCTGAAAATAAATGGTAATCAAACACACAAATACATTCAACAACATGAGACAATAAACCAATTCAAATAAAAATAATAACAAAAGTAACAATTCCTAATTTCCATTGAGGAAAATTTAGCAATTTCTATCAAAATGTAAAACTACCATCCTTTGATAAATATTTAATTTGCAGGAAATTATCCTACAGATATATTTTTATTTGGACAAGTGCCCATTTTTTATGTATTAATTAAAATATTGATGCAAGATAATTGGTGGGAAACAACCTAAATGTCATCAGTAAGCATCTGGTTAAATAACTTACAGTAGAACCGTAAAATTGTTTATTAAACAATCAGGAAAAATGATGAGGTAGAAGTACATGAATTGATGTGAAAATTTCTCCAAAGTATATATTATTAAGAGAAAAATGGGAAGAAAGCTGTATAAATATTATGGCTCCATTTCTGTAGAAACAAATTCACTCATGTGAAATGAGTTCCTTGAAAGAGCTAAACAGTAGTGACATAATGACAAAATAGCCCCCACCACATTAATGCCTTCAAAAAAGGTATATCAGATCTTTACTTTCCATCACCTGGGTGAAAATATTTCATGGATGTAAGAGCTGCTTCTGTCATTTTCTGATTGTTGTAAGTACAGTACAAAATAATATTAATACTTCAAACTTAATTTTGATACAAAGACATAAAATTCATGCCCACAGTGCACAAGTGGGCATGGCCAGTGTTTCTCTGTTCATTTTCCTTCCAGGAAGACAACTACAAACAAGTTCTTGATTTTCAACGCAAATTTCTTTTCCTTCCAAACCCCAACTTCACAATGTCCATGTTAGTCAAGTTCTCTAAGAACTTTTCTTGGACTCTCTTTACTTGTCCAGGTAAATAAAGGGTAAAGTGATGATGGTGGTACTGTGGCTTTTTGACTCCTGTAGTTCTGTGAGCAGGAGTGTCACAACTCTGTTACTCCAGCCACCCACAGCTTGGCGAGCAGGAGCATTACAGCTCCTTCACTCTCGCAGTCCAGTGAGTTCCAGTTCTTGTCCTGCAACCAAGAGGAATAACGTACATGAACATCAGAGAGGGGTAAGGCAGAGTAGGATTCACTGAGTGAAAGAGAAGCTCTCAACAGCAAGAAGGGACCTGAAAGTGGGTAGGAGTAGCCATGTGTGAGGCTGAGTCCAGGGTTTTTATGGGCTTAGAATGGGGGAATGTGTGCTGACTGGTTTATGGGTGAGTTTGGAAAAGGCACTATTCAGTTGGTTGAAAGGTATCATTCAGAAAGAACCAATTGAGAGAGAGTGGGTAAGACGGGAATGGAAATCCTCTCTCCAGTCTGTGGATTCTATCTGGAGCTGGTGGAAAACTGATAGCTTGGTTTTCAGGCTTTATACTGTAGTTGGATTGAAGGTCGAGTTTTACCAGGGACCCATCCCTGTGTGCCTAGGAATTTGTCGTCTCTTGTCACTATCAGTGGGGTGGTATGGAGAGATATTCTAATTCCTCTATTTAAATTAATTCTTCCTATTATACTGCCTTTTGACTTCTCTGTAGAACTCATGATATGGGTATTGATTTTTTTTAAGTCACAAAATATTTCTTAGCCTCTTAGCATGATCAGCATATATGGCCTGCTCTATTTTTCTCAGTCTTTAATGCCTGTCTTACATAATAGTTTTAAAAATTACAACAGTAAACATACACCACACAAGCGCATACATTTATATGCTTATATATAGATGAGATATTTCTGGGAGGATGATAAGAAAATTAGAATTCGTGTTTATCTCAGAAAGGTGTGTGAACCTGGAGTAATCTTTAGTATTATTTTGATGTTTAAAAATTTTGCCAAGCATGATGGTGCACACCTATAATTTCAGCCCCCTGGAAGCCTGAGGTAAATCACTTTACTCCAGTTGTTCAAGACCAGCCTGGGCAACATAGCAAGATCCCATTTCAAGAAAAAAAGAAAATAAAGCATTAATATTAACATACCCTTCTCAATTACAAATTAAATTAAATTGTACTAAATTATAGTTTAGTGTCCCAAACACTACAGTTGAATTAGTTTTCATACTCATCAATATAACCAGCTTGTGATTAAAAAAATACCTTTAAAAGTACAATGTAAATCTATAGAGAATGGCCAAAACATAAGCTATATGGTCCTTTACACACACACACGCACACACACACAAACACATGCACACACACGTGCACGGAATTCTGTTTGAGTTCTTTTACTTAACAAAAGTTAAATAGGGGTCTTTTACTTAAATAGGGGTCTGATTGTTCTAGCTAGCTAGGACTTCCAGTACTATGATGAATAACAGTGCTGAAAGTGGGTATCCTTGTCATGTTCCAGATCTAAGAGAAAAGGCTTTCCGTTTTTCCCCATTCAGTGTGATGGAATCAGTCATATATAGTTAGCTATGGGTCAGTCACATATAGTTTTTTATTATGCTGACGTATGTTCCTTTTATACCCAGTTTTCTGAGGATTTTTATCGTGAAATGATGTTGAAGGTAATCAAATGCTGTTTTAGCATCCATTAATATGGTCATATGGTTTTGTGCTTTGTTATGTAGATATGACATATCACATTGATTGATTTGCAAATGCTGAACCATGGTTGCATCCCAGGGATAAATTCCACTTGGTAATAATGAGTGATCTTTTTAATGTATTGTCAAATTTGGTTTGCTGGTATTTTGTTGGGAATTTTTACATCAATATTCATCAGAAATATTTGCCTGTAGTTTTCTT
Organism: Nomascus leucogenys; assembly: GCF_006542625.1. Classification (NCBI taxonomy): domain Eukaryota; kingdom Metazoa; phylum Chordata; class Mammalia; order Primates; family Hylobatidae; genus Nomascus; species Nomascus leucogenys. Next base: position 99,159,703 of record NC_044381.1, read on the forward strand.
TTTTAAATGTGTCTTTTCTTGTTTTGGTGTCAGGGTAATCATGGCATCATAGAATGAGTTTGGAAGTATTTCCTCCTGTATTTCTCAGAACAGGCTGAGTAGGATTGTTATTAGTTCTTAATGTTTAGTAAATTTTAGCAGTGAAGCCATATGGTTGGGGCTTTTCTTTGCTGGTAGACTGTTTACTTGGCTTGGATCTTGTTACTTGTTACTGTTCTGTGAAGGTTTTGGATTTCATCGTGGTTCAAACTTGGTAGGTTATATGTGTCTAGGAACTAACCCATTTATGCTAGATTTTCCAATATATTGGCAGATGATTGTTCATATTACCCACTAATGATCGTTTTAATTTCTGTCATATCAGTTGTAATGTCTCCTTTTTCATTTGTGAGTTTGTTTTTTGGGTGTTCTTTCTCTTCTTATTTTAGCTAATCTGGCTAAAGTTTTGCTCATTTTGTTTGTATTCAAAAACCCAATCTTTTGTTTCATAGTTGTTTTCTACTGTTTTCTTCATTTCATATTCATTTGTTTCTGCTCTGATCCTTTTCATTTCTTTTCTTCTCCTAACTTTGGGTTTGGTTCGCTCTTGCTTTTTCTCATTCTTTAAGGTACATCATTGGTTTATTTGTTTGAAATTTTGCTTCTTTTTTTTCTTTATTATTATTATTATACTTTAACTTTTAGGGTACATATGCACAACAAACGTGCAGGTTTGTTACATATGTATGCTTTTTTGATGTAAGCCCTGATAGCTATAACTTTCTGTCTTAGCACTTCTTTCCCTGTATCCCATGGATTTTGATATGTTGTGTTTCCATTATCATTTGTTTCAAGAAGTTTTTAAATTTCCTTCTGACTTTCTTCATTGACCCACTGGTCATTCAGGAGCATATCGTTTAGTATCCATGTGTTTGTATAGTTTCCAAAATTCGTCTTGTTATTAATTTCTAGTTTTATTTGTTTTTGATCAGAGAAGATGTTTGATATTATTTCAATTGTTTTGAATGTTGTAAGACTTGTTTTTTGACCTAACATATGTTCTATCTTTGAGAATAATTTATGTGTTGAGGGGAAGAATGTGTATTGTGCAGCCGTTGGATAAAATGTTCTGAATGTATCTGTTAGGTCCATTTGTTAGATAGTGCAGATTAAGTTGGATGTTTCTTTGCTGATTTTCTGTTGGGGAGGTGTGTCCATTGCTGCAAGTGGGATGTTGAACTGTGTAACTTTTATTGTATTTGAGTCTATCTCTCTCTTAGCTTTGATAATATTTGCTTTATATGTCTAAGTGTTCTAGTGTTAGGTGCATATGCATTTGCAATCAATCTATTCTCCTGCTGAATTGACCCCTTTATCATTGTATAATGATACTCTTTGTCCTCTTTTACAATTTTTTTCTTGAAATCTATTTTGTTTGTTAAAAATATAGCTGCTCTAGTTGTTTCTTTGGTTTCCTTTGGCATGGAATATCTGTTTCCATGCCTTTATTTTCTGTCAATGTGTTTCTTTACAGGTAAAATGTGTGTCTTGCAGGCAACAGATTATTGTGTCTTGTCTTTTCATCCATTCAGCTACGCTGTGTCTTTTGATGGAAAAGTCTAGTCCGTTTACATTCAATGTTATTATTGATTGGTTGGGACTTACTCCCTCCATTTTGTTATTTATTTTCTGGCTGTTTTGTGGTCTTATCTTTCTTTTTTCTTTCCTTCGTGTCTTTTAGTAAAGGTGATTTTCTATGGTGGCATGCTTTAATTTCTTGCTTTTTATTTTTTGTGTATACTTTGTATGTTTTTTTGATCTGAGCTTACCATAAGACTTATGAATACTATCTTGTAGCCTATTATTTTAAACTGATGGCAACTTAACATTGATGGAATAAACAAGCAAACAAACACACAAAAAATAAAACTAATAAAAACTCTACACTTCATTCTCCCACGGTTTCACATTTTGTTGTTTCGCTTTATATCTTGTTGTACTGTCTACGTCTTGAAAAGTTGCTGTAGCTATTATTTTTGATTTGTTCATCATTTAATCTTTCTACTTAAGAGTAGTTTACACACTACCATTATATGTGCTAGTATCCTGTATTTTCTGTGTGCTTCGTCTTCCTAGTGTGTTTTGTACCTTCAGATGATTTCTTATTGCTTGCTTACATTCTTTACTTTCAGTTGCAATAATTCCCTAGCGTTTCTTGTAGGACAGGTCTGGTTTTGATGAAATTTCTCAGCTTTCGTTTTTCTGGGAAGATCATTATTTCTTTTTCATAATTTAAGGATATATTTACCAGATATACTACTATAGGGTAAAAGGTTTTTTCTTTCTTCACTTTAAATATGTCATGACACTCTCTCCTGGCCTGTAAGGTTTCCACTGAAAAGTCTGGGGTCTGTTGTATGGAGCTCCATTGTATGTTATTTGTTTCTTTTCAATTGCTGCTTTTAGGATCCTTACTAGATCTGTGACCTTTGAGGATCTGATTATTAAATGACATGAGGTAGTCTTTGAGTTTAATCTGCTTGGTGTTCTATGACCTTGTACTTGAATTCTGATATCTTTCTCTAGGTTTGGGGAGTTCTCAGATATTATCCATTTGTTAAACTTTCTACCCTCATCTCTTTCTCTACCTCCTCTTTAAGGCTAATAACTCTTAGATTGGCCCTTTTGAGGCTATTTTCTATATCTTGTAGTTGTGCCTCATTGTTTTTTATTCATTTTCTTTTGGTCTTCTCTGACCGTGTATTGTCATATAGCCTGTCTTCAAGCTGACTAATTTTTTCTTTTGCTTGATCAATTCTGCTATTAAGGGACTCATATTCTTAAGCATCTCAGTTGCGTTTTTCAACTCTAGATTTCGTGCTTGATTCTATTTAATTATTTAAATCTCTGTTAAATTTATCTGATAGAATTCTGTGTTATCTTGAATTTCTTTGAATTTTCTCAGTACAGCTATTTTGAATTCTCACATATCTCTGTTTCTCCAGGACTGGTCCCTGGTGCTTTATTTAGCTTATTTGCTGAGGTCATGTTTTCCTAGATGGGGTTGATGCTTGTAGATGTTTGTTGGTGTTAGGGCATTGAAGAGTTAGGTATTTATTGTAGTATTTACAGTCTGGGCTTCTTTGTGCCTATCCTTGTTGAGAAGGCTTTCCATCTATTTGAATGGACTTGTGCCCCAAGCTCAACAGCACTGGATTTGCAGACTCTTAGAGGTACTGACTTGGTGGGAAGAAATCTATGGGTTATCTGGAATAAACTCTTTCTTTTATCTTACTGTCTCTCAAACAAATGGAGTGTTTCTCTCTATGCTGAGCCACCTGGAACTAGGAGGGTGCCCTATTTTACTTTGGCTGGGCTGATATCCAATATGCAAGACAAAGTCCTCTTCACTCTTCACTCTAGTCTCCTTAAGCAGAAGGAAGTGGTTGCATTTGTTGCGGAGGGAATCACTGCCTGGGGTTGGGGGAAGGATGGTGCAAGCACTCTGCTAGCCATGCCAGCTGGTGTCTTCCTAGGTCATATGCCGCCCTAGTCTACTGGCTCTAAGTGCACCCTAGCACTAGGAGTTGCAGTTCTTGTGTCCAAGGCATGCCTTTACAGTTTATCTAGGACCCCAAAGCACTTTGGACCATGGTGGCAAGGCCTACTGAGAAACTCAAATTCTGACTGCTGGGTAGCTGATTCTCTTCTGGCTATGGCTGGTCCAGCTGCTCCCTCCATGCACAGGCACTGGCTGAGCCTAGCATTTCTTTATTCTCCTCTATGACAGGGCAGCACTAAGTCCAGTGTAAAGCCCCCCAGTCACTACATGATATGGTTCCCTTATATGGTTTGGCTGTGTCATCTTGAATTCCTGCATGTTGTGGGAGGAACCCACTGGGCAGTAATTTAATCACGGGGTCAAGTCTTTCCTGTGCGGTTTTCATGATAGTGAATAAGTCTCACGAGCTCTGATGGTTTTAAAAAGAGGAATTCCCCTGCATAAGCTCTCTCTTTGTCTGCTGCCATCCATGTAAGATATGACTTGCTCTTCCTTACCTTCTGTGATGATTGTGAGGCTTCCCCAGCCATATGGAACTGTTAAGTCCAATTAAACCTCTTTGTTTTTTAAATTGCCCAGTCTCAGGTATGTCTTCATCAGCAGCGTGAAAACAGGCTAATACGCTTGCCCTTCCCAAAGTGCAGACTCTCTGTGCTGTCCTGCTTCTGGGGAATGGTGAATAGGTGGTGTCTGTGATTCAAGACAATCTCTCCTACCCTCTTCAATACCTCTTTCAATGATATGAAGTTAAAACCAGGTACTGTGATGCTTACCTGATTTTTGGTTCTTGTGACAGTGTTTTTCTGTGTGCATATAGTTGTTAAAATGTAGTGTCCCAGCGAGGGAAATGAAGGTGTAGGCTTCTATTCTGCCACCTTGCTCCACCCCCTCAGCATTCCTTTTTCTTGCTCTTTTTCTTTTTCTTTTTTTTATTGGACTAATTACAAAAGCTTGTTTTCATGTGTTACTCATGTACTTTAAAAAAAATGTTCCAGAGTTGTCCTGTCCATAATCATACTGTGAGTCAACCTTGGGCACAGCTACCAAAATTGAAAAGTCTTTGAGGTGGAATGCATAGAAATAGATTTTAGGGTTCTGAGGAGTTTGCCTAAGGGCTGCCTAGGGGAGGTGGAGACTGAGGGAGAGGCTGAGAAAATGAAATTCTTGGCCCCCGCTCCATTTCAGCCAGAACGCCCAGTTTTTATGTTTATTAAAGTGCCACATGAGATGTTACTTAAAAATAAACCACGGAGGTGGAGCTGCTGTTAGAAACAATGCTTTGAAATTCACTAACCCAGAATAAGAACGGTGTTGGTCTCCACTTTGCTTTTCTCTGACCATTCCTAGGGGCCAGGTTTATTTCTTGGCTTTTCACCCGAGTGTGGAAATCAATGCAGTGAATGCACTCCAAGGAAAGCACCGAGGATGGTGAAGGTACTGAAAACTAGAGAGATTGGTCAGTAAAGCCAGGCTTGGAAAGCCTTAATTATTTGAAGGGCTCTCAGGTGAGTAGATTAGTTCTTCATAGCACTGGAGTCAGGACTAAAACCTGGGGTAAATGGAGATTTCAGAGTTGTCCAAAGATAAAATGGGTTGCCTCGGGAAGCAGTAGGATCCCCATAACTGGAGATGTGTAGGCAGAAACTCTTTGTCTATGATGTTTGTGGCAGATATTTCAACAACAGATGAGGATTTGACTAGAGAACCTCCAAGGATCTCTAAACACAAATATTGTTTAGTTCCTATGATTCAGAATATATGTTGGACACTGGAAATATATAAATGATTGAGAGAGACATTTATTTCCACTCTCAATGAAAAAGCAAATAAGATACACAAACAAGTAAACTTTTAAATTTTAAATATTGCTCTGAGGACAAGAGAATATGGTGATGTGATAAAGAGTAACTGGAAGTGGGGACATTTTTAGATAGGAATTCAAGGAAGCACCGTCTGAAGAGGTATCTTATCTGAGGCCTGAGGGTGAGAAGGAGCCGTTTATGCAAAAATATTCTGGGCAGAGAGAACAGAACATAGTAATAGCACTAGAAAGCTGTTGCAGAATTTAAAACAGGATAATTCTGTGATCTGATTTAGGATTTACAATGATTTTTTTTTAAAAAGAATTACACACCAAAACCAAATGATATTTATTCCAGGTATGCAAGATTGGTTCAACATTTGAAAGTCAGTTAGTGTAATAAATCACATCAAGAGGCTATAAAGGGGAAATTATATGATTATATCAATTGATGCAGAAAAGGGAATTACAAAATTCAACAACCATTCTCAATAAAAACTCTAAGCACACTAGGAATAGAGAGAACTTCTTCATCTTTATAAAGAATATCTACAAAAAAATCCTACAGTGAACATCACACTTACTGCTGAGAAACTGAATATTTGGCCGTATCTTAATACAAGCCAAGTAAGTCCTGCTTTACTACTGGTATTTAATACATGCTGTAAGTCCTAGCAAGTTCAGTAAGACAAGAAAGGGAAATAAATACAAGGTATACAGATTTCAAAGAAGGACTAAATCTGTCTTTGCTTGCGAATGACGTGATTGTCTATGTGGAAAATTCCAAAGAATGAAACAAAAAAGCAAAACAAGACCCTCCTGAAACAAATCTGTGAGTATAGCGAGGTCACAGGATACAGAGTTATTATATGAAAGGCCATTGTTTTACTTTATAGCAATAAAGAGTGGTAATTTGAAATACAAAATTTATAATAGCCATTCATAATTGCACATGAAAATGAAATAATTAGGTACAAATCTAACAAAGTATGTGTGGAACCTATATGTGGAAAACTATAAAACTCTAAAGAAATTGAAGGAAATATAAATAAATGGAGAGATATTTTGTGTTCATGGATTGGAAAGCTCAATATTTTAATATAATTTTTTTCCAACTTGATTTATAGATGCAACACACCCTCAATCAAAATTCTGTAAGCTATTTCATCATATTGAAAAAAGGAATCTAAGTTTATATGGAAAGATAAAAGATCTAAAATAGCTATATTATAATGTAGAAAAGCAATAAAGTTGGAAAACTCAACCCAATTTCAAGATTTGCTATACAGCTAAAATAATCAAGGCTGTATGGGATTGGAAAAAAATAGACACATAGACAAATGGAACAGAATAAAGAGCCTAGAAATAGACTACAAATATAGTCAATAAATCTTCAACCAGGAAGCAAAGGCAATTACATTTAGAAAGAATAGTTTTTTCAACAAATGATACCAAAACTATTGGATATACATATGAAAATGTATCTAGGCACAAATTTAATATATTGCACATAAATTAACTCAAAATGGATCATTGATTAGTGTATAACTCAAATTTCTAATACTTCTAGAAGAAAACGTAGGAGAAAATATAGGTGACAGGGTTTGGCAATGAGTTTTTATTTTTATTTTTGGTTAATTACTTAATTACTTTATTTATTTGTTTTAGAGACAAGGTCTCTCTCTGTCACCCTGGCTGGAGTGCAGTTCTCACACTTATAGCTCGTTGTACCTCAAATTCCTGGGTTCAAGTGATCCTCTTGTCTCAGCCTCCCTGGCATTTTAGACTACAGTTGCACCACCATGCCTGGATTGGTAATGAGTTTTCAAATACGAAACCAAAAGCATGATCCATAAAAGAAAAAATTGAAAAGTACAAATTATGAAAATGTTGACCATTGTGACATACCTTGCTAAAATATCTTTATATTGTATATAATGTATTAAGTTATTTTCCAGTATCTTTCTTTAGGTACACATCTACAGATTTCCTTCAATTTTCAATCTGGAAAGCGGCAGTGGCACTTGTATACATTTCTGTGTTAGCTCAGGCTCGCATAACAAAACCCAGTAGTCTGGGTGGTTTAAAAACAGAAAATAATTTTCTCACAGTCTGGAGGCTGGGAAGTGCATAATCAAGGTACTAGCTTTTTGGGCTCCGTTGAAGGTTCTCTTCTTGGCTTATAGAGGGCTGCCTTCTCTATGTGTTCTCACAGGGTAGAGAGCTCTGGTATCTCTTTCTCTCCTTATAAGGGCACTAATGCTATCAAATTAGGGCTCCTCCCTGATGACTTCATTTAAACATAATTACTTCCTGAAAACACTATCTCCAAATACAGTACAGTCACACTGAAGGTTACAGCTTTAACATATGAATTTTGGGGGTCACGATTCAGCCCATAGCAATTTCCATTTGATCTTTTATAATAATACTTATTTGCATTTTTTAGACAACAAGCTTTGAGCTTTGCAAAAAAGCACACTAAAACCACACACTTAGAATTTTTGGCTGTGGCTCAAAGGACATTATTAGAATTCTGATTCAGCATAGGAGCGCGGGTGTCTTTGGGAACGTGTTTGTTGTGAGCCATATTTTTTTGTACATCATGTTACATATTCTTGGGGATAATTCTCCTTCATGAAACCCAAACCAGTTTGTAATAGGAACTTACTAGATTGATAGTCAATGCAGTTTGAACCAACAGAAGGAACAAAGAAAAATTACACTCTAAATTCAGAAAAAAAATTAAAACACATAATAAAAAATTTATAACAAAAAATTATAACAACTATCCTTCTTTCCTGAGAATTTTATATCATGGTGTTAAATTTATTTAGATTCTCACAGTTAAATAAGAGTCATGTGCTTTTTTTTTATCAGCACGAAGTATTGGCTGTTCTAACACAAAAAATATGGGATATTTAGGAAACTTTATATGATTCAGGGTCACACATCCCTTTTTCTAATGACTTTGGTTAATACTTCCTTTTACTTTAGAAATATATAAGTAATAGACTTCTAGCTAAATGGCCATTTTAACGCAAGGACATGGGTATCTAATTTTCAAAATTTAGATAATTAATTAGGCATAAATATATCTGAATTAATTCTGGGACCCCTGATATTTCAATCCTACTGCAATTTTGAATTCAGAGAAAAATTATATATAACCTAGAAGTAAAATTTATACTTTCATCTCCCCAAGTCCATGTAAGGAAAACTTACAGCCTACAGAGTACATTTATTGAATCCTCTTGCATTCTCTCTGCAAGTGTCCTGCAGCCTTAAGCTGTTTCAAATTATCTCACTCTCTAATTCTTACTCTGACCTCCCTACCAAACATTCACCTGTATTTAGCTCCCTTGTCTGTTCAGTCGGTCTTTTCCAATTCTCATTCTCTCTTAGGTGTCTGTTATCCACACTCCTTCTGTTATATGCATTCATCTCTCTCATATCTTTGATGAGCATTGGAGAGGATCTGGAATCTCTCTGACAGCAGTGATGCATGGAGGACCTGAGGAGGTGGCATGAATGGCTGTCAGTCCCTGCATTTGGATAAGAGAGGCTGCATAGTATTGGGAGACTTGGCATAGGTAGTCTTTTTTTTCACTCCTAGCAGTGTCTGAGTTCATTGGTTTATTTACTACCCCCCACAGTATTAAACATGCTCTCCACCACTGTATGATTTTTCAGTACTCAGGAAACACTACAACCTGTGTGACAGCTAAGCGTTCACCAAACATTAGCCCTTTTTGAATGGTCTATTAAATCACCAGGTAAAATGCACATACATTTTAATTAAGAATATTTTCACCATAATAGTCTACATTAAATAAAAATTCTTTGTTCCATTCCAACATGACAACTTGCTGAAAGCTTGAGGTTCCAACCGACCTCACACCTTAAAAGTATAAATAGTTCTTGAAAATATCTGGGTCACCTGATGACAACACAAACATAAAGAAAATAGAAAATAATAAAGAAGTTCTGTGAGACTACTATATAGAGATTCTGCTGCTTTTTGTTCCCTAATTATTGAAATGAGACTCTTGCATTTGCTCTTGCTTGATCCAGACTGTGTTCAGAAACCACTCTCCTGTGATTAATGTTCTTAATCACATTTTTGAAATCGATGCAACAGATGCCTCTTATTGTTTTGAAACTGTATATTTTAAATTGAAATTTACTTTAATCAAGTATGAATAGCACTAAATATTTTTATCCTGGCATTATGTATAATAAATTAAAAAACAAATGGCTCATACGGTATTTATTGACACCTATATAATTAATTGAAACAGGCTGATAAGAAGGTGGTGTTTCCTTTCCGAAAACGTCCTACTACAAAGTCATGAATTGGCAAAATATTACTTAGCAATGTTTCAAATGCCTCATACGACATAATCTTTATGTTTTCCCAGCTGATGTACTGTGAAAGGAAAATAAGCCTCAAGACCCCCAAATCACTGAACCAAAAGGAAAAGTCAACCTGGGAACTGTGTCAGACAAACCTGCTTCCCATTTTTTTCTTAAGTAAAATAGCTTAGCTGTAAAGATAAAACAGCTACATACCTCTCTCACAATTTGCCCACAAAGAAATTCCTTGTGGGCATCAAGGTTTTTACCTAAAACACTGCTGTTGAATTTCAGTCTGGCAATGTAAATTGATAGCTTATCATCATGAGTGCAGGACAAAGGACAGAACTCAAAGTCATCCCTCTGCTGACCTGAGAGGAATGGATATCTGATACTTTGCACTGCCGGATTGTGTATGTAAAAATGCAGATTCACTGAGCAAGACTAAGGCATAAATGACATTTCCTCTACTCTGCTCTCACATGTAAATTGTGTATTTATTAAAAGGCTAATCAGAGACTCAAAAGAATGCAACCATTTGTCTCTTATCTACCTATGACCAAGATGACACTTCCCCACCCTCCCCCCAACCTTTGAGTTGTCCCGGCTCTCCACACCAAACCAATGTGTGTATCTTACGTATACTGATTGATGTATTATGTCTCCCTACAATGTATAACGCCATGCTGTGCCCCAACCACCTTAGGCATACATCATCAAGACCCCCTGAGGCTGTGTCACAGGCACGTCCTTAACTTTTGCAAAATAAACTTTCCAAATTGATTGAGACTTATCTGATATTTCTCACTCACAATACTTAATAGCACTTCCAGTTTCTCTGGCACGAGGAGGTAATCTTTGTAAAGAAAATATAGGTAATTTTTCTGGATACTCCTTGATTCTTAGTGAATAATTAAGAAGACTAATAGCATCAGATAGGTGTAGTAGAAGTCAATGAAATGGAAGTAGAAGAATGGAACCAGCCAACTCTCAAATCAATCGTTTTAGACCCTATGATTCTTGGTATTATTGATAGAAATTAATCATCATGTAGAAAACAAAATGACAATACCTTTTGCCATTATTTTAAAGCTTTCACTGAATATTTATCTGATATAGATAAGTGATAGATTTCAATCTGATAGTCCAAAGCCTAAATTCTATGTCCCAGAATTTTCCACGTCATTAACTTTAGAAGGTTAACTGTCCTTTAACTCTCCCTGAGGAGTACAGATTTCTCATCCCCACTTCTTGTATATTTATGTCTAAGTAGCTGTGGATTTTATATGCATTTAAAAATCTTTGCCTCTTTTAGGCTTTTCTTAGGGTCCAATTTCTCTTAAGAGCAAAAGTGTCTCTTCACAATAAAATCATAGTTGTATATTGACTCACACACATATGCACACACATGCACACACATACACACATACACACATGAATTTATTGAGAAAAGAGTATTTTAAAAGGTATTCTAAAAGATTAGAAGCACAAAATTATATATCTAAAGTATCAGTGCTATATAGGACCTGTACCCATTTTTGTAACTCATTGTTTCTGTAGAAGGAATTCTGTCATTTCCTTATTTCATGTTTTTATAACAATGTCAATCTTTCTAATTCTTATAAATTAAAAACTCTGGATTGTGCTATGATCACATTCAATTTAAAATAATTTAAGTGCATTATTTTTATTGAAACATGGTTTCTCAACCTTGGCACTATTAACATTTTGGGCTGGAAGATTCTTATTGTAGGAAGATGTCCTGTGCTTTGTAGGATGTTTTGCAGCATCCCTGGCTTTTACCCAGTAGATCCCAGGAGAATCCCTCAGTGGTGACAACCAAAAATGTTGGCTTGACAGTTGTCCCTGGGGGGCAAAGTCACTCCTAGTTGGAAATCACTGCCTTATTTAAAAGAAAGGTGTTAAAAATATTTGATTATTTGTCATAATTAATATGTGACATTATTAATAATAATAATGTCCACATTTGGGTGGCCCACTGTGGATGTGTTCCAATAGAAATCAATACAACTTGTTTCCATTTAATAGATATTTCTCAATTTTAGTGAATTTTACAGAAATAAATGCAAAATCTAAAGCACAATCAAATAATCTTCACTTTTGGATTAATATTTTGAGGGCATTTAAACCTCTCTCTCTTTATGTATGCCTTTTCCCCTCTTTGTTTTATATATTAAGGTAGGAGGACATGATTTCATTGTCTCTGCATAGCTTATTGATGACATCTGCTGCTTTGCCCTCAGCACCTCACAGAAATTTCAAGGCAAATTAATGTCCAGATGGTTTTATCTGTACAAAAAACTTTTCTAGATACACAGCCTATTTTAGCATAGTATCTTATGTCCTAGAGGGAAAGCAAAGTAATTTAATGCCATTAGGCAGAGTAAAACTTAGAAAATATGATCTATTTATTCTTTAAAATTCTCTTGGAGTTTTGCATCTTCTTTCACTTCTATGTAATGCATCATCCCTTTGCAATGCTCTTCTCTAGTTAATATTGACTGCTATGAATATTACATTCTTTCTCATTATATTTTTGTGAAACATTATTCAAGCAACTTTCCAAGCCAATTTAGTTTTATATAAAGAAGATATATCTATATTTAAGAAGCAGATACATAGAAATATATATTTACTAAATCTAAATTTAAAACTCTAAAATTGTTGCACAAATAAATATTTTTATTAAAAATGTTGTTATGATAAAATAAACATAAAATTCCCATCCTAGCCATTTTAAGTGTGTACTTCAGTAGTGTTGTGTTCACACTGTTGTGCAACCAATCTCCAGAACTTTTTCATTTTGCAAAACTGAAAGTCTGTACCTATAAATCAACAACTCTCCATTTCCTCCTCCTGTCAGCTCCTAGCCAGAAGGACCATTCTATCTTCTGTCTCTATGATTTTGATTACTCTAAGTACCTCATATATGTGGAAGCATACTGTATTTGTCTTTTTGTGACTCCGTTATCTTATTTAGCATAGCGTCTTCAATGTTCATCTATGTTGTAGCATGTGTCAGAATTTCCTCCTTTTTAAAGGCTGAATAATATCCCATTGTAATGGTATACCACTTTTTTTGTTCATTCATCTGTGAATGGATATTTGGGATGCCTTCACCTTTGGATTTATTGTAAATAAAGTTATGATCATGGTGTACAAATACTTCTTCAAGACCCTGCTTTTGATTCTTTTGGCTGTATACCCGGATGTTAAATTGCTGGATCATACTATATTAATTCATTTTAATATGAATTTTTCATATGTATTATTCTCTAGCCAGCTTTCTAAAATAGTATTACCTGGATGCTTTCCATGTAAGCACTTACATATCCACATTATTCTTTAAATTGCTGCACAATATTCCACTACATCTGTTTACTGTGATTTATTTCCCTGATAACTCTTTGAGAGACATTTAGCTGTTTTTAATGTAAAATCGACAATGCTGCACTGAACATTCTTATACATGTCTCTTTGCACACATGTGAGAATATACAAATTTCTAAAAGTAGAATAGCTTTTGACCCAGCTATTCTATTTTTCCTTGTAATAGACATTGACAGAAGACCCTTTAAAGAGGCACACTGATTTTACATTTTCACCCAGAGGATATGAGTGGGAAATTTTAAAACTTGTCTTTCCATTCCATTTTTGAATTTTCAGGAAGGTTTTTAATTAGTTTGCTAGGCAAAATAGTTTTTTAATTTACAAATAATAATTGCATATATTTATGGGGTACACAGTGATGTTTTGATACATATAATGAATAGTAATCCGACCAGGGTAATTGCATATCCACCAGCTCAAGCGTTTATCATTTCTTTGGGAATGTTTAATGTCCTGTTTGAAACTATATAATATATTTGATAGCTATTTGAAACTATGTAACATATTATTGTTAACTATAGTCATTCTACAATGGTATAGAACAGTAGAACTTATTCCTCTATTGAGCCAAATTTTGTATCCTTTAACAAATCCCTCCCTATAACCCCATTTCCCTACATTTTCCAGCTCTGCCCAAAACAGTCTACAGATTCAATGCAATCTCTTTAAAAATAACAATGACATTACACACACACACACACACACACACACAAACATCTAAAAATTTGTTGAAACCACAAAAGACCCCAAAGAGCCAAAACAATCTTGAACAAAAAAGAACAAAGCTGAAGGCATCAATCGTACTACCAGACTTCAAAATATACCACAAAGCTGTAGTAACCAAAACAGTGTGATATTGGCATTAAAAGCAGACACATGGACCAATGAAAGAGACTAGAGAAGCCAGAAATTAATCCACATATCTACAGCCAACTGATATTTGAAAAGGCACCAAGAATATTAATTGGAGAAAGGAAGTTTCTTCAGGAAATTATGGTGGGAAAACTGGGTATCCAGAAGAATGAAAGTAGACCTCTACCTCCCATGCTATGCAAAAATCAACTCAGAATGGATCAAAGACCTAAATGTAAGATTTGAAACTATAAAACTACTATAATAAAGCATAGGGGATTTGTGGACATTGGTCTGGGAAAATTTTTATGAATAACACCTCAAAAGCACAGACAATGAAAGCAAAAATAAACAATTGGGACCCTATCAAACTACAAACCTTCTGCACAGCAAAGGAAACAACAGAATAATAGGCGACCGACAGAATGGGAGAAAATATTTGCAAACTATTTATCCAATAGGGGGTTACTATCCAGAATATATAAGAAACTCAAACACCTCAACAGCAAAAATCCAAACATTCCCCTGATTAAAAAATGGTCAAATAATGTGAATAAACATTTCTCAGAAAAAGATACACAAATAGCCAAGAAAAATTGCACAACATCCTAATCATCAAGGACATGCAAGTCAAAACCACCATGAGTTAACATTTCACCCCAGTTAGGATGGCTACCATGAAAAAGATAAAAAACAGCAAATGCTGGTGAGGGTGCAGGGTAAGGGGAACTCATATAGACTTCTGGTGAGAATGTAAGCTAGTACAACTATGGAGAACAGAATGGAGATTCTTCAAAAAAGTAACAATATTAATAGAACTACTGCATGATTCAGCAATCTCACTTCTGGGTATTTATCCAAAGGAGAAGAAATCAGTATATTGAAGAGATACCTGCACCCTCATGTTTATTGCAGCACTATTCACAGTAGCCAAGATACGGGATCAACATAGGTGTCCAAAAACCGATAAATGAATAAAGAAAATATGACTTATATACACCATAAAATATTATTCAGTCTTCTTAAAGAATGAAATTCTGTCATTTGTGGCAATGTAGATGGAACTGGAGGATGGTATGTTAAGTGAATTAAGCCAGGAATGGGAAGTTAAAATTCCACATGTTCTCACTCATATATATAAGCTAAAAACAGTTGATCTCACTGAAGTAAAAAGTATAACAAATAAATATTTTTGTTTGAGTAATATTTTAAATATTTTTCTAATTGCTTGTGTTCATTTTATAAAGATGAGTAATGGTAGTAAATTTAATAAAGAAAATAAAAATTATCCATAAATCAACACAAATAACTACTAACTGTAATCATAATGACTGTTGAGCTCACTGTAAAAATAAAATTTCTATACACACACACACACACACATATATATATACACACACACTATACTTGCCATGTGTATAGAAGATACTTATAAACCAGTGAAATAATGGGTGTTTTACTTTACATATGTAATCTTGGTATTTCTCTGTGAGAGAGATATTTATTGGAAGTGTGTCATATTCCTCTTGGAAATAATATAGCAAATCTCTAATTTTGCTGTAGAATTTTCTGATTATTCTAAAAATACAATATTCTCATATGTTTGGGAAGGAGATACAAAACTATACCTAAACATCATATAAAAATGCTTAAGGAAACAAGCATTGTGTTTCTGAAGAAATGAGTAGTAAATCTTGTTCAGTGTCCAGCTACCACCTCTGAATCACTATCCTTTATCCTGTAATTAGATCTGTGAAAACTGGAAAAAGTACACTAAAAATAAGTAAATAAATAAGTGGTGTCAGCTGTATGTTTCACACAGCAATTTATTTGGTTACTTATTATTTTTGCTTGTTTGGTTGGCTTGGTAATGAAAAATGGCAACATATATGCAGATTTTCTGAATAAGTATTTCTAATACTTATGAAAAATCTACCTGGAAAAGCAGTGGCTGCCTGAATTGTTAATCATGAGTTCTTTGGACAGAAGCATTTCTTTTTCCATCATGATGAGACTTAAGAGTTTCTGCATAGTATAGGCTCAAGGAGAAGGTATGTGCGTCATCAGTCTGACTGAGTTATGGCGGGAACCATTTAGAAAGCAATGCTGCTGCACATGTAGGAACTGCTTAAGTGATGTATGTGTATAATCTTCATATCTCCAATGACTTTTCTCTTCTGGCAAAAGTTAGTGTTTATATCATTTTTTGATTTTATGCTCAGACAATTCATGTCTTTTCTTATTATGCAAACTGATAGATTTTGCTTTGAAAAAGAATAAAGTGCATTCAAAAAAATCTACTTTCAATTTTGCTGTGTGTGGTTTAAGTTACCAAGTATTGTTTGTATTACTGAATGTTCAGCACTATTGCAGTTATATATTAAAATGATTTGCCTAAGCATGTTGCAGTTAAACCCTGTTAAAATGGAATTTTGTGGAGAGTACTGTACCCTTCTGATAATTCAGTTTTAACAGTGTAATGGGAAAACATTGTTTATGCTATAGAATTATTCACTCAGGACATTAAAGTGCAATGAGAAAATTGTTACCTCTAGTAAAATTTATGACAATGTGGTATCTAGAAATGCTTGATAAACCCCAAAGAGAATTATTTCTTACTTGGTAGATAACTATAGTATATACTTGTAAATTTTTCAAAAGTAAATTCGCAAGTAACTAAAATCACAGGATCTTTATGAAATTATATTTGCATATAATGAAATGAACAACAATAGAGGTACTTGTTTGGTCCTAAATTAATCATCGCCATTTATAGATAATATAACTAGAAATAGTTATTGATAGTTTTGGATAGTAGGTTAGAATAATTTTATATCACTCCTAATTTTTACATTCTTTTTGTTGTAAGGATATTCAACTATAAAAGTAAAACTTAGAAAAACAGAAAACCTAAAAAGGAGAAATCAGAAAGAAGGTAAAGCATGCTATTTTTAAAATTTTTAATGTTTAATATTTGTGAGTACATAGAAGGTATATATATTTATGGATTACATGAGCTATTTTGATCTAAGCATGCAATGCATAAAAATGACAGTAGAGTAAATGGGATATTTATCACCCCAAACATTTATCTTTTGTGTTACAAACAATTGAATTATACTCTTACATTATTTAAAAATGTACAGTTAAATTATTGTTGACTACAGTCACGGTCTTATTCATCCTTTTTAATGAAATTTTTATGTCCACTAACCATCCCCACCTGTCCTCACACCCCCACTACCCTTCCCAGCTTCTGGTAACCATCCTGCTAATCTTTATCTGTATTAGTTTAGTTGTTTTAATTTTTAGCTCCCACAGATAAGCGAGAACAGGCAAAGTGTGTCTTTCTGTGCCTGGCTCATTTTGCTTAATATAATGCTCTCCAGTTCCATCCACGTTGTTGCAATTGACAGAATCTCATTCGTTTTTATGGCTGAATAATACTCCACTGTGTATATGTACCACATTTTCTTTACCCATTCATCAGTTGCTGAACGCTTAGTTTGCTTCCAAATCTTGGTTATTGTGAATAGTGCTGCAGTAAACATGGGAGTACAGATACCTCTTGGATATACTGATTTCCTTTCTTCTGTGTATATGTCTAGAAGGTGGGATTGCTGGATCAAATGGTAGCTCTATTTTTAGTTTTTTGAGGACCCTCCAAACTATAAGCTCCATACTGATTATAGTAATTTACATTGCCATGAACAGGGTACAAGGGTTCCCCTTCACCACATCTGCAAGCATTTGTTACTTCCTGTCTCTTGGATAAAAGTCATTTTAACTGGGGTGAGATGATTTGTCATTGAATTTTGATTTGCATTTCTCTGCTGATTAAAGATGTTGAGCACCTTTTCATGTGCTGCTTTGGTATTTGTATGTCTTTTTTTTGAGAAATGTGTATTCAGATTTTTTGCACATTTTTCAATCAGATTATTAGACTTTTTCCTATAAAATTGTCCAAGACCCTTATATATACTGGTTATTAATCCCTTGGCAGAAGAGTCATTTGCAAATATTTTCTCCCATTCTTTGGGTTGTCTCCGCACTTTGTTGATTGTTTTCTTTGTTGTGCAGAAGCTTTTAAACTTGATTTGATCCTATTTTTCCATGTTTGCTTTCAATGCCTGTGCTTGTTGGGTATTACTCAAGAAATCTTTGCCACTGCAATGCCCTGGAGAGTTTTCCCAATGTTTTCTTGACATAGTTTCATAGTTTGAGGTCTTAGATTTAAGTCTTTAATCCATTTTGATTTGATTTTTGTACATGGTGAGATTTAAGAGTCTAGTTTCATTTTTCTGCATATGAATATCAAGTGTTCCCAGCACCATTTACTGAAGAGACTTATCTTTTTCCCAGTGTATGTTCTTGGCACTTTTGTCAACAATAAGTTCACTGTTGGTTTTTAGACTTATTTCTGGGTTCACTATTTTGTTCCACTGGTATATGTGTCTATTTTTTTTTTTTTTTTTTTTTTTTTTGAGACAGAGTCTCACTCTTTCACCCAGGCTGGAGTGCAGTGGCGCGATCTGGGCTCACTGCAGGCTCCGTCCCCCAGGGTTCACGCCATTCTCCTGCCTCAGCCTCCCGCGTAGCTGGGGCTACAGGGGCGTGCCACCTCGCCCAGCTAATTTTTTGTATTTTTAGTAGAGACGGAGTTTCACCGTGTTAGCCAGGGTGGTCTCTATCCCCTGACCTCGTGATCCGCCCGCCTCAACTCCCCAAAGTGCTGGGATTACAGGCGTGAGCCAGCGCGCCTGGCCTATGTGTCTATTTTTATGTCAGAACTATGCTGTCTTGGTTACTGTAGCCCTATGGTTAATTTGAAGTAAATTAATACGATTCATACAGTTTTTTTGCTGAGGATAGCTGTGGCTATCTTCTATCTTTTGTGCTTCCATATAAATTTTAGGATTTTAAAAATTACTGTAAAGAATATCATTTGGTGTTTTGTTAGAGATTGCATTAAATTTGTAGATTGATTTGAGTAGAATGGACATTTTAACAGTGATTCTTCCAATCCATGAACATGAAATATCTTTAAAATTTTTTTTTGTCCTTTTCAATTTCAGGAGTAAATATTTTATATTTTTCATTTTAGAGATACTTTACTTCTTTGAATATGTTAATTCCTAGATTTTTAGTTTTATTTGTAACTGTTGTAAATGGGATTACTTCCTGATTTCTTTTTTAGATTGTTTGCTGTTGGCATGTAGAAATGCTACTGATGTTTGTATATTGATTTTGTATCCTGCAACTTTACTGAATTTGTCAGCTTTAATAGGTTTTGTTGGAGTCTTTAGGTTTTTCCAAGTATAAGATAATCTCATCTACAAACAACAATAATTTGACTTCCTTTTCAATTTGGATGATGCCCTTTATTTCTTTCTCTTGTCTCATTGCTCAAGCTAGGACTTCCAGTACTGTGTTCAATAACAGTGGTGAAAGTGAGTATCCCTGCCTTGTTCCAGGTCTTAGAGGAAAAGCTTTCCATTTTTTCCCCATTCAGTATGATACTAGCCATGGGTCTGTTGTATACAGCTTTTCATATGTTGAGGTATGTTCCATATATACCCAGTTTTTGAGGGTTTTTATCATGAAGACATGTTGAATTTTATATAGTTCTTTTTCACCATCAATGGAAATGACCATATCGATTTTATCCTTTATTCTGTTGATATGACATATCACATTGATTGATTTGCATATGTTGAACCATCCTGGAATCCCTGTAATAAATTTCAATTGATCATGATGATGATCTTTTTAAATGTATTACTGAATTAGGTTTGCTAGTATTTTGTTGAGGACTTTTGAATTAATATTCATTAGAGATACTGGCCTGTAGTTTTCTTATTCTAATGTATCTTTTTCTGGCATTGGTATCAGGCTAAGACTGGCCTTGTAGAAGTTTTTTCTCTTCCTCTGTATTTTTGCAATAGTTAGAGTAGCACTGGTATTAATTCTTCCTTAGATGTTTGGTAGGATTCAACAGTGAAGCCATCAGGACCAGGGCTTTTCTTTGCTTGGATACTCTTTATTACAGTTTTAGTCTTATTACTTGTTATTAATCTGTTCAGATTTTGGATTTGGTCACGGTTCAATCTGGGTAGGTTGTATGTGTCTACGAATTTATTCATTACTTCTTGACCTTCCAATTTATTGGCCTGTATTTGCCCATTGTAGCATGTAATGATCCTTTGAATTTCAGTGATCTCAGTTCTGATATCTGCTTTTTCATCTCTGATTTTATTTATTTGGGTCTTCTCCCCTTTTTTCTGTTAGTCTGGCTAAAAATTTGTCAATTTTTTGATCTTTTCAAAAATCTACATTTTGTTTTAATGATCTTTTGTATTATTTTATTCATTTCAATTTTATTTATTTCTGCTCTGATGTCTATTATTTATTTTCTTCTCCAAATTTTTGACTTGGTCTGCTCTTGTTTTTCTAGTTCTTTTAGATGCATCATTATATTATTTCATTTATGTTTTTCTTCTTTTTTGATTTAGGCATTTAAAGCTATACATTTCCCTCTTAGTACTGCTTTCACTGTATCCCAGAGATTTTAGTATGTTGTGTTTCCATTATCATTTATTTCAAGAAAGTTTTCAATTTTCTTTTTAATTTCTTTATTGACTCGCTGATCATTCAGGAGGACATTATTTAATTTTCATGTGTTTTTATAGTTTCTAACATTTCTTTTATTATTGATTTCTAGTTTTATTCCATTGTGGTCAGAGAAGATTCTTGATATTATTTCAATTGTTTTGAATGTTTTAACACTCATCTTGTGACCTAGCACAGGGTTTATTTTTGAGAATAATACATTTGCTTAAGAGAAGAATGTGTACTCTACAGTCATTGGATAAAAAAAAAAATCTGTATATAGCGATTAGGTTCATTTGTTCCATAGTGCAGATTAAGTCAGATGTTTCTTTTTTGGTTTTCTGTCTGGAAGATCTGAAAAATCCTGAAGGTGGGATGTTGAAATTTACAGCTATTACTCTATTGTTGTCTACCTCTTTCTTTAGTTATAGTAATATTTGCTTTATATACCTGAAGACTCCATTATTGGGTGTGTGTATATTTACAATTGTAGTATTCCCTTGATGAATTCACCTTTTTATCATTATATAGTGCCCTTCTTTGTCTCTTCTTGTAGTTTTTGTCTTGAAATCTATTTTGTTTGATATACATATAGCTACTCCCCATCTTTTTCGGTTTTCATTGGCATAGAGTATCTTTTTATCTTTTTATTTTCAGTCTACATGTATCTTTATAGGTGAAGTATACTTCTTGCACCTTCACAATGCAATGTTGCACAGTGATGCAACAGATCATTGGGTCTTTGTTTTTTTCCATTCATTCAGCTACACTATGTCTTTTGATTGGAGCGTTTAGTCTATTTACCTTCAATGTTGTTATTGATTGGTAGGGACTTCTTCCATTTTGTCATTCGTTTTCTGGTTGTTATGTGGTTGTCTTCTTTCCTCCCTTCCTATCTCCATTTTAGTGAAGGTGATTTTCTCTGGTGATATGCTTTAATTTATTACTTTTTATTCTTTGTATTCATTGTATGTTTTTTGATTTGATGTTACCAAGAGGCTTGCAAATACTGTCTCATAATCCATTATTTTAAACTGATAATAACACTGATTGCGTACACAAACAAGCAAGCAAAAAGAAAACTATATAAAAACTCTAACCCTTAACCTCATTACCCCACTTCTAAACTTTTTATTGTTTTTATTTATATCTTGTTATACTGTCTGTGTCTTGAAAAGTTGTAGTTACTGTTTTTGATTGGCTTATCATTTACTCTTTCTACTTAAAGTAAGAGTAGTTTACACAACACAGTTACAGTGTTATACTATTCTGTGTTTT